>NC_133943.1:12835700-13479269 GCF_031877795.1 Strix aluco | reverse complement strand
TCAACCATACTGTCTTTCTTAAGAAAGAACTTAATAATAGTATATAAGCAATAAGCAGTATTTTTTTTTCTACTCTGAGTCTATAATTTCAATTTATAACCGTCTTACTAACAGAAGCTGTTTAGGTTTCCTGTCTTTTGTTTACAATGGATGTAAACATATTCCTCTGATGTGCTTACTAACTAGGCTTTTATCATAATTAATATTTCTACTTTGTTATGCAAAAAGCAAATTATCTCTCCATGTTTTTTTTTTTCTCCTTTCTGATTTGGCAAAATAGGACGTTGGTTGTTCTCACTTTGTGGTTTCTCTCTGTTATTTTCTACTACCCAAGAGAAGATAGAGAGTCTGGACAGGCAAAGCAACTTCCTGTTGTCAACAGGGACATTTCCCCTCTTCCTTTCTCTCCTGTCTATTCATGGACAAACAGTCTCCCTCTTCCATTTCCTGCATCAATGCTGATGTTTCACCCTCTTCTGAGCCTACTTCATTCATTAACTTACCAGAAGATTTTCTTATGGGTTAGCAAGTTATATCTTAGAGGAGTACCCAATCAAAGGAAAGGAAATGGGAAGGAAGGAAGGAGTGGTAACCGAACATCTCCGTTTTGGCAGTTGCAATCCATTTGTATGTCTTGCAACGCACTGCCAATTCCACCCTTAACTTTATTCTCCTTTACTGTCCAGTTAACATAATTCCTATTAACTCTATTACAAGCATTTAGCACAAGGGAATATTAGCTCTCAATTTGGCATGAATATTTGGGGCCTGATCACAAAGCCATAGATCCCAGCTGATGAGCAGCCCTTAAACAGCCCTTCTTCCACCGACAATTTTAATTTCTTCAGTTTTAGTACACCTTCAGTACATCCTTTTGAGACACTTCACAGTGAAATGTGTGAAGGAACTAATTCGATTATTTTGTACAAGTTATTTCTCCTGTTCCTGTTCATCAGTCCCATGTGCAGTGTTACTGACTGAACTAAAGAGGGTGAAGAGGGACTGGATAAATGGAAGAGTGTGAATGAGGTAGTGTCACCAAAAGATATATTTATCAACCTAAACCTTCAAGTCTTTCATAGAGTCAGTGGATTCTGGCAAAAGACTTAGCTCTTAGGTGAGCACTTGCAGAAACTGACCATCATAAGAACTGCTAATCTACATGCAAAAACTGAAAATACGATTTGGTTGAGTGTCTTTTATTTAAAACATAAAGAAAAGAGGTTAGACCAGATTTTCAAGACAACTGCATTTTGTTTTCAGCTTCTTAGTATCCCAGTTAGGACCAACTCTTCAAAGGAGGTAAGTTTCCGTGTAGACATCAAATATGGAACATGAGTCAAGATCCAACATCTCACAGCTAGACAGCAAGTAGTAGCAGCTTTACAACTTTTGTCCACGGCATGTTTACTTATGTTGAAAATTTGGTTCCGGTATTACATGTCAAGCACTTTGGGGAATGTGAGCCACAGTACTTACAAATGGTGATACTCTGCTTTAAGCTGAACACAAAGTAGATGCCTGGCTCAGAGGACAGTGTAGTGGAGACATAAAGAAAGAGGTAGCCAAATTAATGACAGGAAATGCAGTCTTCAACTCAATATGAATCAGGTACAATGGGCAATGCAGATCCAATATAATTAATTAATTACTTATTTAGTTCTAAATAAGGACAGAATTTTTCACTTATCTCAGCCTGATTTTTGCCAGACTATGCAAGTCTTTTCTCTATAAAGGAAAAACAAAACCAGATTTCTCATTGCTTGATTAGGCAAAAAGTATGTGAAAATGATTCTGGGCTTTTTCTTTTCTTTGATTTTTCTTTTGGTGATGAAGAAAGTTGGAACCAAATAATACTCACAGTTCAAGGGAGTTCTGTAACTTGATATTTGTTCTGCATTTACACAATAGATATTTTCTGAAACACATTTAATTTTCATTTTGTGTACTATATTTTGTAGAATCCTTTACTATTCTTGTTAGGTAGGACATTAATTATTCTATTTTTACACTTTTAGCAATTTTAAATTACATTTGTTCATCTGCATGTTTGCAACGAATGTATTGTTTTAATGAATTATGTTGATTTCAATCAAAATTCAGTGATATAAATGCATAATAATATATTGAATAATTAAACTGAGTTTATTGTAAAAAAAAAAGCACAGACACTTGAAGGACTTAAAATTTTAAGAAGTTAAAGTCTTGTTGCAAGGAGTATGGAGTTTGTCATGTATGACTATATGTTTAACAAAAACAGGTCAGATTTTGGATAATGACTATATGATACTACAAGAGTGCAGTAAAATGTATGTATCTGAAATTAATGATATCAGGAATAATTTTCATTATATGACAGACAAATAATTGAACAAATTTCAACAACTGACTCAAATTGTCTTTACATTGACAGCTGAGAGTAGAATGAGGCAAAATTAATCTGAAACATATTTGTTACATTTCATCTCCAAGCCCTGAACTTGTAATACTTTGTGTGTGTTCAGGCCACAAATCCTTGAAAAGAATGTTGTATACAGATTGCAGATTGAATTCAGAGTAATTCTTTACCCTTAGTCCAGTTAGAGTTACGTGTTTTACTTAGCTTTACTTGGAATATGTCATTCTCTTGAGAATAATGCTTTTCTGGAGAAATTAAGAGATGTTCACATCTCATTTGCTTTAAAGAAATGATAAAAGAGGCGTACTGTAAGAGGTGACAGTGGAATCTCCATCCTTGAAGATATTCAGAACTTCACTGGATGTGACTGGATACGAGAGCAACTTGATATACAGTGGCCCTGCCATGAACAGGAGGTTGGACCAGAAAATGTCCAGATGCCCCTTCCAAACTGGACCATTGAATTATTACTGGCCTTGGGATCATGTGTGTGTTGGGGAAACATTTGTGACTGTAAGGTTGTCACAGATCCTGAGAGTGCTCACTTCCCAAATACCTTAACAATTGGGAACGAGATACCTTTCTACTGGAGCCTGCTTTGACTAAAGTACAAGTTAGTATGATTTTTGATAAGTGCGTATCCTCAGGTGAATCTCTTATGTAATATGATTTTTAATGCACTGGAGTTAAACAGTCTTACAATTTCTTGATACTTAGTTCCTGTTGCTTCTCATGGGAAGTAACATATTTTCCTGTCAGTAAGCTTTTCTCTATATATAGCCTACATTTTCTCTGCTGCTGTTTCTAGTTATGTATTGTGTATCACACTAAGTAATCCATTCCCACTTGGAAGCTAATAGCCTAAAGATATGTTATGACTAATATATTATTAATTCCTAGTCATCACTCACCAAAACAAGTTGCTTGTGTTGTTTTTTATTTTTTTAACGTCTTTTAATGCTCTCAAGAAAAAAAAAAAAAGTTTTTTTTCCAGCTTACTTTATTTTCTTTTTCCTCCAAACTCCCTCTAGTTTTTCCATGTTGCTCTTATATACTGCCCAAAACTAACTGAAATGTCTGCTACAGTTATTTAAGAGAATACTCTTTGATTTGTGACAGACAGTTTGAAGTAATATTTTTGCTTTTTTGGAGGCATATTACATTACAAACAGACGCCAGATTTGCTGTCTGCCATTACCTGTAGACTTTCATCTTGCGGTATGACTGCTTCTACTGAATAAAAACACTGAAAATTATTTTCTTTTCTGGGATATTAACTTATATTTTTCCATGGTGACTCTCATTTGTACATTTCTGTTTGAGAGGCCTTATTGGAGCTCCATATTAAGGTATAGAAACCAGATTTTTTTTTGAATGCTCAAAATGTTTATCTTTCTTTAATAATACTTGAAGTTTGAGGTGAAAGCTGAGTTTTTATTGTGACTTTACCAGCATAAAACTGAAAAAGTGGTTGAATTATATGAGAGTTAATGCAGTGTTTTGGTTGATTTCTTTTTTTAACAGATTACCTAAAAGGTTGTCTTTTCCTAAAACTAGAGACCTTTTTTTTCCCCCCGGATACTACAGATTTCCCTTCAAAAAGGTTTCAGAAGGTGCCATTGTTAGCCACATAAGTCAGTTTTGATTGGTAAAGTTTGTTTAATGATAACAAATACCAAGGATGGTTAGTGACTTATTTTTTCAGAATCTTTACGAGAGCTGCAAAGACAACACTGGTAAACATAAAAGATATAAAGAGCAGAAGTATATTTGGCTTAAACCCAATGAGATTCCTTTACACTGTATATGAAAACAGTAATGATTCTAAAAATATCTTGAGAGATTCAAACCTTAACACTGAAAGGCAGTGGCTCTAGTTGGTAAAGCACTGATTTCATGTATTTGGTATTTTGTACTTTGCAGCTATTTCTCTCTTCCATGTGTTCCAGCAATTTTATTCTTGCTGACGTTAGGAAGAATTAGATTAGTCTGGGTATTCAAAAACCATTTTGTGTTAGCAATCCACATAAAACAATCTGAAACTACTGAAAGCATTATTGTGTATTGGATATGATCAGTTGAGTATATTACAGCAACCAGTAAAAATTAATCATTAAATCTACACCTGTCTAAACTGTGCGCTTAAAATTAGGTGGTTAACTTGATTCTTTTATGGCCTTTTTCCAGGACTTTCATTGATAATTGTTCATCATTATATGTACTAAATACGAGAGAATTTGCATGATCTCCAGGCAATAAGAACTATTATTTTAAGCTCATAGGAAGTCACAGATATTTAGCTAATGAGGTGCAACTTTAGGAAGTATCCACAGTTTCTAGTTGTTTGGAGAAATTATTCTAGAACTGGACCTCTGAAGGAGATCACGACTGTGAAAGGCTTTTTATGTTTATATACGATAATCCAACAGCCAGATTATCAGATTTCTTCTGCCTGGTAAACAAGTTTATCAGAGCCTATCAGATTATCTCGAATGCCAAGCCTGATAACAGTAATTACTCATGATCCAAAAATCATCAGAGGGCCATGCTGCATAATAATGGGAGTTTTCCTAGTCTTTCTCTCTAAACATATAAATAGGTTTGTGCATTTTAGAACATGAGGAAGTTTTCAACATTCCAGAAAATCTTGTATGTTGGTTTTGATATCTCATATTCAGCATATGAGTAAAACTTTCTTTTTTTCATACAATCTCACTGCAAACACCCTTCTATTCATTGAACTAAGTCAAAACCTTTGAAGTGTTGAAGTGAAAAACTTGTGGGCTAGGAAAGAAAATTACTCAGTTCTTTAAAATCTCTTTGTACATGTGTATTCTACTCCTCAGAATTAATTAATCCTACTTCTGGATTTGAATAATTTACTGTTATACTAACAAGGAAATGGGAAAAATAAAGTAGATTCCTCAGTATATCAACATGGAAAGAGTTGTAATTTGCATCAGCATGGTGTTATAAGTTTTAGTTAATTCTTATAAGTAGTGTTAACCTGTAAATTTCTTTATCTAGAATTTAATTTTTCAATGTGAAGTTCCTTGTGCAGTAAGTCACATCAATGCACACAGTGTAAACTGCTTTCATGCTTATCCGGTATCCCCACAGAAGAAGGGAGTGCGAGGCAGTGGAAAACAAGAGTTTCATACCTGCAATTTCTATAAAATATTGCTATTGTGGGGAAGATAAATAGGAGAAAGATTAATCATTTTTCCTCCCATTAATTTCATTGACTGTCATTTAGCAGACAGAATCTTATAATAATATGTTGGTTTGGTTTCTTTAATGCAATTCATTATTCCATTGTAGAACCCATTGCAAATTATATTGTCAGAAAATGTTCGAGAGCTTAGGCAAATTCATGCAAGGTAAGTTCACCCATGGCTATAAAATGATCTGAATGCATCTACCATCTCAGGAATTGATGCATAATCAATGCACAGAGAGAGAATACACCAGAGATGAATCACCCCTTTATTGGCTCGTTATTTATGCTCTTTACCATCTATTATTGATTCAGGTGGACTTGCTTTTTCTGGCAGTTGTTGTGTTCCTAACAATATAAATATAAATACAAATTCATCTAGCTACATTGTTGTGATGAAATGGTATTAATCCATAAATTCAAAAAGAAATTAAGAATGGGAGAACTGAGCTATTGAATAGTATGCAATCTGTTGAAGTGGGAGAGAAGATGACTAATAGTGACTGGTGTGTCACACAATCTATGTGAGACTTTAAAGGTATCTAGGGAATTAGAATTTATTAAGTCTGGTGTCCATATTGGCCAAATAGGTCAAATTAGTGGATATGGAGATGAGTATGAAAGAAGGGGAGATTCAGCAAAACCTGAAAAGTGAAGTCATGACTCAAAACCCCCCCAAAAAATAACAAAAACCCCCCACAAAAAGCCCCCCTATGTGAGCTGTCAGCAAGGAAGTGGACTTGGAAGATCCAGCTGAGGTAATCTGTTTCGAGTGTTAAAATAAATTCTACAAAGTACACCCTCACCAAAGAATCTCTAGCTAAGCTGTCACAAGATCAGAGAAGTCAAGTGGACAAAAGATTGGATGAAGAAGAAGCACTGGGTACAAACTAATGACCAGTTTTCATGGGGGAGAAACGTGTCAGCAGAATGCCATCATGATCTGTGTTAAAGGCTATGAAAAAAAATTACAGTGAAGCAGAGAAGGAAGAAACATTTCCTTTCCCTGTAAGAGCAGAGGTCCTCAAATAAAGTAATAGATAGTAGATTTAGAACAAAATTAAATGCTATTTCATATAATGGGTGGTTAAACTGTAGAAACTTCTGTTACGCTGAGCTATTAGCCACTGTTGAGGAGTAAAGCACCAGTGGGCCTTTTACCTACTAGTAATGCTCCTTTTAGATAGAATGGAAAATAAGAGCATACACATGTAGGGAGGGAAAAAATACTGATGACCCATTTTCCTCGTTTTAAAAGGAGTAAGCATCCCTTAAAACTCCTTGCATTCAGAGGTTTATATCTGCCATTGTAACATTTCAAAGCCTGTACTATGGATCAGATTTATCTATTTTTGGCATTGTAAGGGTATCAGAATAGTTTATCTTTGGAAATTATCTTAATTACGTTTCATGGGCCAACCCTGCCTGCGTCTTGATAATTTGTACTTTGTTTCTGTTCTTGTGGACTCTAAATTACGTTCCTTTAAGTCAATGCATTTTCTCTCTTTTAGGCTTTCTGAGACTTTTTATCCAAGACTTGAATCTTCTAAAACTCTTATTTTACAAAAGTTTAATTTATTTTGCTCTGGATGCAAAGATTGTCTTTACATCATCACATAAAATTTCCAGTCTCCTCTTCATTAAGAGGGAAGAACAAATCCCTTTTTGGGATAGGTTTGCTTCTTTGTCAGGATGCTTCCCAAATGCATAGGGTTTCAAGTTTAGCAATAATGTATGAAGTCTTTCTGTTATACCTAATTCTAAGTTAACTATGGGAAAACCTAAGGACAGATGTTGTATATAGTCATAAATGTTTTATGTTAAATAACAGTTTCTATCTGATTTCAGGATCATATCATACTGCAGCTTCTTTACATTAAGTTCACTGTGGCATATATATGTCAGCCTTCCTATTTATTTGCTATTTCGTATACTGTTTACCATAAGGAACACAGAGGGAACAGCAGAATATACACTAAAGAATTGGCAGTCTTTGCTAACTAATGGGAAACTGCTGTGTGCCTTAATTTTTAAAAACTAACCCCTGCTCAAACAGAGGTTAATTTTCAGAGTATGTATTTAATACATTGCTTAATTGTGTAGAGCACTGTTCTAAGATGACTTCTTAAGACTCAACTGAAGATATGTTTCAGCTCCTTAGTAAACATATTTGCCTGGGTTTTTTTCCGTTGTAGAATATATTCTTTCTGTGTTGAATCCCACAAATCCATTTTTAACTAAGGAATCTGAGGCTGTTCAAAGGCTGTTAAGCTTGTTACAAATACGTAGGCTAACTTGAACCAATTATTCAAATCCACTTGTGTTACAACCACTTTATTTCCTGAGGCTATACAGTAACCTGAGAAGTACAATTAAAATCTCTTTTCAAATAACTGATATTGCTCAAAGCCCATATATTTTTATATGTTGCATTATTATAGCCCGGGCCTTGGAAGAATGTGAGTTGTAAATGTCTTACTAGTTGTTTTTTAAGGCTCTTTATTTCATTGACCAGTATTGAGCAGAAAAATTTATTGCTTGACATAGCTAGTTATTCTATGTTCACCTTTAGAACCTGTTAAATAATTATTTACTGTCTCCTGATTCGAAGTAATCAATTACATTGATTGCTTAAAAATATTTTGGTTTAATCTGGCTGACTGCTTGCCACTATAATCACAACAAAATATTTGTGGTTTGGTTACCTGTTTTTAAACCTTGCGCTATTCACTTGAAGAGAATGGAGACATGTTTCTCCTCTAGCATAATATAGGCTATATATAAGCAAAAGTATATCTAAAAGCCATCATGGTCCTAAGTATATATATAAAAAAATTACATACCTAAATGATTAAGATGAACTCTTTCCCAGCTGTAAAACATTCAAGTGGTTTAGGCAAGTTCCCATATCCTTTAGTGGTTAATGCTCTTCTACTGTGATGGAAAGAAAGTGTAACCATGTAATGCTACCAGAAGTGCACACACTGTATCAGCCCATCCTAAACTCAATCTATTCTCCCTCTTCCAACCTGTTTAAATCCATTCTTTTGCTATGGGTGCAAAATGAGAAGACTTAGCAGATGGCATTGACCTGCCTTTATCATACAATGCTTTGAAGTAAAACAGCCACTGAAAATTGGCAGTGGCTACTAATGTTTGGCTGTACTGTAAAATACTAACTCATTTGTTTCAGAAGAGCAGTATAATGAAATTGAAAATATGAGGTTCAAGGAGAGAAAATTACACCTGTAAATTGCTAATATAGTAGATAAATTGCCATTAGGGTTTTAAACTTTGAGATACTTGTGCGTAAGGAAGTAATTTGTTCTCTACTAAAACTTTTTGCTTTAATGTCTTCACAGAATTGTCATAAACATGCAGAATGTGAATCAAGAAGGTAGAAGTATTTGTACTTTGTTGATAAAATAAGCTCTTGGTATAAAAACAGTGCAAGCTGTCAAGTGGCAAATGCTGCCATTTGTCTCCTTAGCACCTGACTAATGATCCATGACAGAAATATCAGAGCTGAGTGATAACTGTACAGTGATATAATCTGGCATCATGGCACAGACTTTACACCAAGGGCTTCAGTGATGTGTTTTAGCTGCCTTGGTGTTGAAGACTAACACTGAAAGGGCTTTCCTGTCCAAATAAATTAGTCTGGGTGACAGAAACAATTTAGAAAGCTCTAAATGTGTTGCTTCTATTATTTGGAAGTTCTAACTGTGGAATATTCAACATAAATAACATTCCGAAAGGTATTGTTAGGATCATGTCTGATTAAACCTGCCTATGAAGCAAAGGACTGCATGATTGATAGACTGGGTTTTTCTCCACACTATGCTGTCAAACAATAAGATAACCAGGTAAGATTCATCATGATTTCAAGATGCCTCTGATACCATGTTCCTACTCTTCCTGTCTAAGTTCTTGTCACCTCTCAGAAGCAAATAAGGATTGTATTTAAACAGTTAATTTTAGAAGAGCAGACTCTGCAGAAGAATAAAACTTCCAATGTTTCTGAAAGGACTAACTTCTGTGAGGGTTTAGCACCACACAGGTAGAGCGTTAATGTTCTAGATGTACTGTTCTTCAGACTGGATGTTTAATTACTAGTGTATGGACTATTAGACAGTTCCAAGGGGTTTATCCAAAAGCCAAGGTAGAGGATGAAAAAAACGTATCTTGTACTACCTAAAACTTTAAGTTAAGATTCAGCTAAAGTTCCCACCCTCGTATATAAAAACTAGCATATTTTAGCCTGTTAGTAGTGTCACTACATGGTTGTGAATGGATTCTGGTGCCCAGATGTTACCCTGTTTATGAACTCTGCATATCTGTCTTGATAGCATCTGCTTAAACTTGCAGTGACAATATAGGAGTTTTCTACTCTGACCAGCTTGCCCTTGGAATATTTCCTTTACATGTTAAGGAAACTATCAAATACGTTTTTTCTAAAATTCGATTACTTATTTTCCTCTATGAGATGGTTGTAATGATACTTTTGTACCCTTAGCCAGATCGATTGTTAGAAGTTGTAAAACTTTGAAATCAGTGGAGTTGTGTCTAGTTATATCAGTGAATAAAATAGAATATGTATGCAACAAATTAAAAAGCAATAAGTTTTTATCTTCCTCAACCTATTGAAAAATCTGCCATGATATAAGAAACACCTGTTGGTTCTGTATGTTTGTTTGTTTGTGGTTTTTTTCCTGTATTTGTTTGATTGAAATTATGGTAGTTGTCTCCAAAATCTTGAGCACCCTGTTCCACCAGCTCAGGTATTCATCAGACCTTGCCATGATCCAACATGGTTTACTAAGCCAGTGAAACAAATCAGAGAATTTTCTTTTGGGTTAATGAGCTAAATCAGCTCAGTTGAAAGGCATCACGGCCATGCAAATGTTGAGGCAGAACTGGGTGGGAGCAGACATTGTTTAAAGGGTCAGGGAGAGTAAAACTTCACCATATATATGTGGGGGAGCTGTCAGATCTAGTGAGTCTCATATACCTTGTCCCATGCAGAATGGTCTGTCTACGTAGGTCACACAGAAGGGTGACCAGGATCTGATCATTTGGTTACAGAGAAGAAAAGAGTGTCTATATGTAGTGGCCATTGGTTTCGTTCCATAGATCTGTGTGGAAACACTCAAACATCCTGTTTAGTCAGTCAAGGACAACAAACTCTGTGAAGTGAAAAATCCTCTAGGCAGTACTAAACTGTTCCTGGAGAGTGAATGTCATCTTCCTTTTAACTAAGATGTTAGGAGTTAATTATGGAAGAACAAAACTAGGCAGCCAAAATGTTTGAGTATTATACACAGCCATTGCTAATTATTATGTTTTTATATGGTAAATCATAGGAGGATTGCAGTGATAAGAATATGATTAAAAGAATCTCTAAGCATTAGAAGAATCCATTTTAGATGTCACTTTCTTAGATATGTGATCTGATCACATTTTGAAGGGGAAACACAAAAATAGAGTGAATTGATATAGAATTGCTATAGCATAGGACATCAATTCTTGCCCTTTAAAGAACTTGAGAATTAGTGGGAGAAAGTTCTTTTGACATGAAACAATCCATTTGAACAGAATTTATTAAAGTTTTGGATTAGATTTACTGTGAATTCTCACTTCTGCTTTTGGCAGTTTGTAATTTGGATTAGTTCCTTGTTCCTGTGATTTTTGTTTCCTTTTTTATTATTATTTAATATATAACCAAGAGTTACAAAAGATAAATCCCTTTCTTCCCACTTCATAGAAATGGATGTGTCCAGGCAATACACTGTAGCATCTAAGATTTGGGTTTGGGGTGGGAAGTGAGGCATTGGCAGACTCTGCAATTTCCTGACTTTGATTGTGTGTTTGACTTCCTAAATGTAGACTAGGGGTTGCATGTACAGAATCCTTTTCTTATTCAAGGTTGAACCATAAAAAAAAAAGGTTCCTGAAACAGTTAGAATTCTGTGTAACTCCTGGCACATAATTAAATTGCCAGTGTCAAACTGAAAAGCACACTTATAATTTACATAATACTTATAGTTGATAAACTTCCTGCTTCCCTGTTTAGAAGTTAAATGTTTTGCTGTTCTTAGTTATTCCTGTCAACCAGGAGAGCAGCACTGCAGAAATTATGGTGCTGTGTTGGGATGCCATCCTGGTATTTATCCCCCATGAATACGATACAACTTTGGTGGAATAGCCTCTAAAGGGTTCTATGCATAAACATTCCTGATGATCAAATTATTTTTGGAGAAAAAGAGGAAAAAAAGCCCCCCAAAACCACACCACACCCAAGCCAAAAAATCCTTCAAGCTCCACCCAGGTTTACATCAGTTTCTTCCTAGAACTTCAATACTTTAAAAGTATTTACCAGCAGATTGTGAAGCTGGCCTTTGTGATGATAATCCTGTGACAATCCAGCATCTCATCAGAGTACTTCAAAGTTGCATGTTCTTGAAGACAGTACTTGCAAGGGGCATGTTTAAGTATGCCAAGCAGACAAGCTTGACCCTTTCAGCCACAGTGATTACCTGTTTTCCCAAGATAATGCTGACAAGTGATTGAATAACAGAGGCCAGAACAGAGAATCAATTCTGTGTTAATGAGCATGCAAGGCTATCGGGGAAGCAAATAGCACACAATTGGTTAGGTTAAAGACAATATTAATCTACTCATGGTGAAAGGAAAGAGTGTTCCTGACCATGTGAAATGCACTGTGAAAGTTAATTTTTTACTTAAGTGTTCTGGTCCTGTATGTCTTAACCATTTTTGCTCTTGAAAGTTATGAAGTCCCGGAGTTACTCATTAATAACCTTTCTGTCTTCTACATATATCTTGATTAAGCTCCTGCTGTCCCAGTGTATAATCTCTTATTGTGTGGACTAGTATGGGTGGACAAGAGACACTACTGTTAAATTAGTTCCTATGTATTAGTTTGGTTGAGAAACATGCCCTTCCATTAATGAGGACAGATGAAGTCCCTGTGACCAACTTCATTTGGACTACAACTGCTTTGGACATACACTCTTTCCTAGACAGTGTAAAGGAGATCTAGATCCTGTAGACTGACATTCAGAAGTTGTGTGACAGTTGAGGTTTTTACTTGATTTCATTGTAAAATACATCAGAGTGCATTAATACTTCATGCTCTTATTTGTGGTCCCATTTCTTATATCTGTAGTAGCATTCTCAGAAGCTACTATATTACTATATCATTGTCACCAAATGGGATAAAAGAACTTATTGACACCAATGTGATGTAGATAAGCAGACGCTCCTTTATTAACAGCTGGGTGTGTAGGGGAGTCGTCTCACCAACAAGACACACCTAACTCGTGTAGCATGCTGATTACATAGGATACGGTAATACATAATAAACAAGGTCTCATACATAAACATGATAATTCCTGTAACTCATTTTCTTGTTCCCACCTCTTTTCGGTCATGTGCACTTGAGTCCTGAAATGAGTTGGGGGGCTGCTTTTGTGACCACCACGGACTACTGACTCGAAAGACCCTCTAATGTCCTTGACTCAAGGACTTTGGCTCACATTGTGATTTTAACATGCTTCAAGGCCCTTTCACGATATATCTTTTAGAACACCTGGTCTACAGGGCAATAAATCGTCCTTACCTGAACAGCCTATCAATAGTACCTGATCCTGAGTCTTATTCTTTGAATAGAAATCTGGTTAATGATGATTACCAGCCTACACAGCCTTAGCCTGGGACTTTACAAAGGACTTTGTAGCAGCATAACTTGTTTTATGGTTACTCTAAATCATTCCTTATTTAAATCCAAATCACCAAAAATCATTAAAATCAGCTCAAATTAATAAGTATCATCACTGCTCAGAGATACAGCATGTAGGACCTTCTGGGTAAACACAGTAGACTGTAGATCAGACACATTGGGGGAGTAGAGGATGAGACTCCACAAGGGATTATGTTCCTTGATGTTTTCTGATGGTGTTTGCACATCTCTGGTAGAATGTGGAAGATTAGAAAGTAAGAGGGATTTGGTGCATAACCCTTGTTTCATTTGTTGTGCCAATCCCCACCCCAAACTTGGCCTGCTTATTTTTCTTTGGCAGTGACTGCTTTCCAAAAATAATCATAGCACCTGTCTCAGGACTGTTGGCAGTGCACTGTCTCATGCAATGGCTCTCAGTTCACCTGGGTGAGTGACTCATGGTTTCCTTGTAAGGTGAGAAATAACCCTGTTCTCACTAATTATTAGTTAGATCTTTTGTCTGTGATAAACTGTTACCACCTTGACTAAAGGGGCAATGACTTGATTTAAGGTCTAGAAATAGCTTTTCAGCTAGGGTCTCTCCTGGACACACGCTGTCCAATGTGTGTAGTCTGATGCTATGCATATATCTAATTCAAAAGTGCAGACTATGAATCCCAAGTGACTTAGCCTTTGTTATAATCTTCCATAAACTGATATCATTTGTCTTGTGAATGTATCCTGTTGCCTGTTATATACATTTTCATACTAATGAAAGCTGCAGTTATCACTGACTGCTTCCCTGGCTTATAGCCTCAACCATGACTTTAGGACAGCAAGGTCTCGTAAGAGTGTCTAATCAGTTGTGCTGAGGAAGAAGTGATCACCTTAGGTCAGAGGTAATGTTTCAGATAGTGCAAAGATGGCTTGACCATAATTCAGGTTTCTCGTTATGTTCTTTTTTCCACTGCTATCAGGCCAGCTATTTTCAGCTGTCTGTGTAAACCGCAATCATGCATTTAAAAGATGTTTCATGATTTTGGTTTCTTGGTTTTGTTTGTTTTCCTGAAAACGTCATATATATGCAACTATAGGGGAAACAATTTGTTGACTTGTTAAGATTGTTATACTCACCAGGTCTCATATAATTTAATTTACTTGGAACTGTTTAGCTCAGTCTTCCTGTAATAGATGGGAGATCCCACTGCAAAGTAGTGATATAGAATGGCAAAATTCAATCAGATGTAGCCAGTAATCTCTTATGCTGTGTGTGAAGAGCAGTAGAGGATGCTCTGCCTTGCGGAGTCAGCAATGTTTATCTAATATGTTATTAAAAAAAATAAAAAGCTATAAAGATAGACCAACAATGAGGGTAGAAATCCTGTAAAAGTAAAGAACATAAATGTCACAAAGTGAAATTTTAGATGCTCTTCATCTGTGATTTGGGGTCAGCTAGTATAAAATACATTTCTCTCTCCCTTGCTCCCTTTTCCCTGACTTCACTTAAGTCAATCAACAGTTGAGACATGTAATTCTCACATTCTTCAGGCAAGTATCACCTGCATCTCTCCAGCATTATGCACTTTATCATAAATGTTCCCCTGGAGACTTACTTAATTCTTTACAGCTGAATGAACCAAGACACTGTGGACCCAATTTAATAAATTCAGTGTTAGAGATCTTCTCTTCTGAGTCAGAAATCTACTCTCTACTCTGCTGATGTAGCTGTTTTCTAAATATAACTAGGGTGGATTCAGTATCTGAATACTTTCACCTAAAATATCTGCTTGTGGTCTTAGCTTTTAATCTACTATTTAGTAGATCTGTACATAAATAGATTTATTCATTATTTTGAGGGAACAAAGAGAACTGGGAAAATAAGAGTATGTGGCAAACAGGGCAGGAGACAAAGTAATGGAGAAAAAAAAGTCTAGAAATACAATTTTTAAACTGTTACACCATAACTAACTGTTGGCTAGTGCTATACCTTCAGTCATTTTTCCTTTAAAGGAATATGAGATATCTGTTTAAGTTTTGTAGGGATGTAGCAGTCTCTCAGTGCAGTCTCTAGTGTTGACTGTTATGATGTGTGAATTGGTTCTAGACAACTTGTGATCATTGGACCAGGCTAGGAGGTTTAGAGGTTGTTTATGCCTCTTGGTGAGATCTGTGGTGTATGTATAGGATCTAAGGTCATCTACTGCAATACAGAAGATCTTAACAGAATTTACTGGGTCAGATTTCACCACTTTGGCTAAAACAGCATGAAATGAAGTTACTTCACGCTTTAGAAATTTATCTTTTTAGTTGAAAATGATTGACTTGGATTCCTTTATTATTATTCCTCATAATATATTAAATAGGAAGGATTAATGGGGAAACTATCATTGTGCTATCTATGGGAGTCTTGTCCTCAACACACCTTTACACTAACAAAATAATATCATGGCTAGTTACAATGAGATGACTTGAAATCAGATAATCCATAGAGTTGATTTAACAGGATTTTTTTTTTTTAAATGCTTCAATGCAGAAATAACACATACAGTCACTGTATGTCCAAACATCCCCAGTTGCATTTTTCGTATTGCAGAGCTTTTTCAAACTTAGAAATTTAAAAATCTTATAGTTCAATTACAGCTGAAAGATAACTCTTTTATAACTAGATTGATTGCTAATAGGTTTTTCTTTACTATAAGTAATTTTAAACAAATAGTATTTTCAAAATAAAATGTTTCAAAACATATTAAACTAAGTTCAACTCTAATTTTCCCCCCCTTTTTTTTTTTTGGCTTACAGTGTAAAGATATGCTTTTAGCTACCTGGCTATAATCCAGACATTTACATTTTTACTCCTTCACTTTGCCTCTCCAATTAATCCAATGAGTAGAAAAATCCATTATTCCTCAGTTCAAGTATTATCATGCCAGGAGACAACCTAAACCAGAGTACTTCAGATATGTTATAGTCTTAGTCTGTGAAAGAATTATACTCCCTGATTGTTTTCTCTAAATCTCTCCGTTCACATTTCCCATATTATGTGACAAAAGGCATGCTATGTCTCTGGCCTTATCTAATACATTCATAACTAAGAGTTAATGAAGGTGTATTTTGGGTACTAATGTGTCATAAAATTAGTTTTGCCTTTTTGTGTGTGTGTGCTTCAAGACTGTGTTTAGACAGCAGATTAAAAATTGCAAAACGCATTGGGATATGAATTAACAATAGACCTGGCTAAAATGTGGAACTTTTAGGTAGTCGGAACACTTTTTTCACAAGCTAATTCAATTCTGACTTGAAACATATGCTGAAAAAAAAGCTTTTCATTGAACATTCTTTTTAGCAAAAGACCCATGGTACTCCTCAAGTAAAATGTGCTGCCTGACAGGTAGTGGCTAGAACTGAAGTGCCTTCAGTCAGTTTCATTAGGGCCTATATTAAGTAGCAATGTTGAGATTAACCAGCCTTTCATGTCTATTTGTTTTATGTAGTCAAAGTCATTCATCTTGCACCTATGTTTTCAACTATTGCCTTGTTCTATGGAAATAGTAGCTGAATTAAAGATACTCCTGTGGTGTGTGTTAGATTAATCACCATTTTCAGAAATTTTGTAACTCTCTTGACAAAAATAATGTTGATGCAGAACATTATATTTTTGTTGGAGTGTGGCTCTAAGAGACATATCATGCAGAAAATGGGCGAGATAATTATTCAGCTCTATTTGGCAGCACTTAATCCCTAGGTGAAACACGGAGGTTTTATATTTCATCTAACATCTTAAAAAGCAATTAGGTTCACAATAAAATAACAAAATGTTAAGATGGAAGACAGGATCTATGAAGTAGGGTTTCTTGAACTGGATATCTTCCATTCTAGACAAATATCAAGGAGATATGGAACTGCATACAGATATTTTGAGGGGGGTTATTTTGTTTTTTAAGGAAACATTAGTTCTTTGAAGTTTTTGCTTTTAAAAGATAGGTAACTGGTTGCTTTTTGTCAGTGAAAGCAGAACAAAAATAATTGTCTTAAAGATCTATGAAGAAAATGTAAATTAAATTACAAGGAATTTTACATCTTGCTCTACTGCTGTATACATATTTTAGAGACTGTAGAAACATCACCATCTGAGATTGTAAACGTGGGCTTGGTAACCAAGTATTAGTGTAGACTTCTCTTTCTAGAGGGGGCAAAAAACCCTTCCTTTTATCTTCTCTGCCATTTAGTTCATCCAAGATCTGGGGAAAGAAAATGCCTCTTATGCCTCTTATGTCGTACAGGGTTTGAAGTCACAAGCAGTTTTTATTCCCTGTTTCTCTACCAAAGCTCAGACACTGAAAATCTAAACAAGCCCAGGTTTTTGCAAATAGATTTTTATGCAATGCATTCCAGAAGATCCTGTTGTTGCAAGTAAGGTGAAATTATTTTTTCCAATAGAATCAGATGAATCGTACTTCTCTTGCTTTACTATACCTATTTTTCATCATTAGTACCTGCATGATACTCCCTTCCCTGAAATTCTCACCTTTGAAAAGAGTCAACCAACAATTTCTTGGACTCATGGAGGAATTTGGGTTCACATCTGCTCTAAGAATGATCAAAGGCACTGATGTTGCAAGCCCACCATCTTTTGATATCACTAGATAGCTTTACAAAAGAGGAGGAGGGCAGTGATATAGTAAAGTGTACTATCAGGATGCTTATTTTCCTTATGAATAAATACAGGAAGCTATCTGAGTGGTCATCACCTGTCTAAAATGTAAAGGACAATTGCTTTAGAGAAAATTCCTGAAATAGTGAATTTGATTATTTGTGTCAAAAAAAAAAAAAAAAATCAAAAAATCATCCTCCTGCACACCAGGCTCAAAAAAAAAGAAAATTTGCACTTGTCTTCCTAGAGAGAATGAACCCAAACTAAACAATATGAGGGAAGAAGGGGGGAAGTACCAGTTGTGTTCATTCATCGCACATCAGATTTCTAAACTAATCTTTGAAACAACACTTGGTTTTATTCTTTCTGACTTAGGCTAATGGGATTAAAATAGCTTCAGAATATACCATTTCTTTTCCAATTTCATATAGTCACAAATCCTTTATTAGACAGCCGTGACCTTCAACACTCCAGTAAATATTTTTTGCTCTTTAATTTTGCCTTACAGCAGATACTTAGTTTGGTGTCACCACATCAGAGCATGATGATTAACTTCTAATTGGTTAATAAGGAATGTACAGAATGGAATTCTTCATTTGAATTAAACCATTTTCAGTCTTTCTGGAAGAGGAGTTTTGGTAGTTTGTTACTTGTCACCCAGATACAATACTTACCTAGAAAGCAGATCAAAAGGGGAGATGCAAATGGAGTTTGAAAAAAAAAAAAAAAAAAAAAAAAAAAGAAAAGAGGGGGGAAAAAAGGTAGTAATAGTGCAAGGCACCTGGAGATAATAATCTGAAGCAAGTGTGAGTTTGGTTTTTTTCTAGCATTCTAGTGTGTGGAATTGTCCCAATTAAGTGACCATGCATCCCAGCCTCTTACCACTCTGGTCTTGCAAACAGTTTCTTCTCAGGCTGCTGTTTTTAGGTGGGACCTGAAACAGATGTCTCCCAAAACAACTTATTTTTATTCAGAAGTAATATTCCAAACAGTAACCTAATGAGACTGACTGATTCATTCAGCACTTTCTCTGACACAGGCACTGATGGCAATGAAGCCTGAGGCTATGTAAATGGACTGGAACCGGTATTTTTGTCTGTTTGAAATTCAGCCGCAGGGAGTCAAATTTATGTGGTCCTTTAAAAGTAGAATGTAGGAGAAATATGGGTCAAAAGTGCTGAAATTCTGGCACATCCCCATGAATTCTTCTAACCAACACCAAGAAAAGAACAGAGAACAGCTTTTCACTAGGCTGTAAGGATTATCCTGGAGGAGGAGGACTGTTTCTTCAAGGTGTTGATTTTTTTCTTACTGGATTTTTTTTTTCTTATTTTTTCTTATTCTTTTTCTTATTCTAGCAGACCTATGTATTTCACAGAAATGACTGCTTTATTGATGTGTCTCTGTTGTGCCACACACACCTTAAAAGAAAAAAAATTCTAGAGGCCTCTCCCATCAGCGCTTTCTCTCAGAATATTATCTTGGAGTTTATATCAAGTGTGAAGGAATCCTCAAGTCTCTCTTGCTTTCATATTCTGGAATGACAGCTTAATTTAAATGATAAGTGTATTCTGGATACAAGTATATTGTAAACACTGAAACCTCATTTTCCAGCAGTGTTTTGAGGAATCTCTAGAGGGATATAGCTTTCAGGAATTAGACTGACTGAACTGCTTTAGTAAAACTTGGTTTATATCTCCTAAAAAGGTAATGGTCATTCAAATCACCCATCTGATATGTGTTGCAGGCAATAACATGCAGTGTAAACAGACCTGTTTGGCCAATTATAAAATGCAAATGCCTGAGTTCATTTTTTTTATAAACAAACAGAATTCATGGACTGAGGAGTTCAAAGAGTTCGCATTGATGTTGTTTGATTGGGGTTTTTTGGGGTTTTTTTAAATCAACAGATATACCTTTCTTTGCTACACTGGAGGGGAAAATAAGAAATCTGGAAGATATGTGCAAAATAATTTCAAAGAAAATCTGAAAATGCTTCAAGCTGTTCATGAACTAAATTTTAGTACACTGAGATGCTGGATGAATAGTAGGATTGTTTTAGACCCAAGTCTTGAGGCAACAGCAGAGTCCATGCTGTGTTTAGATTGCTACATTACAATAATCAGAGGCTCAATTACACAGGCTGAGAGCAGTAGACGATCCCACTGTCTGCTGGGTAGAGCCAAATGTTGGGAACATACTAAAGGGATTGCCCAGAAACGTCTGGGAGGTGAACAAATGAGCATTAGCGCTAGACATATAGATGATTGTATGTACAGGTAGCAAAGGATTGCAGAGAAAGGGAGAGACAGCAGAAATAGTTTTGAAAATGGAAAAATAAAAGGAATTTTGTACTGGGAGTGTTACAGTGAACTGTTTTACATGCTGTTGGACAACTGGAGATCAGTAGAGGTCCAGAACCTATCTGCCAGCTGGTTCTTGCTGTTCCTCACAGTGTGAGGTCTATCTTGGCTACAAAACCTAAATTGTAATAATGGAGGAGGAGAGTGCAATTATATTCAAAATTTTACAGTTGGGGGAAAATGGATTAGATTTTTTTTTAACTAAAAAAATACACAACTACAAGTAGAAATATCTGGAAAATATTTGTGGTGGGTTGACCTTGGCTGGGTGCCAGGTGCCCACCAAACTGCTCTATCACTACCTCTCCTCAACTAGACAGGGGAAGAAAATACAATGAAAGGCTTGTGGGTCGAGATAAGGACAGAGAGATATCACTCATGGATTACTGTCATGGGCAAAACAGACTCGAGGAAATTTAATTTAATTTATTACCAATCAAATCAGACTAGAGTAATGAGAAATAAAAACTATATCTTAAAACCCCTTCCCCCCATTCCTCCCTTCTTCCCAGGCTCAACTACTTCTGTTATGGCTCCAAAAATTGCTTCTACACTGCAGCAGTACCCTCCTTTTTTTGTTATTTTCCTAGTTCTAATTTGGTATTACTTTTCATTTTCTTGCATTTTATATCTTTATGTAACATTTTAGAATTAGGATCTGCTATGTAATTTCAGCCCTGTGTCATTAAAACTCTTGTTTGTCTTGGCAAATTTGCTTTGCAATTACAGAATGTTCACAAAACTGCTCCTGTGGTCAAATACAGGTCTCCTTTTCTCTATTAAAGATAAGCTTCAGAACTGTTTGTGGAGCACATGCCCATTATTGTGTTGTGGAACCTAATTGAACTTTGATCAGTTAATACAAATTTCTTCTGTGGTTCTTGACACTCAGGGACCACAGTCAAGAATAAGAGACTCATGAACTCCCTCTGATTTTTTTCCTCTGAGGAAGGATGTATTTTCTGCAGAAAAGCCATGTATCTCCTTTGTCTTGCGTAGGCCTAACCTCTGCTTCTTAACAAATGGCTTTCAGTGGAGCTTCTGGACCACTGTTCTCAGTGCAAAGGCTATCTATTCATTTTAGTCCACAAACACCTGTAACAGAGAAATTACTTAGGGCCATGACTTCTGTTCTACCTCCACTGAAGTCAAGGGAGAATGCTCTCTTTTCACTTCATACGAGTCACATAAAAACTGCAGTAGCATTTCTCAGCTACTGCCCACATGAACCAATTTTCATGTGCTTCTGAAGGCAGGTGAGCATTGTCACTCCCTGAACATAAAAAGTCAGTAGCTTGCCTTTGGCCTAGTAGTGAATCAGTGTCAGAATTTAGATATCATGAAAGCTGCTCATCTCTGACAACGGTGCAACAGTTTGTTCTCTCTGGCAAAATTGGGTAGTTTTGCAATGCATTTACCTTTCATTTTTCTTTTTCCAAGAAAACAGGATTACCTCTGCGGATTGCTGTCACATTCTCCATCCCATAGGATGCTCAACATATCAAGTAATGGGCATTATTTTCACAGTGAATATGTCGTTTGACTATTCTTGTGGTTAGTCCTCTCAAAGAGTGTTCACAAAGCAAGGCTCCCTGTGAGAGAAGACATGGGAGACATTGAAAGAACTATGAAGTTTTTGGTGCGTTTTTGACAACACTTTTGTCACATAAGTCCAGGAAGACTTAATTTCCAGTTTCCACTTTCCAGTCTCCAGTCCACTTTTTCTTGTCCTATGACTGATTTGATTCAGTCAGTGTCTCATATCTAAGATCTCTTCCTCAAATCATATGTGCGTACAGCCCATTTAGGAAAAGGAAAAACGCTTCTTGATGCTACATCCTAGAAATCTTTTATTTCTCTGTGGATTCTTTTATTTCACTCTGAATGCTACGTTAGAAACAGATGGCAAACTGTGATGATTTATGCGTGTTTGCACATCTTAGTCTTATTTTCCAAGGAAAGCAGCTTTACACAAATATGCTGTGTATAACTGCTGCCTTGTCTGACTCAAATCTAATAACCAACTTTTTCTGTTTTCAGCCAAATTAGAAAAGAGGTACCAGGGAAGAAAGAAATGGGGAGACAGAACTCTCTTAAAAATTAAATTGCCTAGGGTTTTGTGAAAATTGGTAACCAGAGAGAGACTGAAATCCTTTGAATATTTTTTTGTATAAAAGTGATGGACTAGAGGAGTTACCTCAGAACAAGCAGACAGTGGCCACTTTTACCTAGATTGGTGGTTAGGATTTCTTCCTGTGTTTTTATGAAATGTTTTTGAGTCACTTTTTAATTTAATTTTATTTTGTGTGAACATGTCTTGTTTCTGGGTTCTTGGGCCCTGAGAATGTAAGTTGATGCCTTGGCATACTTTGAAAGGGAAGATTTTTTTATCTGACCAGTAACTCAAAGGTTTGCAAGTCTGATGAGACTGTTGGTTTGTTTGGGTTTTTTATATCACCTGTCCCCTCCCAAGGAAAAAAAATCAAAACAGATACTGCTTTAGCAGCAGAATTTTACTTCTGTTTTACACAGTCCCTCAGTTGCCGTTCTTTGGAGTAAAGAAACCTTGAATAATTCATGAGTCATGCCACTTAACAAGAGGTTTGTTTTTGTCTTTTCTGTCATGAAAACTTTGAATCCAGAAGTGTCTGGTAGAACATCTGTTTTGCTGGATTGATTACAGTGTGTATGTTTTAGTGTGTTAACACTATAAAAGGCATGACCAAAGTTTAAGTTTTAGTTGCAGGTCTGGGTTCACCAAACAATATGAAGCTTTAAACATCCTATGTCTGTAATGTTAATGATACACTCTGCGTCCAGTAAGGAGAGGTTAAAGGTTTGTCTGGAATATGTTTCTGTGTCAGAAAACCCAATTCTGGCTAGAGCTTCTGAGCACTCTTCACATATAAAAAAATTTGACATTCAGGGTGAAGTGTGGAACCTACTATATCATTAACCAAGCTGTTAATTTTAGCAGAATCAAGAGTTCATGATTAGTCTCATTGTTTCTTATACCTGCATCATAATATACATCTGGATGCAACCTTTATCTTCATTTGCTAACTCCAAAAGGAAAAAAAAATCTTCCACTCTTGATTGTCCAGTGAAGTGAGGCAAACATGTTACCTTCTTATGTGTTTCCTTCTCCTTGCTCATAGTTACTGAGGTTTGCCTGTCTTTAACTAGTAAATACAGGAGTTCTGATTGCCTCCACTTCTCCTGCAATGGATCTTTAAGGATGCAGAATGGAATGACCTGAAGAATAGAGAGGGACAAAATGGAAGTAGTAATCTTGGGTCCTTATATTGGATATTTCCTCCAAGTTATCTATGAGGACAATTCTGGTTTAAACCCAGCTGGCAACTAAGCCTCACACAGCCGTTTGCTCACTCCCCCTTGGTGGGATGGGGAAGAGTATCAGAAGACTAAAAATGAGAAAACTTGTGGGCTGAGATAAAGACAGTTGAATTAAGTAAAGCGAAAGCTACACGCAAGCAAAGCAAACCAAGGAACTCATTCACCACTTCCCACCAGCAGGCAGGTGTTCAGCCAGGAAAGCAGGGCTCCATCACGTGTAGCAGTTACTTGGGAAGACAAACGCCATCACCTCGAATGTCCCTCCCTTCCTTCTTCTTCCCCCAGCTTTATATGCTGAGCATGATGTCATATGGGATGGGACATCCCTTTGGTCAGTTGGGGTCAGCTGTCCTGGCTGTGTCCCCTCCCAACTCCTTGTGCACCCCAGTCTCCTCGCTGGCAGGGTGGAGTGAGAGGCAGAAAAGGCCTTGACCCTGCTCAGCAATAGCAAAAACATCCCTGAATTATCAACACCGTTTCCAGCACAAATCCAAAACATAGCCCCGTGCTAGCAATTGTGAAGAAAATTAACTCTACCCCAGCCAAAACCAGCACAACAATGTGACTAAATATTACTATAGCAGGAGAAATAGGACTGGAATGAAAGCAAGGGATCGCTTTAATTTCCCTCGTAAACCAAATTTCTCAGTTGAAAATAACTGACTTTCAGACAATATCCTCCATCTGAGAAGCATCAAATCAAGAACTTGAGGACTAACAAGTCTTCCGCATAATGCTGTCTAAGGTGAAATCTCTCCACCTCTCTCCTTGTTCATGTTCTGCCAGGACAGTAATGTTCTGTCTTGTAGCCTGTTTAGTTTTAAAAAACAGTGCTTGAATACTTTGTCTGTCCCCTGAACACAGAAGCAAGTAGAAAATACTTAGTTTTTGTTACCAGTTATAAAATACCACATAGTAGCTCCCTTCATTTCTGAAATATTAAATGACAGTTTTAAAAAAAAAAAGTAAAATAGGGTATTCAAGCCAGTTCTCCAGGACTGTTTTTCCTTGATAAGCAAACAGGATTTTACTGTAAGTTGCTGAATACCTAATCCTTCCTATTATGTATTATTCTCTCTGTGTTTGTTAGGGATGAAAAAGGAGAAATGCATCCTGTTTGGATTTGGAATACAGATTGCAACGCTTCATTAGTAAAGCTCAGTAATGCTGATTATCTTAAATAGCTGTCATGGAACAGAGTGTGTAGTCATCTAAGTTACTGCTGCCAGATTCTGCATTTGTTTTTTGTGTTCTTCCAGGCAATGTGGTTATATGCAACCTATTCCAGCTAGGGAACCTTGTCAGCAGGTACTTGGATAAGCAGTTATGCAGCATAAGGACATTATTTCAATGGTATTAGAACATAAATACTCCTTCTGCTCTGTCTTAGATTTATCCAGCTCCTCAGAAACCAAAAAGTTTTTACAGAAAAGAGAAGGGACATAATTTTTTGAGCCACAGTGGATAACAGGGTCCATTTTCCTTGCTCTTATTGGTTCAAGAAAGGAGGAGACAGCAGAGAAAAGGCAGATAAATACCACCAAAAAATCTGGTATTTCATCTGGGTTTTCTTAGTGGCTTTTGGCTGGGAAAGCCTTGATTTAAGCATGATTTTTGCATTGGTTTGTAGTCTTGATTTGTATGAAGAGGTTTTCCCATTCTAACAATCTTTTTTTTTTTTTTTTCTCTCATCCCCACTGATTCTTCCCATCCACTCCTCTAGCGAGCCTAGTTTTAGGATCAGGATGTACACAGGTGTTGTATAGATTAGACAGAAGTAGGAAATTGTCAACAAAGAAACAGCAAAATTGCTCCAGTGTTTCAGTCAATAGCAGAAACAACAACTCCCTAAGAGATTGGATAAGGCAGAGAGAACTCACAGTGACAAAAAATGAGAAGTTAATTTGGTGGTGGAGGACGTGTACCCTTCCATAGTTTAAGGCTAGTGTCTGACATTTCATAATCCCACCTTGGTTGCATCTTACACTTCTGTAACTCATAGGCACAACAGAGATGTCATCAGCAGATTCTTAGTTTTGCTTATTTCTGAATGTGTGAGTGTGTCTCACCAAAATCTGGCATAGAAATACAGGATGATTCATATGTAATTCTATGGAGCTTTGTTTCTTTTTATGGCAGTTAAAAACTGTCCCTTTGTAATGTTATAGAGAACAGTTTCAAATGTAGATAGTGACAGATTAAAGTATATGCTACATTCTGTTGACTAGAATGCTTTTCCAGCCTAGAAAAGAAAGTTCGATATATGAATCAGGCCAAATTGTGCTTATTATTACAATAGCAAATTTTTCAGTGTTTAACCTTATCCCTGACATGTTACACCTCTTTCAGTAGTAGCTCTACACAGAAAGATTAATATAATGGGAATCATGAAAGGACAGGAGATGTCCCTCAGAGGTATATTACAAATGAACCTTCCATTCTTTCTGTGCTCAAGAAGTTGTTTGAGGAGGGGGAAGGAAGGAGAAGTTGGTAATGATCATGACTGTTATTCTTTAAAACATATGCTCAGCACTCTGTAAGCAGTGTATTAAGCTGTGGAGTCACAGACATTCCATAATGATTGATTTCTTTGGCAAGATTTGAGCCAAATGAAACCAAATCAGTTAAGCATTGACAGCACATTAGATAGGGAAAGTCTGAATTTTCATTGTGTAATTTAAAACAAAGCAAACAAATCTGCTGCTGTTTTCATGCTAGTAAAAATAATCTGTGTTTGGGGATGTATGCATTTTGAATTATTGTGGGATTTTTGTGTTTGTTTTCAAGGTATCTAGCTAATATTTTTGGTAACTTGTGCCAATAAAAGTAAATTTCAAGTTTTGAAATCATGAAGCAGTAGCTATTATATGGTATCCGATTTGAAATTTTAATATATCATGCTGTACTACAGTGCACTCTAATTTTGTTTATAGCATTTGATTATCATGTCAATTTATATCCAGGGTGGAAGAAATTGGCTGGATATCAAGCAATAAATTTTAATAGGTTCACCATCTGCATCATTTGCTATGGCATTCAGTGATTTTTGTCCTGATGTGACAAACAAGTTATTCTTTAGGCACTGCTGATCTTCAGTTTTGCATGACTGAGCTAACTGCATGTTGCTCAGTCCCTGATGTCTGATCTGCACATTATAACAACCTCTTAGAGGTAGACATGACATGAAATACCAAAATGGCACAGGTATACTCTGCAAGAGCTACCATTTCCAAAATCTTTGCTATGTTCAGAAGCTAGTAGTAGAAAAGAACATCTGTCAAGAACTAATTACCTGATCACCATTTATTAGTGGTGCTCAGGGATTCAGGCAGACTGAAAAATATGGAGAGGTGATAGAAACTGTGGATCATGATCGATAATACTAAGTAAAGGTCTTGGATTTTAGTGCATGCATCAAATTCTTGTCTGCACACTTTAACCATAGGAACAGCCACAGTTTATGATAGCTGAGTGAAGGGCACTTCTCAGCGTGGAAGTATGGTCCAAAATCCCTGCTGCGTTGTAAACTGGCGGGCCCCAAAGCCAGTGTTGGTAAGGCAGCCATGGCAAACAACATCAGTACTGTCTGATGTTGTGTCTGTACTAGAGATCTTGAGAATCTCCCTGTGCAGGATGCTTTTGTCTGATATGCACCTGTCCTGCTCATTTGGTCTGTGCCTGTAGGCCCTCTATGGTGCTTACAGTATGCTGATGCAGTAGTTTCCCTCCTGTTCGAGATTTTTGGATAGCTTATCAGCCAGCTGCATGTTAAAGCCTTGGAGAAAGCCTGTCATGGGTACTAACTCTTAAGCAGTTAGAAAGCAGTGAGCTGATTTGCAGGCTTCCTTTGAGTTTACCACTGCAATGTGCACACTTCCGCGCTGTAGTCTTGTGCTGCAGCCTTCACCCTGTCCTGGGTCAACAGAGAAGTAGAATGTGCTGCTCTGTGCCACGCGTGTGGAGAGTATCAGAGCCAGAGGAGAATAAATCTGTAAATCTCTAGTGTCTGTCACGAAAGGATTGAGTAAGACAAAGCAGGCAGTACAATCTGGACAAAACCAGCAACTGCACCAATTGCTCAGTATGAAGTTTCTGTTTCAGGTACCACTCCCTTTTGCTGCTACAACAACGCCAAATTTTACCTGCATTGAGATGCAACAAAAACTTCCAAACTAGGTTTTTGTACTTTAAGTAATATGTAAGTCACTTAAATGTAATGACCAATAGCAGTGTTTCCAGCAGTAAAAGAAAGATTTAGGGAACTCCTGGCATAGGAGACAATTTATCCTTCATGTTTATTCTTTCTTATCCTAAAACAAGTTGGAATTCAGTACATCCAGATAAACACATTTCACACAGCCTGCAAAGATTGACAATGAATGTGCAAAAGAGCAACAGTTAATTAGGAAACATCATTTACAGTGTTCCTGCATTCAGAACTAATGGTTTCTTTCATTTTGCTGTTTTCATATATAAAGAAACTTTATTTGTTTGAGTATAATGAAAAAAAAAAAAAAAAGAGGAAAGAAAGCATGGGAAAATAACCAGGTTGTGATAATATATTGAGGAAGTCTACAGGAATAATACAGAATGTGAAGAATAAACAAAATGCATAACCTTGTTAGGCTGAGAATTTGACAGTGTTTTCACAATATTTCAGATGAGAAAATTAGGGAAGGGAGGGAGATGAGAGGAAGACAGACCTTCATTGCCTATGAGAGACCAAATTTCTGTTTAAACACTGCAGTGGAAGCTTAAGTGACTAGCATGGAATGGAGCAAGCAGTCCAAATGCACTATAATCCCTGAGTTTTTTGCCA
Organism: Strix aluco; assembly: GCF_031877795.1. Taxonomy (NCBI): domain Eukaryota; kingdom Metazoa; phylum Chordata; class Aves; order Strigiformes; family Strigidae; genus Strix; species Strix aluco. The sequence continues at coordinate 13,450,726 of NC_133943.1, read as the reverse complement.
ACATCAACTGGGGGAAGAGGGAGAATCAACATCTTCTATCATTTTACTTTCAAATTGTAGCTATCTACTGCCCATGACCACCTGTCATCTTGTAGCTTTCCTTTGCTTGCTGTCAGAGGTTGAGTGGATAGATGCCTGGAAAATTTTCAATCATTAAATAACTTGAACTGTAAGTTGTGTTTATCCAGATGTAAGCAGGTGATTTCTTTTAGATAACCCAACACTACAAACACAGATAATAGATATTTGCAAGTCATACAATTATCTATTGTGCCTTTCTTTGCTCTTAAATGGATATTTCTCAATTCTAGCCAAGATGCAGTGAAAGGGTTAGTTTTTGATCTGGTAGCTCTGAAGGGAGCCAAGTGCAAAGAATTTCACATGATTAATGCTGATGAATAATTTCTTCATGTTAATAGAGAATTATAAAAACATGACTCATTCTCCTAACAACGATTTTTTTATAGTGGCATAGATGTATGCTAACATCAAAGGAATCTTCCACAAGTTGATTTTACTCACCAGGATCAATGTTATTTTCTTCCACGTAGACACACAATGAGGTGAAATCCATCTTTTTTTCAGAAAGATGGAAAATCAAACCTCATGTAAACTTTTTTTCATACACAGTCTGATATTATATAAAAAGCCAAATTCTGCCAGTAGGTTACACCTATGAGCTTTTCATGAGGTCTAGAGCTCTTGTAGATTCATCATAGAATGAATATATTCCACTGTCATCACCACACCTTGATTTCAAGGTCTTGATAATTAAACCAGTTGAAGGAACCTGGTCCCATTAATACCAAAAATCTAGCAAATTATTTGCTAGATTTCAGGTTCTAATCTTTCCTTTTCTCCCCTGCTTTTGTATATTGTGCCCAAAAGCTATATTATGCAGTAATTACTGTCATTTGCTGCGAGAGACAAGGAAGGGAAGCAGATAAAATCTAGCATGGACATGGCAACTATTTCTTCTTGTTATGCTGATGACTGTCATTCAGTTTCTCAGTTGCATGTTCTCCTTGCTTTCACCTTAACTCCTTTGGCTCAATTTTGAAATAAGAATATGAGGGTTACATATTTTAAAACTGAGGTTTTTTTTCTTCAACGTCATGTTTTTGGTTAAGTCTTTTTAGTTCAGCTACTAAAGATGATTTGGGGAATCTTATGCAAGCTGATAAACTGTAAAGAATTGTTGCCTTTAAACAGATTTTGTATCGTGGTAACCTACAGGAGAATCAGCCGTACCCTTTCTTCCCACTGTGCTAGGTATAAAACAAAAACCTGTCTAATGAGCCTACAAATGCTAAACAAAAATTCCTCATGAACAGGATATAAACTGGTTTCCAAATCCATGAAGGGGGACTGGAAACATTTAATTGTAGTATTAAGGAGAGAATCATGATATTTTGTTAGTTTAGTGTGTATGAGAGAAAGATGTTACCTCACAGCTGCTTCTGAAATGCTGTATATCTGTGATGCTTGTAGAAATAGGGAAATTATAGTTTGTACTCCGAAAATGGCTCATGTTTGTCAGGCTATGACACTTTTTTTGGAAGACTGTTACTTATATTAACTGAATAGTGCTAATCACTTTTGGCTTCCGGATTCTGCATAAAATATTCCAGGCATAGACACCTTACCAGTGCTGATTCCAGGTACTTTTTTTTTTTTTACTTTTGCAAAGTAATTGCTACTACCTGCACTGCTTCCCTGGGGCTACGCTTCTGCGTTTTAATTACTGACTTGTCTAACTCTTCATGGCAAAGATACTGGCAGGCAGGCAATATTAGCAGCTCAATTGCTGTGAACACTCCTCTGATACCATTGTTTTTCTAGAGATTGGAAAATTCATCAACGATTCTTATGTAAATAAGGTCTTGTGGGCATGTTCTCCCAAATTCGGGAAATGTTGTTCCATTTTCAAGATGGGATTATTGCTTAGATCTTTGAAATCCATCCCATACTATGACAATGAATAGTGTAAGAGAATGGCAATCTTACTTCATGACATGCTTCATCTAATTTGAGAACACTTTTACATGAATATTTAGCATATTCATGCTTCTTCCCATCTAAGGTGTATTTTTGATAAGGAATGTTTAGTTTCGTGCAGCAGGTGTGCTGACACAAAAAATTCCAGAAGACGATATTGTCTCCTTTCTGTAGAGGATATTCTCACCTTTTACAAGTATTAACAAGCTCTAGCTTTCAACAATCCCATGGAATAAGCAAAATAATATAAAAATTAATACAGTGATCATTGCAAGAGTGTTGTAGCCTACACCTCATTGTGCTTCTCTTGTGTATCTGTGCATTATGTCACAAATATGTGTGTGTCCTTAGACTGAGATACTCTAAAAAAATAAAACTGCTGAGAGGTTTCTACTTATCAGAATAAACAATGACATCTATTTGCCAGTCAGCCACTTCATACTGAGTAAGAGTAAATGCTCAGTTATCATAAAGATGTTGATTATTGCCCAACTTCAGCTCAAATGACTAGTTGGTGATTATATTCTAACGTGTTAAAATGCTTTTTTCCAGGATTTCTGTATTTAGAGATAGTGGGTAGGAGGGGTGTGGGAGTTCTTCAGCACTGAGTGGTGATTTTTATCAGCATAACCTGGTCCTGTCATAATTGGCCGCATTACTTTGTTTGCACTGATGACATTTTGCAATGTAACTAGAGACTACCAGCAGTTTGAAATGCTGATGAATACTGCACTTAAAAAAGGTAAGACTAGTGAAATAGTAACTAACACATGGTAATGGTTGCACAAGGGTTGTAAAGGTTCTCACTGAAAGTAAACAATGTCTGGTGAAACACAAGTTTATAGTCCTATGGTCAAAGTGAACGTGTGAACGTGGCGGCTTTCTACTAATTTCCCTACTCAGTTCAACAATACCCAATTCTTGGAAACTTAATGAAGAAATATTCTGATTTACAGAGAGCCCCTTCAAAACTGAAAATCAATGTTAAGTGCCACACTGAAGTAAACACATAACATACATAACAAGCATACATAGGATTGCTCATCCTGGTTGAGACAAGTCTTTCATGGATCTCCACCAAAATTGGATTTTGATGACTTGCATCAAAAATGCTGATTAACACAGTTACTTCTTGATCTGTTTTGTTGAATGAAATGTTCTTATTCTTTTCTAGCTCTGCAAATAATTTTAAGAATCAGCCTTTTATATAAATAAGTACAAGTTGACTGCAGTGATATATGGCAGTTGTACATATGTTTTCAGGTAAAAGAAACCAAGTGAACCATGCTAGTGGCTCAAAAATTTGTGAAAACCAAAACTTAAAGTAACCATCTCCAACACATTATATAGGGGAAGAAGGGCAGAAAGATGAGGCAGGATCAAAAATCACATTGCAACTTCTGTATAGGTGAGCTGCAAGTGCAGTGCTGTCTTTGAGATGGACAGATCTGCACGTCTCTCTCTCTCTCTGGCTAGAGAAATGCCATCCTACAACATTGTCTAGACAACATCTCTGTTTAAAATTTTTATCAGAATAAGTATGTCCATTCAAAATGTTGGGGTATTTTTGTTTGGTAGGTCTTGTGGTTTTGTTTGTTTGGGGTTTTTTTAATGATATGGCAACTGAGATGGAGGAGCTGTTTTGTTTCTTCTGTTCAAGAAGTCTCTCAAAGGAAAGGATTGCGAGGAATAGAATCAAGAATCAGCATGATTACTTTAACATCTTCCTATAAGGTGTTCCTTCATCTGGGAGATGCTAAAGTGGAACTAAATTAACTCCTATTGCTGTAGTTGCAGGAGATTCAGGAGTGGGGGGGGAGTATTTTGGGTTTTTTCTCCTTTTGATAGGCTGGAAATGAGCGATATTTTCCAAATGAAAACAGAAGGGGTAAAGTCTAATGTTGCCAGCTCAAAAGGACCTCTGCACTTCAGACACAATGGTTGTTTTGTATACCTTGTGATAAAAGGGAAAAAAAATGCAACTTGAGACAAATGAAATCTGAAACTTTCAGCCTACCTGTCCTAAAAACTTCCAAACCTAGCACAATATTCCCTTTGAGTCTACTACCATGCTTCAAAGCCTGTACTGTGTCAGGATGAATGATTCATTACATATTATCTCTTAATCCTGGGAAGAGCTTGGGTATGACAGGAAGAGAAAAGAGGAATTGTTTTGGCCATCTTGGTTTGAGAGGTTTGAAAATGTAGTTGATATTGAGGCAGGTCATAAAAATAAAGACGGTAGAACACTTAAGGCAGCTCTGTGATGTTTAGTGTGTTTACAAACTTTTGGAAAAGTCCTAAAACCAATAAAGAGCCACAGAAAATTAAAAATTCAAGGGACCACTGTTGGAAGTGGTGAAATGACTGTTTTGGAAATGCCTCTTAAAATCTCCTTATGTTGTCTGTTTCCAGTAGATGATTACCACTTAAGTTTCAATGGTTGGAGGAAATATCTTCTGCTTTTATTGTAATAGCTCTGTACCCATTCCAAAATGGCAGGCAATAAGTCCAGGCACTCTGAAGGTGAGGGATCCTGATTTGTCTGTCTGTACTACCAGCTATGGATCTTTACTGAATCAAACTCTTAAGAGCTCATGCTTTTAGTTCTATAGGTTTTTGGTTTGAGAGATCAGAGTCACCATTTAATTTTTAGAATTTTGTTGGGAATATCACAGATGATGTGTCAGTGTATTATGGCCCTATGATATCCTTAAACATGTCATGAAAACCCTTCAGCAATGCTATCACACACAATGATAGAACAAAATAAGCTAAAGCATTGGTGAACAATGCTTGTGTTTGTTTCCAAATATGCATTTCCCTTAAGAAATTGTGTATGGCTGAATGGTGCTTAATTCCACAAAAATATTTATCTGGGCAACAACTGGTACATTATACTCAAACCTGCTGCAGGTAACTGAAATAATGGTAAGGCATGAATGTTGATATGGTATTTTTTTAATCAGTCATAAGCAATACAGATGGGCAGTGGAGGTGACAGGAAAGCAGCGAGCCAGAAAATCAGTGGTATACTAAGGATGGGATAAAATGCTGTCTGTTCTCTTATATGAAACAAATTTGCTGTGTGCCATAACAATGTAACCAAACACTTTTCTATGATCCATTTAAAATCTTGGGCAATGGATAAAAAGAAAACAAGAACTATTTAGAATGAATTGCACTTCAGAAAATCTGACTGGATATTCTACCTCTTTTTCTCCAAATATAAAGTTATGGGTTTTTTAAAAAAAGTTAGACTGTCTGATTAATAAATTGCAATCAATTGCAATGCCTAATTATCTCCTTAGGAGGTTTGAAGATAAAGTAATAGATGAAACATGCTTTTCTCTCAGCATGAGAGGAGCTGGCTTAGAACAGCTTCATAGTTTCAAATAAACAAACCTTTACTGTAAGCGAGGAAAGAAGCAAAGTCTTAAATAACAAGCATGCATCTGATTTTTTTTTTTCTTGTTTAAATCAGGTGAAGCCAAGAGTGTAATGCTTGTGTGCAGATAATTGAAACAGTGGTTTAAGTGTCCTTAAAATTCCCTCAAAATCCCAGTAGGGATTATATTTCTGTACAATATCAGAGGGGAAAAAAATGTGAAGTATTAGGGGGTCTTGTTAGAAGTTTGACATGTGCAATAAGTGGTTTATAGTTCTCAGTGATATAGATGGAATTGTTAAAGGAACCTAAGCTCATAGTCCAAGGGAAAATGTTGTCAGTTTTTTAAGGTCATTGTAGGATTACCCTATAGGAAAAAAATCTCAAAATTTATCCCCTTTTATTAAATACGTTTGGCTTTATCAAGGCTTTCTCTCCCTTTTCCTCCCTCCCAACATACCAGAAAGGAAATTTCTGAGCTTGAAAATAAAACCCCACTTTAGCATTTCCTGTGTGGTTTAAGTTGACCTGTTTCATTTGGGTTTTTTCAATATCTTAGGAGTAGACACATGGCCAGTTCTCTTGTGATTCTGATTCCCGTTTGCCAACAGAAAAAATGGGAAGTATCTAAAAGAGTTACTTAGCATAGCTGTCCATGAAACATTGCTGAAGGCTGCTGTTGAATGAGATGTGTCTTATCAGGCTTCTGTATGAAGAAGAGTTCAGTAAGATACAACACTTCAGTCTGGAAAAGAAAGGACTAAGAGTTTTACAAAATTATAAGAAAATTTAGGGATGGAAGAATAAGGGGGCATCAAATGAAACTGAAAGGAGCTAAATTCAAAACAGAAGGAGACAAATTTTCACACAGTGAATAACTGACCCATGGAACTCCTTGCCAAGGATGTTGTGGATGCTGAAGTTTAAATTAACTTGACGCAGGGACTAGACAGATCAACAGGAAAGATCCATTCAAGATCGAGGTGGGAGGGGGTGGAGAATGAGGAGAGTGATGGAAAGAGAAGGTGCTGAAAATAGCTAGAAGCTATAGGAAGAGAATCTCATGCTTACCTTGCCCTACTATTCTACTGCCACTGTTGGAGACAACATATTCTCTAGAGATAACAACCCACTGGGGAAAGGTTGGATAGACACCTTAAACATGGCTAATTCCATTGGCCAATGTAAATCTCAGACCTCAGATGAGAAATGGTAAATTCATCATGCTGTCATTGATCAGGGGAACATATTCTATTATGTTATGTCTGGAAACATCAAAACCTTAGGACAGAGGTCTTCAGAGAAAACTCTAGCTGGACTTTTTATTTAATTCCTCCCTTGAAAGCTAAAGACAATATTTTTCATTAATATTCTTAAGTGTTTATAGAAATAAACAAAACCAGTTCACCTTAAAAGACTGAAAGCTAGTAAGACTTTTTATTCTTTTGGTTGTCTTCATTCACAAATCTCAAAATAATGTAGAAAAATAGGCAGTCATTAGCTTTCCACTCTAACATATGAGCTAACTAATCCACAAAAAATTCTCCCTCAGTGTGCAATTTATTTTGTCATTCAGAGAACACAGGTCTGTTGATCTTCAACAGTTGTTCACTAGACCATGAACTATTTAAAATACTTTGATGTAATGTTGTAGATGCATTTATTTTTTTTTTACTCTCTCACGTGCATGCACACATACACAAGGACTGCTAGTCTGCATGTCTGCTCTGTAGCAAACAGCTCTTTGGTAATGTGCTGATGAAAAGATAGTAATTGGCAGGTCTTAATTAACTGGCAAGAGCTTCCCTGTTGATTTCAGCTGTAATCTCTGTTAGGCATTAGAGGAAACACTATCAGCTAGACAGGCACAGCATATATGCCACGTGATAAGGACTAGTTTACAAACCATGATCATATTTCTGCTGTTGACTATACTGTGGTGATTCTCCTCTAAACATAAGAAGCCTGGCACAATCGATAGAGTTTTATGTACTCAGTTTTTCTCAAGAATGAGGAAACAAAGCAATTTAGCTGCATTTTGGGCTCTACATTCTCTTCTGTTTTCCCATTCTCTTACATGTTCATTGACCTTCCAGTGTCCCTGTTGCAGAGCAGAAAAAACTGTGGGTCACTGGAAAGAAATAGTGCATAGGAAGACAATGAGACAAATTAATATTTTGGTTGTTTTCAGCTTTAAAGATTTTTCTCTTAAAGAAACCAAAATTCTAAAGGTCATGGCTGTATGATTCTTTCCTAGTAAATATCAGTTTCTGCTCTCAGGAATCTTGCTGTTCTGTCATGGCCTCCATATACATCAGGGACTTCCTTCTTTTTCGGATTGAATTCATGCAAGAATTCAGAACATTTAGGTGCATGAGTCCTCTCCTGTTAGATTAACTTGGGGAGAAAAGGTGCTCACTTTAACTTTTCATTCTAGCACATAAGACTTCTATCATGGACATCCTGATTATAATCTGCATACTCTTCGCTAAGGAAAAGAAAGGCAACCTTTCCCTACAGAGATGTTTGTCATAATATATGTGATATGATGGTGTGAGAAAATCTTCAAAAGATTCCTGGAAGAGAGCTAACAAAAAATTGCATATGGATACTGTAGGCTGAATGATCTTATTTATCCCGGTTGTTCCAGATATGCATATTATATGTAAATAATTGTTTGTCTTTCATTGCAGTGATGAATTCTGGGAACTACAGAATGATTTCCATCTCCAGTAAGGTGGTAGAGTCTATGATAAAAAAGCATGGGGTTAGATAAAAAAGATGGAGTTAGAGAAGGTGCAGAGGATGGCAACTGAAATGACTAAAGATGTGGACAATTTCTTATAAGGAGACTAAAAAAGCTGGGAGTCTTCAGTCTGGAGAAGAAAAGGATAAAGTAGGGGAGACGCCCTAGGTTTACAAAATCATGATGATAAAGTGAATGAAAAACTGGTGTTCACCAAATCCCTTGGTGCTAAAACTAACAGGTGCTGGCTGACACTGGTGGGAGATGGTCTAAAGCAAAGGATGTACTTCTCTATCAAGGTGGTTATGAACTTCTGGAATTTGCTGCCTGAGGAGGCTGAGGTGACAGATGGACAGTAACAGCAAGTAGTAGGAATTTAGACAAATTCTTTTTGTAAAAGGAGTAAATTAATGATTACTTATTAAAGGGATCTAGCAGTGATATATGCTCTAGGAACGCTGGTGCAGCAGGTGTGGATGTAAGGGAATGACAAGGCCAGCGGACTGTACAAAAGGGAAAAGCTTATTTGTTCTCCTTAGTAGTGTCTTGTATGACTCTGTTCAGAGCACAATATGAGACTTGACTGAGTAATGTCTTACTCAATAGGGCATTCCTTATGTTCTTATAGAAGAAAATGTGTTTTAATTTCTCATAAGAAAAGGTAACTGTGAACCGTGAAAGCTTTCTTGCCTAGTTAACTTTGAATGAGGACATATATTTTGACACATGTTCTTTACAGCAGAGGCTGGGTGTTGGATCTGTTTCAGATTGTATCCTTCCACTTCAAGTAACTTATCTCCTCATTTCAAAATTCTAATGAGTGCACCCTGAATGTTTTGATTTTGTAACATTCTTGAAGAAGTCCACAAGAGTCTCTAGTGATTTTGTAGTTGTTTTACAACAAACTGAATACTTCTGGCACTTTTAGTCCATACCGATCTCTGGAGATGCAAAGTTACACTTAAAATGTAACAGATTGTGCTTTTTCATTCTAATCTGGGTTCTCAAGACAGTGCAAATAAGACCTCTATGCCCTGCATCCAGCACTAGCAGAAGATGCTGAAGTGCCATTCTATGAGGCAAAACATGTTGATAAAAACTGAAGACAACAACAAGCCAACCTAGGTTTCAAAAAAAGTCTTATTTCAAAGGAGTAAAGATGCTAATCATTATTTACCCTGAGCAGATGGAGCACATAAAGTTTTTTGCTGTTTCTCAGGCACAAACAGAAGTTTAAAAAATGCTAAAATCCCTAGAGTCACAGATAGAAAGCTAATAATGATAAGAGATAAAAGTTTTCCTTACAAGTTTCTGAACAGTATTGATATCTCTGACAGACTATGAATTGTCTGTCAGTATCTCACCACTTGAAAAGTCTTTGCTTTTTGTAAACAACTCCTCCTTGAGCATTTTTTGTTTGCACAGAGACCAACCATTTAGACTTCCAGCCATTCATCAGGAGGTGTGCCATGTGTCATTTTATGAATGCCCAACTACACTTATTATGCAACAAAAATGCCTTGTGTAAGGTTCTGTTAACAGATTTTTATTTTTTTTTTCTGATAGCACTCACTGCCTTATCTTGACAGACCAGCTTTATGCTTTTTTTGATAAGTTTCCATTCAGGACACACAAAGGATCCTGGAAATCTATATATATTGCTTACCGTGCTGCTTTTCATGCCCCATTCTCTATCTCTTCCCAGAGGCTCCCTTTAAACCTCCTCCATTCCCCCTACTCCCACTTTTTAATCCAAAGCCTTGAAAGGCAAAATATTTGAGCTAAACTGATGGATCTGTGCCCAGTTGTCATCTAATTCTTCTGTTTCCCTAGCAGTGCTGTCCTCTACTACAAGGTCAAGCTTCTCCCAAGTCCTCTGCTGGCTTGTAGTGAGAGGGAAGGGAGACAGAGTGATTGTGAAGAAGGCTTCCTGGAAATAACTGCTCAATAAATTTAGCCAAGGGCTAATTTTATTGGGGAGGGAGGAGGGAGTGTTGTATTTTATTGCTTCCTCTTTATGAAGACAATGGTAGGTTTGAGCTTTGGTTATATTTTTTTCTTCTACATAGCTTTGCGTTTAGTATGGGTCAAAACTACCTTTTCAGAGTATGCCAGCTTGCTGTAGGCTTTGCTTCTTTCAAGGGAATGGAAGAAAGCTCCTCCACTTACATACATTTTTGTCCATTAGTCTGGGGACACGTAGTCTGACTGGGGAATTCAGCTGAGTCTCTAGATTCAGGATCTGTGTTTAGTATTTGTCCTCAATTTTTCTCTCACAAAAGAATATGGTACAGGATTTTCCAATGATTCTAAGTCTACATTTCTTTTTGTGTACTCTCTTTGGACATTTTTTCTCCTACTATCCATTGCCCACCAATATCTTTCATTCTGAGTCCCAGTTCTCTTGCTCTTGGATGCTTCCTTGCTTTTTCCCTGATATAGGGAGTGAGGAAGGAACACAAAAAATTCATGCAATAGGGATTTTCTTTTCGGTGTTCCTTTTTTTTTTTTTTTTTTCCCTAAAATCTTGAAAAAAGTCAGTGGCTGCAGATTTGGGAATGTCTGTGTGAGGACTAGTCTGTACACAAAAAGCAGAGTGAGCAGACTCTGCTTCCATGAGCTGGACCTGTGCTGGCAGAAAGCTCAGAGTAGCACTATCTGCTCTGACCTCCTGGGATGTGAGATCAAGATCTGCACAAATCTCAGCAAATGAGGATGTTTAAATACACCTACTTTATTAACATTCTGGAGGAAAAGGCAACACTGGATTGTTTTGTTAACTTGACAAACATTTTCAGCATTTATTTTATCACTTTCAAATCTGAATTTTTTTAAGGGACAGAAAGGCAGGATTGTCATGGTTTTTCTATTTTATTCTTTCACCTCCTGAATAGTCATAAACTGGATGAAAATGCATACAAAACCAGAAGTATTGTAGAAAGTTACAGTACACAAACTCCTATTAGAATAAAATCATTATTCAGTATTAAAATTTCTATATCTTGAAGCCTGTCTCATGGTCAGTGTAAATAAAAAGTCACAAATTTATTTCACTTTGAATGTGTCTCCACATGGTATGATTTCTCCTCTCTCTCAACTCTAAATATGAAAAACTTGTTTGGAAATAAAATTGAAGTAGAAAAAGAAGCAGAACAATGCATGCTTCTGTCAAACTACCAATCTCAGCAATCTGGGACTGCATAGTGTACTGTCTCCTGTCAGGCACACAGGCAATGCATCTTAAGGAAAACCCAGAGAAATGTTTTAATGTCACAGTTTTCAGATTATCAATACTGGGCATCTAAGCTTAAAACAGGTATCTGTGTGCACTTACACAATTATGTATTCTGAATGCTACTAAAATGAGTGTCAGCTCTTAGTTACACATTTGCATATTCCACTTTGTATTTCATTTTTGCATAATGCTTTTTTTGCCTCTTTTTCTAATGGTAGTGTATGCTTTCTGGTTTTTTAGGGGATATAAATTGTGAAATAAACTATGGGTTTTGATGAGTTGGCTTTTAGTTTGCCAGAATTTGGAAATATATTTATAAACATCTAAAACATTAGGGATTCTTGGAAAGAAAGCAAACAATCTATAGCTTTCCAGAGTACTCACATACAGTATGAGAAGTAAAACCAGAAAAAAAGGGCACGTGAAATGAGAATCAATGCAAGTAAACTTATAAGAGATATAGGTTAATGTAGAAACTACATTCAAGGTGTTTCTAGCCAAATTAAATACCAGTAAATTAGATGTTAATGAGGAGAGACATTTGAAAGTAAGAATAGATGCATTTAATGAAGATACAAAATAAAAATGTGAACAGAGAGAAAATAGAAAAATTTTAGTGGGATCCTGGGAAACAAGTTAAAGAGGAGAGGTCACTAAGAAGATGGTATAAATTTTGACAAAAAAATAAAGTGAAAATCATTTTTATTTCTTCAATTTCACAAAAAAAGAAAGCAAACAGAATTTACCAGACATTAAAACTAATAATAGACTTTTTAAAAGATAGATGATTGTAATGCAAGCACCTAAATGAGAGGCAAATAAGAGGCAGTGGCTGTTCATAGACCATGTAAGTGGCTTTTCATGCAACTGAGCTGGGATATGCAGTATTCAGTGTTTCAAGTAAAGGGACAATGGCTTGAAAGGAAATATAAAAGGACAGATTCACACTGCTGAGGAGAGGAAAATCAGGCTCTATGGACTTGCAAGTAATGAATTTCGTTGAGGATGTTTAGGATGAGTACAATGAATTGTCACAGAATCTACATTGTGATGGATATGACTATTATCCTAGCCAGTTTAGACAGGAGTAAAAGCTTGCTGATGCCTTGCAATGCTAGAGAGCTAAGAGCCATGAAAACAGACAGTAACGCTCAGGATTGTGTGGGACTCTGAAAAATTATGACAGAAGATATTAAATGATCATTTAAGATGCTGAAGAGATCATTAAAAAGCAATAAAGATGCTAAATAGAACTTAGATTTCTGCCTCTCCCCTCTTTCCCATACTCTGAAATGACAGGAGGCTTTTAAGGCCAGAAATTACAATGAACAGACATTTTTATAGATACTTTTACAAAGATGTTTAAAGAAATAGATCTTCCCTATCCTAGTAATATGAACTACTTCACATCTACCCACACCTCAAAACTGTGATTAACCCTGCACCACCCCAAACATCCTCCTTATTCCAACTGCCCACGCTTACTGCAGAATTTAGGGTGGTGGCTTGCTTTTTTTTTTTTTTTAAAAAAAAAAAAGGCAGAAAAAACATAAAGAAGGATAGTGGCATAAACTGTCATAACCTGTTGAAAAGATTGACTCTGAACTGAAAATACAGACAGCTCTTCTGCCATCTGTTATACCTGGAGATATCTGGCATATAGCTACAGCAGCGTCAGGTGGAAAAACTACAGGAGACATTCTAAGGTCATAGATATGATAAAAACAGAAAGAAAGGATGCTGTGTAGGTGTTACATGCCAAAAATGGTTTCCTGATAAATACCAGTTTGGTGGGGCAGAAATAAAGGAACTCCCACAATGCTAAAAGGAAATGCAAATAGTTCTGAGTAACCACAGAGGAGATAAGAAGGGAAAGTGAACTTGAACCTCTGATGTGGCCCAGGGGCTGCTTCCAGCTGCGTGTATGTTGACAAGTGAGGAGGTTAACTCCTGCAATATAGTTCTGAACAACTTCCAGGAGGCATTTTCAGGAATTTTAAGCTCTATGAATCTCTGGGGGCTTGGACTTGGCATCTACTCAGCAATAACACAACCATAGTCCTGGTAGAGATTTGTCATCCTACCAATTAATTTAGCCACAAGACTACCTGTTTAATCTTTTGATGTTGGGTGGGCATCCTTATAAATTACCAATTCCCTTTCTTTTAGTCTATTACTACTGTGAGCAAATTTTGTATTTGTTTAGAAAGTGCTCTATCAAACACTTGTTGGCTTGCCTAGCTTATGTTGCTTGGTTTTGTGATATTGTTTGTACAGACTTGTAAGGTCAGATCCTTGCTTATGAGCAAAGGATAAGCTCATCACTATGTGCCTGATGCTTTAAGGAATTGAACTACGTACAAGACTATCTATCAAAAGGGAAAATTACCTTAATTTTTATAGCAAGTTCATCTTAATGTCAAAATCAACTACTTAAATTCAGTTGTAGTAACAGAGGAGGATGAATTCTGCAACACAAAGTAGGAGAAAAAGTATTGTAAAGCAGACCTCGAAAAGAGACAAGATGGCAAGAGGGAGAGATTCATTTAGTTGAGTATTTTTCTGACTAATGATTATGTTTGAAAGGCCAAAGAACATGCACTCCTCATGGTCTCTATGATTGGAGAGGATATGAAAGTATTTGGAATTTGACTTGATGAGTTTAATTTCTAAATGATAATCTGTAGTGGTAGAAGCTATCAAATTAGAATAAGGTCAGCTGGGCTCCACTAATTCCCACCAACTATGAACCACATTCAAATTGGATTCCATCAGTTGTGAACCTGGATCAAAGCTCTTTTACTGCCAGAAATCTCTGTATATGGAAAAGGACCCACAAGTCAGCAATAAAAAGGTAGTAAGAAAACTCATTTTGTAAAGACTCATTTTATTGTTTTTGATCTAGCTATGGCATAATTCAAGGAATCTGGGCTTACTTCTGCTACCATGTATGTTAGGAAAATACTCAAGAAGACTTAATGCATGATTCTGCAGAGTTCATTCCAGTTTCCCTGGGCTGGTAGTTAACTTTTGCATCACCAGAAAATGTAAAAGCAGTATCTACCATTACACTAAAACCAAATTGTACTTAGAGGCTGGGTTTCTGACCAGAAGGAAATCCATGGACAGCAGTATGAAGAACCTGATTATCTTTAGAATGGCTTTTGACTCTCTCTCTCTCTTCATGTTGTGTTTTGGAAGGCAAATGCTATCTAACTAGGATTTTATGAAAATATCTCCTTAGGAAGTAACCAGGGACATAAAGCTGTAGCACTCCATATTTATCAACATTACTGCTGTAATCCCCTTTTGTTATTTTAAAAGATGTATCAGAGAAAACTCCAGTATTCCACTATCCTCCCTATTATGTGTAATGGTTAAGGAGTTCAGTGCAGAAGCAATAGGTGATCAGTACAGGAAATTCCTAAAGTGCTGATGGATAAAGCTGGACAATTATTATTTTAGTAATCAAGTAGGTTTACTACAATCTTTTTTTCATTACACCATAGATCATTTCAAAATATTTTTTTTTCTGAAACTGAGCTATCAGTTTTCTGGTTTTATGTTGTACTTTGTAGGTTTAGAAACTCTGGAAAATACCCTGTTTTGTTCTAATCTTGAGCACTTAATTGCTTAAGTTGTTAAATCAATGGTAAAGTATTTTTAAGTTTGTTTGTGTAAAATACATGTTACCCAATTATTGTTCTAATTGAAATCAGCTGTCTATTTCATATGAATACAGAAATATACATTCAGATACCTTTACTGGCAATAAAATCTTGTGAGACTGTTCCTTGTGGAGGAAAATATCTGTAAGATCTAAAAGCTGATTTTGCATCTCTGCAAAATATTTGTAGCTCAAGACAGAGACAGGTGAGAACTCCTATCATCTCTAGTTCATATTCTGATTTATTTAGATTGTATTTGTGCTCCCTTTCATTCTGTGTAATAAAACCTGTAATTTTTTATATGTCTAAAAATTCTGTGTGGTATTACCTGAACTAGCTATCATCCTAGGCACTGATTTCACTTAAAAAATGAAGCATGTGTTTTTCTTTCTAAACTCTCCTGATGACAGTGGTCAAATACAGAGTTTTCGGAGGACTGTCTAACGTTTTGGATGGACTTGCTAGTACTGAAGTTACAGTGATTTGTAATCCAACAATGACGTTATCAGATTTCTGCAGACATTTTCAGCTGTGGCTTAGTAATGGTCATAAACATGTCCTAGCAACAGGGGGACATGTGTTAATTTTACATTCATTTGACACTTAAAAATGGTTTATTGTGTAATTAAGGATAAATACACTGCACTGGAATAAATATCTTAGTATTGACATCAGTGAGACAGCTGGAAATCTACCCTCGATGCTCTGCTAATATTCTGTATAAGGAAGCTTGTTCAGATAAGTGTTCATTTTATCTCGGGCATCATCTAAGTGTTGTGTGAGCAAGAAATTACCTACCCTTTTCTCCCGGGCTCCAAAAAGCTGCTATCTCTTGTTCTCATTGATTAGGACTAGGAGGAAGTCTTGGCATTACTGCGTTGAATAGAAACAGTAAGCAAAGGAAATACAAGCAGGTGTTTCAGCCTGCAGACTGAAATGATTTAGACAAGATTAATGTAAAAGTCCAAACTGCAGTAATCAAGAAGGAATCTCTGAACTTTTCCCTTATAACTGCTAAATGTGGTTGTATACTTGGAGATACAAGACAACTGCTCCAAATGTAAGAGAGGCTATCTAGCACTTTTGCTTCATCACCTTCTCCTATACTCAACTTTTTTACCACATGCAGAAAAAGAAAATCCCTGAAGTGCTTTTCATAAAAGAGGGCCAGTCAAAACAAATCACAATTGTAGTGCAAATAGTGTTTATTTAATTTGATTTCCATGTACCCTTCATTGTCTATTTTCTTTTACATTTTCATTTCCATCTGGAAGGCTGGGAAGGCAGCTGGCTTCCCAGCAGACACCAACTCCACAATTAGGTAGCTGGCAGGCAGCTATTGCTTTCCTGTTTGTGGAGACTGTCTGCCTTGCTGGACCTTGTGGCACACTTGCCCACTATAATCCATTTGCACTGAGAATCTGGCTGCACCTACTGGCCCTCGGTCAGGAGTATAAAGGGTTCAATTGGCTCTGTAACAGCAGTGACATTGTATACGACCAGGCATTAGAAAACATATGGACTATAATGATTTAAAGCCAGTTTTCTGGGTTATCTGTAATCTTCTTTTACCTCAGAAGGAAGTATGTTGGGTATGTTTGGGGTATACTCAGACTGTCTCCTTGGGATGGCACAATAATACTTTTCTTGTCCTGCTGACTATAAATCAGAAACATCCTCCTGAAGCTGTTCCTTACATACCTTTCTGGTGCGACATTTCACACAACCTGTAATCTCTAAGCAGCACTAATGTTTGAGGCTATTTTTAAGCCTGTTTAGTTCTTCTCATCTTCTCTACTGTTTAGGTTCCCATAATTCAGAAATACTATGAACTTTAGATATTGCCAAAGATTTTTCTGATATTCAAAGCCCTTTCAAAGCTTTATTGCATTTTTCTCGCTTCTCTGAGAACCAGTAGAGCATGATCCATAGCTGCTTGTTTGTTCTGATGTTAGATGGCTACAGATTAGAGAAATAAAAAGTTACTGTTCAAAATTGGGGGAGCTAAATGATTTGAAAGCTAGATGTCGGAAAACAGAAGAAAAGCAATAAGCTTATGTAACATATACACACCTGGAATGTGTATATATTATATAATACAGGTTCTCTCAACCCAAAAAATTTCACAGAAATTACTTGAATTGAGGTTATTTTAGAATTGATAATTGTGGTTCTTGTTGCAATTACTAGGTGAGCAGTTTTATTTTTCATTTCTAGCAGCCCTTGTCCCCTTTCTCTTTCCACTTTCCTGTATCTGTGGTAGTGCGATTCCTCCCCCCACCTCCTTGCTGGGCTGCTCTGTGTTTGGTGTGATTCCAACCCCCTCCTGGGCCACATACTAACTTAGGGAGGTATGGGCTGCAAATGGCAGTGAACCAGAGTGTTAAGGCACCTCTTTAACGAGCCTGGCTCCTGCTTGGGAACAGTTATAACAGTCCATCACCGCCTGGCAGCCTGGTACGCCTGTACCTGGGATATGGTTGAGGGAGAACAATAACAGAACTGCACATTCATCAAGTTCTTGATCTGTGCAACTGGTGGAAAACACCAGAATAGTTCATCACTTGAGTTGGGCCAGAGTGGGAAAGTACCCGACGAAAGTGAATTTTCTTGGACCCTGTAAACAGCGGCTGCAAGTGAGACCCTTTGAGCTTTCCTGGATCACAGTGGGCCTGTGACCAGCATCTCCCCAGAGCTGGGATGCCTCTCAGGTATCAACTGCTCAAGATAGCGCCTGCCATCAAAAGGCCAGAGCAAAGTCAACCCTCCTCAAGTCTCAGTTATTACCCGTTGAGGAATGCCGCTGCATTGTGCTTATTTGCTCTAAACTCGTGGAGGGAAATTTTAACTGTAGGCCAGCTTCTCTTTCACCCACCTCTCTACCTACTGACGTGTTGGGGTATACACAGTTATTTTCATGAGTATGGGTACGTACATATTTCACTGCATCCAAATACCTCTGTGTGTCGTACTACTTGTGTTTATGAATATATATATGTATTGATTTAGGATACTTTATAGTAAATGAATGTGAATCTTTTCATTTTCAAATCTGTTGTTGTTGCTATTTTAATCATAACATATTTTACTGAATTATTTTGTAAATCCTTAAACTGGTTAATGATTAAGTGCTGCTAGTCATTTATAAATCTTGATTTGCTACTAAACCATTCCATGTCAACATTTTCATCCACAACAGTGGCATTGCAGAGCTGTCCAGCACTCAAAGATGTCAGCTTCTGATTTTGGGACCTCTCTTACAGGCTGTACTTCTCTCCTTCAGCAGTGTCCATACTTATGAAATATTGTCCATAACTTGGGGTCTCCAAGCTACCACCAGCCATGCTACCTTTGTTATTAAACAAACTGTTATTTTACCCCCAGTAATAAGCTCCAGCAAGAGGATGTGCCAGCACATTCAGAGGCAGGTCACAGAGCTCCATGTTCCATCATAGAGTGAGCATTTCTTTAGCCCTAATGAGGAATCATCATGCAATCTGCTAGGTAATATTAAAAGTTTAACTTTTTGGTTTTACTGTATTTTTGATTGTGGGTTTCTTTTGTTCTTTTGCAGAAGGTCTAAAGATAAAGGTTAAGAAGGTAAAAATCAATAACAATTAGGAGCCTCATGCTTTTGTCTCCCAGAAAATCCAAACCCAAGTTTAGATTTTATTTGTCTGTGTTTGTTTTCTGGATTCATACAACAGTTATCTAAAGAGAACTTAACATTTTTTACACATCAAGTACTGACACCAGTTCTTTTTATCTTCTGCTTTCTCCAGGAGGCAAACAACCCTTGTTATCTCCATTGTACAGAAAGGAGCTTCAGGCAGTGAGAAGGGCCACCTTGGAAAATTCTGTACCACCAATTAAGATGCACTAATCTGCATTTTAAGGTTTTTTTATAACCAGACAGCATCTGAAGCAGCAATGGACAACAGATGCTGCCTCCATACTTCAGTGTCATGCCTTTACTCACTAACCATTCTTCTAGCTTCTTTACTTGTCCATAACAGAAACACCTTTTATTTGTTTGTTTTACAGTGAAGGAGGAGTAGAAAATGAGGAGATAGTAGGCTGATTATAGAATGAAATTCTAATTAATTTGAACTGTTACAGATTGTTATGCCACCAAGCCCACTTCCTCCTTAGGCAATGTAGGTACAGATGTTTGTTATAACAGAGGTTCTCCTGTGAAGTGTTTAGTTTTCAAAGCATCTGTCCTGTTTTCTTAGGTTTTGGTTCTGCAAAGCTAATTCAGGTCAAATCTTAAGAAAATAAGTATTATTCCATTAAATTATAGTGAACAAAGCCAGAAGCAGTTTCTGTGATTATTGCATCTCTTCTGGAAAGTGTCACAGAACCTAACACATCAAGAAAAACTTACTCAAATTACCATACACTTGATGACAATTTTTGTCAGTAGCTTCTTTTCCTACACTTCCTGGAGCAGAGGTCACCAGCCACGTTCCAACATGTTCTAATCGTTTTGTCCAGAATATGATTTTCCTCCCCTTCACACTTGAGAAACACCTCGAGGTGGTTTGCCACAGCCTTCAGGCAGATATGCTGTGCATATTCTTACAAGTGACATCCACCTGATGTTAGAATCACATACTTGTTTAACTTTCTGGCTACTGCTACCATCCTTCAGCTTTTGATATTGCATCTGCCTAGCAAAAAGAGCACTCCAGGTGTTATTTGGCTTCAGATTTTGTTACAAGATTTTTCTCATCGTCCTGTTGCTAATTTGAATGTCTTGGCCAGATTCCAATGCAAGTAATTACATTCTGTCTGTCTAATTTTCCCTGCCATTTCCATTGCAGATGTTATTTGTCACTACTTGCAAGAGTGCTGAGTGGCACTGCTGTTGAATTTCCAATGCATATTTGGGTACTGGAGAAGAAACTGTTCGTGGAATCCAAAAGGTGTTTACCTTCATTCCTTTGAGATTAAATACCATGATAATAATCCATTTTTGAGGGGGAAAAAACCCCAAAAATTGGGTATGGCAAGTTTGGTGCCAAAAGTGGTATACAGAAACATTTGTTAGCAATATGTTCTTTCTATCAGTTGTTTAATTACCAGAAACAAGCTGGATGTAGAGTCGTTACATTTGAACATCTGTGATCCAGGGGTCCAGGATTTCAGATTCTCCTCTTGTTTAAATTGGCCTTAGTTTAATTGCATTTATATCAGGTAAGGCCCCAAACTTTCAAAGACTCCACATTCAGTTTTCATGGTCTCTGTAACCTCTGCCCTTGAAGACCATGATCCCTAGGAATTAACTTTTATTTCACCAGCTGCATAGTAGAAATGGATTAATGTCTGTGTTCCAGGAAACGCAGAGGTTCTCTCACATTGCCTACACACATATATCTGGTTTCTGGTTTGTGAAGTAATTCAGGGAAAATTGCCTCAAAGGTGAACTGGAAAATCAGTAGGCACAGAATTTAACTTTAAGCCTTTATGAATCAGTTAGGTTACCTTACTTACTCATGACTTGCTATCAGTTATTATGATGACTTTTATTATGGTAGTCATTTAGTGTGACCTCTCTGGATTAGTTGGATTTAAACAAAATAGATTTGTTCTCTAGATTATCTTAATTTATACAAATTCCAGAAGTGCTTGAATCAGAGTAAACAGATATCACCAAGGTGTAGTACTCCATCATTTAATTAACTGTGCTCCTCTAGAAGCTTCAGAACCGAGAATTTACTTTAAGCTGAAAAGCTTTAGCCTCTTGCATTCAACATGGTTCTATTTTTATGGTTTCTTAAATTATACTAGCTCCCTAGATCAAGGAATAAACAGGTAAACCTGCTTCTCTGTTTAGAAGAGGACTGAAGAATCTTTTTTTCAAATTTCTCCCTGGGAATGGAATTTGTGCACTTTTACCATAAAAGCCATTTCCAGCTCAGTGGCACAAGAACAGGTCAGCTGATTAACTGACCCTATGGTACATAAGGTCTGTGGGAGGAAAAGGCACATAGAAATTGCTTTGGCATAGTACAAATTTTTCCATTAGTTCAGTACAGTTTCTGATACACTCAGAACTGCAATCAGCACACAAATGAATAAACTCTAAGTTCTGCACACACAGGGTAAAAATTATTATCTTCTTCTTACAAAGCAGTGGAGGTAAAAGGATTTGCAGTGCACTAAATAGGTCTACCTTGCAGATTCAGTGTGGTGTAGGGTGGCAGCTCAGCTATCAACAGCAGTCTAGCTATGGCAGCAGGGAGCTCAGTGCAGAATAAATTATCCTGCCCAAAATCAGTGCCATATTGTACAGACCAGAGCCCCACAAAGGGCATTTTGCAATGAGACTCTTTGATTGTGCCCATCCTGAAAAGGTACTGCATTGCAGGTGAACCTTGTTATGCAACCTGTCCTGGAGGAGGACAGGGAGTCCTGACCTAAGAGACTCATTTTCCCACAGATACTTGGGATGATTTTCTTAGTAGCTGAGTACATTCAGATCTTTCAGGAGATAATCTCCATCCGCTTAACAAAGCTAGAAGTACTTCACATCTTTATATATCGTGTTTCATTTAATAACTATTTTGGAACACTTTAGGTTACCTTTCTAATATCCCCCACTGCTTAAAAAAGAGCAGTGTGAGTAATGCGAAACATTTTTCATTAATATTAGTTTGATTTTTTTATAATTATTATTATTTGATTGTTTTATTACCCCTTTCATGTTTTCTTTTCACAAGTATTCAAACCAATATGGAATGTTTTCCCCTGCTGCCCTCCCCCTCCACCACCCAAAGATTTCATAGAAAGTAAATTCTTGTGTCTGTGTTTTCACTGAGAATATGATTCTACCTAATAAATTAAGAGAAATTGCAGGATTGCACAATTTAATCTCTGTGAGATTATAGAAATTTAGGTTATAAATATTTATTCATACCACAAGACCAAGAAATAATTATAGAACCTTTACAGAAAATGTATTTGAGAAGCTAAGAGTTTCCTCATAGGCCACTCAGAAGTGGAAAAAGGCACAGTTCAGATTTAACAATTCTGGGCTACCTAACCTACTACAGTAACTGTGACTATGCCCTTTTGACAAACAGAGGCACAGAATAGCTTAAAAAAAAATTCTTTACCTTTTACACCAATGCCACCGGATTAGCTGTCAGTGGTCTTTGTCTGACCCAGTACTAATAATATACATAAGAATTTTCCCATTCTCTTCAATGATCACAGATATGAGACCTTAAAAACAGCACTGCACCAATAGTTACGATGAATACCTGTTGTTCAGATAACCTTTGAAAAAAAACCTTGGTATTACCAACAAAGTTAATGGAAATGCTACAGAATCCTATGAAAAATATTTTAAACTATGTAAAAGTTGATTGGAAATTTCTTGTAAGAATTTTATGTCTTAAAAATTTAGAATGTCAGAAAATTTTCTCTTTTTTTCCCATTACACACAGTTTGCTTCTGTCATTAAAAGAGTTCTTCAGCAAGACAATGCCAATGTCTAGCTCTATCTACAGGGGAAAAATGCCCAGTACATGAACTGTCATGGTCTTTTGCTGTACCTTCTGCCAGAGCCAATATCTCAGAAGGAAATACAGACTCATTGGCTGTAAAGGCTTACAGAAACAGTCTTGTAGTTCTTGCTTATGTAAGTACTTGGTAAGATGTTTGTTGTGCTATAGCTGTTCTGCTTCTCAAGGCATTAGCTGTTCTGCTGAAATAATATTGCATTACATTGTGTCATGGAATATTTCTAAATAATAAAAGCAATATAGTTTTGATAGTGTTTTCTTGGATATTGGACTACTCTATGGGGTATTCATTAACGTGCAAGAGTGGAGGCTGATTGGTTGTTCAAGATCCTCTTCTTCACTGATTTAAACCAGATTGTATATATCTGCAATTCAATGAAGAATTTGCATAAAATTAAATGCATGTGCCTTATTATTTTTCTCTTGCATCTAGAAGCTCTCCTGAGAAAAGCTTTAATTAAAGAAGTAGCACCATGGCTTTAATTTCATACAAATTGGTTAAAACTTTAGAATTGACATAATATTCTTCCCTGCTATGCAAAGAGAAAGGAAAAAAGTGTTGAGAGAGAGGGAGACAAGAAGAAACCATTCTCTCTTGTATGTCAAAAATGATACATCAGATCTTGCAACAAATATTGCTTTGTACTTTTGCTCCTAAATACCCATTTACATAAAGCATAGCTCATGTTATTGAAAATAGTTGTTCTGAGAGTTGATGATATGTGGATGGATGTTTTCCTGCATTGGTTGGGTTAGCAGCTTTCACACCTTTCTCTGCCATTTGCATTAGAACTGAAATGGTGCCCATAAAGCCTTTTTGTTCTCTGTAGCCTAAGAAAAATTAATGGTTTGGGTGTTTGATACAATTTAACTTCTGTTAAATAGGTTTACCACTCACCAAGTAAACACAGTACTTCTGCATTAAATATTTTCCTGTATGTAAAACAGAACACCGTTGAATTTCACCCTGGAATGGCATTGACATTCTGACTTAACCCTTCAAAACCCAAGGAAAGTCAGAAGTAGGACCAAAATTAGTATCAGATCCTTCAGTCTTTAACTCATGCCAGAATGCAAAGTAAATGCTCTGAAGTCAGTCTGATTACTTTCTGCCAAGACAGATCAGAGGTTAACAAAGATTTTTTCATGTTTAAGCCCTATTCCAGCAAAGCACTTAGGCATATGTTGAAACAATGTAATGTCCAACACTGCTTTGCTTGTCTGTAGATAGCTACCTGTAGTTTCACTTTCTACCTTAAATCTTTTCTCACTCACGGCTGATCACATAAATAGACAGATTAAAGGTGAATATACAAATGAGATATTATTCAAGCTGATTTATTTATTAAGTAATTAACTCTGGTAGGTTCCTAACTCAAGCAAGAGCCATAGTAATACCTTCCCTTCCTCAAGACTTATAACATACAGTTTGGACATTATGTAAAATCCTATGAGGAGAGATTGAGGGAGCTGGGACTGTTCAGTTTGAGGAAGAGAAGGCTGAGGGAAGACCTCATCACTCTCTACACCAACCTGAAAGAACATTGTAGAGAGGTTGGTGCTGGTCTCTTCTCACAGGTGATTAGTGACAGAACAAGGGGGAATGGCTTTAAACTCCAACAGGGGAGGTTTAGACTGGACATTAGGAAAAAATTTTTCACAGAAAGAGTGGTCAGACAGTGGAATAGGCTGCCCAGGGAGGTGGTGGAGTCACCATCCCTGGATGTGTTTAAGGGTCATTTAGATGAGGTGTTGGGGGATGTGGTGTAGGGGAGAACTTTGTAGAGTAGGGCTGGTGGTTGGACTCGATGATCCCAAGGGTCTTTTCCAACAGGAATGATTCTGTGATTCTATGATTAAATGATGCAAGGCTCTATCGTATCTGTGTTGTTTTCAGATCACAGAACTCCCTGTTGGACTGTCTTCCCTACATTGCCTATAATGAATGCACTGTGGCATTCCACCAGGGAGCTGTGGTGGAACTGCAGTTTAATAGATCAATATTTGCATAAAATATTATCTTGTAGGGGCTAGCAGAATTGATGAACTTCAAATTTGTTGTCACTGCTCAGTTTAAGGTACCCTCTTTAAGTGACAATTAAAGTACTTTCTGATTATGCTCCAGGAAGATTAGAATGTAAAAAGAAAAAAGAAGGGAAAAAACCCACACCCAACCCCAAAAAAACCAACCAAAATCCCTTTTTCTAAATGTTTTTTCTAATTAATCATTATATCCTAGTGAAATTTTCAACTGTAAAATTTCTTTCTGTCATAGTGTATTTGGACTTTCATTTGCTGTTTTAACAATTTCCTCTTTAAAAATTGCTGGTTTACTGTTTTATTCTGGGGCAAAGATCATTTTGTTTTCCTACATGATGGTACAGTCAGTTTCCCTTCTTGGCAGAGTTGCTATGAAACCTTATCAATTACTGGTTGTAGATAACTCTTAAGTTGTAAAGCAGAAGCTGGTAGGGAACAGCAAGGAACTGTCACTTTTTTGACACTGTAGGAAGTAAATCCTGGAAATGCTATTCTCTATTTATCTTGCTATGGACAAATTTGTTGGGTTTTGCCTTCGGAATACTGCTGGAGCTAGCAAAACAAGCGTGTTAATTAAGTCTGCAGTAAATGACAACAGTTATGAGTAATTATCTTGAAATCTTTCTCATATGCCATAGCTTTCAAGAAGATATCATATAGCAGTTCTTCAAAACAAATAGCCTCAGTAATTATTTGTCCTTAGTCTTCCCGGTTTGTTAAATGGTTCAGCAGCCTGATTCTGACAGAAAAAAGGAAATGCAATAGAAATGTAATTATATATTTTTTCTACAGTTTTGGCCATGATTCTGCATTTGTAGAAAATGTAATGCCCATTTAAAGCATCCATACTGATACATATGCAAACAGTTGTGGCTCTTGTATGATTCTGAACGGCCCTGTGAAAATATGCTGAAAAAACCAACACCCAAAATGAAAGTTCTGCTCTCCAGCCCTCTGCTTGTGTTCCATCAATTTTTAAACTGCTTGGCTATTATAGACCAATGGGTGTGACAACCATACTCTGTTTTAAAGGTATTTATATATAGTCAGTAAATTACTTTTTACAGAAAGCTATGGAAGCTAAAACTATGCAATATTCTGTCTCTGCTACAAAGGATTTCCTTCCTTGTACGCAGTACAAACAGCACAATATTCAATGTGCACATCTGATTAACTGCATTGACTGATCCAAGCAGGCAGCCCTATTCACTTATAAATCATGCATGTAAGACTTTTCAGAACTCAGTCAAGAGCTTATGTGAACTCATTTATTGATCTCTGATGGAGACCGGAGTTAAGAATTCTTGTTTGATTAGTTAAGGAAAATAGTTTTTTCTGGGTTTTGAAAATCAAACCAAATAGTCTACAGTAAGGATAACTTTACAAACCATCAACTTAAAATAGTGAAAACATAAGAGTTTTTATAGAAACCCACTAACTTGGAAGTTTTTATATGACAGGAGGCTTTAGGATAGGCTGTCAGTTTTTAAAAATCTGCCATTCTTCCTACATGTCCCAGACTTTCCCCATCTTCCAGAGCCAAAACTCCTTTGGAGTTCTCTCTTTTTCCTTTCCCCCAAGCAAGCTAATAATAGAATACAGTGTGTCTCAGGGGTAAAGTCGTCTTCTCTCTCTTTTTTTTTTTTTTTTTTTTAAGCATACCATTTACAAATTCAGACTAACTCTATCATCTTATTTAAGAAAAAAAAAAGAGCTCTTGTTCAGCTTATCATACAGTACTTTTAGGGATGTCAGAACAGAACTTCTGAGGGGAAAATTTTTTTTTCTTCTTTCAAATACTATATTGTTAAGATAGTTGTCTCTAGTTAATATCAGGGAGAAGGAGCTTGTCTGGCTATTACAACATTAACTGGGTGTTATTGTTAATGGTTAAATTCCTGAAGTCTCTGAGCAAACATTAACAAGTTTATGTGAGGAGGCTAACAGTTACCAAAGTATTTGCTTCCGCCCACCAGCTTTGCACTGAAAACTCCAGTGTAATATTATAAAAAAATAAAAAACAAAATAAAAAACCCCTTCTTAGTGCAACATTCCTGCTGAAGCCCACTCATTAACTGATCCTTCTCTGACTTCCTGATATCTGGGAGAGCACAGCCAGTCATTTTGGTGGGGCTTTAAGTAGCCACTCAGTTCATAATCTCCCTCTTCATCTCATTACTCTGGGCCAAGAACCCAGAGAGAAGAAACAGTAAAGACAATCCTTTGAGCTTGTCTAAGAGGAAACGGGGAATTCCAGGAGACGCCTTGTTTATAGTCACAAACAAAGACTTCAGTCCATTTAGCAGCTTTGCTCTATTAGCTACCAAACAAAGCAAGAAAAGAGGTTAAAGATATCAAACTTCCCAACTCCTCCTTTCTTCCCTCCTAGACACCATACACGACTTTATAAACAAGAGGAACAAGTATCCTAAGCTTCATCTTTAGCCTAACAATTACTTCTGAGCCTCTCAGGGGAACAAAAGATCTCTTTTCCTTACCTCTGAGCAGCTAAGGACGCCCTCTCCAGTCCTACTTTCATCCCACACTCTAGTAAAGTCGACAAGGTGGCAATAACTTGTGCCTCTGAATCTCTCTCACCTGCCCTTGCTAATTGTGAATCAAGGTTTCCCCTTCAAACAGGATCTTTTCTTTCCAAGTGCATGCTCCAAGGAGGTAAGAAATGTCTTTTGTTTCAGTCTTATCCCTGTTTGTCCTAGTATTTAGCTATGAAAGTGCCAGGGGGCTGGGACTCTGAAATATATGGATCATTTCATGTCTAGAAAAGGGCTTCTTTCTTTTCAGGCTTCTCTAGTTCCTCCAGTTGGAACCAGAAAGTCCAGTACAGAGCTTTACTTTGCAATTTTCAAAATGTTCTGGGCTTTCTTTTACTGAAACTCAGTTAGTGCAGCTGCTTAATTAACTGTTTCCAAAATCTGAGAAACTATAAATCTTTATCCCAGCAGGAACTACATTGAGATTAATACTCTCAGTGATGAAAGGCAAACAAGATAGTGTGTCACAGCAGGATGCCTCTTTCTATAGGGACAGATATTCCACCTTGTTATTAATAGTAATGTTTTGTTGGAACTAGTATAAACAGATTTGTTCAGAAAAGGGAAATGGTGCTTTTGTTATTTTCTTTTTTAAGCAAATCTTACATATTACTCAAAATAGAAGATTTTTACAGATTAAAGTAAGTGATGGTGTCCCTCATCCAAGGAAATTATCATCTGAGAACATGACCCAGCCAACAGTATCTGGATTTGACTTGGTTCACAAAATTCTTTAACATCAAATTTTAAAATAGGCTGCAGTAGTATATACATTGTTTTGGTTTTTTCAAATTAAAAGATTACTAACGCTTCCTCCCCAGAGGAGGAGGAATTTCGACTGATGGCGTAGAATAAGACAACTTGAGGAACACCTTGGTGATTATTTTAAAGTCCAAATAAAGTGTTCCAATAAGCTGATACTGGAATTTTTAACGGTATTTGGAAACCTGCAATTGTTTATAGGTAAAGCAGCAAGTTCTTTTTTATTATTATTTAATTTATAGGACACTGTATTAAATCAGTTTCCAAAAATATATTCTCCGGGACAATTCTACTGTTTAAAAAAATGAAATAATATAAAAATATCATGATAGGCTGTCACATTTTTGTGTTAAAAATAAGCCTCTCTATTCCAACTAAAATTTCTGCGTTATTTTAGACTTCCAAGTTTTTTAACTGTCCACAGTCCAATTTTAATCTACTATTTAAAAAAAATTATCACCAAAACTCAAACCATACTTGCTATTTTTCAACCTGGAACTGCTTGTCATTGTTCAAACAATGAAAATGTAGAGCTGTGAGAATTCCACTGTAACAAATTTTTTTCCTTGATTGCATACCTCTCGTTATTGTGAGCCAGTTTGTGCTGTACTTTCAGATAGAAATTGGTATCTTTACTTAGTTTCTTTCTCTTTATTCCTTTAAGAGATGGCTATGTAAGTGCCTTATGACTGGAATCTGGCTGCACTGAGTTGTGTTCTTACATATGGCTCATAATACAAAAAGGCACAAAGGACTACACTGAAGTCAGCTAGCTGCTTTCACACATTGTATTATGAACTGTTCGTTTCAGACACCCATGCTGTTCTAAGCTGGGTTGTTGTCAGAAGGTAGAGACCATGTCTGTAACTGCTAAATGTGTATATTAATATGAAAAGGAAGTTCGGGAAGGAATGCTGATATTCCATATAATTTCAGAAGTCAAGCCAGACTTTTTTATGATGTCTTATTTTGCAGGATAATTCTCTTATTATTAATTTTGAACGCACTTTTACATACACTGGGAAGAAATAAGAAACAACAAAGGAAAGAAATGCTGGTAACAGCATATGACAATGGTCCCAAATCTAAAGTTAAGTCAGTTTTAGAAAGCTTGACTGCATCTTTTTAAAGTGGAAGGGACTGAGGTAAATCTGACACTGATTTTTATCCATAAACAGCTGGAATTAGTGTTCTGCTGTGAAGTTCCTGAAGGACAAGGCCAGGAGATGAGACATTTTCCTTCAGTTTGCCCACTGGGTGATTTGCACCAATACTTAACTGTACCTTATGATGGTCCAGGCGATTACTTGTTGAAATATTACCGGAAAATTCCGATCTGTGGATTCAAAAGAAAAAAAGTATTTTCCCGGTAGGTAAAAATCAGAGCCTACTAAGGCTGATGTAATAGACCATATGTCCCCATGGTAGGTGTGCTAAAAAGCATAAGTGCCTACTGCAAAAAAGTTATTAATGATACAGCACTGTAAGTCTACTTGGCACAATGTACTAGGGACTCTGTGCCAATGAAATGCAGAATCTCAGCTGCTTAGTTGTATGGACAAATATAACAAATAAGGCTCTAGTCACTCAGCACATGTCAAAACATGCAGGTTGGCTTGAGGTCCTCCCAGTGCACATAGTTGTCCAACAATATCCAAGAAAATTTTCAAGAGTATTAAGAATATTCAGGGCAAGTGAGAAAAAAACCCCTGCAATGTATTCTCTTTCATGCTGGCAATTATTCCTCTTAGGTTTATTTTTTCTAGGTTTTTATATCTCAGCATCATGTTTTCAGAAGCCTGATCCTCGATGTCTCTTGCAAATGATAAGAAGGGTACATGGATCCCACTGTTAACTACAGATCTGAATGTTTTCCATTCTCACTATCAGAAAAAAAACAGACCATGGCTCTTTCCATCTTCTTGATTTCAGGCAACCCTGGAAATTATGGAAATTCAGCTTTGCCCCTTTAGTGAATGCATAAAGACTGACTACTTTGAAGTGTATTATACTCACAGATTTCTCCATGAAGCAGATAAATAAGCCCTCTGTTTTATGGTGGAGGAAACTGAGGCATGTGGCATAAGAAGCTGTCCACCTTGCTACCTGTGTGGTAGGCCTAAAACTGGAGTGTGTGCATACCTAGTTCCTGCAGCCCTATTCAAGCCACCAGAGCCTGCCATCTTTAAAAGTTATGGCAGGATAGTTTCCTATGCATATAAGTGCTTAAGTAAAAGGTATAGTACTTCTACCTCTTCATGCCAGCAAGGTAGCTTCTATTTTATCACTTGTTTCAGTTATGTTAGTGGTTATATCCAAGGTGAGTCTTTGCACATCTTGTCATTAAAAAATGTCTGGCTGATTGACACCTAGAATCAATTTTGGAGAAGCCTTTAGATTTCTCCATACAGTAATATTAGATGGGAAGTAATTTATTTTGGTTTGGTTTGGATGCTTCTTTTTTTTAAGGGAAAGTTCATAAATTCCAATTTTATCACCCAGAGTACATTTCTATGGGCTTCAGGACATATCTAGCTTTCAGCTTACTAGTATTAACTCTGCTCTTTTGAATTCAATTGAATAAATGGAATAAGAAGTGAAAATCCTTACCTTAAAACCTGCTTAAGGCTGAGAAATTAAGATCTCTGATTCTACTGGTTACCTCTGGCACACTTGCTTGCCTTTAGCATTTGACTATTCAAGATTAAAATCTTACACATGAGAAACAGAGGCAGTTTGCTCACTGTTCATAGATTAGAAGCTTGATTTTCAAAATGCGGATAGATAAACCATAACTTGAAGAATGGTTAGGAAAGGCGTGCCCTATGGATGGGCTTCCAAGCCTCTAAGCAGTTACAAATGCACTGAACCAACTTTGATAACAAAAATCATTTCCTGTAAGTAGTGAGGTGCACTGACCACATTTCACCTTGGCTTTTTACCACAGGCTGTAGTAACTAAGTAACTTTTTAGTAAATTTTAATTAGCCAATGACAAACAGAAATATAATTTAGTCTGTTCTAAAAGTGTGTCTTTCTTTATTCATGCATCACAGATGCTATAACACAACAAGCCACATGTTAATGATTTTTTCCAATATTACATTACATAAGTAATAAAAAATATTAATAGAAACTTGGTGAGGCAAGGACACTGGGCTGAGAGTAACACGAAATGACCAGAGCTGTTTTTTATTTCACTGTTGTAGCAAAACATTGCTTTTTTAACAAAAAACTGAGTTTATGCAAAAAGGCATAGCACAAGAAAGATTTGAGTGCTGTAGAAGCAACATGAAGAGGGAAGAAAGATAATTCAGCTTATAGATATTATAGCTTGTAAGTACCATAACCTAGCATTTAAGACATTGGGGGTTTTCGTTTAGTCCCTGTTTATTGTTCTATTTAATGCTGAAATGAGAATACAATATTGCTGTAATTTTTGTAGGTAAACTTTCTTCTTCAGAACTTATCTGTTTTAGAAATACTTATTAGTTGTTAATATTCAGCTGAATATGCAAATGTTCATGAACAGTGAAACAGTATGTGCACATAAACATAAATAATTGGCTATATTCTGAAGGATGTTTTGATGTAATATGTATTTCATAAGAACTGCAATTGAGAAATGCTACTTAATAACTGATGTTTATTAAGCAATGAAGAGGTGTACTTTTCCATTACAGTGTCTAAGAAAGAAAGTGTACCAATACATTTCTGAGCTGTCTCAGAAGTCTGTACAGTCCCCTCAAGTAGTAGTCAGTGTCTCTGTAACATGCTGGACTAATAATTTTTTCAGCGGTACCAAGAATATATACAATTTATCAATATTTCACCAGGAATTTCACCTTTCCTGAAAACTGGTTCCAGGATATTTAAAGCTAGATTTCCAGATGGTGTGGTAAGTGGTCTTTCAGTCAGAGATCCTAGGAATTTTAAATTATAGTGTATGTAGGTGATCAACACCTTTTGTTGGAGGAAAAAAAGGAGAAAATTGCTGAGCACCATCAGGGAACATGAATAAGAGTTGTCTGTCACCTCAAAAAGACTAAATTCATGTTTCTGTTCAGTTGTTTATGTACATTTTTTTAGCTGTTGAGGCATGGACTTTGGTGCAAGTTAGTTTACTAAGAATTTACCTTTAAATGTTTGGATAATTAAGCCTATTTTGTGCATGTTTCAATTCCCCTATCTGTGTGCTGGTTATGATGAAAAATAAAGGATTATCCAGAAATTAATTTCCTGTCGCAATCTACCTGGCTAAAGTCAGGGAAACAAGATGTGATGGACTTTTTCAGTGGATAAACTGACTAAAACTTATTTAAGAAAAAACACAGAAACAAGTTGCAAAACATAAAAACAAGACTGTGGTTAGATAGTATAAAAATTATTTGGGGACATTCCATCCTGAATCAAAAATGCTATGGCCACATGTCATAAACCACCAGTCTGGTATGAGATGGTTCTGCTCATTGAGATTTATTCAGAAATTGTGATGGTTTATTTTATACTGGCTAGCTATGTCAGACTTTGTCTATTCTCTGCCGTTAGCATAAAGTCTTCAGTGAGTATTCTATTCAATTATATAGAAATTACTCTCTTAATTTCTGTCAATTTTTAGGGAATAATACCTTTTTTATGTTTCTTAAGGTCTTTGCATAGAACTGTGTGGTAGGAATACAATTAACTGTAAAATGTTGTAGGTTGGGCCTCTAAGATATATAATATTCTGGGAGTCTTCTGTTAAATTCCTAAAGCCAAGGAATTCCTTAAAGGCTCGGTGGAAAGATTTCTGACTTAAGGCTGTATGCAAACAAATGGGATATGGCCTAGCAGTTTTAGAGGAATAAACTTCTCCAGGTTTGTTTCACATGAGAGTTTTGTGCTTTCATTCTTCCATGGTTGTAATTGATTTTTTGAAGACTTTGGAAAAAAACAAAAAATAAAAATAAAAACAAACAAACAAACAAACAAAAAACCAAACCAACCCAACGTGAGAAAATGATATAACAATAAATCATTTCCATGTAATTGATATGAACATGAAGTTCTCCACTCTGTATGTAGTAAATAGCGTACAGTTTTCTATAATACCCACTTAAGTCAGGTTGAAATTTACTCCTATTTACTTCATAGGACCCTATAGGCTAAATTCAATTCTGGTACACTTCCAGGGAAATGAACAGTTAATTTGGGGATTAATTTGGCCAGAATCATTTGACTTTAAAATTATTTCAGAAGAACAGCATTTTATCTTCACCATCTCCCTTGAAACAGATAAAAGTGCTTGAGTTTTAAATGACACTAACTTTAAGATTGTTTCTTTTTCTCACCCCCTTATTCTCTAAGTAGTCACTGCATATGATAAGTTCATTAATAGTCACTGTTTTTAATCTACGTGAGACTTAATGAAACTTTCAAGAACTTGCATGTTATTAAAATATAGACATCTTCTTTCTATATCTCTGTTTAGGTAGTCGTTAGCGTATAGCTGAAGCATTATTTCATGGATGAATGATTTTTTCTTCTAACTTTGATGCCTACATCTATATCAATATGTTTGATCCAGAAACAGTCACGTCTCTGACTTGTGAAGGCTTTGTTGTCAGCAACTCGCTAGTGTGAGAGAGATCCAATTTGTTTCCATTACAGATGAAGCCACAACCAAATGGCAATTTGTTTTTCTGTATGGAACAGAAACAGAAACAGGAACAGGAGTGACAAACTCCCAAGGAAAATACAGGGACTAAGCTGCGAGCAGTAACAGACAAAACTTTTTACAAGTGTTTGCAGCTTCTATTTCCAGTACTCATAGGGATGGATCGTCAATACAATTTTCATGACTGTTAGACCCTCGCAATACCCAAGATCTGTAAGACTGAGAAAATGAACATTTGCAACAATGATCCTGTGTCCAACCTGAATTAAATCACTGATGCACGCTTATCTCAAGAACTGATTTTATAGATGTTGTTTGCTTGATTGTAAGCAATTATGAAAACAGGAAAACAAGAAAGTAACCGAGAAGTGTTGAGACAGTCAAACATACTCTAATGGTTTTTTGAACTTTATCTTGTAAAAGAAATTCCATGGATCTTAGAGTGTAAACTTTAAATGTTTGGTTCTATTGCAACAAAGCAAAAATTATTTTTCTTTTTTGTGCTTATTTAACACTAGTGATTAGGAGGGGAAAAATACTGAGGTAATTTGGGAGTGTTGAAATGCCAATTTCAGGTACTCAGTGTGAATTCTGACTTCCAAGAGTTAATTTTTGAGTCACACTTTCAAAGCATTTAAACACAATATTTTTGATAATGATGTTTCCCTCTCAATTTTAGTGGATTTTAAAACCTGTGTGGCTCACCCTTTCAAATTCCCAGGCTAACATGTTTATTCCCATGTAATTTAGCTGGTGCATAATGGAAAAGTCAGAAATAGTTGTGTTCTTTTGAGACATGTCCTTCCAAATGATTGCATGCTTAGAAGTACATCTTGATGCTGAAAACCATTCTGAAAAGTTAGAACCCAGGTCTTCCAAATCTCAACTCTTCATTAGATAAAGTTTTCCCCTGATTTCCCTGAATTTTCCCTGATTGTAGAATCCCACACACATAAGACATGGCAATTGCTTTTTAAATGCCCCTCCTCATCATGCAGCCATGTGCAAAGGACACGTTATCATATATACATATATGATATTGTGTATTTACTCTGCCAGGACTCCCACCCCTAATCTCTTCTTGCTGAGTTTCAGTATGTCCCTAGCTCTGATTCCCTCCCACACCTCTTCTCACTCAATCTCTGATAAGGTCCATGTTTACAGAGGTATGAGGATTCTTATATTTGACAAGTCTCCAAAGAGGTCAGGACTATTAGAGGAGAATAGAACCTGGACTTTTGGACTCTTTCCAAAATTGTGCTTTACTTGAATAAGTCATTTGTTCAGTCTTCATCTTCCTCTAAAATGGGCGTAACTTTTTTTTAACATTGCAGAGAATGTCAGAAGAATTTTATAAACCCTATACAAGCTCTTTGTACAAAGAAACTCACAGCACCATACAAAGAAATTCTATCTGAATGCTAGAAACTGCTTTCTGTCCAGATTTTAGCACAATGTGATTCTTCGTTTGATCTGTATTAATGCAATTTTTTTTTGTGGAACAGAGGTAGTTGAATGGAAATGGTTTTAGAAAGATAAGAGTTACATTTGCTGACACCAATTACACGTTTCAAAGAGGAACAACCAGTAACAAAAGGGAACCTGGAAGTCAGTGGATAACTTACCTTTATTCTGATTACTTTGTGGGCAATAATTTTGTTTTGGGGCTGGGGTTTTTTGTGTTTTATTTTAGGTGGGGATTTTTTTGTTTGGTTGGGGTTTTTTTCTTTTGTTTTTTCATTAAAAAAATAAATATGAAGTAGCACTGTACTTTCTTTAGCTGCCGTTTTAAAACTATGGGATGGAAATTTGTTTGCCCTCCGCTCCTTCAGGCACAAATTATGTTTTGTCAAACCAGACATACTCAGAATTTTTCTCAGATGAAGTTACTCTTTGTGCTTTTCTATGTTTGCAGAATGAAAAGATGGTGTTTTGCTCTGATAGCATTGGCAAGTCTGTTATAGGAATGATGAAGTCTCCTCAGCAGCCTTCAGTGTAAATTGCTTCCTTGAAGGAGGCAGGGCAGTTAATTTCAATAGAAGTGCAGAGTTAAATGAAACCCAACAATTACTCTGTATTTATGCAATGATTTAAATTGGCATATTGACAAAAGGCTGTATTTGTAGTTATTGCAGTTGCTGTTATAAAAAAACATATGCTTGCTTTCATGCATGTCAAAGCTCATTAAAATCAAAAAGATAAATTAAGCAGGAAACTATAATGTTGCTTTAGAGAGTTTCCAAATTGCAGGAAGATTCAGAGCTGAGCTTTAGCCAGGACAACTTGATAATATTTTTTCAGAGTTTTTAAGCTTACAAATTACATTGGTGACTGGATTTGACCTAAAGTACATGTGAAACTAAACTGTCTTTAATAAAGCACTGGTCTGAAAGTTCAGATCCTTGGCTTCTATTTCCACTTCTTTCACCTGTGACTTGGCTGTTGCTTTTTCTGTGACATTCAGTTTCATTCTGCCATCAAATTCCTGGTAGTTGTCTAGAGTTTGTATGCAGTTTGTGTATACTCTGACTTATATGACACTGTTATATACAGTAGTGCCCCAGTTTTGGTTTTGAGTGGTAGGTATCAAAGTTGTAGTCTGAATTGTATCCCCTGAATGATCCACAAATATGGCCTATTTTCATGTGTATGAAGGTGTTGGGGTTTTCCTGCTCTGTTATTCTATGGAAGCCCAACGATATGATAGCCCACACTTCTCAGACTCTGCATTGAGCTAAATTTGGAGTCCGTGCTTAAAGTTATGTGATGAGTTTATACTAAAAGTTTTATTACAAGGATATTGTAGTTCTTTATGTCTATGTCAGATATGAAGCTTGTAAGCTACATGGATTTAGACTTCTGAGATGGAATTAACATTTTTAATAATTTGGTTCTCAATTTCCATTATTTTTTTGGAGACTGTGGATCACTATCCTTATCTTAAATTGCTTCCTGCATTATTTTTTAATCTGCCCCTGATATCTGATCTTTTAAATTAAAAATCTGAGAATTTTCAACTAGAGTCAAAACCAGGTATCTTTTCAAGATTTGGGCAATATATAGAGAAGGTTATGCTTTGGGAAGGGTTATTTTCTTTTGCAAATACCTTTGCATAAGTTATACTTTCAGTGTGAATATTAACAAGCAACTTAAATCATCGATAATTCATAAGAGAACCTACTCTAGCCTACTCAGTATTTCTAGTACTGATGTGTTCAAGTCTGTATATTGAGAATATCCAAATCAAACCTTTGGTCCTATCTCCTCTTTCCCCACACCAGGGTCTACTAGTGTAGTGATGTTTCTTATTATCTTGCTTGTTTGAGTTCTGTATATTTAATTTGAAAAACACTACCAAAGGAATCTAAAGCGTGTTTAGAGGACTGGGGTGGGTCTGTTTCCTTCCATCTCCTAATTTGTTCTGTCCTGTTAGCTTTCTTTATTTTTTCTGTATATTTGGCAGGGAGCAGAAATGAATACAACTGTGTTCTGTTGAACAGATGCCACTGCCTCAAGCTGTTTCAGCAGCTCACCTTGCCAAAACATTTTTTCTTTCCAGTTTTGTCTCCTCGAACAAGGGAGGAGGTTTGGGGTACTGTTGTCACCTAGGAGTTACTTTGGGACTAGCTGGGTAGTATCACAAGGTAAAATATTTTCATCATCCTGAAGTAGGGCAGAAAATGTTCACAAATTAATAAACAAAAAACCCTGCAAATGTACATAGGCTTAACCAAAATGTTTTGGGTTTATATTTCTGCTGTGTCATCAGAGTATGTTTTAAGATAAATTGCAAAGAGTTGTTTAAAATTGAAATTTATCATTTAAATTAGGTCTGTATCCTATTATGTCATCTTTAGTTTTGATTTAGTAGTTTTACTGAGCTTAGAAATTTATTACAATTGATTTTACCTTGCTAACTGTTTTTATCTAAAAACTTCTCAGAAGTTTAAAAAAAAAAAAAAAAGCAGAAAATATCCAAGCACCTCTAGTAGCTGGAATCCTTCCATAATTGGTAACTTTATAACAATAAATATATAAATAACTTTTTACTTATCACCTGTGACTGTCTTCCACTTCTTTTAAAATCTTCTGTTTAAATATTATCATCTTGCTCCACAGACCTCAAAATCCTGTTTTGCAGTGAGATAAATGGTTTCATCCAGGTTAAGATGTAAGAGATTTACAAGTGCAACAGAAAATCTAGTTATTTGAAACTATAAAATGATCTGGTTTACAGAGCTTCTGACTCACACTTTCCCCACCCCATGCTGCAAAGGGAGAGGTCTGCCCGAAGCATGTCTGCTAGGATCCAGTGACAGTCTCATTCCTCCTGCTGTGTAATTTTTAATGTGATGTCTGATGTGGCAGACACAGTTTAATGACAATTCTGATAATTAGTTCAAACTTAACTGTTGAAAATGAACAATTGGTAATTAAGTGAATGTGATATGATGACTAATTATAGTGATGTAGCAAAGAGCCAAAGTGCAGTTCATTTTTTTAAAACAAATATTTGAATTGTTTTTTTCTGTAACTCAAGAAATAATACCTTGTTCTACTTCTTTAATTGCAGCCTTAGTTTACTCAAAACTTACTTGCAATGTTTCTAAGTAGGCAGGTTTCAAGGTCAGACTTAATCAAAAGGTAAATTATGTCTATCACTAGGTGTTTGGATATGGAGATAAAAACAGCTAACTTTCTTCTTAGTTACTATACAGTTATTTGTAAATTTAGAGTTTATTCCCTATCCACAGCATGGAGTTGCAAGTTATTAACTGATCTCAGTCTTTCCTTGAAGTGAACCACCATGGATTTATTTAAAAGTTTGATCATGTTCCATCCCTTATTCCAGTTCCCATAATTTTATTTTATACAGTAAAAAAGAAAATGTGTTAATGAAGTAATGATTAACACTCTTATTGTTAGCAAGCAGTATTTTAATGGTGGTCATCGTGCATAATAGAGAGTGTTGTTGGAAACCCTTCTGACTGCTGATTGTGAACAGTATTTAATTAGAAGTGTAGCCCTGGAGTGTGAGGTGAACCTTTGCTCTTAATTGCCTGAGCTGGCAGCTCCTCCCTTAGGCACTCTGGGGTCAGGTGGAATAGGGTGAGGACAGGTTGGGTGAGAGGTGCTGCTGCTTGGGGCAGAACTGATCCTCCAGCTGAAGCCTGTTGGGCTAAGGGATTCAACAACCCTCGCCTGTTTGGTATGTCCTTGACAGTCCTTCCTTCAACTCTCTAGTTTGAATACTGTTACGCTTCTCTGGTAAGCAAGGCCTGTAATGGATATGGAATTAATTTAATTTTTTTTTTCTCTAACTTTCTCCTTCATTTTCCTTCACTGAAACAACTGTGTAGTCCTAGGGAGAAAAACAAAACTGCCAGTGATAAGTTAAATTTTGCCTTCATTGGAATCAAATTCCCTTTGTTTCAATGTAAAAACAATTAGGGGTAGGCTAAGCTCTCTTGTAATAACCATTCTCTAAACCCAGCCTTTTGCTGAAAGTAAAGAACTGGAAACTGTTTTCCTAGGGACTCTTAAGCATAGACTAAAATAAATCTCAGCTTCTTGTATGAAACAGTCCTTTGGAGAATTTTTCTTTTTTTTTTTGTCTTTCCCAAATATTTCTAGAGCACAAAAGTCAAGTATGGCACAAACTTCATGTATGTTAGTAGTGCTCATTTGAATAGCCAGGAACATTAGGAATGCTTCTTTCTTATAACTGGAGAAATTGGTTCAACTCTAACAGGCAAACCTCAGCTCATAACGTGATTTGGTTGCTCACAGTTAAAGAGAGGAAGCTTTTCAGGTGAATCCAAAATAGGATCAGCCATCTAGACCATAAGGGTCCTGGGTGATAGTAGGGGCTTCAAAACAGAGCCTTCCTGATAGAATATAGCATGTGTTTTTAATCTAAATGCTCCAGGAAAAACTATGTCTGGTGGCAGAGAAATTTTGGTTAATAATGTAAGGGGAGAGGTTTTGAGTTGCATTTCTTGAAGGAAAAGGAATAACTCTGAAATGAAAGGGATAAATTCTGAAGAAAAATGCTTTAGTTAACAGACTTGATTGTTATGTTGTTTCATAGGGTGTGAACTATCCATTTCATTGTTCTCTATTTTTACTGCTGTTATTGCACAGGAAACCATCACATGATATTCTTTGTCTTGTTACTTGATTAGACTAAAAAAAAAAAAAGTTTAGTGGAGGCTAAATGTGCTTATTAAAAGGGTGATTCTGTTAAAATCTGCCCCCTCTTATAAAAAGATACCTATTGAAAATCAGAGTGGACCAATGATCCCTCAGTTTGACAATCTGCCTCTTACTGTGCCCAGTGCTGCATGCTGTAGAAGCAGTCAAGACTGCATAAAGCACCACACTGTCCAGTATTTCACCCTGCCTAA
This sequence comes from Strix aluco, assembly GCF_031877795.1. Taxonomy (NCBI): domain Eukaryota; kingdom Metazoa; phylum Chordata; class Aves; order Strigiformes; family Strigidae; genus Strix; species Strix aluco. Next base: position 13,410,743 of record NC_133943.1, on the reverse strand, counting down.
CAAACACCTGGAATCCTAAAATGTGTTCTGCTTGAAACTGCAAAAAATACCATAAATGTCTATTACATTAGTTATAAGCTAATTATTTTAAAGAGAAGTCAGTAGAAAAATTCTAGCTGGGGAAGGGTTGATCTAATTAATTTCAAGACTAGTAGTTTGTAGGAAGTTTGCTCAGCACAGCTCCGGGCAGTTAGTTCTGATTCTGCTGGCTGGCTCACCTGACTAACCCAGTTTGCACAGACTATAATTTTTTTTTCATATGCCTTTTTCAAATCCTCTCTAAGGTGATACTAATCCCTCTCAGTCAGTTTGGAATATTAAAAAATATAAGAGAAGCTTTAAGGAAACCAGGGAAACAGCCCTTCTCTCTTAGTTTGACTTTCCTTGCTCTTTCAGTGTTGTTTCTGCTTCTGCTGTAGGACGTGGCTGGGTGGCTCAGTGGGCCAGTCCCATGGGCAGGGTCACTCTGCCCCTATAGGGCAGCACCGTTTGCATGCAATAAGCCTTGAGCTCCAGTGAGCTTACAGTGGGGGGTGCAGATTTCCTCATAGAGTAATGAACAGCAATTGGGTCAAGTGGATTCCCCGGCAGGCACTTGCTCTGGACACCAGTAGGTATTACTCTGGTCCAGCAATTGCCAAATGTAACTTCAGAAACTAGGAGCATTAGTTATTTGGAGAAGAGGCAAGAGCATGGTATGAACAGACAGCATTTACAGATATAATCTCTGGCTACAAAAGATAAAAATTGTATTTAGAAGACATGCTGCAGCTGGAAAGAAATGCCTTGGAATAGAAATACGAACTTAAAATCAGAAGAGATTTTTCCCACTATTATATTTCTCCATGATGAGCAGACTTTTTTCAGAAAGATAGTTTATAACTTGTATACAGAATAGACCCCTCAAATTGAGATCTTTGTACAGGTACAAATGTTGAAGATCTCGGTAAAGGGAGGGTTTAAGGCTTGTGCTAAATGTAAACCAATGGAATTAATATTTGCATACTGTTGTTCAAAAGCTAATCTGGACTTTTCTTTGAGTTCTCTTCTATGAAGAAACTGGCAGCTACTTTTTGCCATCAAAATTTAGATTTTTAAAAATCTGAAATATATTTCCCTTTTGATGTTTCAATCCAGGCCGAAAGAAACTTGTAAATTCAGTGTAGATCAGCTTTTCGTTTGAGTTTATCCTAGATTATTCCAATGCTCTTTTGTGGGGTCTTCTGTACTCAGTGTATCCCTGACCTCAGGTCAGAGCTTTCTGAACCTGGGGCTGAATCCCAGCCTCTGCGGTTGCCAGTGCTCATGGTCACTGTCCCTTTCAAAAAGAGAAAAGGACTCCTATAAATTTCACTTCCTCTGGGCATTTCTGGCTTAACTAAAATGTCTTGAATACTTTTTAAGGAACAGTTCCATTTCTCATACACATTTCTATATATGAAGTAAAGCAACCTCTCAGAATCTCAGTTAATCAAAAATCTGCTTTTATAAAAGGGACAATGAATCACTGTTAGTGGTTAAAAAATAGAATTTTGATAATGTTCTGCAGGAAAATCCTTTCTTCCTTTTCATTCTTGTTCTACTGGAGGAAAAAATAGTAAATTAAGTTTAAACGTTCATCAAATATGGCACACACATTAAACTTAGTTTGTACTGTGAAATGTAGCTGGTTTCCAGCCATCTAGAGGGAAAAAAAAAAATTTAGCTGTCTTATTCAATTCCTGTCTTTTTTCATTTGGGGAATTTTGTCATATCCCTCTGGTGGCAAATGCCTGAAATACCCATCACACAGCTGCTCTAGGAGAGAGAGGGGAAAAAAACCAAAGCAAATCTCTTTAAGTCTATTCCAAGGTGCACACTTGAAAACAGCATACTTCCAGTTACAAATATGCAGAGCACAACAGACCTACTCTCTGGAGCGTAGCTTTGACATGAGGATGCAATGTAGGTTGGCCCGAGAGCTGGAATTTGTGGTGTCTAGTTTGAAACAATGGCAGAAAAACACGGCAAGAACAGAGGCTCTTGCAGCGTGGTCTGTAGGATGGGATTCCAAACTTTTGTGTGTCACAAACCACTAGCCTGAAAATTCAATAGTCTCTAGCAAAATCAAATATTAAATAAAAACTGTCAAGGAGAAGAGGTTTTGAGCATAGGAAAATGAAGGATACCAAAGGGTAATTTTTAACATTCTCTCTTCTTTTTTTTTTTTTTTATTTTTAAGGTATAATATTGCAGTGTCTGTTTTGTATAGCCTGTTATATCAAGGAATACACTGATGGACCAGAACCTACCTAGTTTTGTATTTTTCAAGACACAGCAATGTGAAAGAGGAAACATTGCTTCCTACACAGTGGGGTTTGTGTCGGACCATTACTGGTGTTGTCTGTTAATAAAAGTCTTTTTCTGAAACTCTGATCTTTTGGTGAGAACCAGAGATAATAGCACAACTTCACTTTTCTAGTCAGCTCACTTGCTGCTCCTTTTCAATTGTGTGCTAATACCAGAGTATTTCAAACACTTATCCATTAAAACTATTCAGCAAACAAGAGAGAAACTTGGAAGGCCACCTTAAAAACTTCCAACTGATTTAAGGAGTAAGCGGTATATCTTCACTATGACTGTCCTGGATAATTTAACAACTTAAGTATTCTGGCTCCCAAAAATCATAACTTGAAACACTCGAGTAATTCTCTCAACCTGGCTGTATCTTTTTTTCCCCTGGTCCTATGTATATATAGCTGCACATGTTCTGTATCCGCATTAATGCTCCATTTAGTAATCAGTCCTTTGTGTCTTTACAGTTCATCTCCCTGTGTGTAGAATATAAGTAGGTGTGCTATATAAATAAATTCCCAACTGGGAACCAGATGCTGAACTTTATAGCTGGCTAAACAGAACCACTGAAAGGTGATATAATATGCTTGGCATCTGTGAGTCAGCATCAAGATGTGCTCTAAATACTATTGCACATAGTGACAGTTTCTGGACTTAACTCAATGTGCTCTCATTAGTGCTGTTGGAAATTGCTCCCAAGGGTTGTAGTTCTCACTCAATTCAGATCACTTATGTAATTTCAGAGTATGAACTGTTCCGGGGCACTGCAGTGTTCACTGATTTCTGCACTGCTTGGTGAATTTTCCATTTAAAGGTTTCCCAGTGTTGGGGATGGAACTAATGCATTAAGTTCAGTAGTCTAAGAACTCCTGAAATGTTCGGATTAGAAAACACTACTCATAAGATGCCCCCTGCCCTGCCTAACGATCTGAGTGAAAAAGCAGAGACATAAGCAGAGACAGTCTGTTGGGTCAGGGCCTGGATTCACCTGTAACACTTATCTTCATTAATCTTGTGTTTATATTGTTGAAAAAGTCAGTGCTGCCTGTAAAGTGAGATAGCTTCATAGTCAAGTTTGATATCTGATTCCTGGCCTGACTCTCAGTGGAATTTAAATGGGCTTCCTATGTGCGAATGTGTGAAGCTTCAAGCGGCTGGAGATACAGCAGTGAATGCCCGCAAGTGCTGATGCTGTGCTTGACTTAGATAATGAGCTTTTCACAGCCTTCCTTACAGGGAGTATTTGTTTTCTCTACAAGTGAGTTCTATGGAGAGTTCATCCTGGGCTGAATTCCGTATTTTAAGGAAATTTTCACAGAAGTCCTGTTCTGTATTTTCACTGTTACTAGCCACCACTGAGTCATGCAGCTAGTGATCTGCTGACAAGCTGTTCCTTGCTGCTTACAAATATAAAAGATGCTGAGTGGACAGCCATAGAACTGAAAATTCAGCAGGCAGGCTGGCCACAGACAAGTTGTGAAAACTTTTCTTTTTTAAAAACAAACTTCAAGCTAGCACAGAAAGTCTGCATGCTGTGACTGGTTGTTTTTCTACAGGTTAGTAAAACAAAAATTCTGGATATATCCAGAGCTACAATGGTGATATTATTAGTCATGCACCTATGTTTGGAGGTAACTGGCTGACTCTGTTCCTGAAGTATGACTTGAGATCTCCCTGTCTAAGATACAAAAACATCAAGCGCCCCATAGTGCTGACCTCACTCTTTCAGTCTCATAGTGGTTTAAATAAGTGCTTTCTACAGAAGGAAATTTCCAAAAACCTGAGCCATGTAATGAATAGTTACAAATCCACCAGTCATTTATCTGAACACACCTTGAAAGCGACGTGAATAAAACACTTGCAAGCTTAAGCCCTGATGTAAATTCTAAGCAAACATTGGGTTTATGCTGCTACTCCATGCATGTTGAGTGGCCCTTTGCTCCATAACGCATCGCGCTGAAACAGATGGGTAATCATGAAATAAATATTTTCAAGCATAGTAAGGGTATTTGAATATAGTTACTGTGTGGAGCACTTGCCATATTGTTTAATGCCACTGATCGTGGAATATCAAAGTCCATGGTTTAGAGTTGGGGGATGCTAGGGTTTGGGTTTTGGGTTTTTTTGGTTGGTTAGTTTCTTGGGGGTTTTGTGGGGTTTGTTGGGTTTGGGTTGGTTTTTTTAATAATTCAGGCAATAATAGCTGAAGCAGATATAATCATGGTCTCAGTTTGCCATTGATTAATCCATTTCTGAACTCTGTTATTCAGATGTTTTGCAATAATAAGGATTCTGTTGGACAGTGTCTCATTCTATGATGCACTTTTAAAAGTGTAATCAGTTAAATATTAATGTCATTCTTAGTTCTGTAATATTGTGAAAAGCAAAATGCAGGAAGTGCAGAGGTAAAAATTAGATTTTTCTATGATTCCCTTATTTTAGCATAGTTTATAGGGAGAATGGGCAGAGGTATAAGAAAAGAAGGTTAAATTTCATTCTTCTAAGGGGACAAGCTGAAAATACTAGCAAGGATTTAACAAGCATGTTTCAACAGTAACCTTTTCAGTGTTGGGAGAGCTTTGGGCAGAGCAGGCTGCTCAGGCTAGCTGTGATGCTGGCTTGCACAGGAGGGCAAACAGGTGCTTTGGAAAAGCTGGTGGGTAATTACGTGGGTGTGATAATGAGGTACTGCTTTGGTTCTCAGTGTTCTTTTTCTGACAGCAAACTGTTGAGATTCACATTATGTCGATGGACAAAATTGTGTAGCCAAAAAACACAGGCATGACCAAGTTTGCAGTAACTTGATTATGGTATGCTGCTGAGTTTTTGATTAGAAGTTTTTGCTTTTAATTTAAACAGCATACTAATTGCAACACCTTAACAGGAAACATCCAAGAGTTATTTTTCTCTTTTTCAAACTAAAGCCATTGGTCTGTATAATTTATATCACGGCTTTGCGTTTCCTCTGATTACAGCCAAGTACACAGGGCTTTACTAATCTCTTTACAGGGATTTATAAACTGTCTTGTTTTTCCTTGTTGCAGATTCCCAAGCCACGTATTTGGCTTCAATTTGGGGGTTTGGACTGACCCAAAAGATCAAAGCAAAAGACATCCAATTCACCACGATCATGATGACTTGTAGCCAGTGAATTGTAAGTCGGGAATTTCTACGGATACAGAAGGGATGTAGCTTCCCAAATCTCATTGACATTCAGAGGGTTTTGGACACACTTTAAGCTTCTTTCACAATCCTATGCTGAAATGGCCCAGCACTGCTTTCCTTTCTAAGTAAATATGCATTTCTTAGTTTATTTTTAGTTTTTTCTTATTGATGAATTCTCTATATTTAAGACTTGTACCTCCCTGAGAGACATTCATCTTGCTTCTTGCTGACTCTGAGTGGTGTTGACAGCCCAGTATGATTATACATGGTAAGAAATGACTACTTATGTCAACAAAAGTTAACAACTAGGTAATTTTCATATGACTCCCACTCCTTCCAAAAATATAGATGAAAAGGTGGGCCTTGGAAACATGACCAGAAAATCTTAGGTTTCTGAAAATGTTACCAAAGTTGGGTTTTTTTGGTCATGATTAGTAGGCATGTAGCTAACTAATGGCTTACATCGAAGAGAAAATTTTCTGCCTTCCTAAAAAAATTTATCTTGAATAAAATACTGAAACTTTTTACAAAAGATTATGGAATTGTCAGCATTTTCAGCTGAAGAGTAAAAAGAAGGATGCCTTAAAGCACAGCAACTTATAAATATTTAACTGTCAGTGTTTTTAGATCTAGCTCTTCTTCCACCTTTTTGAGACTAGAAGAGCAATGAAAAATATTTGGAATAATTACCAACGTTTATTAATTAATTGGTAGTTATTAACTTCCCTGACTCTTCAGTGTTTCCTTGACTTTGTAGATCCTGATTGCTGAGCAGCAACCTACAGTAACAAGAGTCAAACGTACTTCACAAAATTACACAGATTAATAGGAATTTTTGAAAAAAATCAATAATTCCATCCTTTGCTTAAATACTTAATGAATTTTAGATAAGGGCACATTAACTTTGTATGATCATGAACTCCTTCATGGTTTTGCTAAACAAAAAGTGCAACTTCTGCCAAATGCCTGGACAAATGTCTGTGGGTAGACACAGATGGAAAAAAGCAAAAATATGGAATCAAAAGGAACTTTCTGTGTCCTCACTTTCCCTTCCATACTATTGAACTCAGTCTTGTTAGATGTAGCAAATTTCTTAATGAACCAAAGTAAGGGTAAGGGTTTTCTCTGTACCATCTTTAGTGCTGGAATGGTGACCAAAAGGGAGGGACCCTGGAGAGTCTTTGGTGTTTTGAAGCTGTCATCTTCTGTCTACTCTGAACATACACAGGAACATCTCACACCTAAATTTCCACCATGCCCATACTCTCCAGTACCTTTTTGATTAACCTGTTTGTCTGTCCGGAAGAAAGTGGTTTGTTCCCATCTAACGATGTTCATGGAGAGCAGTCACGGCCACTCATAAACATAATTTTTTCTACACTAAACAATCTTTCTAATGGCCTGCTCTGGCTTTCCCAGTTCCCATCAAACCTTCTCTGCTCCTGATTTAGGTCGATTGATCTTTCAGAGAAGGGGAGTGGATTAAAAGTGGTGCAAGATAAGTGATCTATGGGGAAGAAAATTAGAAATTACTTAAGTCATGTGAGTGCTCTTTTGCTTTAGTTCTTATGCACCACTGGGATTAGTTGGTGCCTGTGGACATTCAGAAAATTCACGTCAAGGTTCTCACAGTTTTGCAGGCCTCAGAAGTTAAAACTAGTGAGAACACAAATACCTGGTTCCATCAGTGTGTCTACCCTGATTATATGCCAATGGCCATCAATAAAGTCATGAACTCACATTTTATAAGATCGCAGAAGAGGACAAGAGTATCTCAAGTAGCAACCACTAAAATCCTATCCATAAGTCCTGCAGTGAGCTGCATGTTTTTGTAAAGCATGTGTGCAGGGTAATACTTAGGTCGTAAACACTAAAGCCAAATGTCTTTGTGACAAGGTGGGAAAAGAATGCAAGAGAATGTCTGGTTTTAGATGTAGCGTTTTCATTTTCAGTGGGGACAGTCAGGTTTATAGTTTTGAACAATAAGAACCAAAGTGCACATATCAAGAATAGTAAAATAGCTTGAACTTCTCAGAAGCCTTTTGTTTTAATTTTAGGTAAGGGAACTTCAAAAATGCTTTTAAAATCTTAAATTTAGATATGGTTAAGACTGGAAATTGCAGTTGCCCCTCCTGTAACCTTTGGTATTCTCTTCAATATTCTTCTTTATCAAATGTACTCAATTTTATGAGCTCATTATTTTTCCTGTACTGATACATTTTCCTTATCTTCTAATTAACCACTGCTCCTAGCATACTTATGATGGCATGCTCACATCTGCTCTGGCTTCTCTCCCTTATTTCAATGCAAGTCTCCTGCTGCAATTGACACAGTTGATGCTTTGACACTACTCAAGCTGTCTTCTGGTGCCTTTTGCTATCTTCCACGAGTCTACCTGGCTCCAGTTCAGCAGAGGTCAGAGTCCAAATGGACAGCTGCTAGCAAATCTTTCTAATTAAATTTGAGAGGGGCTTGAACAGGTAAATAATACCAAAATTCCTTAACTTCCTTCCATTTTGAAATCTTACATTAGAACCGTTCCTTAAGATTTCAGTTCTGCATGAAGCACAAGAGCACTTTTTCTACATTTTCATTATTCAGGCAACATTTCACATGTCTTCTCTTGAAATCAAAGTACAAAAGCAGTGCAAAAAAAAAAAAAGACAAAATATTTTTAGTCAGTGTCATAAACTTTGGTCATAAATTTGTCTAACCGTGCTAATAAATAATGTTATTGTTTGGGTTTATATCTCTACCTGATATTTTATACTTGTTAATAGGACTATTTAACTTAATACTTTTTTGCAGTCTTCCATTCTTTTATAAAGCTGTTTTGTTAACAGATTTCATTGTTGTTTTTTTTTTTTTTTAATGTCATTTGTTGTTCTCTGTGAGGCTCTGTGAAATACTGGAGTTGATGCTACAGAAAAGCTATTGAGAAATTGAATGACAGTAGTGTACAATGAGAAAGCAGGCAGTGACTAATGTCTTAAGTGTCTTTCTACATGATTCATCAGTTGTATCTGAAATCAAGGCTTTTCCTGTTTTTTGCAGCTTTCCATTTTTGTTTGAGGCTTTTTAATCTGAAAGGCTGTAGACAGAAGCTTGCAGAATTTCCTGCAGATAGACTGTTTGGACAGAAGTGCTTCCTACCTTTAGTCTAGAATGAGTTCTTTGCTGACCAAGAGGATCACATCTATGGGTTTTGGAGTCTGGTAGTTTGTGGGCTATTATGATTTTGTTATCATTGCTGAGGCCACTTCATAACAGCGTATTGCCAAGTATCACAGACTATGCAATGCAGAAGGTATGTAAATATGCTAGCAATGCAGTCTTTATGTTAGAAAGTCCTGTAACTATTTTCCTACTAGAAAGCTGAAAGTATAATATAAAGGAAACGCTAATGAAAATTGTAGTCTTTCACTGTGTCTTTCATTGTACAGTGGCTGAGATGCTGTAGTCTTTCAAATGCAGGCCTTGCAGAAAGTTGAAAACTGATTTTTAGTGTAATTTATATTAAAAGTTACTTAAATATAAGAATAAAACCAAAATATGTTTTTCATATCTTATTGCTCAGTATTTATTAAATGTTAGGATCGTTAACACCACTTTATACATTGTGTGTTTAGTTATTACACAACTGCCATGCTGATATTCTCATCTCCCAGCCTCATCACTGAGTTACTAACACCAAAGAATATGTGCAGTTTTTCAGTTACTTGTAGAATATTTGCTAGTGAGGGATTATTAATTTCTCAAATTACTGACTGGAAAGTAAATGTAGCTTGAGGCTTAATGTGCTGACAGTGTTTTCCCATTTTTAAAGGTAGTCATGAGTTACTGTAAAAAAAACAGTCTGCCAAGTTTAATGAAAGTTTCAAGAGAGAGAAAAGAAGTCCTTTGAAGAGGTCATCAATTAGAATAGGTTTAAAAGGGAACAGAAAATATCTAGCTATTCTTTGGTCAGATGTTTTTACGGAGATGTGGTGGACATTGTTAGGCTGGTAAAACTATGATTTATTTCCATGTCACAGAGAACTTTATCAGAGGAGGATGTTTAAAGTTTCACTGTGTTACATTCCATAGATTTTTATTTTCTTTCCCCACCCTATACAGTCCGTGTGGCTTCATCTCTTTCTCTTCTCCTGCACCCCTACTGTATCCTACCCTTCATTTATGTCAAGTAAATATTCCCTACAATGCCTCTGTTTTGTCTGGCTGCTGATTAACTTCCCCTCCCTCCTCTCCACTGGTGTGCTCAACAATCATCAAGCAAGTGGTCCAAGGTGACAGGAGTAAGCTTTTTATTGAAAAAGGTGGTGGGGCAGTTGGTGTGGCTAGCAACGGATGGTCTTGAAAGAGAACCGTCCTGAAAGATCTGGCCAATACTTTTGCAATTCTTTCCCTTGTTTTCCCTGTGAAAGGACAAGCCCTTTCACGGAGCTTAATAACCTCTAAAGGGGCCACAAAAATGCAAAGGTGGGTGCACATTAATGCTGTTAAGCTCACATTCCTACTCTGCTTCTTCCCACATCCTGAAGTATTTCACCTGTGGAGCTAGATAATTTGCTAGGCACTGGAACACAGGTCCTCTTGCTGGGCCAGGCAATGGCATGCAAACTCCTTTCCTTTTTACCTAGGACCAGCGTGGAGAATCCTTTTAACCCCAGGGTAGGACCAGTGCTACTTTTCAAGTTGGCACCTCTCAGACTGCAAGGTGCAGGTGGACATCTGGTCAGGGAGAGGTCAGGTATCTCTGCAGGAGTGTGTAGCTGGCAGGGACCTCCATGGTGGAAAAGGGCCAGCAGCAGCAGGCTACTTGTGAGGGTTGTGCTTCCCTATGGGATTCTCCCTAGGCTGTAGATACATGGCACAGGACCACAACTGTTGCATGGGGAAAAGGCTGTGGTTCTGCGCTTCACTTGTATGAGGCGGAGGCCTGCAATGAGACCCGTGATATAATGGCTAAATCGTGATTAATGAGCAACCTAAAGGTGTTTGTATATTATGATGGTTTCACAGACTAGTGAGCTGAAAGTGCTTCTTATTAGGATCACATATAATATTTCTTGCCTCCAAGTAATCTCAGCTATGCCAGCCTCCTGCTGTCCAACTTGTTCTTGTGCTGGGAAGGGGAAGAGCTATCTTCCAACATGCACCTTTCCTGTGTTGTCTCTCAGTTAATGCAATAAGAATTGACTAGCTTGTCTTACTGTCAATCTTTGCACAAATGTATTTGTTCAAAGCAAATGGCTTCTCAAGTGTCATTTGAAGAGCCTGACCTGAACACGCTGTTCTTCCTTTTAAGATTGTAGACTGCTAATGTACAAGCTCATTTCTTTCAAATGTCCTATCCTTGTAATGAAATGTGTAGGAAGTGGGGTCTGCAAGCAGTCTTTGACTAGAAATTCCAGTTGCCCTTATTTTCTTAATAACAGACCTATTAGGGTTGGTTGATCACACCTTTAGAAATGGAAAGAGGCACAGCTTTCTTGGGATTTTTCTTTTCCTTCCAGAAGGCTAGAGGCATGACAGAGGAATGCTTTCAGCTGTGACCTCTTATCATACCAGAGATGATAGTGTGATGTTTGTTAATTCACTGTTGTGATGCTTTAGGCAAATGTGATGGGTGGAGAGGCAAGAAATCTATGCAGTAATGTCATCCCCTGTAAAAAGGATTATAGGGAAATGCTTTATTATCATTGCTCACAATCATTGCTTGCTGGTTTTCAAAATATCAGCTATATATCAAATGCTTTCAGAAGACCTGTAAGAAACAGCTCTTTCCTCAAATAATTTACAGTCATTGCAGGCTGTCATCTGCTGATGTGCACGTGTATTTTCCCATTTTTTTTATTGCCCTTTTTCACAGAGACGCAAAAAAGAAAAGCATCAGAATGTTCTCTGTTGTCAAATGAAGAGAAAATAAACGGAAGAGGAGGACTGCAGCATGAGTAGGGAGTCATTATTTATTTGATTTGTTGAGGGGAAAGTTCAGATAATTATCTAGAATGTTGCAAAGCTTTGCCTGTCAGCCTTGATACATAATGAGAATTTGTTGGTAGACATCCAGAGGGAAAATTGCTTTGAATTCTTGCATTGAATTTTACAGTGTGCTGTTGCTGTTTGAATGAATGAATAGTGGTTCAATGTGTGCATATATGTTGAGCTGTAACCAAAACTTGAAGTGCTTGGGCAACAAGATGGTGCCTCTCTCCTCTGCATCTGTGCCTATGCAGAGAGCTGGCCATTGCAGTATTAATAAGGCACCAGCCCATCTTTTCAGTGATCACTCAGAAAACAGATGTTCCTTCCAACACACCATGGCTGATTCTTCTGTTGGGCTTAAATATTGCAGTACAGTCTTCCTGTTGCATATTTTAGAAAAAACAGCTTCAACCTCTTAAATAATCTAATCTTGTCCATTTGTTTACTTCTGTTAGATTTTAATTTCTTTGTCACAGACTTTGAGCTATCTGTGTTCCAAAGCTTTACATCTGTTTATTACAAACCGTAGTAAATGGCTGCATTTCTTTCTAAAGACTGGTAGTATACGAACACTGTGTTTTAAAAAGAAGTTGGAGAATTTCAGCTTGACTCTTAATTGAAGCTTTACTGATCATGTATCAGGATTCATTTTGCTAAAAATATAAATTATTTCTCACTGGGTAAATTTCAGTGGCTTCTAATCTTTCGTTCTAATTTCTGTATTGATTTGAATTAATTGTTATTCCAGGGATTGCAAGCTCTTCCCTGTGACCATCTAATGACTTCTACCAATGTTCTATCACACTTGCTTTGAATTTTAACTATTCAGGAGATGGGGAGTTTCAGCAGTCATTACTGTCTAGAAAGGAAAATAGTTTCATTGGTTAAAAGTTACTGAACATGTTGTTCTTTCCAAACATCAAAGGTCTGGGTTTGCTGGTGGTGTTTTGGTTTTTTAACCTTAATTTTTCAATGGCTTGACAAAGTCATGTGTTGACCTGAGCAGTATTCTGAAGGGTCTGAGGGGTCCTGGTTAGCATCAAGAACTGACATGATTTAGATCACAGTTTACCTGATTTTCTGAGTGACTATACATACACACCTTATATCTCCTTCTGCCATAGAATCCAGTTTTTGATTGCCAGGTGGATGGGTGCAAGGGATGGATGGCAAATTTTTCTCTTTTCCTACCTCATAAATGCCCTTCCCACTTGTGCCCTGTTGCCTGTGTAACTTTGAGTCTCCCAGGCAGAGAAAACCTTTAGTGTTCTGTGTGGACATGACTTACCATAATAAGGTCATTGTTTTCTGAAGTCTGTAATGTAATAGAAGTATAACCTTCTGACACTGTATAATCTTATTGTGCAGCCAGCTCTCCTTGAGACAAGATTTTTTTTCCACTAGTAGATGAAACGGTGAATTGCCATTCAGAAGTAAATGGCGTGTGGCTGAAAGTAGTGAATTCATCCATTCAGCTGCTTGCGTGGGTTGTGCCTCCATTTCAGTTTGTAAAATGGGAGAAGGATTCCTCATACACACTAATTATGAGAACTAATAACAAAATTTTGCACGATCCTTTGACCAGTAGTGATGAGTTCAAAAAAATATAGTCATTTAACCACACCAGCGCTTTTAGAGAGCCCATACTGAGGTCTCAAATTGTATTTTATTTATTTTATTTTTCCTGAGCAATACATTGGTTTTTTATGGGGACTAAAGAGTCAAGTTCCGATTGCTCACATAAAAGCACAGGCTAACTAAAACCCCATATTCCTTTCTCTTAATGAAGTAGATAAACAAAAGAGGAAAAAGCAGGAAGGGAGACAGGAAGAATGGAGAGAGAAATGTAAGCGAGAAAACACTGTTAGATCTGATAGTAATGGATGGGAGGCCAGTTTGGGAAGACTGGGGTTGGTAACACTGCATTTCTTTCAAGGCAGATTTAGGACTGTTGTGTTAAGTACTGTGTTACCTTTCACCAAAATTCAGAATTTTAGCTAATCACCTTTGAATGTTTATTGCAAATGGAGTTTATCCTGTAGCTCCAGGAATAATAGGAATAGAGTTTAGGAAGTAGGAGTAATTTCTGTATCTCTTCTGTTTCTGGGGTTTGCACAATCTGTTATTTACAGCAGAATGAAAAGTGCCTAAGTGGTTATGTTTGTTGGAAAAAATCCAGAATATCTTGACATAATTTTCAAAACCTGTGAAACCAGTGATGAGCTATTCTTCATAGCAAGTTACAGATATCTCCTGGGTGACTCAGATAATCTAGGTAAATTGTAAAGTCATTGTAATTTAAGAGTTTTATTCCTAAGAGTATCAGAGAACAGCTGTTGTATGCACAATTAAAGGAGGTATGGGTAATTTTCCAGGTATATCTACTTCCATTTAGTGAATTTCAGTGGTGTTTTCATAAAACCTTTTGATTAAGTTAATGTAATACTCTGTTTTTAGGACCAGCAATAAGATGATTTATGTGCCAGTATTTCCCAGTGCTGCACTGCCAGTGTGTTTGCTCTTGAGACTGATGACTGATGGTTTAAAATGACTGAAAATGTTTCTTCAATTTCTATGTGACAGTTCATTAACAGATTATACACAGAACATCCTTAGTTACATACAAATCAGATTCATCAGCAAACATGTGAAACATGCATTTAATCCCATTTACGTGATGTATACAAATAATCCATAAAGGTGATTTATTATTCCCACTTGCCTTATCTTGCATGATCAAACTATAATCAATAAGAGCTATTATTCTTTCAAGTGAGAGATTTATAGATCTTGGTCATGGTGTAATAGCCAATATGCACATAAAAATCAGTTTGAAAAGCCTTTACTTCTACATTCAAGTGTCCTTGAGACATAGCTTTAGAATTGGACTCCATATCATGAAACAAACTGGATTATAATAATCATAAATCAAAGAAATTAGAAGGGAAAAAATGGGTGTGTTAATCTAGCAATTGATTTTTTTTCCACCCATATCATGCTGGAAACATGGCTAGTCTGCATTTTTAGAACTATGTAAGCAAAATATGACTTTCAGCACTTCCTCACTAGGACCTCCTGTCCCATAGTAGTTTAGCTCTTGTTGTAATGGGTCAAGAGCAGAAAGGGGACTTGAAGACAGTCTGCTCAGAGCTAGCTGATTCTATAACTCTGCATGTTGTATTCGTCCTTTGTTGCAGTGATTTGTACACATTACAACACCAACTTGCAGTTTGCCATCCGTGTGGTAACATAAATTATAGTTTCTGTGACTTTAAAATTTGTCTCCCCTCAGTTTAAATAATAGTGAAAAAGTTAAACTTCTTAATTTAATGCTGCCTGACTTCATAGTCAAACACATAATGAAAAAATCCATTTTTCTTGGGGATTGTTTCTATTGTTTCAGCCTGTCTGTAGACTCAAGTAATTACTGTCTTATCCATTTACCCTATACTTATTTGCTAGCTGGTTTTATTATCTTGAGTAATCTCCCTTCTGGATTCCCAGCTGATCCCTAACTCTTAATATGTACAGTTGAGGAGAAACTCTGCAACAGCAACAGTTAAGAACAGATTCCCACCTTTGCAACTTTAACTTCAAAAATATTAACTGTGCTTTAGCTTTGGATTAAAGACTTTGGATGTAGGTAAGGAAGATGGGCAAATCTGTAAGTTCTCAAAGACAAGAGATGCATGAGCCACCTGGGAGAAGAGCAATTCCTATGCTCTTAAATATATTCTTAGCCCAGCTTTGTGCATTTTAATAAAACAAGGTAAATTAGGGTTCATACTATGTGCCTGGAGTCTCTGCTTTTCTCAATGGTGTTTGACAGGTATGATGATGGTATGACATATTCTGTTGAAGCTTCATTTTGACTCCTCAGGTGGGAGGCAAGTACACTGTGGGAGAATAGTTCTAGTGTTTCCTTCCTTTCTGACACTCTGTAGTAGACTGGTGGCAAACCGCTGTTGCATTAATCCTTCCATTGCAGATAGTAAATTAAGTTTAGAATTGCGTCTATACATCAGCAAATGAATTGCATTCTATATCTGATGGTAGAGGTATTGCATTGTGAGTGTATGTGTAGTCAAGGCCATTAAAAGTTCCTACTTTTTGTGAACTTTTATATATTATTTGCTAACGTTATATACTTGGATCTATTTAAGGCTATTATTTGGTTCATCATTATAACATTAAAAGGGAGATTTCCCCCTGAAATGATAAATATGAACTTTTTTGAGGAAAGGAAGTTGGTGTTTTCTGCAGATGAGAGGCTTAACATGTAGCTCTGTCTAACCTTCCACTGTTTTCAAGTCTTGAAATTATGCAGCCATGATTAACAGGTGATTCTAGGTTATTAACAAATGAACTGTTATAAGTTACTAACTAGGCAAATCATATATTTTGTTTTCTTTTCAGAATGTTATTATAATTACCCATAATAACACCTACTGAATGTTTCATCTCATTTGAACTGACAGCCCTTTTTTTTCCTCTTTACATATATGAACTAATTTAAATTCTGCTTTTATTCTAATTTGTAAATATTTCTTATTTTGCTCTCTGTTGTCTTATCAAAATGTGATTACTAAATCTTTTATTTTTTCATCGATTTTATATCCTTTGGGATAGTGAGTATATGTTCCTCTACTAGGGACATACTGAACTGAGTTTTAACACACAGGGGGAAAAGAAAGGTTTGAGATCCCTCCCCTCTCCTGCTTTCCACCTCCCATTCATGTAACTACTACTGGGAGTTGCTGTGGATTGTTCAGACTTCTCTATAGAAATACATCTTTTTAGTTGTACCTCCACGAACAGATGAGATGTGAAACACCAGTTGGAGTAAAGGATGACATCTAAGATACCATTCTGAATTTCAGTATCTGAATAGAGATAAATTTGCCCCTTCCAGGATTAGGACCATGGAATTAATGGTTTGATTGTAGTGCCTTTTCAGACTGGCTTAATGTTGAGGCAACACAGCTCTCAAATTGGTGAGCGACCAGTTTATGTACCCAAGAGTTGCAGTATGTTTCTACAGTCACTGATAGCACATTCTAAAGTCTCACTGCTGTGTCACTGTTGCTCATCTGAAGAGAGATAAACATCTAATTTTCAAGGTTCCAGAGGATTTGCTGAAATTCCACCACAATAGACAACTCAGCCAACATTTTGTTTGGGAGAGGTCAACAGTTATTTAGTTAAACAACTGAAGGTAATTATAAAGATTTATATTCTGTGTTAATTTCTAGGTGGGAAAAATGTTATATTAAATAAAGTACTGATATGAGTTGGATGTGGTGATAAATTGAGTATCTGTAGCAATTGCTTCCCACCAGATGGGCTGTAAGTAGGTTGGAGTGCTGGCAGTTGATATTTAGGACATGAAATCTGAAGAAAACAGGAAGGTAGAAAGCAAGGGGCAAACTGTGAAGTAGAGTGGAAATGGAAAGAAATAGAGCAGTGAAAAAACCTTGTTACTGTTTTCCTCCAATATAATAACTTCGATTTCTAAATCACCTCCCCGTGGGAGGAGGGGAATGCTTGTTCCACAACAGACGAGTGAGATACAAAGGGAAATATTTTCACTGCAGAGCCAGAGTTGTCTGACCACAAAGGGCAGCATCATAGTTTAAGTGTGATATATTCTCAGATAAGGCACAGTGATGTTGCAAAAGCCAGCCAAAGTCCATGTCCGGAGCAACAGCTGTGTTAAACTGCTTTCTCCAAGGGTAATACAAATTTCACATTATTAGTGTTTCATATCCCAGTGACATGATGTGTGTTTCTTAAGGGGCTTGCTGTCTAGTGTGCAGCTCTAGTTCTTTCTTTGTTTTTATTAATTTGTTTGACAATATATGTTAGAACAGATTCTGTCATCTGCTGTACTAAATCCTTTGGAGTCTGGTAAAAAAAGGGATGTGTTTGTCACTGTTACATGAATACAGCTGATTTCTTCAGATTCTCCAGGGAGTAAAGGGAGACAAGATTTCACTCTCAGCATCTGTGTGTTACTGCTGGCATCTGGCAGTCCGCGTGCCCATTGCTGGTAATAAACAAGATGCAAATATACTGCTTCATTTGTAGACTACTCTCCCTAGTTAGCTTCAAGCTTACTCTTCTACCAGATGTCGCTGAATGTAATAGTAATTATTTGGCCTAAATGGACTGGTGAGTGCTACCTGCCAAAGAAGCAGCTGGAAGAAATACAAATATTTCTTTTTCATTTTAATACGTGTTCATCTTTTACTAACATCTTTTCTGGGGTCAAAGATGTGACTTACTCATTACAGGGCTGCATGGTCACAAGTGGGGATTTAGTCAATTGTCAGCTATTGTTTACTGTAGCTGTACCATGTCAAGAGTAATGGATACCATTTGTTCCAATGGTTGCTACTCTTTTCAGGTATAAATGCTCATTAGTAGTGTTTTCATGAGTATCTCCCTACTCTAGCTCTAAAACAGTTATTTAAAATTAAGTTAATTTTATTTTTCATGTTATTTTACTCCGTTTCTATTCCATTTTCCCTGGAAGCTGGGCTTCTCTATGCTTGGATAGGCAGCAGTCTAGCATGGCATATATAGACATCATTGCAGTTTCACTTACTTAAGGATTTCTGACTGGCTAGCAAAGCAGGTAAATCCAGCCAGGCTCCTTAGATTCTGTCTTCTTACTAAATCAATTACTATTCATTATTTCTAAACAAGTCTTGCACCCCTTGTATAGCAAGTTTTGCAAGCACTCCATGATTCAAGACTCTGAATATATGTGGGGCTTAATTTGTTTATAAAATTAGTTACAAGACACAAAAGAACCAGAGTATAACAGCTTCAGATTCACTTATAAGCACAGAATGAAAAAAATTTATGTGTAATCCAACATATTCTACGTGGTTTGTCCCCAGCAAAGGCTGATGTTACAGTGGGCTCATCCCTGGCCCCACGTGCTCCCTGGAGCAGTCTGCCTTGCAGTGGTAACCTGCTGCATCTGCTTTTGTGGGAGTCTGGAATGATGACACAGGTGGTGCTGTCTGCCTTCCTAAAATTTGCAACCCGTAGTGTTAAAAACGTCAGAATGAGATTGGAAAATGATGTATGCTTTGGTGCTTCTTCATGTCATTACACTTTGATCAGAGCTAAACTAATTTGTATTTTAGTCCTATCCTTCAAGTTTAAGGCTCTACTGATGCTACTGAATGATGTGTCACCAGATTTTTTAGGACAGTGGTTTCTAACGTCTGATATAAATAAATTCAGCAGACCAGGTCTTTGTTACATATTGTTTCTTGAATTGTTAGTGCCTTACCTTACAGCATGAAGAAAGTGTTTTGTCTTCTGCTACCAAACAAATGTCATGTAATAACTGAGCATTCTGAAAAATTCAATCAAACGTGACTACATCGCTAGGGAATATACAGATAACTCTTCAGGGGGTATATGTATAGCTGAGACAGGAAAGGGGAGTGCAGAGAGAGAGGGAGGGCAGAGAGGACAAGTTTTTACTCCATGTGAAAACTGACTTTTTTTTTTTCCCACATGAAGCTCTGTGCAAGATTTCTCTTGTTATGTATCATTTTTCATAAAGAGATATTAAACCTATGCACAGTTATTTTGCCAATTACTAAGTAGCTGTATAAGGACCTCCAGTAAAAGAGGCTTCACATATTTGCTTTTTTTTTTTGATGCATGAGTGATATGTTTTTGTATGATGCTTGTCAACGCCATTTACGTCTCAGTATGGGACGAGTTATTTGGTCATTCCTGGTGCAAAAGTGTAGATGTGGCATTTCTCCCCTGTGGTACTGGTGACATTTCTTGGTTTCATTTGCTTTATGGTGAGATCGGATATGTCAAAAAGAAATCTCTTCTTTTTAATTGAAAAATTGTATTAAAATCCATTTTCTCTGTTACAGTTGCAGGTACAGGAGTATGTTTAACACAGGGATGTGCTTGTAATTTATAAAAGCAAATGTACAGCTCAGAGCAGCTTTAAGAAACAGGAGAAAAGAGATTGTGATGGACATAATGGACCATATCAAACGTTTTCAACTACTCCGGAACATAAGCTAAAAAGCTTACTGTGAAACGCATGAGTGTTCTCAGCTTATGATTTTCTGTATTAATAGGGAAAAATCCTTTAAGATATTACAGTTTTTCATATGCTGTCTTACAAAATTTCAGTAATTCCTCCTGCTTATGTTTGTGGTCCAACAAAGTTTCTGCAATGTAGCTATATATGCTAAATGGTGTATCACAGCTGGTCTTAGAACTGAGAAGGAAAAGAGAATGATCATAGGCTTTAAGGGCACTGATGAAGGCCAAGGGCTGAGCCATGTGACACCTAGTTATAAACAGTATGTGCAAAAGTGATAGCCTTGAAAAATGGCGAGTGAGCAACTCACTAAATATATGTTTGCTATGCAGTGGATTCTTTACTGAGTTGTAATATTTCTATGTGCAGTTATAAAAAGAAAATAATTATTGGTGCTAACATAAATATGATCTCTTCAAAGCATTATATGTAGGAAATATATATTCTTTCCATTCAAAAATATCGTTTTTTCAGAAAAACTGAAATTGTAGTTATTGGAATAGCCCACTGAATATCGCTTGTAGCCATTAAACCAAGACAGAAAGTCTCCTTTCACATCGAATTATAAGCTTGATGAATGAATTACATTTTGTATTTCATTCAGGATTTTTAGATTAAAAGTTCTTCAGGCTCCATATCTAGTAGCATATGAAAGAACTAAATGAGCTCATTTTCTGTTGGAGATGCATGAAAGAGGGTGGTAGAACTAGAAAAAAATCGGCTTTGTGAGGGAGCACACAAGAACAGTCTTTAGATAAAGGAGATCTGATTTCTGTCAGTACTCCAAAAGTTGTGGGATTCAGGCAAATTCCTACCTCTGTTTCTATAATTAAGTTAACAGTTACCTACTTCTACTGTGATTTCTTTGCAAAAATGATCTGCTTTATGATGCATAGCACAGTAGGAGTTTTCTATTAGTTAGAGCCTCTAAGTAGGATTTCTAGTAATGATCTGTATGCTCCTGTGTTACTGAAGTAACAGTGTAGCCTAAAAATTGCAATTAAGAGTCATGTAGCAAGTTGTAAAATTAAATTTACACTGAAACTTCTTTGGAGAATTTGGAACAGGGACTCTGTATGGCTTCAGAAGAGTTTGTGACATTTTATTTCAGCCTCAGACTATTTGCAGAGATTTTTCTAATGGCCTTGCATGACGTCTGGAGAGCCATCATTTCCTATTCAGTTCATAACCCACAGCAGGGGCCCCTGGCATGGCTAGAACCCTTAACCTAGGTCAGTCCACCTGGAAAGAATCATGGCTGTTTGGTAGCCCACGTTCCAGTTTACCACAGTAATGCATATTCACTCTTTGGTGTTTACTGTAAAAGAAGGTGTAGTTTCAACTTTGATTTTTAAATATATTCTAATGAAGGGGATATTTCATCCCTAGGCTGGACATCTGTACTTAGTCCTTCATCTCAGCCCAGGGTGGACATCTGCAAATTGTTCCTTCATCTTCACCAGAGGCACTTACTTTATCCTTACAGAGGTGAGATTTAAAACAGAATGCAGATAGAGAACCTCCTCCACCTTTTTCAGCAGTGTGCTGTCTTCTCATTTTATTAGTCTTATTCCACATCTGTCCATTTATAACAGCTAAGATGTGCCTTCTGCTGTCAGTCTTGGTTTGACTCACTTTTTGGTTTAATATAAAAGTTGCAACAAACCTGTTAATGGCACAGAGACCTCTTATTGATTTGTATTTTCTCTCTTGTTCAACTGCTGAATGCAAAGTGAAGGGGATTCATTCCTTGGATTTGAGGGGATTCTGCAGGCAAATTTAGTGCAGGAAAAGAGAAAGAATTCTTACACAACAGTTAAATTAAGGACACCTTAGCTTGTAAGGTCAATGCCTGGTTTTTACTTTTCCTTTGACAACATTTTCCTTGGTCAGATTATATGGCCTGATATATTTTCAAGTTTCCATTCTTCTTTAGCCTAAAGTAACATGCTCGTGACTGCATCACAAAGTCCAAAATGACAGGCAAGGAAGAATTGGTCTTACACTTCCAGTTTGGTTTCATTCCTATTCTTTCCTTCTGCCATTTCACTCTCTCAGATGTATTCATATTTTTCCAAGGATACTCCTAGTGTTTTGCACAGGGGGAAGGAGTTTACATTGTCTCCCAATGTAGGGAAACAGTGTGCTGAAAATCCTTTTGCAAATGTTAATTCATTGGCTGTGTTAGATTATTACTTCCATGTCAATAGTAGCAAATATATGGCTAGTTTCTTGTAACATCATTAAGATGCCCGAAGAGAGGTGTGAGTTAAGTGTTTGTTAGTCTGGGGAACAATTTTCAGCATCTTAGACTCAGTGTTCGAAGAGAATCAGGATGCTCTCTGAGACTGTAGAAAAGGTGTACAACTGAACAAGGGATGGCAGATGTTCTGGTTACAAATCGTAAGAGTCCTTACGGAGGCTTTAAATAGTCATGAAGGCTGGTTGGATGCAGACTTATTAAAAGTCTCACTGCTTCATATTACAGTGATGCCGGTAGAAGCTGGAGGCACAGATTAAGGGTAGTAGCTGGCCCTTAGGGCAAAATTCTCAATGTGAACTCTTCTCTGCAGAACAAATCCCAAGCATGACATGGCCTTGTTCCATGCATAGGACTTGCATTAATCTGAGTCCCTTTTTTGTTTGGCTGGTTGGTTTGGTTGTTTTAAGAAAGGTCTGAACCCGTTATGAGTCATATTAGTTTGTAACTGTGCTAAATGCTAGAATCTGTAACAGCAGATGTTGAGTTTTGACGTCCATGCTAGGGAAAAGGTGCAGGAGACACTAAATCTCTGAAATCTGTGAAGTTACTCCACAGATAATTTGATGTCACCCAGAGCAGAATCTCTCTCAACATGTTAGAAAGAAATACGTGATGAAACATTCATCTTTTACATTAACCTCAGAGGAACTAGCCAGCGTGACTGCAGAAGCAACATTGCAGGAACAGTGTGGCTCCTGCTAAGCCAACCTTTCTTGCTGTTTCTTTTGAAGACACAGCAATAGCCTTCATAGTGCACTGTATACAGCTTAATTTATGGATTTGGAGAAAAGTCTTTGCAAAAGTTCCACTTCACAGACTTCTGCTTAAGCTGAAAGCTGCAGCTAGCCAAGGGAGGACATAAGAGTGAATATAGGGGATAAAGACTAGCTAAAAAAAAATGGGAACAAGCAATTGCTTGTCAGGAAAGCTCTTCTAAATTGGAGAGCAGTATTAAGCAGGGTTCCCAAAGGGGTAGTCCTTGAACATAGATGGTGTCTAATCTATATACATGACTGATGGGGAGAGTGAACTAGTTAGTTGTTGATGAAACTAAATTTGGAGCAGCAGAGGCTGTGAAACAAACAATAAGGGGGACTTGAAAGGATTCCAGACTAAAGTATGAGCCCTGGTATATTAAATGAGCTTTAATGCAAACAGATGTATACCACAATAGAGCAAACAGAAAAAATGCTCAAAACAGAAAAAGTTCATTTAAACTGTAAAAGAATAAAACTCAAGGGCTTTAACTTCTACAGCCTAAGCAGAAAGATGCAAAGAGCAAACAGAAAGCATGTCTCTACTTCTGTTGTTTCCCATTGAACTAAACAATTCACTTAAGTAGCACCAGATTTTTCCATATTTACATACCTGATTACTTGGCCCACAGAGGATTATTACAGAATCACAGAATCATCTAGGTTGGAAAAGACCTTGAAGATCATCTAGTCCAACCATTGACAGTTCCCAACTCCACCATATCCCTCAGCGCTATGTCGACCCTACTCTTAAACACCTCCAGGGATGGGGACTCCACCACCTCCCTGGGCAGCCCATTCCAACGCCTAACAACCTGTTCTGTAAAGAAATGCTTCCTAATATCTAGTCTAAACCTTCCCTGGTGCAACTTGAGGCCATTACCTCTTGTCCTATCGCTTGTTACTTGGTTAAAGAGACTCATTCCTAGTCCTTTTTCTGAAACTGTTTCAAAGTATCAGATAATTGGTTTGTAAGGCAATTCTAATCACAGATTTTCAAAGTGGTACGAACAGTTGAGGCAATTCTTTGCTAAAACCTGTCTCATAAACCACTTCTCTATCTGTAGGAGTCCAGTTACATGGAAAAAAGTGAAATTTTGCACTATCAGATTCAAAGTAAAAGAACATTATTTTTTTTCCCAGGTACATGTGTTTTTCAGCAAACTTAATGTTATGTCTGTGATTTCTGGCATTGTGCTGATATATACCCACAGTGCTCTGGAAAAAGCATGTGTTGTGCTATTGGTGGTGGGGGTCCCCATTTTTCAATCTCACTATCTTCAAACTGCATCTGCAGAGGAAGTAAAATGTCTCTCTGTTATGCTAATTCATTGTATCTCTATTTCTCTGTCTATGGATATAATGTATTACCAAACGCTGCCCATCTAGTCATAGACTATGTGTCCAAAAAACTTTAATGTGGATTGCATAAAAACAGGCCCATTTGTACCAGAGTTGCTGAAAGTATAGAAGATATGAGTCTAGTCTGTCCAGCCTCTATGGCCATACCAGAAGTAGGCAGACCCTCTTCATGGGCTGTGGCAGCATTTCCCAGGTCTGCCCTCAGCCATGAGTAGGTACATGATTTACACGCACCCTCATCCCTTCTTCTCATGTGGATGCATGGGTAGTATTCAGATCATTCTCAGGGACAATAGATGTTGGGGTAGTGTGTATCGCCTGAAAAACTCTTCCCCATCTGCTCTGATGAAAAGACAACAGGGCAAACAGAAGCTTCCTGCTACCTGAATCTGACCAACAGCACATAATCGGGCCTTGCAGTCCTTTTGCTGAGATGAAAGTATCTGTAAATCTAAGGTCCTTGGCCCTTTTCTTACAGCTGACTTCTGTGAGTTATCTGCCTCATTTTGCAGTATTCCATTTTTACACAACCACACATAGGAGCATTGTACAGACATGTACAAACGTAGCCCATTTTTTATGTGATCCCTTTTATAATCTTGCATAGAACTGTAGCACTACAGTGCTGCTAGCCAGGTAAGACTCCAAAGAAATCAGTGCAGTGAAGCAAAGTGTTTTATTGCTCTTGGTAGTGTAGTTATATTTTATTGTCCTGTCTGTCTTGGCTGTCACCTTGGGCAGCTTTTCTGGCTCTGGCTGATGTGGGTTAATCATGGTTACTGGGGCAGACACAGGGCTGTGTATAAATTACTGTAGTCAGCTTGGAGAAGGAAAAAAATCAATAGAAACTTCAAATAATTTTATTTTTGGTTTTGAAATGGACTGGCAAGAGGTTTTGGTAATTATTTAAATTGCATCTTGGAATTGCTTTTAATTATGATTAAGATGACTGCTAAATTTAACAAGATACAATTAAATACCAGTTTATTAAGTTTAGATTTGTTGCCGATTAGTGGTTATGCATGATGTGCGTTTTTAATATTCCTTAATCCTGAATTAATGGTTTGGATAATCAATTGGTATTTAATGTATTAATAATTTTTATCTCAAAATACAAATAAAAGCATGCAGTTCTGAGCTGTCAGTTATATCTGCCCCATCTATACAGACCTGAGCCCTTAGCATTGTACAATTTAAAGCAGCTCTGCAACAATTGTAAAGCAAAACTTCAGAAACTCATTGAGGTGAAGTTTAAAGGCTGCTGTATGTCTTGAACATGCTGTGTTTCACAGAGAGCAGCGGTCACTCAGAGAAAAGGTAACTTTAACCTCTGTCCTGCCTTGTGGTTTATGTTGAATGTAATTCAGCTTAGCCTGAAATCTGGTACCTACTACTGCTGTCTTTTAATACCACATTTAAAAACATTTGTCATCAAAACTACGGTCATTAAGAATGCATGTGGGGCCTTCAGGAAAACCTATTTTAATTTAGTAGACAGAAGAATTACCAAATTACCAAATGTCTGTTTTATTTTCTGTATTCTTGGCATTTTATTTTTTTTAATGGAAAGTTTTGGAATGCTATTGCTTGGAGCACACAAGCTTATGTTTTCAATAATTAGTGTTTAACATACCGCTTCTTCACAAGCTGTTGTTAGCTGTGTTACTTTTATGGCGGTTCAGAGTTTTTTGGAAATGTACTCTGCATGGGGTTTTCAGGGAGCATTTGCTCTGATAAGGTGCTGATATCTTAAACTGTAGTAGTACTCAGAATTTAACTTTTCAGTACATTTTACAGACAAATACCTTAGTCTGAAGTCCCAGTGCCTATAAAGCTCTTGTTTGGATTAACTGGGTGTTTCAACTGAACAAAGATATTGTCTCTTGAATCTGTACCATCACATGGACAGCAATAGGCATTATTATAAAGACAGACATTTGCAGAGCAACACAGATCTTGCAAAGCAACACAAATAAAGGTTGTTACATCCGCTGAAACATCCTGCATACTTGGCTTCTCAGTATCTTCCTCTGCTCTCTTACTTACAGAATCACAGACTCATCTAGGTTGGAAAAGGCCTTGAAGATCACCTAGTCCAGCCATTAACCTCACACTGACAGTTCCCAACTACACCATATCCCTCAGCGCTGTGTCAACCTGACTCTTAAACACCTCCAGGGATGGGGACTCCACCACCTCCCTGGGCAGCCCATTCCAAAGCCCAGCAACCCGTTCTGTAAAGAAATGCTTCCTAATATCCAGTCTAAACCTTCCCTGGTGCAACTTGTGGTCATTACCTCTTGTCCTATCGCTTGTTACTTGGTTAAAGAGACTCATCCCCAGCTCTCTGCAACCTCCTTTCAGGTAGCTGTAGAGGGCGATGAGGTCTCCCCTCAGCCTCCTCTTCTCCAGACTAAACACCCCCAGTTCCCTCAGCCGCTCCTCATCAGACCTGTGCTCCAGACCCTGCACCAGCTTCGTTGCCCTTCTCTGGACACACTCAAGTAATTCAATGTCCTTTTTGTAGTGAGGGGCTCAAAACTGAACACAGTAATCGAGGGGCGGCCTCACCAGTGCCGAGCACAGGGGTAAGATCCCTTCCCTGTCCCTGCTGGCCACGCTATTTCTGATACAAGCCAGGATGCCATTGGCCTTCTTGGCCACCTGGGCACACTGCTGGCTCCTGTTCAGCCGGCTGTCAATCAACACCCCCAGGTCCCTCTCTGACTGGCAGCTCTCCAGCCACTCCTCCCCAAGCCTGTAGCGCTGCTGGGGGTTGTTGTGGCCCAAGTGCAGCACCCGGCATTTGGCCTTATTGAAGCTCATACAGTTGGCCTCAGCCCATCGCTCCAGCCTGTCCAGGTCTCTCTGCAGAGCCTCCCTACCCTTGAGCAGATCAACACTCCCACCCAACTTGGTGTCATCTGCAAACTTACTAAGGGTGCACTCAATCCCCTCGTCTAGATCATCAATAATTATCATGGAAAGCATCTTATCCCCACAGTCTCTTTAACTGAACTATCTCAGTAATCAGTAAAAACCACTTGAACTCCTCTCACAAGAGTCTGTTGAATGCCTAGACCTTGAACTTAAAGCACCTCATCAGACTGCTATGTTACTCATATGCCCTTTAGGAACTCTGACCTACCAGATACCTTGAATGCATATACTTCAGGTATTAGCTTTTGTATGCAATGCAGAGCAGGAGCAGAGGGAGCCTCTAGAGCCATCCCCAAGATCTGCTGCAATCATGATCAAAAGTGCCTGTGTCCTGTGGCTCTGGTCATCTTCCCAGGATTTTTTCCTTGTTACTTTTAACTTCTCATTATTAAAGTCTCCTAGAAACTTATTTTTATCTGTCAAGTAGAACTGAGATATGAAAATATTCAAGCATCCATATTTAACCGTCTGAGTAATAAAATAGTAAAATCAAGAACAGATATGAAAAGAGAAAAAGCAGCTAATAAATATGTTATACTATTCTGATCATCAGAAATAAGGTGACCATATTGCATTCTTGACTAATTCTGCTCTAAACAACACATGGGACTCACTTTAGTTTACAAGTTCCCAAAAGCTTATCTGTTATTTCCCTGGCTCCATCAGTTGACCTAATAAAAGGTATATAACTCCCTCTAAATATGGCCCCATTTACATTCTTAAGTCATTAAAGCTACATGAGCACTGGAACAATAGTTTTATTGTAAGTACTAGATCTTTTTAGGGAAGTACATGTCTTAGGAGTGATGTAGCCTTTATCAGTGGAATATCAAAAGTTGGGGTTTTTTTGGTTTGTGTTCTTCTGTTTTGTTTTAAAACTTTCCCTCATTAAAAAACAAAACAAAAAAAACCACCCAACACCCTAAGATTTATGCCTTGATTTTGAATGGAAAGGACAATGTGAATCTTTGGTCCTTATTCTGTTTTACTTGGGTTTTTTCACTGAACTTTATTTAAATCAGTGGTATGTAATATTATTGATGTCTGCTTTGGAGAAAAGCTTAACATGGACTTTTTTGGCATGTTAAAGTTAGAATGAAAAATCCAAGACAAATGATTGTGTTAGAAACTGAGGGATTTGACTCCCACAGATGAAGCCAAAATGCCCTCTGATGTACACCATCAGTGCATGGTGTGGTGCTATCCTTGTGCAGTGAAAAGGAGCCAAGAAGCAGCCTTAGAGGCAAAACTCAAACACTTGCTTAAGCAGTGAGGCTATATAGTTGTTTTGTAATGCAGTCTTTATTTGGACAAAATCTTTTGCTATTGCTTGGGCAAACTGCCCAGAGCACAGATACCTCTACAAAAGAACAGCAGGTGGTATTTGGGGTATTTCATTTTTCTTTTCCTATTGATCTTCTATACACAATATGTCATTCTTCTGAAGGAACAACATAAATTCAAAACTCTTATATACTAATATACTTTCTTTGAATCTTTAAAAGCTTTTCAATAATTGGCATTGTCAATCTGTTTGTATTTCAAATTTGAAAAATGTTTGCTCCTTTCTTTTAAGCTAATCAAGTAACTAAAAATTAGTATTTTGGGGAGACCTTCAGCTCACAGAAGTAAGCTCTGCAGTCCTCATTGTAGAGAGATGATCTAAACTAATTCAGGATTTGGATTCATGGATTTCACTTCCATTTCAGGGAATCATAAAACTGGGAGAATTGCTGTAACTCTTAAGGGAGTTGTGGAACATATTAAGAAAAATGGCATGATCTTTAGATGCATGTTTCTGATATTGTGACATGTACACAATCTTTAGATGTAGAAAAAGTAACTTTCATGCAGGGCATAGATTTTTTTTTTTTTTTAATGCATTTTGCTGTTACACTTCAGCATTGTGACAAAGCAACATCATTCTATTTATGCAGAAGACTTTGAGCTTGATAGAACTAAAGCTTACTCTCCTCTCTGTCTAGCCGAAATGGGCAGCATCAAGCCCTGAGAAAGTCTGTGTTAAGTCTGAGATCCCTTTGCAACAGCTAAAAGTAACTCCTTCTCAAATGCTTTACCCCCTCTTTGTGCCCTTTTTCCCTACTCTATATGAAATAAGTGTATTGGGAAAAGAGGATGGCAACGAGCATCAGGAGTCCTCTCCTTTCATTGAAACCAAGTGCTGCTGCTTTGCCATGCAAGCTTGTTTAAGTTCGTATACCTGAATTATCTTCAGGCTCGTTTAGCTCTGATTTCACAGAGTGATTGCATCAGTTGTTCATGTGGAGCTGTCATTTGAACTGATGCAAATGATGAACTGTATTACTGCCTGCATTTCTAGTTGTAGTTTTGCCCACTCTTAATTTTGGATCCGTGTGCATTGCCAGCCCAGCTAACTCAACTGTAAAACACCAGCTAATGAAACATAGAGATTTTAATGGAGAGACAGGAGCCTGGGGAAGGCAGACTTTGGTACATCTTAAGTAAAAAAAACAGTGGCAGTAAGCATTGAGACTAGGCCCTCTGAGGTCAATGCACAAGACCAAGGCTCCAGAAACCTCAATCTATTTTTCTTTCTGCCACTGATATGCCATATCATTTAAGAACATCCTTTAACTTTGTCAGTCCTTTGCTTCTATCTCCCTTCCGTTACTCACTTTGTCTCTTGTAGGACATGAATTAGCCTTTCTGGTACTAGGGAGTCTGGACTTTACTGAGACCTCTGCTGCACCAGGAATAAGTAACAAATAATCAGATGGGAGAGAGTTGTGTCTTGTAACTGTTAATAGAAATGTACTTCTCAGCTTTATTTATCTCCTTTCACCAGTATAGAGGAAATATTTTAGTCTACAAATTTTATTACTTAATTGTGTTTCCAAGGCCAAGTTGCTCTGAACACTTAGTGTTCATGTGCCATTTTTTTAATATCAAATATAATTTAAAAATAAAATTTAAGCTCTTTTCTGTTTCCTTCTCTTCCTGTTGTGTTTCTTTTATGGTTGTATTTAAGGAAAGGAGTAAAAATCTGAACCATCACAGAGCTGTTGGAAGGAATGATAACAGATGAATTTGGCCAAGACAGGTAGAAAACATCCATGATTGGTTTCAGCAGTGCAATTGTATTGCATCTCCTGCTGTGTCTCCCTCTTTTTAACCACACTGCCTAAAGTGTTTCCACCAGATAATTAGATTAACATACAAGCATTTTGTCCCCATGGCTTTGAAAAGGCAGCAGCATAGCATCCCACCCAACAGATTGGATTTGATTACTATTCTTAGTTTAGAGAGCAGCAAACCATAAGACAAGAAAACTGGGAAGTTTGTTGTAAAATTTAAATCAGTACTTTTGTCCCCTTTCTGAAATTATTAACCTTGAGCTTATTTTTCTCTGAGAAAATTATCTCTGATGTCAGAATCATTGAAACTATCATTAATGTCACTTAGTCACAAGACTAAGTTTGTTGGTACATTAAATCTTTCTTGCATATGTGGTTTTATCAAAGCCTATCAAGAGAATGACTGCAGCTGAAGGAAAATGGCTTTTTGGGTGGTTTTGGTTTGGATGTTCTTCAAATAAGTGGATTCTTCCTGAATATAATGATAAATAAAAGCAATTACTGAATTACTAGGAACATTTCTAAAATCTGTTTGCCTATGAGACTGGTATATGTTTCCCAAAGAGGGCATGAGAGGTCACATGTCTGTACAGCACAGAATAAAGAGTGCTTGACTGTGAGGCAACATGACCAGACCGGTATATTTTATTTGTAAAATATTATTAATTTTCTTGTTCATTACTGTATGTAAGGATTGCTAATGTAGAGACATATCGTTGAACTTTTAAGAATCTGTTGAACATTCAACAGGAAATGGATTTGAATAAAAGGTTGCTTTGCATCAGGAGCAGATGAAACAGCTGGAGAAGCAGGAATGGAACTGGTCTCTGTACTTTTGCCTGATTTGCTCTTATTTGAAAGAAAGACAAAATCCAGTTGTTGCTGCCACTAGACTGGCAAAAGAAATTACCCTTTATTTCACACATTTTCTGTTGTGTAGGGAGACAGACTCAAGCCTAAAGTCTTTGTGAAATAGGTTTAAAAAGACAGTCTTGGTAAAAATCTAGGCTTTCTGAATATTATAAAACTGTATTATTATCTTTCCTTTGTCTTTTTCCTATCATCATTTCTCCAAGGAATAGCCCTAAAAGCATTTCTTCTTTGCGGTCGTATATGTTAGGTGCAAATATTGCTTACTAAAACAGAGCTGGTTGCTCAAGACAGAGATTTAAGCTTAAATTCATGATGACTGGGGAAACCTTGGTGTCCTCGTATGTATCAATACCTGTAATGCAGAGAAGGGAAGAACTTAATAAAGGACTGTTAAATTCACATTTCTCCTGTTTCTTACTTTGAAGCACTGAAACTGTATTGTAAAATGTTTTTAAGGGACAATAATAAAGCCTTATGGTTTTACTGTATGCTGTGCTCTTACCACAATACGATTTTTTTTCCTTAATCTTCTGCTTGATGATCATACCCAGGTTAACTATATTTTGTATCTCACAGGAAAGTATTTTGCTGATTTGCCATGATTTAGATTGATTATTCAGTAAGATTCAGATCTTTATTCTTACTTAACCAGATCAAACAGTCCTTTCTTCCTTTTTAACCCAAAAAAGGGTTTTCCTCTCTCAGAAGATCCCATTTAATCATTGTTTTAATCACATGACTAAATAAAATCTAACATTGCCATCTAGTGTTCAAATACTGGATTATATATACTTTTTTAGTTCAATAGTATCAGATATCCTTTCTGAATATCATTTGTAACTGTGGGGTGCTCGATTGAAATATTGCTTGTTTCCATTTTAGTGTTTTTTTTCTCTGACATCACAATAACGTTGTGTTCTATGATGATGTCAAGAACCTCAGCTTTTGTACATTTTCAAAAGAATTGTGATCAGTATTGCGAAGAGTCAACTGGGATAGGAACTCTGCTATCTGTGCCGCTCTTCTCACTGTTCTGCTAGAATCTGTTTGAAGAGTTCACACAAATGACTGTCTTACCACACAGTGTGATTCAACTGGGAAAAAAAAAATTCACTTGGAGAGTGTGTCCCAGCAGTTGTTTGACAGGAATGGTCAAAATGACCTTAATGAAACAAGGACAAAGGAAAACCATTCAAGAGAACATTTTATTACTGTCTCTGTTTTTTGAGACCTAATGTGTTCGGGACACTGAGAGGAATAAACTTCTGCTATATATGCAACTTCTGTTAGAAGATTGCAGTTTCATTACCCTGATGACTTAGGTGTATTGAAATGCAAGTCACCGCTTTCCAAAGGAAAACTTGAAAATTGTCTTGTAGCTCCAGCTACCCACAGGCTGGGTTATGAATTCTTTTCTGAATATAATCGTGTCTTATTGGGGAAGGTCCATTTCTTAAGAGTGACCACGGACAGCGTGCAGAAGAACTCGTCCATGGCTCTGGGCTTCCTGGGTCGTAGCATAAGCAAGCTAAGTGTGCTGCCATTGCTAGTTCAGGTGGTTGTAACCTAATTTAAGCATATATAATGAATGGTAGGTGTACTTCTTTGAGAGATGCATTGATTTTAGGTCTATTCACTTCTTAAGTAAAATGAACTGCTACACTGAAAACTTCTTTCAGAATTGCAGCCCGATAGCCCCAAGCAGACTGTCAGATTGCATGTTTATCTACTGCTACAGTGCACCCCCATGATTTATTCTCTTTTGTGCATTCTCACTATTGATTTTTCTTTTCTGCCTTCAAACACAAATATGAAGAATTTCCTTGTGAGCCGAGGTGCCTTAACCACCTTTTGAAGAGCCCTTTCTTTAGGGTCTATCTTTGCAGTCCATGACAGAGAGAGAAGAGCCTTTAGCTCAGCCTTCCT
The DNA here is from genome assembly GCF_031877795.1 of Strix aluco. Taxonomy (NCBI): domain Eukaryota; kingdom Metazoa; phylum Chordata; class Aves; order Strigiformes; family Strigidae; genus Strix; species Strix aluco. The sequence goes on along the minus strand of NC_133943.1, from coordinate 13,377,929 downwards.
CCAGCTGTACACCTGCATCATGGCTTCAGCAGAGCTCAGTGCAATGTTACGTGCAGAGATCAGACCCCATTACAGTGTTTCAGAGGAACTGCAGAATGTCTCACAGCCAAAATCTGTGATGTGATCATAGATGATTGTCATAACTATTTTTCCTGGAGCTGAGCTATATGGAAACATATTTTTAGATTTCTTATTACTGCCATTTTCCCTTCACAAACATAGATCAACAGATAGCAAAAAAAACCCTTTAGGGATCCCCCTTAATGAAAAGGTTGGCAGGTGGCTGTGGGTTGCATTTAATACAGTCTCAATCTTTGAAATTTTATGTAAAAGCTTTGGCTGGGTGATGAGGAAATAAATCAGGCAGGGTTGTTTTATAAGTCTTTAGACCTGTGCATTTCTTCAGTTAAGAGAAACTTCACCTCTTTACAGTTTTGTGAACACTTATAAATTGCTCCAATTAATATTTTATGTTTACTGTCTTATTTATACAGTGCTCATGTGGTTTTTGTTTCTAGTTTATACTCCTGCCTAATGAGATAATGCAAGACCTAAAAAGATACTCAAATTTGCTAAATCATATTGCAAGCTTTGCTTGCATGCATGACGAAAGCAATTCTGGTTTGTTTTTCATATCTAGTTGACATATAAGTGTTGTTTAATTGTAGTGTGTATATATTGCAGGAATGTAGACAAATTAGTTTTGCAAATCTTCTATCCAAGGAAACTGATGTTTATTTAATATAAAAAGTAAATGTTTCAATCTGAATTGGAAGCAGCTTCTTTCTGTTGATAAGTAATATTTTATCATTGTCTTTGTATACGCTAACAGTATGTTTGCATTCCTCTGGACTAGAAGTTACTTAAAATAACCCTCCATACCATAAAGCATGGGTATTTGATTCTTCTCATTTCAACAGCAGGCATGGGCACGAGGGAGCTGAATCTATTCCTCCAAAAGTAAAGATCTTCCAAGCCCAAGCCCACTCTCAACATCAGGCAAGTTGATAAACCACTATATAGGTTTGCGTTGTGAGCTCAGATAAAGTTAGCCATCCAGATGTGACTGTCATAGGTTTTCACAGGAGAGAAAGGACCCCTGGGATGAACTAGTTCAGATTTTAGGTGGAAAAAAGGCACATGTAAAATGGGTGAAACCAGACAGTGAAAAGTTTTGTAGCACAGGTCAGAGAAACATGACAGCAAGGGAGTTCACTTGTGGAAACTGGAGAGTTTCCATAGTTTCTCTTGTCTCCTCTACATGGAGCTGCCTGGCTCAGACCTTATCTCATCCTAACAGAGCTGAAAAGAAACTGTCCTTCGGGCAAGTAGTGCCCACTTGGAGAGTAACTACTTTCCATGGAGACCAAGGAAACAGCTAACCAGCCATGCATGTGTTCTGCCAGGTTCTTAATAAAACATTATGAAAATAGTCCTCTAAAGCCTGTGATGTGACTTTGGTGGTGGGTATCCCTGCAATATGAATAACCCAAGTGTTATCACAAGACTTGTCAACAAACCCAAAGCAATGCTTTCAGTAGCTCTGTTGGGTAATCTGTATGTAATGTAGCTGGAGCAAGATTAGTCCTTCATATTTCAGTGCACTCAAAGTCGCAATAAATAGCATGTGAATTAGCCCTTCACCCCTTGAAATAGCTACAGATTCTCATCCCAAACAAAATGATATTAGAATTGCAAATCATTATGAATATCATCAAGCAATCAAAACCTAATATAGAAATGTATGCAGAGATAAAGCAGATATTGTTCTCCAGGTTTAATGAAAAATGTCTGTTACTTTTGTAGTCATACTTTCATTTGATCTATTTCTTGGGCTTTTTTGTGATGAAAAATCAGCGTACAGTGATTCATCAAAAAAGACTGTTCTCTGGCCATTTTCTTTTGTAAATATCTGTTACAAGTTAGAGCCCATCTCTATTTAAAGTCTGTTTCCAGAAAAAAAAATGTATGCTGGAGTTACTTTTGTACTGTTTGTCTTACAGAATTTAGAATTACCTGTTAAATAATTCAGAATGTTTTATTTTCTTTTTACTTGTAATATTTCTTATGTCTCTCAAAAGAGCTTTCTACATGACAGTGAAATTAAAAGAATAATTTTTTCTTTTTTTCTGAAATGGAAAAAAAGCACTCTAAAGCTATTTTAACATAGGTACAGGCATTTAAAATTAATAAGTCTCTAGGAAGCAAATGTTAGTGCCATTTGAGGAATGAGCAGTTGTGCAACTAGCTATCTGTTAAAAAAGTTAAATACTTGGTATCTATTGAGGCTCATTATTGTATACAGTCATGTAAAAATTATTACAACTTTTTTAGGAACTGTTTTACCCTTTCACAACAGAAAAAATAAATATAGGTTGACACTGTATGTTATTAACACTGAATAACATTCCAGCAAAGTAAAATGTTAACAGCTACCTGTTTCCAGAGGTAAGAAAAAGGACTGCAAATATATGAGATCTCAACCTTTTAACTAAACTCTCAGGCATGCTATTTTCATCAGTTAATATGTCTAATTTACATATGTCTTTATAAGCAATTTTCAGTGATTGGGTTCTCAACAATAACCTCCAAACAAGTTTTTCAGATAGTTACACTTGCATCACTCGATGTCTCAGTATTTCTTTAATAGTAAGTATTGTCCATTTTCACTTAACTTACGATAAGAACATTTGTAGCTATAAGCGCTTAATTGCAAACATTTCAAAATAGCACAGTACATACATTATCAGGTTAGCACTCCTTTTATGATTCAAGAAAATCATGCTCTCCTTACCCATAAACCACTGTATTTCTATTTCCAAGGTGGTACAAGTCTTGCCTTGTTTTTTGAATGCTTCTGTTTCTCTGTTTAGTAAAAAGTGAAACACTAGCTAGGCTTCTCACAAAGTTTACTGATTTTTATTTGTAGACTTGTATTAGAAATAACACTACAGCATTTATATAAACATATTCATCCTAATAGCTGTTAACATGCAACTGTGTTAGCATGGTTACCACAGCACTGTGGTATTGTGGCTGCCTGCTAAACACTTGTTTTCCTTGGGAAGCTTCAACTCTTCCCTTTTGGAGTGTAGGGCTAAACCACTTGCTTTGCTTAATCAGACTGGTTTAGGTGTGCATTTCTTCAGGATTCTTTTAAAATATAAGAGACATGGATCAGAAATTAATAGACAATATGGATGTAGTCATATGAGATATTTATATTTAACAATGTTTAATCACTTGAACTTCAAAATGCTCCCAAACTGGTAGACAATAGCTAGTCTGAACCATTTCTATAGGGGGGAAATGTGTATTAAGGTTGTGTTGAAAATTACTATATGCAACTTACAGTAGTTTTGATCTTTGTGTTTGTGGTGCTGTGTTAGAGACTGAGGCCATAGAGGGTGAACAGTCCTGGCTCTTCAGGGAAGCAAAGGCTGTGACCAAAGAGCTCAGACAGGAGTGAATTCTGGTCAAGATACCAGCCTGTGAACTTGGCCAACTAAGGCAGGAGGTGATGCTCCCCTCTTGCAGCAGATGATCCTGGTCAAGGAGATGACACGAAGCAGATGGAAGAGGTGAGACTTGGATGGTATATGAAGCTTGTATGGGGAAAGAGAAGGGAAATATATATATGAAGCATTAACTTTAGCAAGATCAAACTGTAAGATAAAATAAATAAAAAGCATCAGGGAAATAACTTGCATTAAAATTAATGTTTTTCAATTCTGGTTCTTGTTCATCTGCTTCAGGTCATAACCTTTTCTTCTTCCTACATCCATCCATCATTGGGTTTTATCTTTTTAGCCTTTAAGAGCCATTCTTTGATTGTTTTTCCTTCGGCTAGATCACAGTACATAACATTGTCATTTATTCTTGTCCAAAGTGTTCTTTTAAGCTTTTCTGCTGCTCAGACCCACTGATGTGACTAGTTAAGTACTGTTTGCTTAGCAATTGACTGGGCAACAATCATCCAAATGCCATTTTAAAGGGTATGACTGATTCGAGCAGCTTTCTTGGATGGGAACCTATGACTGAAAGATACTTAATGCACAAATAGCAATGGGAATTAAATATGTGGTTTAGTTACTGTGATCAGTGAAGTCTAAGGCACAATGTTAATAAATTCTATACCAGCTCTATCACTGTAACCTGACATATAGCTGGGAAATGGTTCATCTATTTAGGTAAGAATGACCACCTTCCAGAAAGAGAAATAAAGGTGATCTGTTACTGAGGATCTGGACTTGTACTCTGGATTTCTCAAGAGTCTCTTATAATGTTGCACAAATACTTTTCTCACTGTAGCTCTGTATTCTTCTTTTCTCTTTCCCTTGTTCTTTTTCTCAATGAAATTGTGCATTCCTTCAAGCAGGAACTTTTGAATAGTTTAATAAGTTACATGTCTCACCACAAGAAAGATCTGATTGTTGTAAAGTAGTTTCTTAAGGTCTTACAAAGAAGCAATAACAGGTGTTGTAGTGACATCACATGTCACTATGTCATTGAATCTTGCACATGCATGTTCAGTATTAGACTTTGTGAATCTATAGCAGAAGCGTCATCTAATCTGGCACATGAACAAACACAAAGTCTTCCAGAAGGGAAATAGATGTAGACGGTGCATGTTCTGACCAATACAAATGTTGTTCAGTTTATTAAACATAAACTCGGTAGATAAATTAAGATTAACTTTAATTAAAACCTGAAAGGGGAAAAAAAAAAAAAAAAAAAGGAAGACATTGCTGGCATTGATAGGCTGTTGGGTTTTTTTTTACCAGAGCTTTTGTCAGCTTCACGCCAGTCCAGTTGGAACACAGTGACAGTGGTGTTTTCTGAGGCCAGTGAGTGAGGCTGGTCAGATATCTTTTCTCCTATAATAGCTGGAAGCCACAAGAAATCCTGTAGTGGCTAATTATGAAATTACCTGTCTCTAAGGAAAATTTCTTCTTAACTGCATGAGCTGACTTATTCCCTGAAGGAAGAATGTTTTATATTCCTCATACAATTATGCAAGGGAGCTTAGAAACTGCTGAATGAAATTCCTTTTTTAAAATAAGTGGATATAAGAAAATTATAAAATCCATTTTCAGCTGAACTGTAGACACAAAATAACTAATGTGGAAAGCAGACACAAGGTGGAAAAAAAAAAAAATCTTCCAGATTTTTTCCTTTTATTTCAAAGGGTGGATGTGGATCGAATATTATCTCTTTCAGAAGCAGTTAATAAGAGTGAATTTCATACTGACTGCTGGGGAGAACAAGGAAAATCAAGACTGGCATTGCACAGCCTCTCCCATGCCTAGACCTAGACTTGCTAGATCTAACCCACTATAGGCTTGTACCAGCAGGAAAAAAGCCATTTTCAGCTAATCTCAGACATGAGAGCTTGAAAAAAATGTCGCAGATTTCTTCTAGCTATAAAAACTCTATTAAGTTTGTAGACAGTAATATAAATTAATTGATCATCGCTGTCCCACAGAGACCATATAAAAACACAACCAGAGCCAAGTCAAGACCTTCTGTGGTTTTGAGTCTATCAGTTTGCATAGCATGGGCCACACCCTGAGGATGGGCTGAAGTTAATAACTGGTCTAATTAATCACCCACTAAAATTGTGCCATTATGGCATGGGGGGGGCAGGGGGCAGGTGTATGCAGAAGGGGCACAAACCGCTGTTGACTGTGATCCTGAGAAGCTGTTGTTAACATTAAAATAGGAAACCCCACTTTGCTGGTCAGCACTGGCGAATCCTGAGAGCGAGCGAGCACAGTCTGGCCACGGCAGTGAGCAGCAGATGTTGAAGAGAGTAAAACTTTCCAACTACTTTCATGCTTAACTTGATGATGCTTCTGTCATTTTTGTCCCCAACTCCTTCCTGTGAGATAACCCTACAGTGAGGAGTTAAATGTTGCCGCAGGGCTGACCATATCAGTTTGGGGTGTTTAGCCAGGCCTTGGGCTAGAGCCAAGAGCTGATCTTGTCTCAAAGCCAAGGCAACCTGACTCATGAGCAGGAAGTGGGATTCACAAGGTGGTGACAACCATAGCTAGGAACACCAGAAGAGCTTGATCACTGCCTGCGCTTGTCTGTAGGGGTATTTAGTCACTTCTGCTTGGCTTTCAGGAGATTGGTGATTGTCTAGATAGTATTTTAAGAAGGTGTTTGGGTAGATCAGCCTTTCACACAGGGTAGAATGTTTGTTGGGCCCTGCCAGCCTACCTCAAAATATTCTGTTAACATTCTGGTATCATGTGCTATGACCAGACACCAGCAGTAGCATAAGCACATCCATTCAGAATCACCTTGCACAAGCAGGTGAGAATGATGTATGCCCTCAGAAACAGGATCAGGAAACAGTCTGTTAGTGACTACAGCCAGGAAATTTATGATATGAAGGAGGTATGCAGTGTTTAAAGCCATGGGGTACATGTAAGAAAATTTGATTTGAAAAAAACCCCGACGCCCACTTAAATGTCATATATGCAGCTTAGAACAGCTTTCACAATGTTTAAGTTATATCTGTGATGAGAACAATTGAGATTAAAATGAAAAGGGTGAAACTCTCTTCACTAGGTTTCAGCAACTACAGGGCTATCAAAATGTTGCTTTGCAAAATGTTAAGTTGGCACACATAAATTATTTAAGTAATTTCTGAAAGCCAAATGTCTGCAAAGGTACTGAGGTTGCATATAAATTCTGAAACACAAGGGATGCTGCTGGAGACAGGTACAACGCAGTGGAGCGTAAGAAATGCAAACTGAATTGCATAGCATACAAGCAGCATTAAAGAAATGTATCTCAGCTTCTAGTCAGTGAACCCAAACATGTTGTACATTATGCAGAGTGCTTAGCAATTTGCATAATTATAAACTCCCCTCAAAACAGTAAACATTACTGCAGAATTCAGTAATACAAAAAGGAGCATTAATATGCACTGCATTTTTCCAGGGTCTTTAAAAACACCCAGGTTTTAGAACAGGCGAAATAGAGACTTTTTCAGTAACAAGTAATCCATATTGGAAAGAAATGGAGCATAAAAATAGAAACTTTCAGTTTCAGTATAGAGTAGTTGTCTTGTTGACTTTTGAAGCTGTTCCTGGTAAAGTTTTATTTTACACTTCAGATATATTCTTAAACTCCTCCACAGAGTAATCCATTAAACCATAGACTGCCAATATGTGAGGGGGTTCAGAAAAGATTATCTTTATTGCTGTGCATAGCAGACAATATGATTACGTTAGGGTACTCTGCTGTGTGGCTGTGGAGCAGAGGAGCTGAATTACAAGCAGAATACTAATACTGATAGTACTTCACGGAAGACTGCAGAGGAGCTTTTTCCAGGGAGAGTCAGGGAAGAAATATAGAAGTTTAAATATGAAAATGAAAGAATTCTCAAGGAGACAGGAGTAAAAAAATTAATCCTTTTGTTAACAAAACAAGAAGAAAGTACTGTATTGGGAACTTTTGTGAGCTTAATGCCTGGGTCATATTTTAAAGAAAGCCTGGTTTGGGGAGCAGTTAGGGAGGGAAGCTTATGCACTGGTGAAAACTCTTGTCCCTTTCATCCTGAAGTAACTTTTCTAATAGCTTCAGGTAGATTTGACAAGTTTTGTGGAAAGAAGGTGGAGAGTAAGTGACCCCACTAATGCGAAAGCTGCTGAGTAAATTCAGTCCCAGTGTTAGGTGCTGAGAAGTCTAACTGGGAGGCAGCCACAGCAAACACAGCTTTATGGTGGTAGAACTCTGAGCAGTGTTTCTGAGGTTGCCTACTGATTCTGGTTCAAGTACTGAAAGATGAATTAAGGGAAAAAATAATGTAAAGATGGGCTACTTACAGAATCTAAAAAAAGAGTTCAAAGGGATGCGTGGTATGTTAGTAATGCTGGTGCGTCAGTATTCTGTGTGTTCCTTTGCCCTCAGCTATTTCATTGCAGGACTATTGTGTGAACTTTGAGAAAAGCAGTGATGTGTTTGCATTTACCTGTGTGAGCATTTTGCGTCATCCTTCACCATTCCCCAGTCCAGAGCAATAATCTCCTTAATTCCAGTCTTTTAAAAAAGCTTTTAGACATTAAATAAATAAAGCAAGCAGCAAGCAAACAAAACAGAAACTGTAAGATTCTATGCAAAAGAAATAATTACCCCAGGAGAGAAAACTACCTCTAATTTTTTCTAGTAAAAAAATTGACATAACAGTGAGTAATATGTAATCTTGCTCTGTTTTTGTTTCTAGCAAACAGAAAAGCTGCTAGCTCAGGCAGAGCAGGATCCAGTTAATTTCCTACCTCCTTCGGCAAATTAGACAGGTTGAAAAATCAGTCTCTGTCAGTCTTGTCCATGGGTACGGGTTGTGTGTGTGGGGAGTGGATGTGATGGCTAATAGTAATTTGTTTCAGAAAGATAGGAATATTAGTGCTGTATTTTGTCCATCTGTGCAATAATATTGTCATTAAGATAAGATTTCCAAAGGTTCATTTTAAATACTCTTTTTACAAAATTGTGGGAGACTCAAATCTCTTTCTCTTTATTTTTCTTATCTATTTGCAATCTTCCTCTTAGTGTAACCCATAATGAGGTTTACCTGCAAGTGATCACTGACTAAATCCACAGTGACACATTATTTATATGGTAATTTCAGGAGGATTAGGAGGGTGTGGACTAGGAATGCGTACCAATATTTGAATTCTGTTGTATTTCTGAGGCTTAATTTGGACCACTAGTTCAGCTGCTTGTTCTTCCCACCTTTTGTGAATAAAGTTCTGTGCAAATCTTGTATGGATTTAAGCTTCTGAGCTATTGAGCACTAGTTAATGCAGATAGTGAAGCTGTAGGGCAGGGGCTACCAAACTTCCTGACCTTGTGAGCCATTTTCTAAATTATTTAATGTTGCTAATAGCCATATCCTTTTGTAAGTCTCTTTGTGTCCCCTGTATTTTACAGACCAAGACCTTATACACCATCGTCCCTATACACATCGCTATTCTGAAACAAAGCTAATTTGGGCAGATTGCTGCTATTATATTTTATAAGAGACCTCTGGGTTCTACTGAAGAGTAAGGTTTTATTTGCTGGTTAATAAGCACACATATATATGTTTTTGTGCTATTTTGTGCTGAACTTTTTCTTCCTGTTTCAGAGATGCACTGATGTTTAGATAATGTTCTGGGAATTGCCTGTTCCCTTTTCCACAGTTTGTGCCAGCCTCAGGTTCAGCAGTCAGTGTTCATCTCCTGCCCTCCCACACCTCTGATTACAAACACCCTTGAGTTTTTCTGCACTTGGGCAGAATTTTCTTCCATGTGGTATTGCAGGCAAATCCCTCAAAGCAAGTGTTGCAATTTGAGGTTGTCTAATTCTAAATAGTCTCGGGGACTCTGGGAACACGATTTTAGTAGTTTCTCCACCAATTATAAAACTGAAAATAATCCAGCATTCATTTTTATTCTCAATTTACAGGGCTAACAAGGGTAGTTGAAATTTTGCTGGTACTATACACATCTAAGCAAAGAGTACAACACTTAAGTTTGCAGAATGGCACACGTTTGTTCTTGAGCTGCACCACTTTTATTCCTGCCTTGAGTTCTGTGCAGTATCAATTTGAACAAACCAATCACCACCATGTTCTCTCCCTCATTTTGCTTTCAGTAAGCTTTATAATTATTGGAGTAGACATCTTGATGAAGTGAGCCCAGCTGTTCGGAGGTGCAGACCTGAGTCTGCCTCTGTGTGCAGGTTGGGCTTGTGCGTGTCTATACTGTTTTCAGAAAAATTCTTTGGAAAAGTTGAGAGTCTTTGCTAGGCACCCAGAGTCTCATTTTGAAATAAACTTTATGTAATGAGTAAACCCAGGGAGGTTGTTTTCAGTGGTTTAATAGAGTTTACGTGCCTGGATCAAACGATGTAAGTAAGAAACAATTAAAGAAAACTGGGTGTTTTCTTTAACATTCTCCAGGGTGCTGTCAACAAGCATATTTTGCTGCCTGCAGCTTGTCTGTTACCAGTTGTTACCTTTTACCACAGATATTCTTTTATTTCCCTGCCCATTGTTTTAGTTACTTCATGAATAAAGAGAATTTAATTTGCCTCAATCTTAGAGCTACTGCATTTTTAAGTAATTGCAACTGATATGGGACTATCAGAGCTTAGCATATTATAATATGTATTAGCTGCTCCAGCCAGCTCTTGTAAACAACCTCTTTCAGTAATATTTCATTTCTATGCAGCTGGAGGTTTGCCTGAGCATGCAGCATACATATTTTAGCCTAGAATAGTTAAAAGTACATTTGAAAAGCAGAAATTCAGGAAGTTAGTACTTGCATATACTGGGCAGTGTTAATGTTCTTGTCACACTGAAACAATTTTACAGCCTCCTATTTAAAACTAGTTTGTGGATTTGAGCCTTACAGAGAACTTGTAAGTAGTCTGTTCTGGATTGGACGGTGCCAGCGCTTACTTAATAGGTGTCTGGGGAGCAGGCAAGGATGGAGTTTTTCTCCCAAGCTATCCTCCCTATGCTTCATCTCTCTGTCTCTCCTCCTCCCCCCGTGCACAGTGAAACTCTTTCTCATTAGCATCCTTTGGAAGATGATATGTTGCTACCCTCAGAACTGGCCTTTCCATACTAGGTGTACCGCTTGCTGTTTGTGCAATAGAATGTGGGTGGGTGGGTGCTCTTTATTATTACTTTTTACTAACACATTATGTTATTTTTGCCAAAAGGCTGCTCAGGTAGTTCTACTAGGAATTGCTTATAAAACCAGTCAGCACAGAGAGTGGAAAGCTAATACAGTAATTTTCTACCTTGTCTGGAATTTAATTAGCCAGAGAGAGGTTTGGGGAGCTCTGAGGCTTTCTGAGCAGCGTGGCAAGTAGAGTGTGGGTTTCTGTGTGTGTGTGTGCTTTCAGGCCAAACTCCCCTCTGATTTCAGTCTAGTCAGATTTTTTTTTTCTGGTTATAAAGAAGGGAGTTGGCAGGCTTTGCAAATATTAAGGCCAAATATCCTATTAGGTACGTGCACTTCTCCTCTCTTAATTAGACTGTTGGCACATTGAGTAAGCTTCTGTCAAAGCATTTGAGGACATGAATCACTGCTTTCAAACACCTTTGGGAAACAGCCATAGTACTCACAGCTGGAAATTTGACCTTAAGCAGTTCTTAATGTACACAAATCATATAGATGTAGAAGCTGTAGATGTTCTTTTTGCCATTTTGCAGGATCACAGATTTTATTATTTGACTTAGCATTGTTCATTTGTTCTTTGTGCTTCCATGGTGTCTTGTCAGAAGCTCTCATTCATTTACCAGCATTAATTAAACAGTTCACCTCTTGCAAGGTAGGTTCAGGTGCTGTACATGCTTCAAAACCGCTCCTCTTTGGTATCTTTTTGAGTTGTATCTTTTCTCTGTTCCTGTGTCAGACCTGCCTGGGACAGAAACTGGCATGTGAAGGTCTTCCCTGCAGTGGTCTCTTCTTCATTCTCTCTCTGCATTATGTCTGCTGTGGTTGATTGGCAGGAGGTATGGCCACCATTTTCCCCAGACCTCAGAAAAATGTAGGTGACGTGACAGCTATGTTACTCCCACCAGTGGTGTGATAGTGCCAGGAAATTAAATAAGTTGATGTAGACATAAGAAGTGAGAATACAAGAAAAGCAATGATATTGACTAAGTGCTGTCAAGTAAAACCACTTGGGAAAAGAGGCATCTTTTCCCTCTCTTGTCTCTGTATTATGATAATCTCAGGAGACACAAGATCTGTAAGAAGAAATTGCATGTTTTGACTAAATTTATGAGGAAAAGCAGTATTGTAGCAGTAGTCTAGTCCTGATCTTTTGTCAGTGTTTATTGTCTGCATGTTGTTGAGAGTGACCAAAGCAATAGCAGGCAAAATGATCAGTTTAATAAAGAATTTAAGAAGTCTTTGGTAGTGTAATCTGGCCCAGCGGATTATTGGAAGGATTGTCTTTACTGGAAGACCACCCTTTACATCTTGAACTTGATATGCTATACTGTTTCATGAGTTGTTTAGAGGTTTTGCGTACTGTCATGGCTTTGAGTGAGTGGCGGGAGTTTTTTGGTAGTGGGAGAGGGGGCTACAGCGGTGGCCTCCTGTGAGAAGCTTCTTGAAGTTCCTTCAGCTCCAAGTTGGGCCCGTCTTTGCACCAAGGCCGGGTCAATGAGCTGCGCCTCTGTGATAACATATTTAAGAAGGAAAACCTGGGAGGAGTGGTGGGAGTTGTGAGGAGGAGTTGCAAGGAGAACATCTGTGCGAACACTGAGGCCAGTGGAAGGGAGGAGGAGGAGGGGGGAGGTGCGCCGGAGCAGAGCCCTCCTGCAGCCCATGGTGAGCTGGCAAGGCCACCCCCCTGACACCCATGGGGGTCTGTGGTGGAGCAGAGATCCACCTGCGGCCTGTGGGGACCTCATGCCAGGACAGGTGACTGCACCTGAAGAAGGCTGGGACCCCATGGGAAGTAGCCCCCACTGTTGTAGTTCAGCACTGGGAGGATGGCAACACATGGGGGTGACCCGATGCCTGTGGGACTCATGTTGGAGTTGGTTTGTGGAGGGCAGTCTCTGTGAGAGGGGGACCATGCTGGAACAGGGGAGGAATGCCAGAAGCTCCCCCCGCCAAGGTGGAAGCAGCAGCAGGACTGATGGCACCCCCCATTCCCTGCCCCCTGCATCACTGAGGGAAGGGAGGTAGAGATATCGGGAGAAAAGCTGAGCCTGGGAAGAAGGGAGGGATGGGGGAAGGTGTTTGCAATATGTGGTAATGCATCTCATAGTCCTACTCTGTCTGTTAAGTGTTGTTAGTGTTTGTATTAAATTTATGTTCTTTTTTTCTTCCACTAATGAGTCTGTCTTTTGTCCTTGACTGTGATGGATGAGTCATCCTTCCTTGTCCTTATCTCGATTTTTTGGGCCTTTTGCTTTATTTTCTCCTTCTCACCACTGGGGGCAAGGGGAAGTGAGTGGCTGCATGGTGCTCAGTTGCCCTCTGAGCTTAAACCACAACACGTACCTCCAAGGCTAAAATACCAAATAGCTAAAGTTCTTGTATGGTGTGGTTTATTTTCTTTGTTGTTTTGCTTAGCAGAAACTCACTCATGTATGTCTTTTCCTGATAATGGGGGGAAAAAAACCTTTTTTTTTTTTTTTTTCCCTCTGTACTGTCTTAAGGGAATATAAGTATTGAAGTTGCTGTGGTTTGTACACAAGGGCTCCAAACAAGATGAGTTGAAATAGTGCCTGTGTTGCCCTTGCTGTTGTTTTACTGTTTCCAACATTGTGAAGTAGTCAACAAGAGGAAAGACAAGAGAATTTCTTATAAAGACAGCTTATCAGAGGATGAGAAAAAGTAGTATTCAAGAATTATTCTCTCTAGTGTTTTTGATCTCAGTAAGTAAGGGAAGTGTCCACTGAGAAAGTTGTGAGTCTTAGCATTTCGTATGTCTAGTAAAAGTCAAGAAATGAGAGTTTCCTGTAAAAATGCTTTAGAACTACCTTCATAGAGTTAGATTTTTTTTTTCTTACATTATGATTCACAGTTAGAAGTTAAATAAAATTATATCAATGAAATCAGAATGGGTTTTTTTTTTTCCAGTTCATAGTGTAGTGCTGAGAGAGGTAATACAAGTCCAAAGCAAAGATTGATCATTTACTACTGCTCTAGAATTGATTTATGGCTTTACACCTTAAAATCCGTGACAGTCTCAAAATAAATATTTTGCAGTACAAAAAAGAATAAGGATTGACTTCTTTGGTAATAGATGGAGCTAAAATATTCTCTAGATCAGATCAACTCTTATTAAAACCTTTTCTTTAATACAGAAGATACCTTGCTCTCTCATTGTGTGCTGCAGAACCCAAGTCAAACTAATAAACAGAAACAAGAGAAGCAGAAGAGGGGAGCACAAAAAGCTGCCCCAGACACCTGCAGCACAATATGACCAGACTCCCTGGTCTTTCACAAGCTGATGGAAGACTAGAACATGATCTGCCACCAGCTCCCATTTTAGCATGGAGCTACATGCAGATCATTTCTGCAAAGCTTTCTGCCTCCCTGTAACTGAAGCTCTTAGAGACTGAAGGCACTCGTATTTGACATGAAAAGCAGGTTTTTCACTCCGGTCTATTCATCCCTAGTGTCTGCCTTTGCTACCTGTGATGCTCTTCAAGGAGTGGGCAGGTTTCTGAAGGCACAGTTCCTGAACAAAGTTGGATACTCAGTGCTGTCCACAGCAACCAAGTAATTCGGACATAATTTAAACACACAGCCTGTTTGTCCCCCTGTTGCACAGAGTTTTGCAGTTATTCTTGATAGGTGAGTGCAAGTGAGTCTTGTTACAGCAGTTTTAGCAGCTGCTAACCTCAGCGCTGGGTCACTGCCGTGCAGAGGAATCAGCAGGAGGATTTATAGCTGCTGCCCCAGAGCAGTGTCCTGGTCGGAGCCGAGCGGTGAGGTGGTGCCCTGAGGAGCTGGAGGTGAGTGCGCAGGCATGGGTTCAGTCGTGAGGAGTGGTGAACTCTGGCAGAGGAGCCGGGCAGAGAGCTCAGGGGCATGACCTCCTGAGTTGCTACTGTAAGGTTTGCCCGTTGTTTTCAATCAGTCCTGAGCTAGGAAATGTGAGCAGAATTATCAAAAGTACCTGTGTGATTTGGGGAGTTTGTTTCTCTATGAAACCAATGGCACAGGCTCATAAGGGGATGCTCATATGCCTTCACTGGCAGACTTCGCTCCACCTATTCAACACAAGGGCTGTCTGAGGCAGAGGCTGCACTGTAGCCATGTTAGCAGGCACTGAGTCCAGGCCATTGTAGCTTGTGTCTCAAAAGGGCTCATTAGCTTGGGCTCAGTGCTTTTAACCACAGAGACACAGCACTCTGCTTTGCAGTTGATTCACATCTAGTGAGCTCAAAATGTGGGTTGGGTGAACTTGTGTCTGCAGACAAAATAAGTAGACAAACCACAAAGTCACACTGGCATATGTGACAATGTTTGTCTCTGAGACTGTGATGCTCTGCTGACTTCTGTAAATAAGAAAAAAGTGAAAGTATACATTTGAGATTAGACTCTTGCACATGGAATATTTTGAACTGAAAACAAATTACCAAATGAGTGGGACAAGTTGCCATAACCCTAATTATCTGATAATTCACTGCTGCTATCTATCTAACAAAAAGTTAATTCTAGAAGTGAGACTATTTTAGAAGTATTTCTTTGTATCTCCTAGCACTAAGAGTACTTAAATCACACTAGAGAGCTAAAAGAACAGGCTGGTGCTTCTTGGCTTTTTAACTAGAATACTGTTCCCAAAATATTGGTTGTCAGAGACGATAGTAATAAGATCCCAACTAGGGAAGATTAAAGATTCAAACTTTCCTATTGTCTTTTTACAACTTTTTAAATCTCATCTCCACCAATACTGTAGGGGGGTGGAACGCTGCTTAGAAGCTTAACAGAGACATTTATTTTCTTAGAAAACCTTATTTTTTTCACTCTGCGTTCATTGTACTATTTATTTCTGTGGGCTTAGCCATGAGTAATGCACTCACAAATATGTATTTTTTTAAGGGAAAAGAAAGTTAATACTTTCATTCAGTGTTTGGCAGTGGGGTTCAGTAGGGGAAAATCAGCTACAGATTTTATTGTCTCTGGACTGATGAATACTGTAAATTCTTACAAAATACAGTTTGCATTTGGCATTTAGTTTCAGTAAATAAAAACAGTTATTTAAAATGCCTGTGTTACTCTGTGCTTACTTTTCAGTTACCAAAACTTTATTCATGAAGAAAAAAAAATTAATGTTATGAAAGAAACATTTCTGCATCAATGATCTAATCTTTTAAGTAAAAATTTTTTGCAATGATTGTTTCCAACAAGTTCGTTCTTATAGAGCTGAAATGGCTTTTTCAAATTGAGTTATTTGCTCTTCTTTGGGTTGATAAATAACCCTGCAATTATTTTATCTGAATGATAAAACATTGATTGCAAGGGGGAAGAATACTTTGCAAGAAAATATATCAGTGATGCTCTTTTCATTACTGATTTCTTATGTCAAAGACCAAGAAGTGAGAGACCTGTACATCCATTTAGATTATTAATTACTCTCCATAAAACAACCTTGACATTTGACGGCTTGTTTCAGCTACGCCTTTGAAACTTGGCAGGTTTTAATCACTATTTCAACCACATGGATCAGAACAGAAAGGAAAGTTCCCCTCCTGTGAAAAGTTTTCCACTTCCAGTCTTGTATGTCTTTATTATAAGAAAAGAAAGATTTTTAAATGCTGAAGGTCCATTTTACAGAAGCTGAGACATAAATTTCTTCTCCTTTACAAAAATGAACTTTAATGAATTTTTTTAATGTTTTGATCACATTTTCTTATTTAATGTGATTCCTTTTTTATTTTAGCAGATTTTTTCTATAGCACAGCATGCATTTGGAACTGATTATCTAAAAATGGACAGAATTTTCAGAATTTCTTAAACCTGTTGCTTAATGATATCTGTTTTATTGATGATTTGTCAACCTCAGTTTTCATGGCGTAGAGACTTCACACAAAGTGGAGTTGGCTGAGAACACAGACCTCACACTTTAAGTCCAAGTCTCTGAACGGCAATCTGAAAGGTGTGCTTGGTAACTGCCTTGGTCCAGCCATGGAGAGCTTGGGAAAGACAGTGCAGAAAGATTTAGGGCATGGGGGGGTGTCTGGTTGCTGGACAGAAGGCAGTTCCTGCTGTCTTCTCTATGCCTACCACTGTATGACCATTGAGAAGGATCTTGAGTTTAGCTGATTTCTGACATGGGGAGATCTCTGGGACTGGTTACTCAAAAGAAGACAGAGGCTTTTTGTTTGGAACTGCAGTTATGGTCACATCTCAGATGAGTGGCTACATGCTCTTGTTTTCATGTCTTAAGGCCTAGAAGAGAAAAATGATCAAAGAACAATTAAAACTAGTGTGAGAGATTGTATGTGTGTGTACCAGTATGTAGCAACACACTTACTGCTTTTTCCTTATAGAAGGTCTGAGAAGAACCTGAATCTAAGGGAGTTCAGTTTTGATTTGCACTATGCATTTTATTATTATTATTATTATTTATTTATATTGAGTATTTTCTGACAAGAGTAAGCTATCTGTGGGTTATCCACAGACTTCCATTTAGTGTTACTTAATGCATTTCTCTGTGGTTAGGACGGAGTTAGCAGTTTCCCTGTGGTCTCCCATGACAGGCTGACTGATGAACCCATTGGTATTACTTTGAGGATAACATTATAATCCTAATGGTATTTATTCAAGGTCTGATGGTTCAATTGTATATGGCATATCAGTCAACGTAATAGGGTAATGGGGCAAATATTAAAACTAAAAGCTCCTCTTCTATGCTTATCCTGACATTTGGATGATCCTTCATCCACCAGACCCTGTCGAGTCCTCTTGTAATGCTCTCCACTATTTTTCCTCATTTTCCATCTTAGCCTAAGCATTTCCAATTTTGTAGCTAGTTTCCCATGCCTAATTTTCAAAACATTCTAGAGCCTTTATGAGTATATAATGCATCTTTCTGTTCACAGTATCTGCTCTGCCACGCTGCTTTATAACTTGCTACTTCGTAGATCACTTTGGAACACCTTGTACATAAAAACACTATCTGAAAGAAAATTTTATTCACTGTCTCATTCAAGTGAATTACAATAGCAATCAATTTTTGCCACAACCCTCTGTCACAGTTTTTGTGCTAACTTTTTAAGAATTTCTGTTGTCTTTTTCAGTGTAAGTTGATGAAGGGTAAAGGGAATAGACAAACCTATAAATTGTATCCTATGTCAAGATGTCCTCATCTCAAATATCTGACTGGGTAGAACTTGGAACATTATTACTGAATGTATTCAGAATTGTGCTTTTGAAAAAAACTCAATACTGTAAAATATTTTTAAACTGTCATAGTTTAAATGTAGATTAATATATCGCTGTGAGAAAAGAGTAAAATAATGATGCTGACCACCAAAACCACAAAAAATTGGGAATGCTAAAAAATCTATTGTTAACCACGTCCCGTAAAAAAACATTTCATAGTGCTGTTGTTATTCTCTTTTAAGAAATAATTCCGTTTACAGAAAGTGATTATAGATACAGGATTTTAGAAAAATACAAAGTGTGTTTTAACTATCACTTGACAGTAAAGAGATGTTTAGCATAATATGGAACAGAAGAGCTCAAGTCTTTGTGAGAGACACCCAGGGCATGTCCCTCGGGTAAGAGGATAGTAATGAGGTTGTCTGTCGAGGTGAGGAAAGCAATTAAAAGGAAAAGAAACTACTGAAAAGCTGCAAGCAAAGCTTGATTTAACAAAAGGTTACATAGAAAGGAAGTTCAGGACTGTTGTAGGCAGTATAAGTGGTAGAACATATCCTAAAAAGGAAGAAAGACAAGGTTGCAGAGAGGTTCAGATAAGGCTACAGACTCTTTCTTGCCATCACACATTCTGTTGCCTGCAATGTTCTGCAGTCCTTCAGTCGGGTACACAGTACTTCGTAATGCACATAAGTGCTATGAAGTAATAAGGACAAGATAAAACAGATGTAAAGTTCTCTGCACAGACAATGTGGAGCTTTTCTTTTTTCAGGAAACTTCCAAGGCAATATTACCTTGAATGTCATAGCTGGATTACATGACTGCAGATCAATGCAGAACAAAATCACTGCAAGTCAACAAGATTTCTCTTGTTTTCCAAACTGAAATTAGGAAAATATATAATCTAGTTTGTCCTTCATGGCTCATTGCTTTGGTTGACTAGTTGAGTAGCATTATGTTTAGCACAGAAAGCTTAATGACCCATGGTTCTAATTTATAAGAAAGAAATGAGTTTTTTAAAAAGCTGTCTACAGAGCACTCTTCAGATTTGCCTGCGTAGACCTTCTGCCAGTCAAATCATGGTGGCATATTCTGATACCACTTATCACTATTTATTTGTTTATGCAGTAGAAATACAATGCCTAGCATTATTACCCTTATAAACAAGAGTGCAGAAATGCTTGTATTAATTTTTGGCTGATGTGAAATCTGTCCTTTAGTTGTGTATGTGCATGTGTGTTTTCCAAGGGGAAAAAAGACTTCTCAAAATGCTCATTGACCCGATACTTGATGTGTAAATAGGGGATGGAAAGTTCCACACCAGTGAAAAAAAAAAAAATCTGTGCAATTATTATTATTTTGATGAACTCTATTCTTGCTCATGGTGGCAAGTAGCCAGAATCCATTCTATGCCACCATATTGCCTTCTTGATTAATTGCTTTTAGTCTTACTATTGCAAACAGTCTTGATACCATAATTGTGTTTACTGCAGAATGGAGCAGCTGCTATACAAAACTTACCACAACTGCATTTGGTATTGAATCTGTCTCATTGGTACTTTTTTTTGCTGGAGCCAACTTTTAAACAGCTTCCTTGTAAACAAATTGAATAGGCTTTGGTGCTTGTCATTTCCGTAACCTAAAGAACACATTTTACAATTGTATAATGATGATAATGATTTCTCATTAGTCGTGGGGCTTGGTTTTTTTCCTGGAACTACATAGATTTGGGGGATGTTTTCAAAATGCTCAATCCCTATGCTACACTTGAAGACAAACTTCTAAGATGGTTAAGTATGTTTCTCCTTGCCAGATGGAACATACAAAGGATTAAAACAAATATGTTGGTACAGGTAGAAAAGACACGTTTATGTATGCCATGTCCTTCTCACTTTGAACAGGAATGTGCAAGTTTCAGACTATAATAAAAATGAGTTCTGAAATAAAGGTAGTTAAATTGTTCTAACTCTAATTGAAAAATGTTTAAGTCTTTGTGTAGCTTTATCTACTTGTTTTAACAAGTCTCTATAGCTAGTTAAAGATGAAAGAAGCAGTAGGAATTCCTGATTTGAGACTTGCAAAAGAAGGAGAAATAGTAGAATACCCAGTCCCACTAGGTCCTATTGTTTTATGAAGTAGTTCCTCTTCAGCACCCTCAGTGCTTAACCTACATTCTGTAAGTCATGCGTGTGCCTTTTTCAGTTATTTTTGTTGTAAAGACAGGATTTTAGATTTAGTGGTGTCTGATATCCACACTGACACTTGAGACTGTAGTTCTTCCCTGATATCTAGATGCAACTTTCATTAACACGTATATATTACAAACAAGACTTTCCTTCTCTAAGATGAAAAAGGAGGGATATTTCTAGAGTTTTAAAGACATTCCATCTTGTGTATCCACAAGCTATTATACATTTCAATATTGCTCACAGACCTTTATTTTTCTAAGCTTTTTTATAAAGAAGAAATTGTGACTGAAATCTGGAATGTTACCTTAGGGAGAAATGTGACTAAATTTCCTGTATTAAGGATGGAGAGAAGAGTTCTTCTCCTAGGCTACTGTATTTCTTGGGTTTGCCAAACTGCTCATGACTTGTCTAGAAAATAATTAACAGTGATTATCCTGTTCTGAGTTAACTGATGCTGTATGAAAGCACACCCCGCCCGCCCCCCCCATTTGTTTTGGGGGTGTTGCTATTTTAAACACTAGAATTGTCATAAATCTCCATCAATAGGCAATTCTGTAGGACTGGTCCATCAGAAGTGGAAGATCTAGACTGATGCAGCTTCCTCTTTCCCGTTGCCTATGATAGTGGTCATCCTCTTAAGTGTGTGCATGAGCTAGGTAATAATTGAGCTTGCATTTTTCGTAACAAGAGAGGATAGACAAAGAAACAACTTGTAGCTCCTTTTGGTACTTGAGAAAGTAGTGGCAATCTTTGGATCTAATTTAATGCTTTCATTATACTTCTATGTAGAATTTAGGTTTTTAGTAATCGAATTGTGTGTTTCACAAGTTTCTGTCAATACGTCTTTTTGTTCCATACTGACAGTGAAGAGCAGCAATGTGCTGTACAGAAAACCACAGATCGCAGATAGCATCAAGAGCATATCCTTTAAAATTATGCATTTTAATTAGACATTGACATCTGGTATGGACTATGAATGCTTATTTGCACACCTGCAGGCTATTTGATATGAAGAAACCCAAAGTATCTGGAGAATTTGTCTGCAGATGGAGTTTAGTGATTTAATTTAATATAGCAATTGTGCAGAATGTATTGAATTTATAAGTATTGTAAAATTTGTATGCCACATAGGTTCTATGTACTTAAAAGCTGTTCATTACATAAATAACAATTTCCCCTTCTGTTGATTTTCGTAATTGATTGAAAAGTGAAGGGATAATCTTGACAATATTAAAAGCTTTGAGAGTGGAAAAGGTTTTGTTGAAACCCACTTTGATTTATAATAACATTTAAGACTTACAAAGGACTGAAATGGTTATCCATGAAGAAAATACATTGTACAGCAAGCTTATTTTGGCTAAGGTGCACATGAGGAATCTCACATCAAACAGTCGGAGGACAGTGAAGTTCACTCAGCATTCATAATTACTATAATGACCTTGTTTGTTCTGAAGTTTAGTTTTATTCACAGGCTTTAAATTAAGAAGCATTCCCATGCCTTTGTAAAATAACTGTTTTGTCCTACCTGTAAGAACTGTATGAGATGACCGCAAAATCTCGAAGTTAAGGATCACATTAACAATTTTCCGTAGCAATGTTGAAATTTCATGTTCCAAGATGTATGATTTACTGTCATTCTCTATTCCTCTCCCTTATCAGAAAAGCTCTCTCTTGGGAAAAGAGGACTGGGAACAAGACCTGTGTTTTGTTTTAGGGGCTTCTCCTGTCTTAAGTTACATGTTTATGTTCTCATTTTTCTCATTGTTCTGTTGCTTTCAGGAAGAGGAAAGGGCTGAAACAAAAAATTTGAGAGAGAATTTAATTATGTATGGAGAAGAAGAATAAAAAGTTATTTTATTCCCAGAAATGCTACGTGCTCTGCTTCTTAAACTACACATCCCTTTTGAGGTACTGATTGTCCTTGCAAAGGATAGCTTCCTTTTTGTATCCACTACTCTCAAGGATACAGCATGAAGTCACTAGTGCCTCCCCTTCAGCTACTCCAGCAACACATGAGGAAGGGATTTATCCATGTAAGCTGCAGCAAATGCTGGAGCTGTGTCACTTATACTGCAAGACCCTTTCCCTTCTGGTATGCAAAATCTGACGCATTGCTGCTGGGAGGGAGGGAGCCTGAAGCCTATCTACTTTAGTCTTATTTGGGTCTTGATATCTGGTCTGGACTGTGAATGTTTATTTATTCACCTTTAGGCATCTGATATAAAGACTTGCAGGGCACCAAGGTGTGTGTCTGGAGATCAAATGTATAACCTGGTTTATAGCTTTGTATCATCTGGAAGAAATTACACCTTGTGTTATATTCCTGGTTCCCAGTTCTCTTGCTTTCAGCATCTCTATCAGGAAAAATCCATTCCACTCACAGACTCTTATTGTTTGCTTGAAAAAAACCCCATACAGCACACGCTGCAGTAGTGTCATGAGTCTGTCACTCCTGAAATAATTTGGCTAGGCAAATTAAGTGAATCAAAAAATAAAGTTACCATCAACATATAGAAATTTCTAGGGGTTAGAGAAATGAAAGTGTGGGATTGGAATAGGAGAAAATGCTTTACCTGAAGAGGTGTCATTTCCATGCAAACCACAGAAGAATGGTTTGGAGGGACCAGAGCACTTCCCTCACTGAAGAATTACCATCCCACCAGCTATGATCTACTTTTACAGCTGGTCAAAAGCAATGACTCTAAACCTTGCTTCTTAATTGCTCATTTGGCAGCACTATCACTGTGAGATATTGTACAACCTTTCACTATAATAATAGTTAATCGCACACATAAATGCTACATCATTAGTGCCTGGTAATAAGGAAATCCTGCCATACTGTTTGACCACCATACGTGATTGAGTGACATTGCACTCACTCTGCTAATTTTCTTTGCAGAAGAATCTGTAGCAGAAAAGAGGGGTTACACCAGATATTTTTTTTTTAAAGGTGGGGAGTTCTTTTGGTCCCTGGGCAATCTCTGACATTCTGCCCAATTTCTGAATAGTAAATATTACTTTTCAGTTTCTGGCTTTTTTGTCAAGAGGGTGAGACACTAGGATTACACTGAACATATTGATCAATGTGCTTTTTCTCAGTGGCCTGGAAATCTTGAAGATCACTGAAGCAGTTCTGGTAACAGAGTAAGGAGTCTTACTTGGTTGACGTGATGAGAGAGGCTTTGCTTTAACATGTTCTGTAAGTCCACTGTGTTCTGCTGTCTTTGTAGAGCTGCTGTCAAAGGAAATCAGCGTAACTGAATTTGGTCCATTTTCTTGATCCAAGGTATGTTGCTATTATTTCTGTATTTTCACTATTTTTTTCTTCTGGTATCTTGAGGCGAGACTTGTGTGTCCTTAAGGATAATAATGGGAAATAAAATGTAAATGTGTTTGCTTTCCTAGGAGGTGCTACCGTTTGACAAATAAGCCTTTTAAGCGTATTGCTGAGAAATTTAGTATTTTGTTAGTGAAAAATATGAAAAAAATAATTTATATGACCTCTGGTTTTGGTTTTGCCATTTTGTTTCCCAGTTAGTGTATTTTATAATAGCATCAGAAAGAAGTCTTGGCCTTTCTTCTTTGAGGATGGGTACAAACTGTCTCATCCATAGCAAAATAAGTCCTCCATTATAAGTCTTTTGACCTACCTTGTTAAGTTTCCTATATCTGCAAGAAGTAGGAGTAACAGGATTAGAACCTTAACTCTGGTCTCATCATAAGTAGGATGATCCTCCCCACTCCCAGCAGAGTCCTTGACAGCTCCCTCCCTAGAGTAATGCTCTTTTTCCCTTTCTTCAATGCAGTGTCATTCATTCAGCTAATTGGGCAGTTTTAACTAGGTCAGTCAACTCATTCTCTGGATCTGTCTGGCAAGAGCAGAGGTAAATGTAAGAGTGCAAACTGAAATATATCTGATTCTGTTGGCTTTAGCACTTGATTTATTGTCTGTTAACACAGAACTGGCATTCAGTTTCTGTCAAACCAAGTGCTGTAAGCTAGAGCCACACTGCACAAGCGGAGAAGTGTTTCTTGTGCGAAGTTTGTCCCTCTTTCAGTTGTAGCTCCTTCATGGCGTATCACATACTTATTGATTAAATAATTGATTAATGAAGAGAACGAGCTGTTCTTTGATCTAGAAATACAGTATACTGTTGCCAAAGCAAGTAAGTTGCTACTGAGAAAAAGGGAAGCACTCTGTGATCTCTGTATCTTACAATGTCATACTGTCTACAATAAAAGGATATTAAAGATAAATGATGGTGGAATCATGGACAGCAACTGCTTAGTGGAAAAATTGTCTTTTCATGTTCCAGTTAGTACTGAGGAGATTCAGAGTGATTTGCTGTGCTATGAATGAAACAGCAAACCTGCATCTTGGACATCTGAGAACAGCAGAAACAGAAAGTTTTATCCCAGCAATGCAGACATAGCTAGATTTTCGTCTTGTATACAGAGGCTGCTTCTTGTACAAAGCAAGAAGAAGCATTGGTAATAAAAGACACAGTAATGCATTCCTTTGCCTTAACTTGGAGCTTCTAGGGATCTCAAGTTGATAATTTAACTGCTTAATGATGCAAATAAGGGTTAAACTAGCTTAAAAGTATCAGAGTTAGAGGGTTGATCTGGGTTCACGACAAAGATTTTTTTCAAAAGATTTACTTCATTCAGCAGGATATATTAGTGTAGGTGAGGTCTTCCAACACAGAAAGCAGACAAATTTGAAGCATGATTAAACCAGATTCAAAATCAGCTTGAAAAACTCATGTAACTTCAGAACAACATGCTAGATAAATGTTCAACACAGTAGTGAATGAAAACTGTAGTCCAGAAACAAATGCTCATTTTAATAGGAGAGTTGTCATAAAAAAATCCCATAAGTCAGTGGAAAGAGGAAGAAGAGCAAAAAAGTGGAATCTTGACGTGATAAATCCAAAACAGATGCTCAGCGGTCAGAGATTAGTTCAATTCTATTTATTTTTTATTCTAGAGTTTTAAGGGAAGGGTTGCAATAAATTTATTTGTTATTAGTCCCTGGTGGCATACTTGGAATAAGAAGTCATGCCCCAAAGATCTTGCAAGCTGGATAGGTAGTTTAAAAAATATCACAAAGGGATGCAGGTCACATGACAAGCCTGTGCCAGAATGAAAACTAGAAAAGGTCTCCCAAATACAACCCAGAAAAGACATCACAGTTTTAAACTAGAAAAGGTCTCCCAAATACAACCCAGTACAGACATCACAGTTTTATACTGACTTTCACACTACTGGCAGCAGGCTTCCCTGAGAACACCACACTGTTAACAAAAATTCACAACTGGATCACCACCTTGTGAACAGAAAGGAAACTTATATTCATCTCCAGATCTTATAAACTTACTCCTTTTTCTCATATAACATTAATAAAAGTCTTCTAATTAGAAACGCCTTGCTTTTCCCTTCCATTGAACTGGAACTATCTCAGGAAAAGAAATGAGCTGGCAATGGGAACCCAGAGTTAAAAGACAATGTTAAAGACAGTGGCTGTGTGAAGAGTAAGCAAGTCAATTCTTGCTAATGTTTCATGTCTTGATCTTTCAGATCTCTCCCTTTTTGTTGTTGTTGGTTTTTTGGAGTTTTTGTGTTTTGGGGGTTTTTTTAAGCTTCCTATTCCTAACTATCAGTTCTGCTCAGTAACTTTATTCATGTGTTTAGCATTTCATTTCAAAGACTAGACTTGTACCTTCTGTGTCACTGTGCCTCCCTTGAGGAAGTCTGCCTTTACCAGACTAAGTGTAAATTTGTAGCTAGTGTCAGCTTCAGCATCACTAGCAGCTTTGATGGTCTCTGGTTTCCTTCAGCTCCTGTAAGGCTGCATGTCTTTCACCCTCAGGGTTAGTGGTAGCTCCGAAGGGTCATGGTTGCTGTAAAACAACTGACCAGCCGATTTGAGTGCCTGGGGGACAGTGATTTTTCTGCAGGACCATTAACCTATGCTGCATGCTAATGTGAGAACATTCTAAACCTCTGGCTGCCAATAATGAAAAGTTTGTTTATGTAATTGGCCAACATAACATACTTCGTGCAACTATAAACCTGGATTTGACTTGGGGTTTGTAGTCCTCGTGATACTGAAATTCAGCTTGTCTAACTCATTCATGTGCTACATCCGAATATTATTAGGGTGTACCTGTGTATCTGTAAGCTTGTGCTTTGGAGAGAAGATGCTTAAAGGTTAAAATTATTAACTCTTTCTCCTCTGAAGACTTGTTTTTAAATCCTGGTTAGATGGCAAATGAAAACTAGCTAGACAGACCCCAGAAATTTGCCATCTCATCTCATGTGTTCCTCACCAAGCAGTTCAAGGTCTCCAGCTGTTTGGACAGAGTTTGGCAGAGATATGACCTGCACAATGAGTGTTGTTATGGGTCCTGTGCAAATCTGGGTGCAGCAGTGGCAGGAAAGGAAGTGGGAGACAGCAGAGCCTCCTTTGTTGTTACTTGTGATGCTGTCAATCCCATGAGTAAATCCACTCCATCATTCTAGCTGGTTCAGGCTTTGCATGAGTTATTATTCTGTGTCACCAAGTGATATTTCAGGAACCAAGTCAAACGTTAAAAATAACTATCTCCTATAATTTATTTTTATGAATTTGTATTATTTTGGGCATCAATTACTGGCTGATTCAGTCACTAGCAATGGAAAAGTGTCATTTTAAGTAACTCAGGCCAAGATTTGGACAAGAATGAGACTATTTGATAAGATGTCAACAAGTGAAGGTTGTAGCCTTGTCAGTGATGACATTACAAGTTCTATTGTGTCCTGGGCAAACTGTCATAGCCTTTAAACGGGGGCTTCAACAAGATGAATTGCTTATGTCAAATAAAGCGATGGGTTGGAGCTAGACTGGAATAAATGGAAAGTTCAGTAGGCTCTTATTTTCTGGGGTGCTAAATCAATTTAAGGATTTAATAAATAAATAAATAAAAGATTTCATAAGGATTGTAGTACAACTTCTTTGGCTAAAGAACCTGACTTTGGGACTTGAACAAACAGAAAGACAGAATTTTAATGGTTCTGTGTACTATGTATCTTGTATTTAAGAGTGTGAAAATCCTAGATGCCAGAATAGTTGTTTGTGTGTTTCTGGACTGATTAAAAAGTACGGTGATTAGTTTATTGTAGACCAGGTAATGCTGTATACAGTTCTAATGGTAGGGTCCCCCCATGCATCAGTCTTGAATTAGAACAAATGTCTTTATACTACAAAAATTTCTACTGTTGAAATAATTTCTCAGATGACCCCACCAATCAGTTTTTAAGGTTTTGGTTTTTATTTGAGTGAAATTCTACATTTAATTTCAAAGTAGAAAGACTATTAATTGCGTTCAAAGATTTCTTCTTCTTTTGAATGGGCAGAAATGCCTGCAGTACATGCAGAAGTTAAACGCGTAAACAAATGGCTTGATTCACATGTCTGATCTAAACACAGAAAAACAGCGCACCAGATGGTGAAAGCCTTCTGCTTTGCAGAAAAGCAGCTGCAAATTCACCCTTCATGTTCCTGAGGATATTAGATTGAATAGCTAAAGCCACCTCAAAAGTGACTGAAATTGACCTGAGAGAGGGTGAAGCCGACAGACTGAAAGGAATGTGAATAAGCGTTTCCTAGAAGTGGAAGTCATCTTCTCTGAATCCTCTCTGAGTCATCAAAGTTGCTGTCTCGGGGCCAAGTATTTACCCAGAGGTGTTCTGTGCAAATGCAGTCCATGGGATTGACATCAACTGAAAAAGCATTGAGAAGCTGATGGAAAAGAGGTGACAGACGTAACAAGGTGTGCACTTTTTAGCCAGTGCACAGTAATAATTACAGCTATCCATTTGTAACTGCTCATATCCATACAGATGATAGCATCTACTTACTATTTGTCTTTGTTAACAACTAGCAGGCTTTCATCTTTTTCCTGCAGAGTGAACCATTCTTTTCTAACTCTAGGCGTATGGTTTAATAACTTCTAATTTGCTTGGACACTAGAATGGCATCAGATGTGTTTTCTAAAGCATCCTCTTTGGAAGACTTTTAAAACCTATTTTTATATTTGTTCTTTGATGTAAGAGACTTTTTTTCCACCTAGCTCATAATACATGAAAGGCAAAAAAAGTATAGGTACAATAATAATAGCCAACTGAGAACATTTGACAGGAAATGACAAGTTCTTTCCATTAAAAGAAAAAGAATGCAAAACTTTTCATATGGATTTGTACTAATCTCTTTTAATAAATTTATCTTATATTAAAGATTTCTGCAGTTAACACAGGTGTTATATCAGAAAACAGTCAGACACTTTGAAAGATCCTCGTCAAGTTATCTCTTTATGAAAACTAATAAAAAAGAGCTTTTTTTTGTTTCTAAAGGTATTTCATAAAAATGTCCACCTTGATAAATCTCCTATAGAGAAAGTGTCTGTAGTCAAGATAATAATGACCAACTTCTGTGACAGTCACTACAGATGACAGACAAAAAGTGGAGAATCAGCTGTCAGTGCCCTGACTAACACTCCCCATAGCTATTATTCACTTTTTCTGTCTGCTGTGTCTATTCTTGTTTTCCTGCTTTATATACATTGACTTATTGTTACTGTATCTCTTGAGGTGTCTTTTTTTTTTCCCTCCAAATGGTAAAAATTCACACTTCTTATTTTTGGGCCATACAAAACCAGTGTGATAACTTTCAAAGTTGCTGTCTTTCAAGCCTCATCTAAAGAATTTCATGTTCATAGATCTCATTGTGCCTTAATGTTTATTGATTCTTTTTATGGTAGAGAAACTTAAATGGGTTATCAACATCTAACTTTAAAAAATCTTTTCTGATTCTTAGAAGTAGTCTTCAACAGTGCATCACTACCATAATATGGTGCAATAGTGGAGGCTTCTTGTTTGTTTTTTCACTTGCTGGGATTTTGCATGTGAGGTTATCCAGCCAGGGCAGTAACCTGGCAGTGCATATGTGCTTTTTCAGAAAGCTGTATTTTTACTGAAATTTAGCTGCAGTATTTGAGCAGCATATATAATGTGGCTTTTTTTCCATCCCTGCCATTAGCAGAGAGAAAAAAAAATGCAAAAAACCCAAATTTTCTTGTTAAAGCTAAGTAATACTGGAATTTAGCAGGGAATTTATAACAGCTAGTCAGCGGGATTAAGTGCCTCCTATAGCCCATGGAAAGAGAGAGAGGATCATCCTGCTTCCGAACAGTGTCTAGTCCAGTGCCTAGCTACCCTCATCTAAGTTAGGTGTGTGCCCTGGATCTTTCTTCACAACTATACTGTACATCTTTATGAATTTAGCATCCTTAGCCTCTAGTGTTCAAAGTAATTAATTTTAAAATGTTACAAGCTGCAGTGCAACTGTTACACTTACATGCAAAGTATAATTTTTGCCTTTAATTTTGGGACTGTTCCTAGCCAATTCCAGGAGGTCCATTACTCTCCTATCTGCATATTGCAAAAAGTGAGAGAAAACCTCTTTTAACTGGTTTTCTTATGAAGTGCCTAAGCAGATCCTTAGAGGCTGGGGGAAAAGCTGGAACACTTGTGGTGCAGTTGAGGTGGACAGGTGAGGATGCTGAAGGTAGGACCTGAGCCCAGACCCTAAAGGTCCTGAGGGGAGTCCCTGAGATCCAAGTGTAATTCATTCCAGCGCTGTTTTGGCTCAGTTCAGACAATGCATTCTGCATATATCAGTATGACCTAAGTGCTTTATTTTACTTACCCCAAGCAAATTTCTAGAAAAAAAGATGAGATTTTTTTGTTTGAACTCAGTACTGCTTCATCTTCCAGTAAATACACTAATTGGTTAGCAACTACTGAGAAACACCATCCAGTGTATATTATACATAACAGAAAAGACTTATCAACTGTTCTGTGCTGAAAGATTCTCTCTCTCATCAACATGATGCCATCTCTCCTGAGAATATCTGATTCCCACTCTTCTGTATTCTTTGCCATCTTTAAAACATTCATTTAGATCTCCACCAACTCCAGAGAATGCTTGAAATGGCAGCAGTGTGTTCTCCCACTTCTCCTTTAAAGTCTTCATTTAGTTACAATCTTTAAAGACATCATGTATTTTTACTACTCTGGAAGGCTTGCTCCTTTTTCAGATCCTCAGCGAGGGAAGGACAGGGTGTGCTGTGTGTCAGCATCTCCAGGTGGCTGAATGATGTCCTGGGGCTGCAGAGCTGTACAAGTTGCACTGAGAGATTTCTGACTTGCTGCTAAGAGTATTAGGAACCTGTGTTAAACACCCAGTCTTATTCTCCTTCACCCCAAGTTCCAGTCTTACTTGTCGGTGGTTCAACAGTGCCATTTGCAGGAGCTGAGCTGTTTTAAACTCAGCCTGGTCATCTGAGGTGCTGATTTTGGGTTCCTGCAAGGAAAGGTAGGTTGCTGAGAGCAGCAGAACACCTTTTCAGCTACATTGGCAGCATTTGAAGGCCTAAGCAAGCCGTGCTGACTGCTGCTGCTGGGGTGGGGGCCATGGGTGAAGGTGGTCTGTACTTCGGAGCAGGCTGCCTCCCAGCTGCAGCCAAAATTTTCTCCCTGCAGAGCTGCATCAAGATGGGAGGCACGTATCTTCATACGGTTTTCCTAAAAGAGACTATGGAACCTACTCTGCCTTAAATGTCTCAGGGTCCAGAATAGCAAATGTGTTTTCTATCTGGAAATAGATACTTTTTTTTTTTTCACAGTTACCAGTGTGCCGTGCCTTACATCCACTAACTGTCCCATTTAACATTTGTAGAGTCCTCCTCCTCAAAATGCAGTTCAGATGGGGCTGTCCAGATCATTTAACCAGTCATTTAAGCTCTGAAGACATTTGATCCCAGCTCCCAGGGTGGGGATGATTATCCCTTCCCCATTGCAATACCAAAAATTTTCTGAGCTTTTCCTGAAGATTTACAATAGTGTGTTTGCAGAAATGAAGCTCACAGAAGAGTCCCTTCCATCATAACTCTTCCTGCCTGCCTGCCCTCCCTGCCTAGTGCATGCTCCAAGCTGTTTTGTTTTTTGTAAAAAGCCTCAGGCAAGTGAAATCCCAGGAGATGGGACTGCACAGGTTGAGGTAATACTAACTGCCTAGTTTGCCAAATTAGTCTATAATAATTACATTCTTAAACTGGTCCATTTTCATGGTTAATTTGGCTAGCAGAAAATGAAGAAGCTATTTTTGCAGCATATACGCACCATATGAATATAATTACTTGGAAGCACTGCAGACTCCGAGATTGAATGCTTCTTAAAAAAAATTTCTAATGAGCATGAGCAGGCCATGCTGTTTGCAGTTGCCTGGGTAACTGAGATCAGACCTTTACCTGTCTCCTTCTGTTACAAGTGGAAGAGTATACACTAATTTTGATATTTGGGCTCTACCCGATAGTGTTTTATGGAGATAGGAAAGGTCAGAAAACATCTTTAAGCCTGCCCCTGCTGCATGCATCAGAGAAAATGATGAAGCAATTGATCCCTTACACAGGAGAGCTGTACATAACTGGAATAGAAAGGAGCTAGTTCCCTTTGTTTTGGCACCTAATTGCAAATTCTGTCCTGCAATGACAGGCACGAGTACAGCATTGTGGGTGTCTACACTGAGTCTAACTGGACTTTAAGAAACAGTTCTGAACCCCAAGCACAGGGATTGCAAATTTTTTTCCATCCGCACAGTCAAGAGGTCTGTAGGACCCCAGTGCGGAAACCCAGGCTTTCATGGCTCCCAGCCTGTGTTGCTGAACACGGCTGACTCTGCAGAGCACTCAGAAATTTCAGTTAATGCAGACAATGTCTATCTGCTTTCACAGTGTTGCTTCCTGCAGGGAACATATCTTGTCTGCGCAATTCAATGAGCTGCTTGAAATTTCTAAATTACTTGTGTCCCAGTAACCTTGGAGACTACATTCCTCCTACTGCTACAACAAAATTGTTGGAACCAAAGTTTAGTGGCCTTTGGAGCATGCTGCAAGGCTGATTTATCTGGATGTTTGAAAAAGGGAGGAGATTTGAAGGTGAAAATGGCACAGTACATTGGTACCTCCTAGGCATGGTAAATAGGAAAGACGATTCAATCCCTAATGTTGAGATGTATTATATGGCATATGGCTTGTACAAATACAGAAGAGAGGTACTAGACCATGCAGAGGAGGGATTATCGAAAAATCCCACTTTTACCAGGAGGTGGAAAAGATGGATAACCATTTTAAGAAATGTTAATTTCAATTTTACTTTAGCTTGTTCTGAACTTGGCAGTTTTGGCTGAAGTAAAGGTTAGAATATTATTAACCATAAAGTTGCTGGTTTTTCCTGTGGAATAGTTAAAAACAATCATTATGCAATAATTATGCCAGAATAGGTTATGCTGCTCTAATGGTCAATCTCCCTGTGTTGACAGGTTCACTGGCTGCCAAATAGACACAGAGACGCTGAAGTTATTGCTGCCTTTTTCTGCGGCAGGATGTCTCACAGAGTATTTTCATAGATGAGGACTGAGAATATGAACAGGGTTTTAAAATATTTGGTGTTTTAAATAGTGGGAGCAGTGAACAGAGAGCCTGAGATTCTTCTTGTAATTCAGTCCATAAGATTTCAATCTGCTACTTAAGAATAAAATCCCTTTTCTCTAAACAAATCAAGAGAACTGTAACTCTGAAACATTCTTATCTGCAGCCTCTCCAAACTGCTTCATCTGTCATTTAACCTGGCATTTTTGTTAAGTGCCATTTTCCAGCTGTATCTGTAAAAATGTGATTGTGTTTTTCAAGTTATTTCAGTTAGAGAGCTTGAAGACTGTCATACTGGATAACATGAAAAAAAGATTTTTGTTTTTTTCCCAGGAGGATGAACAGAGTGTCCATATATGACATAAATCCACTGAGACACAAATCTTCATGTCAGAAAACCTTCATGTCGCTGCTGTCATCTTCCTTTTTACCCAGGCATGTGCAATGAAATTTTTGCTTAAAAGGGCCATTACTGAGCCTTGTGTTAACACATTTCAGAGCACAAAAAGTTCTGTGCAGCAGAGTAGCACAGATGAATACATTGACAGATGCCCAGGAAAATGAAGTGGCATCAGCTCATAAGGTTAGTCTGCTTGCAAGTTCCCTTTCATTGCTCAGAAGCACCTTTTTACTCTGGTTTCTGCATCTGGAGAGCCTGAGAAATAAAACGACTACTAGGGAGCACAGGTTTCTCAGAGAAAACAGGAAAGGGTCAAGAAAGCTGCTGTTGCCATTCTGTATCATAGTTTCTCATAACTGTTTAGTTTTCTGATCTCTTTGGAGAGCACGGAAGGAAGTGTATTCTGAATAATCCCTCACAGGTCATCAGTTTTCTGCAATGTGTTACCTAGAAACATGCTGAAAATGACACCTCTTTCCTTTAACTTTCTTCTAACCATATTTGGGCTGCTGTCAGGTGAATGATGGTGAGTGACTAAGGTATGACAGATTTCTTCAGAAAATCTTCCTTGGAAAGGTAGCAGATTGTCAGGAACTTGCTTGAGACTCCGTTTTAGGCTTTGTTGCAAATCTGTCTAGGAGTTTCTCAGCAAGAGCCACACACTGCCAAGAACACTTGAAAATATGGCTTCGGTTATAGTTTCCTGATCTCCTGAAATGCCTGGCAGTAAACTCTGCTGAAACCTCATTCACCACAACCTGTACAGCAGCCAAAGACAGGCCTACAGATGCCCTGTGAGCTTCCCATGCAGCTCTGAGGCTGACCTGTAACATCTGGAGCTCATCCCCAGCACAGATTGCCAACCATGCCAAATGCTGCTGCTGTTTTATGATGACAGAAACTCCTATTCCCTGGGTACTTAAACAAGAGCTCCTGTCCGGTCATGTTCCCTGAGTGACCTAAGCAGGATTTGACCTCTAGGGCTCTGGATGGCAAGTGCTAATGTAGTGCTTTGTCCAGGAGTTTTCTCTTGCAGTGCCACTAGCAATCTTTTGTTCAAATGTGTTGCTTGGCTACAAGTCCTTCTTTCCATTTGAAAGCCCACATAAAAATCTAAAATGTTTAAACTGACTTCTCTGACAGCATTGGTTGCTGAAAGAATATATTGCTTTGCAGTCAGGAGCCTGAAAATGAAAATATCATATAATGCTTTGCTTCCTTGCCACTTAGCCTTTTCAAACACTTGTGCCATCCTTTAAATAAAATCTAATAATAAACCGCAGCTGGAATAATTGATGCAGAAAATCACACAGCATAGCGTTCTATATTGTTTGTCTTTTAGTGGCCCAGACACTGTTAGTTTTAGTGGACTTGATAGCAGTTCTTCCAAGTAAACGATGTAACATAACTCCGTTATGACTTCTTGCTCTCTTTAACCTAACTCTGTCATCACAGGTTTTAAACATGATCTCTCTTAAAAAAATCATTTCATTTCCATCAGTGATATGGTGAGCAGTGAGGAGGCAAAGTACAGAATACACTCAGATAGCTGTGTCTGATTTCTGCTTGACTAGCTGGAGTTGCTCAAGGAGCAGGGGAAAAGATTTCTGCCAGGAAATGAGAGTTGTACTGCTGTAGTTTGAATAATTTATCCAATATGCCTGAGCATATCTGTGGTTCTTGTTTGCTGACAATCAAATATCAGCTTAAAAAACCTCAAACTATTTATTTGGCACTTACGGGGGTGTGGGAGGTTAGCTTCACTTTTAATCCTTATCCTTACTACCAATCATGTAGGAACAGCTCACCCCCCGTATAGCAGCTTAGAAACCTTTTCTCTAAGCTCCCTTCGGAGCTTTGGCGTCTCTATTGCGACATGTACTCTGCTCTCTGCCAGAGGTGGAGAGAGTCCAGGCTCTCACAGTCTTCTCTCATCAGGCCTGGGGTCACCAGTCCTTACTACAGCATCACAGAAATGTGTTTCAATAGAAGATGATTCAATCTTAAAGCTTTCATACAGAGCTTTCACATATCTGCTATGGTTTTAATGAAAACTTCGTAGTCTTGATTTTACTGGCCTTTTTTTGTCAGTTTTGTCAGATCTGAAGTCTACTCCAAGCTGATTCAGATCATATCCTGATCTGAGTATACAATTTCAGATTGGTTGTGTCCATTAACTAAGCTTTCAATTAGACTAATAATTTAAAATCTAGCAGACTGCTTCAAAAAGACTGGTTTTAGTTAAACGCAATGAAAACATTGTTGTCAAAGGACTTGCATTAAAGACATTGTTGCAGCTAATTTCTGAATGAAAAAAAGTATCATACTTTTCTCAATGTTAAATTTTGATTGAGCAAATCCTTGAATCCAGCAAAACTGCGCTGAATCATTCCACTATAGCTTAACTACTTAGTGTTGAAAATAATGTAGGAGTCCCACTTCTGATGTGGTAGCTAATTAAAGACATTCTGTCAAGGTTAACAGCCCTAAAACATGTATTGCACTGATAATTAAAAATGACACCCTACCCATAACAAGTTCAGTCATATTGTAATCTGGCTGCAAAAAAGTTTGCCCTTTAATCTGTACCTCTCTGGAGCTTAAATGGATTCTACAATGCAGAGAGAAGAGTACCTGATTTCTTCTCCTATCCTTTTTTTACTACCTTGTCCAATTTCAAGTGGATCTAGTAAGAGAGTTTCTTAAAAAGTTAAGTTACTTGAATTAAAGACTGTAGCTTTCAGGTCATGCCTCCCTCTCCCAAATCACCTGTATTCTGCAGTTTATACTGTGTGTGACTGGCTTGGTTGTTTGAAGCAAGGAGGGCAATACGAAATTGGGGAGATTTCTATATATGTTCATCAGTGCCATCTCTGAACAACCATAGTGTTACAGTAATAGTGGATGGTGCTGTTTTTCCTAGGTTTTCCTGATATTTCAGAAATTGTTCTTTATCCTTTGCTGGATATTTATGCCTCCTAAATGTAAATAGTTAATTTACAGCATTGACCTGGTAAGTTTATTTCCCTAGACAGTTTACACAACTAGAAGAGACAAGCTCTTTGTATTATCTCAGATAGATTCTCTCAAATCAGCCTTTGTAGGACTCTCACCTTTCCTTTTAGCCAAAGAAAGATTTGAATCTGAATATAGGTATTTTGGCTGTATCTCCCTAGAGCTATTACAATCACAGACAAGAATTGCTATCCTTGTCAGAACTCTGCTCTGTGTGTTTCTGAATTTCTTAAAGAAGTATCTGTGGTGCTTCTGCTCTTGGAGATATGCAAACCTTGAGTGGACAAGGCCCTGAGCAGCCTGATCTAACTCTGAAGATGGCCCTGCTCTTGCATGGGGGTTTGGATCTTTAGGGGTCCTGTCTAATCTAAATTATTCTGTGATTCTAAACTCAACAGCTCAGGGCATAACCTCACAAGAGTTTCCTTTTAATCTCTCAATTCAGAACAGGTTCATCCCCTGAAGCAGGAATATGAAGGAGAATCCATAAATCTCATATGTTTATAAATGATACAACTGTTATTCTAATCTTGATAGCAAGAAATGTGCTTCCAGTGTATCATACATTTTCCCTTATGAATCTCTGGTTTTTTACTACTACTCTTTGAGTTCTAACCATTCCTTGAAAGATAAGGTGCTGAGAAACCAGCAAAAATCACTTATGCTCTGTCTAGTAAGTCAGTAGGGAAAAGAGTTCAGGATCTGGGGAGGGTTTTTCATGCCCTGCTGTCTACTGTGTGGCACTCTCAAATGGTGCTTGAACAGACTGGATGAAAAGAGCATCATAGACTACAGCACTAACTAGGCGAAGTGATCTGGATGGACTCTGAGGGCTTCTTTCCAACCCGTGTTGCTAACATGGGTAATACGCTTGTCTCCTCAAATGAATAGCACAGTGTGGAGAATTCAGTAGTAACAGGAAAACAGAATGAGAGCGTGTGCCTGGAGGATTGTAGATGGCCTGTTAAGTGCGGAGAACACAGCTTCGAGTGTGTCTTGTTGAAAAGATCCGATTCAGTTGGCACTTGTTTCCAGCTTCAGCAGCATGTCTGGAAACAGAAAGCTACTGTGAGCCAAAGCACAGATATAGGCAGAGAGGAACAGAGAGGGGAAAGTACCCGTCTGCTGGAGCTGTCAGAAATGTGTGAGGTTCCCCAGGGGCTATATAAATAAAGGAGTTGTCTGGGCGGGAGGTTTGAAAGCAAGCCAGATGGCTGCAGTTGGTGGCAAGAAGGTTGATATGCCAAATAACTTTTTACATCTCTAATGTGTGAAAAAGGTTTGCCCTTCACTTGAAAGTAACAGTTTGTCATGCTGCCTGATACTTTTCTGGCTTTTTTTCTGGCTTTTTCTTCCCAGACAGCAGGGTTTGCTATAACCATCCTGCAAATAGCTCATGAGGTACCTAGTGCTTAATCTGTGATCTGCCCAGCAATCCTGCCACTGCAAATTGTGGGGATGTGGTGTTATTTAGATTGGCAGCAAATGCAGAGTTCAGAGTTGTGTGTATCTGGCTGAATTCCAAATGGATAATTACATTCTGCCTACCTAAAATTCCCCTTATGGCTTTTCGAAGTCCCTTGCTCAAAGCTGTTATTATAATGTCGCTATCTGCTCTTAATTGGTAACTACCTTCCACTCTACAGGCAACTACATTTCAGTGACAAGTGAGGTGACCTGGTATGTATTGTGGTGTCCCCATCATAAATTGCAAATCCATGTAAAAAAAATGTAGCTTTTCATGCATGCCTCATCCCAGCTGCTCTGTCCCCAACGATATATTTCTGCAAAGAGTACTTGTAAAGTAGTCACCTCTAGTTTACCTAGAAATACACATTTTTTCAAAGTTCTTCTATCATACAGCCACTTTCTGCTGTTTTGGCAATAAGTCTTTGTTACCTTTTTTTGCTTTTTATAATTTTTTCACTATATGCAAGACATCACTGGCTTGTGTCCCCTGTGGTTAAAGTGACCAGAAAATCAGTCATGGGAAGAGATTACTCCAGAACTGGAGACCCCCTGCAGAATCTTCCTCGCTTCCAGAATCTGGCCGTAATGTTGAGTTATAACATCTAATCAGACATAATGAAGTAGTACAGAAGTAGATCATATCAGCAACTTCAGTATTGTAGGGGGTTTTGTCAACCCAGTGGTTGGGCCATCCACATTATGTGTGAATCCCATTTCTAGGGCCATGTGAAAGTGCTTATCACACAAAGCTCTGAAGTGGGTAGTGCCAGGTGCGGGTATTGAAGGCTGAAATTATACATGTTCTCCTATATTTAACTGTAATTAAGCAGACACTTGAGTATCCGTTCATCTGTGTTGTGCTTTTTTTAGGCTTGCCACAATTCAGTAAACAAATAATTTTAACATTATTCCTCTCATAAGGTATTTGCATGGAAGTGATGAAAAATGTTAAGCTGTGCAAGGTAGACTTCACATTATTCTTGCGGAAAATGTGTTTTGATGCCATTTCCATCCTGTCTCACACAACCTTCTCCAAAAAAGAAAAAAAAAAAATCAGTTTAGGAGAATATGTTGCTCACTGGCAAAGAAAAGAAAGTGGAACAAAGCCTGTGGAGCACATTGGAGAGTTGCAAACTTGTTCTCGGCTTTTGAAAACAACACCATAATGAGCCTCCCACTTAAATATCCGTAGTAAAAATGAATCTGTAATGTTCCTGCTAATAACACTACATTTCCGTAACCTGGATAATACCCTCATAGTGTTTATGCTCTGCAGGCTTCATAAAAACAAACAAGTAGTTGCTTGAGCCATGCAACTTCTAAAACCTGGTTTAGGGGAGGAGTAAGTCTCCTGGCTGTATTGGCCACTGCAGAATACCACGACTGCACTTGCACCACAGCCCTTCATTTGGGGAAGGCTACCTCGGGTGTCTCTCCATAGCCTGGCTGCTTGTTTTCACAAAAGTTGTGGAGTGTTAATGTCTTGAATTTGAATTTAGTTGATTCAGAATTCCTTGCTGGGGAAGAAAAAGGGGAATGATGAGCAGACCGATACCATGACTGCACATGCTTCCCTTTGAATCAAGGCTAAAAAGAAACATGTTGCCTACAGCATAGTCTTGCAAAGCTGAGTGGTAAAGATGGTTTTGTTCACTCTGATTCTTGTTATGAGGCCCCTGGCCCCTTTACGATGCAGTTTAGTTCAAAGGCACAACTGACTTTGCTTTAACAGTGACAAATAGTGGAAGTCCAGAAAATGCAGTCAGAAGAGATGTGAAATCACTGCTGCATCTACACTTATTTTTGAAAAGTTACTCTGTTATATTTAATATATCATGAAATATTTTATGGGCACCTAAATCATGGACTTGGCTCATGAATTGGTTCACCTTTGGTTTGAATGTGGTATATTTTTCTTTTTGCTTTAGAGAAACTGCAAAAGACAGTGGCAGTGCTCTCCTTGGCTCCTGACACAGCAGTTTGTGTCAGTCATTTCATATCCACAAAACACACGTACTAATAACCACACACGGTCTCCCATAGGCCTGAGGTCTAGGTCTTTTAGCTCTGCAGTTAGGACTGTGGTACAGCAGCTAAGGGATTTATTAATTTTTAAATGCGTAGGGTTCATGTAATTTCCCCTAGTGATGAAACAGCTGCACTGAAGCCGGTTCAGCTACAGGATCTGCTTGTTCTTGTAATACTTGGATCACCTGGTTGTTAATAAGGTTGCTAGCCTCAAAACATATTTGTGGGATGCTAAATATTGTCATCATGCTATAGACAGGCAAAAACATCCAACAAGAAAGGAACAGTGTAGGTAACGCTGCCCATCCAGTCAATACGTATTATTGAGATCAGTATTCTGGTCCAGTGCTCCAACACTGTTGTCATTTAATTATAGCCCACTCTACTGTAGGTTTCATTCAGGTTTCAGGTTATGTTCAGATTTCTTTTTTTTTTCCCCACTTGTTTATCCTGCTACCCTCCTCAGGGCCACTGGAGTTGTACTTGAGCATGGGGAGAAGTGTTGGTGCTCAACCTCCCATGTTACTTATTTGTTCTCTGAGAGCGTATTTCTGCCAACAGGCAGTCCTGTGAACCAGATTACATGATTTAATATTTTGCAGGACCTGTAATAACAAGGCTAGTAGAATTGGCCAAAATGGTGCATCTTCCATTTTGACCAGTAGGTGAAGCTAAGATTTATTGGATAGAAATACTGCCTTCCTGCCATTAATAAAACTAAAGGTTTTGGGTAGTGCTGTGTGGTTATTTCTCCATGTGAATTTATGAGGGCATTTGGGGAGAGTCGTTTTTCTTCACCTGATTCCCTTTTCCTCAGAGTGAATGATGGTTGTGTTGCTGCTGGCTGCAAGGCGAGCAGAGAGCTAACAGTTCATAAATGTAACTGCCTCCAGGAGAACTCTTCATGTGTACAGCAAAGCGCTCTAATAGAGGAAGCAGGCAGGCAGGGTGGGCAGGTTGTAAAATAAATACATTGCTACTTAAAGAGTTGTCTTCGCTCTGTTTATATCGCACTTGCTGCCTGATACAGACTGAGTGGAGATATTTTCAGTAGAGGTATCTGTGAGTTTTTTCTTAGGCAGCTCTTCTGCTCATCTTCAATGTGCCGTGTCAGTCATCTACTGCCTTTGCACCTATTCTTCTGTTAATCTCTGCAGTGCTGCATAAAGAAAAAAAAAAATCTGGGCTGTGAGCAACTAGTAAACTTACAAAAGACATGTATCTAATTCTACTTCTGCTCTTACACACCGTATAAAAGGAAAGATTCTTACTATTTTTTCTTTGCTTCTTAACACCATGTAGCTCAGAGGAAATTCATTTCGTTTCTACAGTTCAAGAAGGGCCTCTTCTAGGTCCATTAAGAAAAAAGGACAGGTTTTAATGAATTTATGTTCAAAACCTAAATCAGTAGAGAAGTGTCTTTTTTCTGTTAAAATCTGCAGAATTTTTCCCTAGGGTCAACAAGACAAATGGAAATATCTGTTTGCACTAAAACATTTATTTGTTTCTAATAAATGGCACTGACCTACTTTAATGCTGTTACATGTGCAATTGGGGCAAAATAATATGTTAATCTTTCTTTAAAAATGGGAGTGGCCTGCAAAACTAAACCATGCAAACACAGAAGAAAAATATACAGGAAGTAGAGCCCTGAATCCATCTTCTCTGCTATTTGCCTTTAAAGTATTGTGCCTGTTAAAAATACACCCATGAATTTGCCAGTCTCTGTGATTTACAAGTTAACCAGCTGATGTGGGCTAACCGAACATAGTCTGCACAGTTTTACTTGCTCAGTACCTCTCTCTCTATGGTGAAATCCTGTTGGGATGGAGTGTAAGGCTGAGGCAGCTGTTCCTGAATTTTTGTCCTTGCTGTGACACTAAGCCATTTTCCTGTTTGCAAAATGGGTGGTTCATTTACATCACCAAATCTTTACAATGGCTACCTAGTTAATGATTGCAAAACAGACAAAGGGCTTTAAAATAGCTGGTAAACTATTTCTTATCCTGTTCTTATGTTGATCAGAGACAGAGCCCATTGGATACGACATCATTCAATATTTGAACACTCTGCCTGTTTATTGAAGCTGTCACTAGTTACCAGTTCAGTTATGGACTTTCATCTCTAATCCAGTAACGGCGTCTCAGGGGCTTCATTTGAACAGAGATAACCAAAAGTACTTCCCAGCTGCAAGGTTTGAGAGCAAACCAGACTTGACTGTACATTGTGGTTTCTGTTAAAAAGAAATCTAGTGAAGGGAACATGGATAGAGCCAAGATGTGCTTAGCTATGTCCAGGGTCTGGGCAACAAAGGAACCACATCTGCAAAACCCTCTCCCAGGAGTGACAAAGGTAGGTCTTGGGTGATTAGCTAGGGTTGTGCAAACCCCTTGTCATGCATCTGTGCTGAAAAATCAGTAAAGTACATCTCCTTTTGTAATCTTAGCATCTGTGCTGCTGTTCTTTGGGTAGCCATCTATACACATCATAGCATGTGACAGAGCTCTTGGGAAGAACTGCCTCATGTTGCACCACTAATCCCATGAACCGTCAGCACCAGCTGGCAATGCTCTTTGTTTGTTGCTAACAAAAAGTGGAACTTCCTGTATGATAGTCTCAAAATTGTTTTTTTCCTTTCAAATTACTGAGGTCTTGTTAGAATCTTCACCCACTCAAGCAGTGGTGCCAGTTAAAGTTATTCCAAGCAGCCTATGAATGTCGCATCTTTATGTCAGAGGATGTAACTCCCAGAACCCTATGATATCTATAACTTCACTATATGCTGATGTAATGAGAAGGAACAGCAGGATAAACACCGAGGACATTCCAATTAGAGAAAATATTTAAGAAATAGAAAAGAAGAAGGAACACAATTTAAGGGTTTGAATCTGTCTCTGAATTTCATTCCATTGTTTTCGACAGGTCAGCTGGGCTTACATAAGGTAACTAATTAATGAGCAAAATTCCAGGAAGTTAGACAGACTACTTCACAGGCTCATAGTATAGCTTGTTCAAAACAAAGCTGTTAAACAATTACGGTTTCCATCATCCACTTCAGGGTTATAGCTAAACCTAGCTCAGTTAATAACTGGAGAAGATGACTGAGTCAAGTACCACATGTAACAGCAGGTCGTAATCAACTTCAGTGTGAAGATATAAATTACAATCAGGTGCTTTTAAAAATAAAAAAGTCAGCTTGAAATCACTTTAGTAATGCACAGCTCTGAGCAAAACAGTCTTTGGATGCAGTGGTAGAGAAGCTCTTTCACACACTCTGTGGGACCAATTGTTACACTTCAGATTTTGTTAGGAAGAATTGGCTGCAAGTCTCTCTTGTGCCAACAGAATGAGCAAGAAGAGGATGATAAGAACTTCTTTTCCTTTGACTCAAAACCAGATTCATGACCTAATACAACTTCAGCATAAACTACTGTACGTAAAAAGTCAACCTAGAATGAAATCATTTATATATCAGACTCAAACAGCATTTATGCTTACTAACGATTTCTGTTGTGTTTGACTTTGAATGTCATCTGCTTTGAATTATAATGAAATGAATGGAGTACTTTGAATAACCAGTCTTTCAATTTGCATCAGAAATCAGGCACCATCATAATTTAAAGGCAAGCAAAAATTATTTGCCCTTTTTGTTGAAACAAGCCTTGGCTACAAATCATCAGAGTGACTGTACACTTCATGTTTTGCTTTTTAATTACATAGTAATTAAAACCTGAATTTTGTGCCAGTGTTTATGATAGTATAAAGTTCTCGTGTGCCAAAACCAAACAAATAGCCTTCAGGATGGGTGAACAAAACAGCTTTTTCATGTGTTAGAATTTAGGTTCTTAAACAGTTTCTTGGATATTTTAGAAATTAAAGCAGAAAAGTATGGGTGTTGCTCATTTACGCAATTCTTCAGAACATTTTCGGAGTTTGATACTTATCATTCTGCTTTAAAGGTACATTTCAGACTTAAGCAATCTCGAGCAGAATTAAAATTTCCTCATCTGCATTGGTTAGATAGTAAGTAACAGCACAGGTTATGATAATATGGTCTCAGATGTTGCAACCAGTAGCAAGTGAAGCTCAGGTTTGGAAATAGATTTCTTAAATTCCTTTTGGTTTCAGTCTTAACACTTGCTGTTCTGGTATCACTTGTATTCCATTCTGCCTCTCATTTTTTGGAATCGGTCAACTGATTGCTCATTATCATGATGATTTTGCATTCACAGAAATGACTGCACAAGATGCAAAGCAACAAAAAAGCTAGCCAGGATGACGGATGCATATGTTTGTTTTTTACCTTAAGGTTTCATATGAGGTTTCAGAGCAGAAATAAGAATTTGCCAAAATTTACTGTCCATTTCCTTATAACAGATTTTATGTTAAACCTTGCTAGAAACATAGAGCTTGAACATAGTTTGGGAGAGGAAGTTTGAACTCTGTGTCTGTGCTCCTGAGAGATTCTGGCAAGGAAGTATCTGTACCCCAGCATGAGGAGATGCTCAGTTAGGGTAACTGTCTCTGTTAGGCCCAAAGTAGTCACGACATGGAGCGTTACAGCTTTATGTTTCCCATCAGCCCATTTTTCTTGGCAAGTCTTTGCCTTCCCTAATTTTATAAAAGAACTGCACTGCTAAATAACAAAGAGATGCTTCATCAGGTCTGTCCCAGTTCTGCTTAATAGTGCTGATATTTAAATATAATCACTGTTTTCTCTAATTGCAGCCTGAGTAAATGGGGTAAAATTCATTTTTCTGAGATTTTTCTAGAGCATACTTTTTAAATGTACTTCTGAGTCTCTGCTTGTGCTACCTCAATACAATACATCTGATATTCTGCAAATACATAGTTTC
This sequence comes from Strix aluco, assembly GCF_031877795.1. Classification (NCBI taxonomy): domain Eukaryota; kingdom Metazoa; phylum Chordata; class Aves; order Strigiformes; family Strigidae; genus Strix; species Strix aluco. Next base: position 13,333,574 of record NC_133943.1, on the reverse strand, counting down.
TGAAGTGACTGGGTTAATTTCTCTTGCTTTGGGTATGTATTTTTCTGTGGGAATAGGATGTGAAGTTTCCCAAGATTACTTAATAATCACTGTTCCCTTGCAAAAGGTCTGGCTTGAGTCACCTCACAGCACAAATGTAATATCCCTTCATCTCTGTGGAACATTGCCTGTAGGCCACTGCTCCCTGATTTCTTGCTTTAGAAAGAGCCAGAATAGTTTAACTAGTTTTAGGAACCCATGATAATTTGCACTGTGAGTGGAGTAGAGTTTATCCGGTACCCCTGTCCTCTCCCACCTTCCCCCTGTCACTGCTGCCCAAGCTGGCTGCCTGTCAAGTGACTCATTTTCTTTGGGACAAGGTGGCATTTCCTAAGGTTAATATGATATCTCTGTGACCTGATGGAGGAAAGAGAAAGATCACAGAGGAAATGAGATATAGATAGAATAAGGTGGTTAGATACCTTTCTAGTAAAACTAGCCTTGACTGGGCATATTGTAAATTTTGGTCTTTTAGATTTTATTTACATGGCGTTGGGGGGAAATACCCTATCAACAAGTGAACTTTTGTACTATGCTATTTTGTTGTGGTCTTATAAAATGATTTCTGTTTTATTATCCTATTTTATCTACCTAGTTTAATTAAATGCAAAAATGTGCATCCAAGTTACCTTAGCCTGGGGGAGGATGAAAGAGTACAGGAGGAAAGAAGAGATAGGATTGAAGGGAATCTTACTACTGTTTTTAAAAAGGAGTTAATGCTGCCAAGAAGCATTTCACAAGTATACGTGTTATTATGCATTTTATGCTCAGATTCTTATATGGAAATTTGTGGTGGTCTTAGAGGCCAAGGAAACCTGTGGCTGAGAAGGAAGGGGAGATCAGTTACCTGCATCTTAACCTAGCTCCATCCTCCACTAGCTGATATGGTCCTCTCCGTTCTCCTGATGCTCTGAATGTGATGCACTACTGCCAGGAGTACCTTTCTGGACTGAAGGCATTTTCATGTCATTCTTTCAAAAAGACCTGAAAAAACATCAGTCCTGACTGAAGCAGAACAACTTTATCCTGTGCACATACCTGGTTCACAAGCACAGGTGTTACTGGACATTCCTTCAACAATACTGTGTGATTAGATCCTGATTAAGCTTTCCCTTGATCTTTGATTGACATGGAACTGTGCCCTACTGAATTGGCAGTTGTTTTAGCCTGTCTGTTTTTTCTTTCCATTTCATATAAATAAGTAACTATTCTCTTTGAGGCACTTTAGTTTAATATTCGGATCTGGAGAACTGAAATTAGAGTCAGCACATTCTGACAAAAACATAGTTGCATAAAAGGTTTTTACATATAAAGGATCTTCTGGTCAGTTTCCAATTTATTTTCAATTTTTCTGCTTCCTTTTGGACTTTTTCAGATTGCTGAGTTCCCACATGAACATCTGCAACATAATTTTGATCATAAGTGCTTTATAATCATACACGCTATAAATATTAGATTGTCTTTTAAAGGCCACTTCACTTTGATTTTGAATATTAAGTGGAACAAACAAAAAAATTATTATTCAGACAATTGCTCTAATTTCGGTGTCCTCATTTCTGGGCTAAAATGCAACTAAATTCTGCCACTGCTGGAGTTTGAAATACATGGTCTTCTAATTAAGTAGCGTGCAGGACCACTCAGAGAGCTAGAGGCATACATTGGACTGAAACAGATATTAGTCTCTTTTGCAATAGCAAACTCGAAAGATTTGTGAATAACCAGATGAGAGCACAAGGGAAAATTTCCCCAACCTGCAGCAATGAGAATTCTTCTCATGTGATATATTCAGAAAAACAAGAGACAGCTGAGCAAAAAGCCCCCCCCAAGACATTGATGCTGGGCCGGATGTGTATATTTGCAGTTTACTAAGTCAACCTTTTCTGATTAAATGAGCTTCCAGTACAGTGGGTCTACAATTTGTCTAACTTTGCCTTAACCTTACCTTGACTCCACTCCCCACCCTGTCATACCTGTCTCTCTGTGCTTTCTCTTTCTCCAGGATCTGGGTGGAGATGGCTTAGCAAATGGCTATACTGGTTGGCACCTGAGTTGGGTGTGCTGTGGAAATTAATTTGCTCAAGCAGAGTTTCTGTAGTCATGCTTAATTTATGTTTTGGAGCGTTTATTGCAGTCCGTTACTTAACTACTGTTTTTAGACTGACTGTTTTGGGCCCAAATGAAAAATGAAAATTAATAACTGGGCCCAAAATTCTTTAATACTTTTAAAATCCTTAAAGCTGGACTTTTCCCCACTGTGGAGAGATGTCAGAACTGTAGACCCCTGGTGATACAGGTTACTGCTGCTTTCTCTGATTACTGGTGTCTTAAATAACAAGGCAGAGTCCTCAGATGCAGAACTTGCTGTCTACCAAGAGGCAGAGGTGAGCTGGAGCTATATGACATGTTAAATGAAATGAGTGCGGCAGTGTAGCATATGCATCTTTCCATTTCCTTATCTGGGTTTTCTTTTCAAATAACCAGATTATGGAAATAATAGAGATGTAGTTTACTAGAGCTCAGGAAGGAGGTAGGTCTGGAACATTTTTATTTTACTTGTTCCTTATGACCTTTATGAACTATCCTTTCTTCTATGAACAAAGAAAGAATTTAATGTTTGCCTGTACATAAGAACTTACATGGAGGCTGTTTCCAAAGGCCAGTGATATAGACACATACCTTTGTTTGTGTTGTGTACAGTTTTGTTTAGGCCAATGTATGTTCATGCAGCATAGAATATTTTTTAATATTATTTAAAGTGAACTGTAAGTATTTAGAGCAGTTCCTTCATGTGCATCCTCAAAACTACATACATGTCAAGATGTATAGTTTTAGCTATTTCTTATAATGACCACTCTCACTTCTGCACTGTCCTGAAGCCTGCAGCCTTGTGTCTAGAACTACATTTACTTGTTTGAAAATATATATATGCATGTAAAACATTTTTAGGATATATATGGGAATTCACTGTCCATGTCTGGGCACTAACTTGTAAGAGAAACCTCAAGAACACCTCACTCAAAGTCCTGAATACCACAGACCTAGTTGCCCTTTCAATCTGACATCTTCAAGTTACACCTTGCCTTTCTGGACTTTGTAAAAGCTCTGAGCAAGTATCGCTTCCCAATGTCACCTCAGCTGAAGATGTGAGTAGAGCAAATGTGCTTACCATGTTGGAAGGTGGTAAAGATGCAGAAGCTTCTTCTGCCTACACTCAAGAAAAGTGCAGTGGGCCCAAATGTAATAAGAATAAATCACTGTAGTACTTGGGCATGCTGTCAGCAATAATACTCACTGCAGCTAACCAGATGATTTTAGTCTAACTCTTTATTTAAATGAGCATGTAATATGGGAGACCAGAGCAAGCTCCTTATTTGCAGAACAAAGCTAAACACAGCATCCAGCATTACTGTTTGCAAGTTGGAAATTTCCTTCTTGAATAATATCTGATAATCATCCTTGTCTGTATGACCTGTATGTCAGCATATGGTGAGAGCACATCTATTTTGAAACCAGTCTTAGTAACACAGCTGCAGCCCTGCAGAAGATTGTGCTGCCTGAACATGTCTCCGCACTGCTCAAGCTAAAGGAAAGTTCTGCATCAGGCACTGAAATCTAGTCTGTCCTCAGGAAAGAGTCTTATAATTAACCTATTATTGCAAGATTTTTGGATTTATTCCCCAAGGAAAGAGAATCTAGCCAAGACATGAAAAACGTGTCAATCTAATATAGTAATAGAATAGTGAAGCCCTGTGATCTAATGATGCATTAGATTTATGAAAAGCTCTATTCTGTTTATCCTGCAAAAAAACCACAGACTTGCACTCAAAAACATTATATAATTATCAGTCCATAATACATTTCTCTTGTCAGCTGAATGACAATAGTCTGCAATGACCAGCTTTTTTTGAATGAGGCAGTTATTTGGAGCTCCTTTTTCGTGTCTAGCAACTTTCTTTCATACTGCAAGTGTTATTTCTCTAATACAAAATGTTACAGCATAATTTTAGGCTGTGGTCTGTATCCTGATAATCAATGTAATTGCCTTCCTCATTCTTCCTAATCTCCTTTCCCTCTTCCATTAGTCTTAAACACAAAATATTTTCTCTGAAATTATGTGAATGAGGAGGAATTTCTATATATTATCACCAAAAAATGAAAGAGCTTCCTAGCAGATAATTTTAAAGCAGATATAGAAATTTCAACCACAACCTTCTTTAACACTCAGCTCACTTGGTAATGTTTGTCTCTCCAGCCAAACCTCCCCCAGAATGGCTCTTTTGAATGGATGCCACATTGTCCATATAGGGCATCAAGAAGAAAAGTTGCTGCTGCTTTCAATTAGGAAATACAATAAAAGTTTTGGAATAATGGAATTAAGTATTAGAGGGGACTTGTGTTCTTTAATGCCTTCTTGCCTTACAGGCAATGTAACAACGAAAATATGAGGTGAAAACTTGGAAGGACATTTTCTTAGTTATAGTTCTTGATAATGCACACATCTGCATTTAAGTGTTACCATGGCATTTTCTCACAGTACTGATTTTTGGAAATAAGCTCCACCCTATCTGAAATTTTGCCCTGAAGTCAAATTTTCAGAAATACCCAACCAACTTTTGAAAACAAGGTACAGACCTGGTCTGTCTTTGATAGCTCTGAAAGTTGTTGCTTTGTATTGCTAGCTTCTGAAGTTGTTTTTACATATGCCTATGAGCAGGATTACTTGTCTTTTAATGAGGATCTATCATCTCCTTTAATAAATGGCACATGAGGCACGATTGTGTAAAAGTTTTTGTGCATATGCAGGAGAGGCAGGATTTCTCTCTCCAGCTTCTGAAGTCTGGGATGCAGAGATCTGCAGCTGAGCCTGTTGTTTGGTAGGAATGAGGCAACCTCAAAAGAAAAAAGTTGTTTTCTTATTGCTTTCTGATGAGCTTTCTCTTACAGTCAACAATACCTTCTTTGAATACAAAAATCTTCAAAAAAGAGACAGCATTTAAAAAGAATACTTGTGAAGTATGTCACAACTAATCCTTCCTTGTTAATAGCATTGGCACGGCTTTCTAATGCAGACTGTTTCCATCACAGAAAGTTTTCTTCAGTGTTGGATGAGATTAGCAATCACAGGGAGGATGTTAATCATATAGGCTATCTATAAAAAATCGAGAGGAGCTCTTACCATTGTCAACACAAGGATGTAAGAGGACTTACCATCAGTGGGTTGTTGTAGCATCCCTTTTCCAATAAAGGGAAATATTTCCTAAATACTTTTGCTGGCTTACAATTGCGGTACTCACAAATAGAAGATAAGCTCAAAACATTTGGGGGTAAAAATGCCAAATTCTACCAACTGCATGATGGATTTTATATCTTCCCCCTGATTTGTTTCTTGTTTAAGATATGTCTTAACAAGAAAGTTCACCTCTTGTATAAGTATGCCTACACATTCCCGCTATAGTATGATACATATAAAAAAAAAAAAAAAAAGCAGCATAGGCCTGCCTGAGAGGACTCGAGACAGATAAGTATACAGTAGTTCGTCTCTGATATGCTGAATCATCCAAACATGTTGAAATCTGCACTTGGAAAGGACTCATTCCTTCTGTCTAGGCCAACCCAATATGCCTTTTAACTCTTCTTCCAACAAAAGGTATAAACAATGATCCTGTTTCTCTCTAGTTTCCAGATGTGTTCACATCCTCTGGATAACTTATGTTGTAGTAGCAAGGGCTACCTGTGAAATCTTACCACAGTGTAGGCTAAATCCTGAGCACATTGACTTCACAGAAGATATTCGGGGCAGAAATGTAGCACTAATCTTAACAGTGGTGACAGTTTCATTCACTGATTAAATGCAGCAAGAAGAAAATAAATGAGGATTTCGAAACATGAATGGTGGCCTTAGGTTGTATGAGATATAATTAATGGATGTTTATTGCAATGCATACATTCCTGTTGTGTTTATTGCATATGCAAAATCCTCTTTCTGAGACAGGGTAGTCAACAGCTTTTCACAAACATTATCTTTTTCAGAGTACCATTACAATACTGTTAGGCAAAATGTGTATCTTTGCCAAGAGTAGTATGATGCACACTTTTTACTTAATAGAAGTTGGATATTTTAATACATATGCAAATGGCAAAGAAAAAAATTGTTTAATGACATTGTCCTCTGAATTCCTGATGATACAAGTTGTCAAATTGCACCCCAGACTCTACAGAAAGAGTATGATGTCAGTCTTCCTTTTGTTGTGAAGAAATTGTGATTTTTTGAGAGCTTCCTGATGACAGTGTGAATGATACCATTTTAATTTACAGCCTATTGTTCACTTCACTCTTTTGTCAAACATCAGAAATCTTGACAGCTTTCTTGGATGTACTTTATTCCATAATCTTATGGGAGAGGTACAAAGGTTTTCACACTTTGGTTATTGCTTCACGTTGCAGGAATTTTGATGCAGGCTTGTGAAATAATGTGACTACTGCATCTAACCTCCTGTGCTAACACCAGTTTACACATTTTTCATCTCACATCTTAGTGTAACTGGGTGTCTAGCTGACACATTTCTGTATGGCTAAGTTACCTTTGCTATAAATAGATAATCGTTTAATCACTTGTATGTTGCTTGTCTTGTTTTTTCCAGATGCAGGAGTTCGGGAATTGCAATACATAGACATGTTTTAGCTTTTTGCCTGTCTCTTGAGATCGTAGTAGCTCCACCAGAAGGTCAGAGAAGAGTGACAAAAGTTTGGACTGTGGGAAGGAGTGCCTTTCCTAAAAGGAAGAATAAAATAGGTAATGATTCATTATAATTTCATAGAATGAATATAAGTCTGTGGTTATTGGAACCTTGAGGGGCATCTCCACAAGGAGGGAGGGGACTTGTCCTAGGCTAGATTGCCCGATGTTTTCTCCCTGGAAAACTATGTAGGAGTTACAGATGTGGAAAATGTGTCTGCCCTGTTGAGAGCTGCCCACAGTACATCTGTCAATGGAATAGAAAGAAAGAGGGAAAATAGTTTCTTGAAACTGAGGCTTTTTAGGCAGTTGAGTGTGACTCCATGGGAATGATGCTAATAGCATTAATTGACTGCAACTTCACAAAAGACTGGACAATGAGACACTAAAAGCTTATGCTGCCATGATGATATAGCAGTAGAGGGAAATCATCATGGATACTCCTCTGTATGACTTACTGAACTACTTTCTCCAGGCTCCCTCCCACTTACTAGGTTTTGTGGTTTTAAAGACATAGAGGGGTTCTTTTTGTCTCCTAGTTTTCAAGTCTGACAAGTGCTGAGCTGAAGCACAGGCATGTGCTTTCTTTGTATTTCTCATCATGTTGCGCCTTGAGCAGTTACAGGATAACTAAGCGTAATGTAGCTTTCTGCAGCCATGGCTGGCGTTTCTCTGGAATTTCTGGCCTCATCCTGTGGGAAGTCTCAAAATCCCAGTCAGAAATAAAACAAACCACTGGAACTTGCTGATTCCTTTTAAAGGCAAGCATTTCTGAAGTGGCTGGCAAAGGGGAGCTTAGGCAAAACAGCAATAGCTCTAACGTGCCAGCACTAGAAGTAGCACTTGTTGTAATAACTATGCTGAAGTGGAATAGATGGCAAATCCAAACATAATGGTGTTGGAAATGTCTGTATTGCCTTGATCTTTCCTTTTCAGGATATGTATTGCTGTACTGAAGCTTCACTAGCTAGATGGAATAAAACCAGTCACTTCGGTAAACATATGTTGAAAAAATCCACACTTCATGGGTTCTTTCAATGATATCTCTGTAAAAACATAAATCAAATGGGTGTGCACATGTAAAATATTCTAGAATTGCAGGAAAGGGATTTTATGAAGCTCTTTTAGAAGGATTTGGGACAGATGTGTTAGGTATATTGCCAGAGGAATGCAAAAATTTTTATGGATTTTCTACCATACAGAAAATAACTGGCATAGCACATCAAAGTGCCAGTAAGTTGGAAGATTCTTGTAAGCAGTTGACTGAATTGTAGAAAATTGTCATTTTACAGAATGACATATCTTTGAGTTCTTTCTTCTTTCCTGCTTGGTCATCTCCTAACATTGATGGCAAGTTTAGGCTCCTTTTTATTCTTACTGATCAGAAATAATAAGTATTATGTTTGCTTCTCTTATCTTTTCATTGCCAGCACTGAAATTCATATGTCAAGAAAGCCGTTAGCTTGCTGCTTTGATTATGCATAGAGCTACATAATTTACCTACCCATATATCAGTTGCTTAATTTTGCATGGTTTATGTTTTGAAGTCTCTACATCTCCTGTGACACATTTAATTACATGGCCTCTCTCTTCATGGATATGGCACTGTTTATGACCACTGCCTTTCAAATAAAGCCAAGGAGGAGAGAGTTGATTTCCAAACTGAATAAAACTAAGTCATTCTTTCATTGATTTATAGACTAAGTAAATAGTTAAAGATGGGGTGGGGAGAGCCCCTGTCTTGAATGTGACACAAACTTGCCTAATTGTGATTTGTGCAACTGTAGAAAATGTTTCCCAGGGGAAGTTGTGGAAGACATGCTACTATCTGTGTGTAAAGCTGCCTTAATTAATCTTGTCTGCTTATATTTTTAGTAATATGCCTGAAACTATTGGGTTTTTTTCATCTGTAATTTCTAAGAAATTTAAACCTACCTTGATGTATCTCAGAAGCAGAATGAATTTGGTGCTCTGGTATGTTGTGTGTAACTCATATATGTAGCTCTGCTACATGCAACTTTTATATATATATATATAACGTTGATAAAGACATATGTACTCAGTGTGTATCAGAGCCACTAAGGACCGCCACTCTTCCGTCCAATGTTCAGATCTTAATTTATGATGTAAATGAAATTAACTTGAGAGCTTACTGCACAGAACAAGGTGGCAAAAGTATCCACCCTTTAACTAGCAAACATGAGCTGTGTCATTTCACTCTAGCATTTTCACTGAGTGATAGCTGTGCCTTTTTTAGTAACTACCAACAATCGAATTTCGGCCTTTTCATTGTAAAATCTTTCAGCACCACAGATTAAAAATTATAGTGTAAGGAAGTGCTGGCTCTAACACAATTTAAGTTGAATATCATCTTGATTTCAGTTAAAGTCCTCCTTCATTTGGGCACTGACAGAGTAGTTAACATGGATTACAGGAGGTCCTCTTTTATGGATTAAACTACACGTTCATTCAGTTCTCATGAAACCATTCAGAGCTTTAGGTTGTGTGTTTGATGTAACACCTTCAAATGATGAATTTTCCTCAGTAAACCAAATGTGCTAAAATCCAGACACAAGGAAGTCAGTCATCATGTCTACTGTGCTTCCAGTCCTCTCTCTTGTTAGTATAAATCTGGGATCTTACAGAGGAAAAGTTCCTGAAATCCAAGTCCTCTAAAAATGTTGTCTGTTACACCTTGGAAGTTATAGAAGGCTTTCCTTCAATACTCCAAGTCAGTACTCCATACTTATTATTGTGTCTAGGTGTCTTTTTTTCCTAGCTCTTCACCCACAGTAAAACAGAATAAACTAAATGCCACTTCATCATGCTAAGAGACAGCTGCTGGTGGTGTCCTGTCCCAAGGTTCTCACTAGTCCTAAATGAAGCCTTAATTTTCCTCTCCTGCCTATGAGCACAACGCTCCCATGGGTGCTTGAAGACCACCCAGGAACACAGCACAAAAGCAGAGTGAAGGAGAATCTGATGCTCAGGTTTAGGTTCAGCATACCTTCATCAAATCACTGTCCGTCTCCTATGCAGACCATCTCTGACTTACTACATGTTGCCTACAGTTCATCTATGGCCTGGGATCCTGGAAGCGTGCTGCTTTTATTGACACTCAGCAAGAACTGGAGATCATTTTTTAAGTACACATGAACCCATTGTCACAATGGCAGCTGCTTTACCTTACAGTGGCTCATCTTTCAACAGGTGAATAAAGTTATTACAAACACAGTGAAGTCATCTAAAATCAAGGGATATATGCTGGAATTCCAGTCTGTGAATCACAGCAGAAGTAACAGCAAATTCTGTTAAAAACTCCTTTCACTTGCTTGTTGTGCAATTTACCTTCCCTTGTATCTTCCCAGCAATTCATGGTTTCAACATTCCCTGTCAGGGTAACATGACATTAAGTCTAGATTCTTTAGGTATTGGGACTTAAGTTTGTATCAACCGAGCCAGTATTTCCAAGCTTCTGATAGGCATAAATTAGCCATTCTCAACATTGTAGAGGATCCTTGGGCACTGCTGAGCAACCTGAACTCTGAATTAAAGTTTTTTGAGCAGCCAGTGAGTAATAATGCATAAAAAATAATTTTGCTGATTAAACAACACACTTCAAATGTGTTAGTGAAATTCGGTACAGTATATTTTTTCCCCTTCCAAGACTCAAACATGTACATATTTTTAAATATTATTTTCTTCCAAAGGAAGTCACATATTGCATACAGTAGAAGGTTTAATGTATTTGAAATATGTTTAGACTTGCACAAATACATACAGATATTCTCAATCTGCTTCAAATACAGCTGCTATTAAATAAAGTTTAAACCAGTTCTTAAGTGAATTGACCTAAATGACCATTGTCCAAGTTTAAATAATTTTTTTTCTATTTCCACAGTCTAAGTGAGGTGGGTTCAGTTCACATGTTTTGTTTAGCAGAACCTTGAAGTTGCACAAAGCCAGTGCCTTTTTTTTTGTTTGCTTTTTCACATTTAGTGCCTCATCATTGTAAGGCAGCTTCCAGTCCTCAAAATCCTGCTGTTGGATTGAGATTTTCCTGTGTTTAGATTGAGCATTACAGCATACACCCCTGTGCTGCTGGCTGAGCGTCCTGCACGCTGGATCACAATTGCAGTTGTGGATGTGTGAACAAGTCAGAAGTCAAGTGTTCAATGGTAATAGGATTAGTATTGGGAGATTTAATTCCTTTATCTCTCCAACCAATAAAACATCCATTGTTTTAGTGCTGGCTGGCATTTTCCGTTCAAATCAGATTTCTATGGAGACTCTGGAAAACTGTTACATTGGCATTAAATGGCATTAAGCTGATGCTGCAGTTCTTTATTATCTGGGCTATTAAGATTCAACACCTGAACCAGTCCCTTTGTAAGTAAGTGTGAATAGAAAAAGTAATGTAAGGAAGTCAGACGTTTGAAGAAAAATGCCTGAATAGATTTGGTACATAAACTGAGGAAAAAGATACAGAATTTGTAATGGAAAAGCCATTGTTCACCTCTGTTAAATTGGCTTTATCTATGTTAGTTTGCTGTTTAACACACAGGAAATAGATTTGGGATTTTTTTCCCCAGAGATAGAAATAGATTTTTCCATATTGAAGATGTTGTATCTTTTATTCTGTGCATTCTCTGCAGAAAGTGCTGAGCTCAAAGACTGAACATGCAATGCACTGAACAGGTGTATTGTTTGCTGCTTTAAACCTCTGCTAGCAAGACATGAAGTTAATTTTCTACCAGAGTCAAATTGGTTTTCAGTCCTTGTCATGCATTTGTCTTTCAGTCTGACATCCCTGCTGTGAATGGCTTTGTCTGTGGATTCTGCTTTGTACCGTTGGCAGCGACTAGGAGCTGAAAGTTCCTCCCAGACTCGATCAGAATCAACACCACTGCTGTTTTCTGTCAGAGACAAACCAAAACTCAAGTTAAACAAATGGAGGATTGTGTTTCCTGACAATGGGAGACAGTGGAAAGACTGGAAACAAGCTTCTGTGTTTTATTCTGGAAACAGAATACAGACCACAAAATACACATGGCTCACTTTTTTGCCCCAAAATCTTTTTGAGCAGTTTCACAGGTAAAAAAAAAAGTCATTCAGAGACACATGAGATTTAATAACTCTCTCTGAAACAGCGATATTTGAGGGTGATGGAGAAGGGCTGCTTTTGTAGTTGCCACATTGCTAAAATTTAGGTGATGATTATTTGTAACCAAATGTCATATGATTCACACTGAACTGGAGGTTTGAAACAAACACTAGGTGTGCTTAACTGATGCTGTAGCCAATTTTCTTGTTTGAATGTTGGAACGGTTTTCTGTGTAAAAGTTTCAGGTTTTTATTTAAAAATCCCTCTGTTTCTGTGTTTAATAAACCTCTAATTTTTAAGAATATTAAAAGACACTCATTTGATGTGTTGAGACACCTTTGAAGTTCTGTAGATTTCAGAGGCTCATAGATTAATTTTGGTACATTTTTAATGGCATCAATTTACTTCGTCTACCAACTTACAAACAGTATACATGTATATACAAGTGGTAGGTCAGGTTTCTTCCCAAGTGCTGGTTTGAAATTATGTAGCCCCTCTGCATAATGAATCGTGTCAGTAAGATGCCCAGGAAAATATCATTATGATAAAGATAAATGAAAGTTGTATATCCATATCTGGCTTTGAAATTTTCATTCAGTATATTAGATTTACACATTCATAATTTGACCTTTCACCTGTGGAATCCTTCATGGATTCCTGATGGGGATATTTTCATAATTCTGAACATGTGGGTTTTTACACCCGTTCTGTTACGTTGGTTGGTTTTTTTAAGTTTTTGGGGGGCTTTTGTTTGGTGCTTATGTCCAACACTGAGGCGGGGGGAATCATTAAAGAAGTTTTAGCTCCTAGAGATAAAAAGTGTTTGTAATATGTGGGAAAATGGAGGTAGCTATAGCATTATGAAAATGTATCTCACAGGCTCTTCTAAAGAAAAAATTAGCATCTCAGTTAAGCAACTGATTAATTAATTCTGGGAAAGGAAGAGGAGGGTAGAGGAGTAAAATAATTAATGTTCCTTTGACACAAAATGGGGAATGTTCATTAAGAAAAGGACACATTCTGATTTCTGACTACTTTTATTTTATACATTTTCAGGCTGGGTAATCTTTATTTCTTCTTTCTGGTGGTTCTGAACTGGTTCCCACAAGTGGAAGTCTTCCACAAGGAGATTACTATGTTGCCTCTGATTGTGGTGCTGCTTGCCAGTATGATTAAGGATGCTATTGAAGACCATAGAAAATACCTATTTGATAAGACAATAAACTTCTCTAAAACCAGGGTGTATGACAAGTAAGTAAACTAAACCAATTATTTTTCTTTGTGTTTGATGTGGTGGAAACTGCTCATCTGATTTTGCAGAAATTCCCCCACTGACCCTTTGGTGTACAGTAAGTTTGGAAAAGCTGTTATAAAAGAGTTTTGTTCTGCCTTTAAAAATGCCTCGTTTATCTCACTTAAGTCATCCTGGTATCATTGAAGTTTTGTTTCATATCACAGCAGTGTGTGCTGATATACAAGTTTTCATTCCAAGTTTCCAAACCAGCTTGCCAACACACACAACATCCTCTCCAGGTAGCCGAAGGATCTGGAGGAAAAATTAAATGTGTTCAAGTCTGTAAAGGATTACTGGGGCTGTTAACAAATTGGAGCAATGTCTTTCAGACATTTCACACTAAAACCATTAATACAAAAATTAATAATCAGCTTTATTCAAGGTGAAGCGTAAGCAGGAGCTTAAAAAAATTTTATAGGACTTCCAGTAAGCACAGGTGATCGATACAACACGGTTTCGCTTTGGAGATGGTACAACACCCACAGTAAGCTGTGATGTTTGCTCAGTACTGACTCAGAAGGAAGAAATATTTTCATGTGCAATTCTTATTGCAACATTTCGATTTCATCAGAATTTCTTGTCCAAGTACTAACTTGACTTGAGACTACTTAGCTTGTCACTACATAATGCAATAGATAGGAGTTTTCATTTAAAAGATGTTTAAAAGTTTGGGTCTCTTTCTTTTTTCACCTCTCCTTAAACCCAGGCCATAGAGAAAAAATTACTATGGTTTTTACACACCTCATTAGCTCTCTTGGAAATGAGCCCTCATCTGTGCTTACTTACGTATGTGTCAGAGGCACAAGGACCAATGGGGAAGAAGAAATGAGAGGCTGGAAGGGATTACTGGGTGAGAGAGTGACGCTTTGGGTGTCCAGAAGCAGGGGGTCTATCAGAGGAGAAGGACCAGGCTGAGGGGTAATCTGGGTAAATTGCCCTCCAATTGCTTATGTCTATGTATAATTTGCGCAACTACCAAATCACAGGTTTGCTTGGTTTGGGGGGATGGGTGTTGTTTGTTTGTTTAATAATCCATTCTATGGTCATGAAAACAACTAGTAGATAGAGGAAGTAAAAGAAAGAAATACTGTCTGTACTGAGGCTTCTAGCAATCTTCTGTTGACTTCTGGGACACAGAGCTCTGCCCATTACCTTTGAACTTCCTGGCAACTCCCAGGCTTATAAAGTGATTCTGAAACTCACAGAGTGAACTGTGAAAATTGTGTGTGTGTTCTTAGCTTTGTCGCTGGTCTGTATTGAAACAGAGACACTTCATGTGAGCAGATAGTTGATGCCAGGGAAATGCTCTGAATGGAGCCTCCGGGTGTATGCTAATAGGAATAACAAAACATTCAGGATGTTTTTGTCATAGAAGAGGTGCAGCTTCCCCAGCAGGCTATAGGGCCTGGTGCAGCTGAGTCAGGACGATACCTGTCCCTAGGCAGGTGGAGGTTGGAGTCGAAGGAGAGGCAGCCCTGGGCTTCAGACATCTTGACTCTTCTCTCCAACACTTGGGAGTTTATTTGGATTATTGAACTCTTCTAACTTTGTTGGTTTCCAACTTGAGACTGCTTTTTGAGAGGAAAACAAGATGTCAAGGAAAAGTGTTCCAGGCTGCTTCTCTAGAATGATATGGAAAAAACATTTTTTCAAAGAAACCTGCTGCCGATGTGCTGCTCCAGACACTGAAATCCAAAATGAAGAGCTGGAGAAGAGAGGAAAAGTGAAGAAAAGAAAGAAGAAAAATGAAAATAAACGAGTGATCATCTCCAATTTGCCCTTTGGAAGTAAGAAGCGGAAGGAAAATCCAAACAGATACTATGACTCCAATAAAATTAAGACCACAAAGTATACCATCTTGTCTTTCTTCCCTAAAAATATCTATGAGCAGTTTCACCGCTTTGCCAATATTTATTTTGTGGTCATTGCACTGCTGAATTTTGTGCCAGTGGTGAATGCTTTCCAACCAGAAGTCTCTGTGATCCCAATTTGTGTTATAATGGCCATTACAGCCATTAAAGATGCTTGGGAGGATTTTCGACGGTATAAATTAGACAAAGAAATCAATCATATGGGATGCTACATTTACAGCAGGTGAGTTTCATACAGCTTTTATTACAAAACAAGTTGGCTTGAGACTCAATGGCGAGTCTTTTTGTTTAAAATAATTAATAATTAACTGCTGGAAAATCACAATGATTAAGTGAAACAAGAAAAAGTCATAGTGACTATATATGACCTGGTATTTGTTCTGATACAGAGAAAGATACTTCTTTTTTTGTTTAAATCTCATTTTCAGACTGGGAAGGTAAGTTTGAATTTCATGGTATTGGTGTGGCTATCACCTCTTAAGCATGGAGTGCAGTGAAAACAGGTGCTTAAATAGCTATAAGCACCCAGATTTCTAAGGAATTTTCAAGGGGATTTAATTCTGTCAGTAGCACAGAACAAGATCTGTCATGGGACCTATTTACATGCTTAGATGCCAAGAAACCTCTTAAAAATGTAGCTCTTTGAACTACGTTTAACTTTATACTCTACACTGTAGACTAGCTTTCAGATGTATTTCTTTTACTAGGTTGCATGTAAAATAACACTGTAAAAATGCAGGTTAAAAATGGGAGATGGTAGTATATGCCTCTGTTCAGTCATCTCTAAATGAATTAACTACATGTGTCTGTGCTCACTTCTTCAAAATGTTTCATGACCTCTTGCTTTTAGGACTTTCAGAAGTTTGAAAATTATGTTTTATTCTATCAAAACTGTTCTCTCAGCAAAGTAGAAAATAACTTCTTTCTGTTAAAATATCACATCTGGGAGTCAGAAGAGCAAAAGTTTCCATCTCCGTGAATGTTGCCTGTCATCCCTCAAATTAATCAACAGTGCTTTATATAACGTACGCTTTCACAAGCAAGATCTTGCAGAACTCTGGCTTTTATCACACAGTGCTGTCATTTCTGTTTGTTTCTCTTGCATGTGTTTGTCAGGTTTTTATTTTTATATCCTGCTGGTTAAACAGGAAAACAATGGATTTGCTTGTTTGGGGGCTAAACTTATTCCCACATATAAATAATGAATTGTCAAAACCAAAATCGCGCTACTCTCCTTGCCAACTTGTCTGAAAAAGCAGACATTTTACAAGTTTCTAAATACTGTTCATTTAAGATTTCTTATCTTCTACCATGAAGACTGTCAAAAACTGTAGCTCTTTGGGTGGGGTGGCAAAATTGTCTCTTCTGCCTATCTTTGAGACTGCAATCTAGTAGGATTTTTTAATCTTTTCAATGTTGTGTTAACCCATGAGGCAATAGACTATTTGTTAACACTTGCTAAAACCAGTATGAAAGAGAATAGGTGGTGCAGTAGGCACTAATGAATGAATCCACATAGGAATCTTATTTATTTCCTCTTTACGTAAAGCAACCATGTTAATTTATATCTGAAAGCCTTTTACCATGGGAACATGAGAAGCGGGGAATAAAACTGACTTTGTATGAGAGAAATGTCCATCATGGAATTACAACATACATACAGATCCAGATTCAAGCTATAGCCATGAGTACTTTCTTATGCAGAAACCTGACATAGGTCTATCTTAAAAGTGGTTATCCCATATAAAAAGACTTTGATCTATGAATAAATCTTGTCTAGAATCTTGTCTTTCACCGAAGTTTTATGGCCCAAAAAGGTGCTATAAGAGAAAGGAAAATGAGGAGGGCTTCAGACTATAGCATTCATCCTGTCTGGAAAAATCGTAGGTAATTACAATTGCCATCAGATCAGTAGCTACAGCTTATTATATCATGAATAATTTTAATCAGGCTTCTATAGTGCTTTGGGAAGCTGATATTTCTTGTTCGTCTTGCTAACTGTAAAGTCATGGAAGAGTGTGGTCTTTTGATTTTCTTCCTTATGAATCATCTGCTGTAGGTAATTTTTTAACATAGGTGAAAGCCTTTTTTAAGACACTGCAAATTTTGTTAATCTTGTGGCAGCAAAAAAAAATTCTTTTTAATAGAGCAACTGATCTTCCATCCTAAAATGAAAGATTACTTAGATTTTAAGAGTTAATCTTGGAGAGTATATTGTCTTTATTTCAGATTTCAATAACAAGAACTCTGGTTCCTGTTCCAAAAGAAATACAAGGGCAATCTTTTCTAAATGCTGAAAAAAAAAAAAGACCAATCTTTTCTAATTGCTGAATGTTCTCCAAAACTTTCTTGAAGACGAGGGGAAATGCAGTAACTTGCTTTCTTTCAACATAGAGCAAGGGAAATTGAATTTAAATAGGCTGCCCTGTAAACACTTTTCTTCTAATTTTCTTCTCACAGAGATCAGCTGGAATGGGAAATCTAGTCTGCTAGTCAAATGAAGGAAAAGACACTTCAAGTAGTGTATTTAAAGAATGTTTAATTGAGAAAATGGGAGACAATTAATAGGCATTACAGTGTCTTGGGGGGGATGCAGTAACTTAGATCTAATGTTTGATTATGGAATTTTTAATTTCTGACCCAAAACTTTTGGAATCATAATAACTGTATACAAACTGCTGTCAGAATGAATCGCACAACACCAAAAGAAGAGAACAGAAAATTCAATTCCAGATGGCGCAGACCTATGCTTAATCACCTCCTTTCTCCTGGTACTCTTTAAAATAGACTTTGACAGCTTTGAAATTTTCCAAGCAAGGGGGCTTCCATTACTACAAAACGTGATTGTCAAAGCATTTTCTGTGATACTATGCTTTATTATCCCTCTTTAATTGCATTCAAATTCCTCAAGTCACCTGGTTTCATGCAACCCTAATTAGTTATTCTTTATCCATACCATTTAATTATAATCTTCAAATATATGTGATTTTTATCATGTTCATTTTGCTACGCCCAGTCACCTTTTAGTCAAGATCTGTATATAGCTCACTCTTTTAATCTTTCTTGTCAGTCAGTCCCTCCTAATCTACTGTGGTTACTTTTCTCTGAACTCTCTCCATTTTATCATTAACTTACTAACAACAGAGGCTGGCACTGAATGTAGTATACAAACCTGTAAGTGAACATCAACCCAACAGTTGCTAAAAGCTATTATTTAGTTTTCTTGAAGCATGTATGGCCTGGATCTGATATACCCCTAGGGTTAAGCTTTAATGGTCTGTAAATACTCAATAGCGACAGACAGTCTGGAAAATTGAACCTATTTTTTTCTCAGTGTTTCAATAGACACTCAGATGCAAATGCAAGAACTATGCACAGTTCAAGATGGCACAGCAACACACTTGACTGAATGCACGTACATCAGACAGCAGCAGCCATAAAAACATTAACATTATTTAAGCTATTCACATTGCTTAATTCTAAACACCTAAACTCAGATATCTGAGACAGTGACTCAGAGAAGCTTAGTTTGTATGCTTTGAATCATCCTGTGGAGCTGTCGGATAACTAGGTAAGTCAGCAGGCATACTAAATGAGATAGCCTGATTACTCTTTCAGTAGCAAGTTCCTCTGTGATGCTTTCAGGCCCTGTGGTTTTCAAATAGTTCCTACAAGCATCAATCTCCTTGTCCTCTCTAGGTCCACTGATGTCTGTGATACAAAAAATTCAGGCTGGCCTTTGCTGTAACTCTATCTGCTTAGTGTAAGCTTTTAGAACATTTAAAGATTTCTGCATCAGCACTAACTCTTTGTTAGCCCTAGAGCAGTGATATGGAAATAAGTAAAAAGCAAAGAACTCATCTCTGTGTTGCACAAAGTCAGAAATGCCAACAGCTGAAAAGCTGGAAATGACTTACGCTAGACTCACTGGTTTGAAAGAGAATTAAAATATATTAGTCGATTGAAGTTTTGTAACTCTGTGTTGTAATTTATCTCTATGGCAGCAATGGAGATCTTCTTGCCTACAGGTTACTGTATATATAGTATACTTTATATTTTCTTAAAATTAGGGAAGCTGGGTAGTGAAGATGAAGGCTGCCTTTCTGTTTCAACCTCCTTCATACGCTCAGATCAGCTGGACCTTCTGAAGGGAGGAGAGACTGCACCTCCCCTGGATGCTCCCCATGTCTGGGAGAGCAACTGGGATTGGCCAGGGATGCGATGACCAACAGAAGTCTGTGGCATCTGCAAGACAGCAGAGAAGGGTAGGGAGCGTGCTTGAAAACAGGAATTGACATACTGTCAAATCTCAGAAGTGAAAGAAAAAAGACAACTTTTCTCTGGACACAGGAAACATCATATGCAGCTCATTCAGCCCAGGCTGAACCTGAAAGTTTGTAGGATAGAAAGCAGGATGAGAGGAAAATACCACCCTGCCAAGGGCACAGTAAGAAAAAAGAGATTTATTACCAGTGCTTTCATTTAAAGTCTTGTTCAGCAGCAATGAGTATTCACTTGTTAAAGAGTCTTTTCCTTCTGCTTTATTTTTGTTTTCTAACAAAGCATAAATTTATGCTGCTGGAGGCTTTAGCCGATTCATTTTGTACACCAAAACCAAAGAGTTTAAAGCCTATGGCCTGCTTGAAGTCCCACCACATTCCCTCAGGCAAAATTGCAATCAGTTTTTTGGGGCATAGCAATATCAAGGCTTCTACACCTCAGTGGTGCCTTCTCTGAACAGTGCATGAATTTCATCAGCTGGAGGCTGAAGATCTGAAGATCTCCAGCTTTTGCATGGCTGAAGGTGCATTCTTATCACAGCCACAAAGCATGAACTTAGATCAATTGAAACATGAATTATTTCTTATAAAAGTAGCAATATGAGTAAGTTACAATAACTGCAGGATTATTATGTGCTATGATATTATTACAACTCACTATGCATCAGCACTCTCTCTTGCTTAATGTCAAACATGACTATATTGTTCTCTGTGTGGGACTATCACTGGCAGTTGTCATCCTCTGCTCTGTCATCCGTAGAACTTTTGTATCTACTTCAGGTACTATGGAATATTTGTTCCTAGTTTAACTACAGATACCTGAATTAGCAGTGGGTTTTACTGAAAGCACAAACAGCACCTTCTGTTTATGCAAGGTGAGGCATTCTTCAAGCTTCCAGTGAGCTGAGAAAATGGCCTTAACAGTACACTCAGGTATGTTATGTCACCATGCAGCTGCTTGAAAGCAGTGGTACCAAATTGTGAAGAAATAATTAAAAAGTTAATTCATCTTATGGTGAGCATGCTGATTGTGTGTTGAAGAAATATGTGACATGCTAAACTGACTAAATGCAAAAGAAAAACGTGACGTTTTCAACGCTCAACTGGTCCAGGCAGCAGCACTTGAAAGTCAAAGAGCAGTGAGCTAGCAGTTCTTGTCAGTCAGTGTGTATTGCCACAGTGAGGATCCTCGGTCTCTGTGGAAGAAAATCCAGAAATACATTACTAATGCTCCCACTGGTTTAGGTACTCCTTTATCAGAGCTTTCTTCAAGATCTGTTACCTGCCAAGGCATTTAAACTGCTTCACAAAAAAAGTGCAATGGTTTAGCAGACAGCAGCAGAAGCTAACAATTAAAGACAAAGGGCAAATAAATTATAACCTCTGGTTTTGGCTCAGAGACCTGCAGAATCATGACCTCATGACATTAAGTTCCATCCTAACTCTGAATTTTGAAAGCACCATTAAAAACCGGAGAGAAGCAGGGTTCTACCATGTGACCTCAAGAGCTACAAGGTCATATAAGACAATGGCTGTACCAAAAAGCTGATCTAGGCTGTGGCTTCCAGAAATTTGATAAATTAATGGGAGTCCTTAGACACTAATACTAATGATTAGCAGTCATTAAGTGACCTTGGAGTTACCTGTTCATTCCAGCTGGTGCCAGGCAGAATCATAGCAATAGCATTTTGTTAAAGGCAGTATTAAAAAAAAAAAAATTAGATTTTCCTAAATACAATAATCCATAACTTACAAAATGAACCTAGTAAAGTCTAAGCAAATATGTTTTCAAAATACATTTAGCTTATATTTTATTTTATTTCTTCATTTGGTGCAAGTTATTATAAAATCAAGATAGAGATTAAAAAGGCAAGTTAAATCCAAAACCTTGTATATGGATATATAATACATTTATAAAGTTCTGGTACTTACTTAAAGTTCACATAAACTTGAATTGGTTACAGAAGCTGAATATAGGCTTCTTTTATCATTGAGAGAATAACTTCCTTGTCAGGATGCTACAGACAGTTTTAGCACATAAAAAGATAGGATCTGTTCGTAGCATTAAGGAATTTGGAATGCCAAAATGGTATAATTAAAGATGTATTTTGTTAGAATTTAGAAAAATTTTACTCCTGTTATCTTTAAAAGATGATTACTGCTGTCTTAAGGTAATATTCAAATCCTGAGAGTTTGGGGCTATGTGGAAAAGCTATAGCTGCTTGCTAATGAGGGTTTGTTACAGGACCAGCATCTGCTAAGTGACATCATTGATGCTGCTGGGCTGATGTCCACGTCACGAAAACAACCTTCCCAGCTACTGTAATGATAACGTGGCAGAAGCCAGGGATGGATTGTTACGGACAATAGAGTACCTTCTCATGCTCAGATAATATCTCTAGCTCAGGAATACTATCAGCCAAGTTGTGCTGTACTCTGACCTGTGGACAGGTTTCAGAGTCAATTCCTTTCCAGTCTAGTGCCTTCCTCAAGTCCTAAATCTGCTCCTTTGTTGTCAGTTTTTCAAAGTTTTATGGCAGTAGCTCCTAACCATGAGATCATAGCCATAAAGCGGTCTTTGAAAACATCTTGTGACATTTTTCCATTTAAAAGGTGGTGTAAAGCATAAAAATGTGTGATTCAACCTGTTGTTTGTGTAGAACTAAGAATCTCAGAACATTAGCATTTTTTATAAAGTAGGTAATGATTGAGGGGGGCCATTTTCAAATATAACATTCTAGAAAATATGATAAAGTACAAACATTGGGTTTTATCTATTTGTGACACTGATACTGATTTTTTCTAAGTATTACAACCTCGTGGTAATTTAGGGGATGAAAGGTAGAGCAAACAATGACTTTACTTCAAGCTGCAGAGGATCCTGGTATGGAGTTTGCAATAATTCAAGGAAATAAGACTCACTGAACTAATTGGTTGATACAATACTTCTAGATGATAAAGATTTCTGAAGATCTTTCTCTAAGACAATCTAGGACTCAGACATGATATGGAGTGCACATGAAAAATGACTTTTATGTAATCTCCCTGGGGAGCAGAACAATAATTTTTATTTGCTCCCATTCACCATCCATTTTGACCCAGTTTTTTTTGAGATCTATGTGTATTGAAACCAAGAATGTGAAATGAAATTGTTGACACAAAGTCAATAATTTATTCGTGTTCCCCCCAAATCACCCACAACAGCAGGATTTTTTTATGATCCTTTCTTTCCAGAAATGACTTCATAAAGTCCATTTAGTTCAGGCCGTCTGGTCAGATATGATGAGCCCAATAACAAATTCTGGCAGACTTCACTTTGACTGTTCAAGGCTAACTGCCTCTTTGTGTTGTCATTATCCTCTGATGAAGCATTATTGTGCTACCCATTATCCCAGGATAGCAAGGGAACACTTTTTAAAATGTGCTGTTGATAAATTGACTCGTAAAAGAGACAAGGTACTGAGAAACTTTGCTCTTAAATCTTGTCTTTGACATGTCGCAGTCCTGATGCCACGTGCTATGAGAATCACACCTCAAGCTTTCTACCTATTGAAAATCACCACAGCTTGTTTATTTTATTGGATAAATAGGTTTGCCCTTTTTGTATATTTCTCATCAGACCATCTCAGATTTATGAAGCTCCTCTGTTTATTTTGCAGCCAGAGCTTGTGCTATGAACTTTAATCACTGAATAGAAAATGGGCAGTGTTCCCAGTTACAGGAATTGCTAAAAGGAACGGATTCATTTGAAAAATCTTGTTAGGCAACTAGTCCAGTGCTGCTGTGGGGTGCACCAGGCTTCTTATGAAGTACTTTTCTTCCTTTCATCCATTGGTAATTCTCTACAAAGTTGTAGAAAACCTTTGTACTGTAGGAAATTGTTAATCTTACCGCTCCAGCTGAATAGTTCTTTCAGGAAAAGAAAATGCATTTCTTAACCAAATTTGATGCTCGTTGGGATACAGGGAGAGTCTGTTCACCTGAATGCAGGTTTGGGATTCTAGCAATTCCTGAACTCTAGTCCCTGTGCTAAGACTTTTCCTCTGTTCTGAAAGAGGTTATTTGGCTTTTTTGACTCACCATCTCCTCTGTAATTAGTGTATGGGCAGAACCTGAAGCTTTCTGTATAATGTATGTTTCATAGGGAATTACTGAAATGATATTACAAATCTGTGATTTCTGTGGATTATTTTTGCTAACCTGGTTTCTTTAGGCTGATGTGGAAGACAGCCAGCTGGGCAAGGCCCTTCTATAGCATTTTATGAGTGGAAAAAAATAGAAGTGTGTTCTATAAACCTCAGAATTGTGCCAGAGTTGATGTACAGAAGTCCTGCAGAAGTCATAGCAAACATCATACGCAAACTATACACACCATCCAAATGTCTAGGATAGCAAGACAAGCCATCTGCTTGCTCTAAACTGCTTCTGTATTCTGATTTTTATGTCTTGAAAAAACAAATTAAGAAGTTCTACCTGGAAAGTGTTTGACATGGAACAGATTCACAGTTACTTAGTTCATTTACTATATTAACATTAGTATCTACTTTGTAAAGCAAATACTCAACATGCACTTGCTTAAATACTTTTCAAATAAAAATTCATCTGGAATTTTTTTTATAATGCACAGCAACATCAAATTAACTTAAACCTCTGTTCTTCAGTGTGGTGTTTTATGTCTGTTGTTGAGCAAGAGAAAAAAGGACATGCAGATAAGTAGAGTCAGACAAAAGAAGAAAGAAGAATAAAAAATTCGGGAATGAAAAATTAATGTAAGAAGGAAAAATTATTATAAGCATCTCACATCTAGCATTAAAGGGGTTTAAATATTTAGGTGTGGGATGGGGATTCTTTTTTTGAATAAAAAGTGGAGACCACTGGGAAATACACAGAATTTAACTGTGTGCATAACCTTTGCAGGAAGCTGTTATTCCATGTTGGTTTGCGTATAAGGATATCAGCCAAGTGCAAGGGTTTGCCTGACAGCATCATTGCTGGCTCCCCTTTACAGAAGACCGGGAAAGTAGGTTAGCAGGAAGTAGCCTTTGGCCTGACTCTGAAGCAATGCTTGGATGTGTGCTTTGAACTGAAGCAAAACACTTCATCTGCTGTATCACTGCTCTCCTCATGATCCAAGCACTTAATTGAAAGACAGTATTCTTCAGGCAATAGATGAGGATGATTAAAAACTTAAACAAAAATGGGACACTGAGTCATTACAAAAAGCCTTTTACTGTCTGTCTGGTAAAGTATCATGAGCATTTTCCCTCTTACAGAGCAAGACATAAGATGATTCAATAATTCATATTGAAAAAATAATTTCTTCTCGAAGAGTTAAATGAACGGGGCCATTGTTGTCCATGCAGTTTTTCCATTAATTAATTTTAAAGCTTATTGTGCGGTTTTCAGTTTGCTTAGATGATTAAGAGCAGCTGAAGGATCAATTATTGGAAATGTAACGTCAAAAAGTTTGCTACTTCCTGAACCATTGAGCACTGCTTCGTTGATGAAATAATAATTTGTTTTCCTTGAACCTCATAAGCTCTTTTTCCTTTCTTGTTTTTTTTTTTTTTTTTTTTTTTAATTTAGAAGCTCTTTGTTTCTTACCTTAACTTTTTCATTAAACTTCGGCTCTATTGCATTTTTTTTGCTTAATATTAAGGGGTTGTTTGTCTGCTGTTCTACCTTTTGAAGTTGATTCTGTGCGCTAAGCTCAAGACTTGTAATTACCTTTTGAGAGTTACAAACTGGAAAGACCTGCAGCAAGTGTAGCTGAGATATCAGTTTGCTTCCTTCAGGATCCATATGCTGTTGCTGGAAAGTTTCTGAGAAATAGTCACATAATTATTTTTTTTTAATTAATTAATTAATAATTTTTTTTGTGAAATGTTTAAATGTTTGAATAAGGTACTTTTAAACACCTCTTATTCTGAACAACTTTCTATCTTTTGCTGTGGACATTATAGGGCTAATGCTAAAATGAAAGAGAACTTTTATTGTAGTTTAAAGATTTTATTTGAATGTGATATATGGTGAAATGATACTATTAAATACAGCAATATGCCACCACCCCAGTTTGTTTTTTTTAAAGCCCCACTATCCAGGAGGCCTGCCTTCCTGATGTCACTATTCACCCATGACATGTTTTTAATGCAACAGGGAAGAACGTGCTTATGTTGAGAAATGCTGGAAAGATGTCCGAGTGGGGGATTTTGTACAGCTTCAGTGTAACGAGACCATCCCAGCTGATATCCTACTGCTGTACTCCTCTGACCAGAACGGGATCTGTCACTTGGAAACTGCCAACCTCGATGGGGAGACCAACCTTAAACAACGACACGTCGTGATGGGTTTCTCCAGCCAGGTAAGTCTGCTGAAAATGCAGCCGATGCAGTGCAGGGCGGTCTGGGCCCATTTTCACACCAGTTCCAGCCATGAACTGCACCAGTTCTGGTGGTCTGGTTGCGCTGATACAGCTATGAAAGCGTTTTTCTGTTGGAGCTAATGCCCTGTGCAGAAAGCAGCAGTTTGCCCTAGAAGATTTTTGTTTTTCTGACACAGGGATGGCTGTATAAAAAGGAGTATTAGCTCAGAGAGTAGCTGTTTGCAGCAAACTGCATCAGCAGATGCTTAAGCAGCAACACTCAGTACCACGTTTGGGACAGCAGCAAGTCTTTCCTATGTATCAGCCATCTGGACCCTCCAGGTTGTCACAGCACAGAGCGCGCCCCACAGCAAAGCCACTACTACCGAGTGAATTATTTCTGCACGGAAATTGGAAGAGAGCTCATGGCCCCCCTTCCAAAGTGGCCATGGGCTTCCTTATGGATTTTGCTTCTCTGTTACAGCTGATGTACCATTACTCATTTGCTAGGCAGGCAGGTGTATGGCAGTTCAACTAGGAACTGCTCTAAGGCACACTAAGTTGTAATGAAATAATGGAACCTTTTATAGGAGTATAATTAACAATTGAATAGGGAGTCAAGGTAAATTAAATAAAGTGATATGTTTGACATCAGTTTGATTGTTAGCAGAGATTCAGTTTTGAGTGCTTAAAATCACTGTATTTTTTTCCATAGGCCATTATCATTTCCTTTTTACAAACACTTTACTGGTATTTTCTCTTCACTCATGTTTGATAAACCTGAAGTAAAGAAGAAAATATGACTTAAGGAGAGTTGTACTTGTTACATATCTTTTCAGTTTTTCAAATAACACAGAACAAGTTTAAGGAGTTGTACCATGTAAAGAGAAATATTTTGTTTTATTGGAATCACTCCAGTAGACAGAAAATCCCAAAACATGGTAGGTAATTCTAGGAATTACATCCACTTGTTTAGCCATTAGTAATAGTGCCATTAGGAAGATCTTTCGGGGTTATTGGTGGGTGGGACACAGCTTCCAGTGAGCAACCAGATTTATTAAAGTACACCATTTCCATGACCAGTTGTGGTCAGGTACTGTACTACAGCGTTACTTGCACAATTAAGGGTTTTCTCAGGTAAAGCATACCTTTTCCAGTGCTTTCCAATGATGACTAGGGAGAAGTTTTTTTCCTGAGAAACTCTGAAAATTTTTAATATGTAGAGATTTAGCAAAAAAACCCAATAAACTAGCTACTTAAATAGAAAAATTAAAATGCTGCATTTGTGTCACATAGTTTACACATTAGGTTTTGTATTTTTGCTTTTAGAGGAAAACAGAGTGCTCAACTATCATACAAAATGCAAATTTTGCCTCAGTCATTTATATTATGAGGAAGTCTTTCTTTAAATCAGAAAACCCCTGCATGCCGAGTTATGCTTCGCACTGCCTATTCATGGTTTTTTTTATTTAGATTTTGAGTTATTTAGACAAACTGTATGCCCGGAAGTGTTTATACTTACAAAATCTTGTTACATTGGCAGAGTGGAATGCAGTTCTGACCATGGTGATAACCAGTGCTCAGGAAGTTCAGGGTTTAATATTCAACTATATTACCCTGTTACTTTAACGTATTGGTGTAAACAGTACGTTGGCTAAAAATATCATATGTGCAATTTAGTGTGCCAACTCCTTCCTTGTTCTTTGAGGTTTGTTTAGTCCTGTGATTTATGTGCTACATAACTTACTCAGATTTAATTATGTCTATAAAGTGTGACTCTTTAAGGAGGGAGGAAGTACGTATGAACTGTGGCTAGTTCTTTGGTTTAGGATATGCTTAGGAATATTGAATTCACCTCAAGACTGTGAGGAAGGATTGTTATTTTCTTCCTCTTATGCCATTTTCTAACTTGAATTTTCAAATGTAAAATTCTTGTCATCAAAACAAAAAAAATCATCCTTCTCTATCACTTTCTAGCTAGAAGCCTATATGTTTTCTTCGTTAGTAATGAGCTCTCCAGGTGCCTTTTGAATCTTCCTGCTTTCCTGTTGTACAAATATTTCTAGCACAACCAAATATGTGCTGGTTTTCCTGTTGAGTTCACAGAGTTAAACAAGATTCAGCAGAGATGAACAATGTCTCTTAAAAGAAATTCTGAAAATATTCAGCCACATGGGTCAGAAGGTATAACAAAATGCCTTTATATTCATCAAGCTTTTATATTTCCTCCAACTTTTTTTTTTTAGATCAGATTCTCTACTTGATTGTACTTAGATATTTTATATATATTTCCTAAAAAAAGAATATATGTATTGCTCAGAAAAAAAAAAAAAAAAAAAAAAGAACAGGAGAGAGAAAATAATGTAAAAATTAAAGAACAGTGAAGAAAAAATTGAGACTTGAGGACTGGCAGTGTAAGGAAGTCCTCTTGCAGTCTGGCAAAGTTTTTGTGAATTCCAGTGAAGGATTCCCAGGATTTGCAGTTTCTGAAGGAGTCTAATCTCTGAAGTCTCTCTTGCTGTAGAATAAGGTAGGGAGACCCAGCAGCAGACTTGATTTCCAGCTTTTCTAATGGGAGGAGTTTGGATTAAAGTGAGTTTCAGTTCTTTTAAAGATTTTATAGCACAGCAATAACGATTCTCTTTCACATTCCTCACATCGTATTTTTATTACATTTTCTGAATCTAAAATCAAAGTTTTATGTATTTTTTCAGTTAAGAAAAAAAACACCACTTATGGCAGTCAAGTACCTCTCATGCTGTCTACTTTCCAAACTGCTTCATGCAGTCCAAAACCCAGGCCTGTTTCCCTGAACACAGGGGAAATCAAGCAAAATTCTGTGTCTCAGTTCAGCTCCAAGCTCTTTTAGAGCGAGCACTTATCCTGAAAATCTCTGTCTTCTTTTGTCTCTCCCAGAGGTTTGGACTGATTCTACTGCCTTCCCTCTTTTGGTTCTATTTGTTTGTTTCTTTGTTCATTTGGGGGGGGCTTTTTTTTTTTTTTTTTTTTTGCACTATTAGTCTTGCTTTTAGTCTATTTGAATGTTTATTCAAATGTGTGGGCTCTTATGATTATACCATCCTGGCCACTGAACATAACTCTTCTAACATAACTCTTCTAACATATTTCAAAATCCTAATAAATCCTGAAATTATTTTCATTTGAGCTTGCTTTTGATTGAAGGCTGGTTTTCTTTCATAAATAATTTGATCAATTTGTTACATTCACTTTAAATGAAGACAGATATTTTCACTAATTGGCATCTGTGATGCCTTGTCCAATACACAGCATTTTCTTCATTTAATTTAACCAGTTGTTAATCCAAGAGAGGAAAATCTCAAATCTTTACTTAGCCCCTCTGAAGCTTTGCTTCATCCTGAATGAGCTAAACTCCCTCTGTCTTTCCTTGTAGGGCAAGTGCTCCAGCCCCCAACTATCCTGGTGGACTATATTTAGCTGCTTGTAGTGTATAACATTTCAAGTACTCATTGGATTTGACACTCATTCTCAGTGTGTTTCCTCTTGCAGAATGCCTTGTTTGAACCCGAATTTTTCCAAAACACCATCATCTGTGAAATGCCTAACAATGATCTCAATAAATTCAAAGGGTACATGTAAGTATTTGTTATTTATAAATGCATTTTGTATCTGAACTTTAGTATTTCTCTTGGAGGAACTGGATGGAAAGAACCTATTTTGCAGAAAATGATGAATGTCACTATTATCTATTCCTGGATTCAGAAGTCAATATGAAATGTAGACTGGAATCTGTGTTTCAAGGCAAGGCAGAACCGAGGCTTGACATTGAATTTGCAGTTGTTTCATAGAAACTGTTCTCACAAGGTTTCAGCTCTTTTCAGAATTCAGCCATAAGCTCATTTACGTTTGACCTGGTTAGTCTAGGCTGGATTTTAAATCTAAATCCTTCCTAATGTTAAAGATACTCAGCTGCATGCCTCTAGTTTCTTCATCTTTATGGCCATTGGGAAAAGGTATCCAGGATCTAACAAACAGATCAGATTTTCTTCTTACAGCTAGAAAAAGCAAGCAAGCAAGAAGGTGTAAGCCTATGTATGTGAGGAAAAAGCCATATCCTGTGTTCCTTCTGTTCTTTCTTCAATAAATAATTCTGGCACAGGTCTAACAGGGAAATCTATACTAGAAAATTCAGCAGATTTAAGCCCATTCTCTGGCTATAAGGCCAATTTGTATGGCATGGCTCATGTCATAATATTCTCTTACCCTCCAGTACAGGGCAGCTGTTTCCCAGGACGCTCTTCAGAGCAGTCATTGGTCCATGCTGATTCCCACATCACACCAGAGAATTGTCCGAAATACCTACTGCCCCAGACCAAATGCATGCCCCACGTTATGCAAATAATTTAACTGTATGACTCTGCTAGCATTCCTATCCATGCCCTGGCTTTGTTAAATTTACTAATATCTAAGCTAGGAGTTAATGTCTCTGCAAGAATGCAGCGAGTGTTGTACCTGGAGTAGTTACAAATGGCCAGATCCTCTGACAGGAGTAAACCAGAGGGTTCTCACCCATTAGCACTGACTGTGCTTAGTCTGGTTTTGAGAATTTATGCCCTGTAAGAATGATGCCTCTAATAGCAATGTCATTTCCTCTCTATTCTGATATCTTAAAAGGGAGAAAGAGGTCAAGTTTCTATTGATTGCTGGCTGTGGTTGATGGCTTTGAGGACCACTGGGTATAATCTAAATTGAAGCAATCCTTCCAATTAGCCTGCTGTAATACGGCACAAGAGCACTGAGATTATAGAAATGTAGGTGATATGTCACAAGAAAACACACACAAATACACACCCTTAGGACCCAGGAGTGTCTTCAAAATCTTCAACTCTCTATTGAAAGTCTGTAACAGAAATCTCTTTTGGAAAATTCCTATTATCTCACCTGCATGGTGGAATATGAAATTATCTGCTTTTCTCTCCCTGCTTCAGGGGTAGATGAAATTTGCTAGTGAAAATTACTTACTAACAGTTAGTAGACTTTCTGTCTTTGGTCTGCTGCTGTTTGAGCTATTTTGTAAACACAAATTACTTGGAGCATGTTACATTTTTCTCCAAGAACCCTTAATAAACTCTTTAGGCTCTATTGCCTTGCTATAAAATGGTAGCAGTACTCTTTCTGCTAAAAATTATAACAAACTTAGTGACATTCATCTGACATGCCTGAGCGTAGCAGATTCTACTGAAGGAGATGCAAGAAGGCCTCTATTAAATGTGCTCACCAAGGCTGAATCTAGGTTCCCAGACAAACAGGTTCCTCGCATCATTTTTTGAAATTCTACCAGCTGTAGGTTGTTGGCATCTAAACTTTTTCACTTGTCTAGTTTGATGTCATGTAATAATGTGCAGCTGCATATTGATACAGGACTGTACTTAGCCCTAAGGTAGCACCTAACCTTGCCCTGCATTTAAGTACTGCTGCAGTTTACTAGTAAATGCAATGCCAAATATGGAATAGAAAGTAGCAAAAGATTCTAGAAAAAAAATATTTTCTGATGCTGATATTTACATAACAAAACCAGATGGAGTGATTGAAGTGAAAAATCTCAGCTTTGGTAAAGATCTCAGAAGGAACCTTCCCTAGTCTTTAATAAAAAATGTGAGCAAAAGTAGTTTTGTGCTTTTATTTTCAGAGGTAACACATTGCCTGCCTGATGGAGCACTGACCTTACAATTTCCATTAATTTCTCATCAGTCTGTTCTGCTAGCAGAAAGCTCTGGTGTGTGACGGGACATCTTCAGCCAGAATGAAAAGTCTTCCATCCAGCGTGGGAGCGAGGAAAAAGCCTCAGCCTAGAGACTGTTCAAGTGAACTGAGGTTCACAAAGATGAGAAGCCCTTTGGTGGCTGAGAGAGAGAGACAGAGGCTCTTAGTGAGTGAAGACGTTTTAATCTGAACCTCTAACAGCAGACAAACCCTGCCCAGCTTTCTAAAAGAATTTCATCTAAATGAAGCCACATAATATATCCTGGCTTCATTCATAAGATAATGAATCTGCCAGATAAGGTACCAGATGAAAGCCAAACTTGCTTCATATTGACATCACGATGCACACACCATGTAAGAGGTCTTGAAAAGAGATATTTGGATTTCTCTGCAACTTCTTCCTAGAGTCTTTATTAAAGCTGAGTGAAATACAAGCAAAATAGGGCCTTCACAGTTCCTTGATTTCAACTTGAAACAAACATGCACACAAGAATTTTCTGTAATACTATATTAGAACAGAAAAAGTCATTGCTTTATTTTATTTTCTTTCTTTTAGGGAGCAGCCAAATCATGAACGGATTGGTTTTAACATTGAAAGCCTCTTGCTTCGTGGATGTACAATCAGAAATACTGAGGCTGCAATAGGAATTGTTATATATGCAGGTAAGATGTACTTTCTACCTAGGTAAACATAGAATTTCCCTGTAAATATCTTTAAGTAAATATAGTCTAATATTGCATCACAATTTGACATTTTGTTTTAAGAACTGGTAGCACATGGGAAAACTACATAACTTTTTAAAGTAAAGGTATTACTCATCCATCTCCAAAGCCAGCAAATCCTGCACTGGGTATCTGGCAAGTGACAGTATCCTTGTGTATGTCAGATATCTTGCTATCTCCACAATATCTTGCAAAAATATCCAGACAAGTAAAGAACTGCTAAGGTGAGTTTAACTCTCAGCTTTGCTGCTCTGATTATAATACTAATTCTATCTGGCATAAAATCTACACGGCTGCCCTAAAGGAGGTCTCCGTGGCTCCTCAGGGTAGAAACTGATGCAGGTGAAGATCTGCTTGGAAAAAAAAAAAAATTGTTACAAAGCCAAGCTGTGCCAGTGCCAGCACACAGGAGGCAGTGAGAACAGCAGCTGGAGGTGGCAGAGGAGGCAGCAGCAGCACAGGTTTGTGCTGACATAGACATAGTGTGTCCATGCAGCCATGAATTTCATGCAGTAGAGACATTAACCAAGTAAGACAGTGTCAGTGCCCAGATCAAATGCAGCAGTGCCAGGTTCAGCAGTAGGTCAGTTCATCTTTTTCTCAGCATCTTTCACCTTTGGAGTGTTACCACTGCTTTAATCAGTGAGCATGATCTATCACTGCCTTTGCCAGCTGTGCCCTCTTCTGCTTCAGATAGAGTATATCAGCTGCCCTCTTTATTTATAGATTAAATAAAATTTAAAACATAAAATAAAAAACGAAATAAAATAAAATAAAAACATTAAATAAAAACAATTAAACAAGTAATTGGTTATTTTTATTTTTCCAGTAGAATCATATCACCCGTTTTATGTCTAATTAGCAGAAAGGGGTTCAAGGCTGAGCCACCTAAGAGAAAATAGAAGTCACCATCTTTGCAAGAGTCATTTACCTTAGATTGATCTCCACAATCCAGATTATTTTATCTGGCAACTGACCGTTTTATTTCACTACTGCAGAAGGGGACTCCAAATGACTATAGCTCTCATGTTTCCAAAGTAACCTTCACTGTGTGGGTTTTTCATTGCCTGTCTCTTTGAATACCACATGTAAGGATGGTGCCTACCAGACAGAGAAGGAGAGCTAGAGACAAACTCACCACTCATTTTTTGGAAGTAACTACTATATAAAAATCTCTGCAGAGATCATTCCCTACAGAATTGGAGTAACTTGTCTTTTTCTGTTAGGATTCTTATTTTTCTTCTCTTTAGTGAAGATATCCCAGCATGTTCCTTTAACCACCAGCACAGACTCTAATGTGGACCTCTGTTAATGTTGCTTAAGCGGCTAGTAGAAAAAGTTGGAGTTTTAAAGTCATTCTCAATTCAAGTCTTCAATTCAATTTCCAGCTGACATCTTATTGTTAATGTCAGTATAAAAGTTTATTCTTTTTCTTCTAAAATTAGACTCACTTGAGCCAGTACCAGCACCAGTTTAATTTCTAGGGGTCTTTGACATTGATTATACTCTGGCTTTTAATCATGGTCTGTGACCTTTTCTGAACAATCAAGATCTGTCACATAATAGGATGGCACATTCTCCATTTTTATAACTCTATTACTCCTCAAACTTACTTTCTAATGGAAGCCTTTGTGAAGAGTACAGTCATCACTTAACGTGATTGTTTAGCCTGTGCAGTTCTCATCTGACCCAAATATGGTTACACTTTTCATGGCTACCCAAATGGTCCTTCACAAAGCAATAGCACTAATGCACAAAAACCTCATTACAGAGGGACAGCCAATGTCGTTTTCTCATTGTGATAGGGACAGCAGCAAGAATTTTATGTTTTTCAAGTAATGAGGTACCAGAATGAAATTTTAGATAAGCTCATCGGCATTCAGAGAGACAAGGTACTAGTTGGGTGGTAGGTGAGGTGCTGTGTTGCACAGCATATGAAACCGTGAGGGTTAGAGGAGGACAAAGTAGTTTATTCCTCTTTTTCCTGATATTCTATTTCTTGCAAGGTGATATCTGTATAACAGATATGTCCTTTTCCTGTTGGTCAGCTGAACTGGAAGGGAATGATAGAGCTGATATTTTGAAAGAAATCTCATCCCATTTTCTTCCTGAAATAAATCCATCATTTCTTTGAGGGTTTTCTGGAAAGGATTAGAGGGCTTTGTTTTGTTTTCAACACAAAACATTCCATTAAGCCTGACATAAAAGAAAAGTGAGGAACAAGATTCACACAGCTGCCGGAGGAACAGAAGTGCAGGCAGCAGTATGTTCCTCTTCTGTGTAGCTTGGTAGTTACAGCATTTGTTCACCAAAGGGAAGACTTGGGTTTTGTTCTTAGTTCTGCCTGTATGGGAGTGAACATACATCTCCTGCTTCACAAGTTGTACTCTGAATACCCAACTGTGTGGAACAAGTGGGTACGTACATAGACATGAGTTGGAAAGGAAGGAGCATTGGTAGTATAATCTGGTCCCACTGACATAGCTCCAGGTTGTGTAAAGAATTACTTATTCACCAGGAAGCCAAGAGTCCCAGCTCTTGGGTGAATGTCCTAAACATAAGGCTTGGAGAGTAATTTTCTCTCTCATTCTCTGCCTCAATTAATAACCTTTGATGTAAACCTGGAATGAATCCAGCAGTCATGATTGAATCGCACCTAACTTCCAGCTTTTGGTTCAAACCACTTCCCTAGAGAAAGCCAAAAGGTAGCTTGGAAAACAGTCCCTCTCACACACATCATGCACATACAAATGAAAACTGAATAGAAATCTACAGGCTCTGTATTTTCAGGGAAAAGAACTTTAGAAATAAACACAAAAGATACCATTTAATATAGCAACAGATGATATCCAGACATCCCAATTGTGGAACCACAGTTTAGATAATATTAATAGAATAGAAGAAGCAATTTCTGCTTCTTGGCTTCTTACAGCACTCTTCTTTTTCCATTACAAATACACCAGCTCAATTCTAATTCAGTAAGTTTTAAGGATTTGAGGTTTTTTTATTTCTTGTCCTACTGTTTTGTTAGCACTTTACAACCACATAGCAAAAAACTAAATAACATTAGTGTCTTTCACTGTTGGATCTGACATGTTGGATTTTATATAATACATGAAATGTGTCTAGTTGCTTTTAAATAGCTGTTGAAAAATGTTCAAGTGTAAGTTTCAGGAATTTGTATAGCACCTAATCAAGTTGTTTGTAAAATACAAAAATATAATATTATTGTTCTTTTCCCTTTTATTTTGAAGGAGCTTTAGCTTTTGAATATTTATATAAACCTTGTGATGCTACTGAATCTGCTGTCTTTGGGAAAGTAAAATATATGACAGCTGAAATCTGTAATGTAATAGAGGTCTTCTGTAAAGCTCTAGATTTAGTCTCTGATATATTCTACTATTCAGGCAAATGAGAAGATAGGCAATAAAAATACTGAATGAAACTAGAGTCAAATTAACATTAGTCATGAGCATCCTGCTCTCATTTTGCAAGAGAAATACTTAAAAAAAAACCAAAACAAACTACAAAGTATTACATAAACATGATGATATTCATTTGTGTTTTGAAGGTCATGAAACTAAGGCCATGCTAAATAACAATGGTCCTCGTTACAAGCGCAGCAAGATAGAGCGACGGATGAATATGGATATTTTCTTATGTGTGGGACTTCTGTTCATGATGTGTCTTGTTGGAGCTGTAGGTATGAAGCACTGACAAAGATCTTCTGTTTCATTGCTTTTTTTCTAAATGGTGGTTAAAATTGATCTTATAGACATGAATGAGATCAGATCTAGAGCTGAATGCTCTTGGGGTCTTTAGGCTCCTTGGTCTTTCAACTAGACAAGTTAAAATGGCAAATCTGAGGAATTCAGATGGAAGAAACTCACCCGTGGTTATAAATATTTCAGATAAGACCCATCTCCACTGTGGTAAAATATGTGTCAAGCAAGCAAGCGAAAACCATTGAGTTAATGCATTATAGGAATTGGTAGTTGCCAACCGAGATCTGCTTCCTGAGTAGATGTTTGTTCCTTGTGTATAACAACAGAAGTAAAATGATCTACCTCACCTTCATTTAGTAACATCTTCCTCTAATACGTTCAGGAGTGATATTAACCAGTTACCCAGTTTACAACCCATGACCTGCACATGACTTAATTCAGCCAGTTTACAGTCTTCACAGCTACCTTCCTTCTCAAAAGCCCCTTTACAGCAGGCTGTGAGATGGATTAATTGTTTAGGTAGGAATAGACTGCATTTTTCTGAGGTCCTTGTAAGTAAGCACGCTTGAATATAGTAACTGTGGCTAGCTGACTAGAGTTTACTACATTGCTAATCTTCACTGCACATAAGCACCTGCTTGCCTTCCAGCTCTGATTGCAATCTGTCCCAGGCAGGTCAGGATTAATAGGATCTCATAGTCTCGAGGAAAGGGCCAATTTTTAAGTCCACTAGCTTTTGAATGGGTCACTATTTTAAAGAGATAACAGAGGCTGCCATGAGCGTTTTGTGTTCAAAGACCCTTTTTTAATCAATTCCATCTCGGTGGTAACTTGCTTAGTGCCACCGCTCTGGTTTAGTTTGTAGTGACAAAGTCAAATCATGTGGCCCTGTCAAGTTTTCATGAACCTGCCCTGGAGGCATGTGATGTGACACACCAGTCAGTCATCAGTGTAATGCCATTAGAGTAAGGACCATCCAAAAAAGATGAACAATTGAACTGACTTAATCACTTTTTAAATTTTACTGCTTCAAGTTGCAGTGGGCTTTTTTGGCACAGAAATGGGATTTCAGTTTGACAACTGAGCTCTGTGTGAGGGAGAGACTTTATTTTCATTGTTCCCTGGCTGCTGTCATGTAGATTTAGAGACTTGTCCTTGTCTGGTGTGTAGGGGCCCTTGAGTAATAAAGTCCTTTAATTTAAGGTTTAAAATGGTCTCAGATGAAAAAATCAGCATTTAAAAAACAATTTATCTACTCAGCTTTAAAAATATAGAGAGATATATATAAAATGTTCATAGTCTAAGTGAAATAGTAACAAGTCCATTAGCTTTCATCTATTCAAAACGTCTCACAGCTCTACCATGAGTTCTTGCTTTGCAACCTTCTCTGAGTGTAGGGTTCTAGGAAGATGGTGGATTGGTTATCAGGATTTTTCTTGCACACAGTGAAAAATCAGGCTAAGAAGTGGCTTGTAGAGTATAATTGTCCTTGCTCAGATGTGACTGATCTCTAGCAGCCAGAAAGTATTGATGAAATAATTTTAATTCCTTTGGCAGCATTTTAGTAGGCAGATGCTGCAAAACAACTGCTTGTTTAACAGGTGTTAACAGGAGTTTTATCAGAGCTAGATCCACAAAGTGGACTAATAAAGGGTTTTAGCATCTGGAGCGATGATGCAGTGAGGGAAGCTGAGTTGTCCTAGCTCTGTGTGAAGTTTCTGATGCTGTAAATTTAGTAACATCTTTGAGTGGTTTATTTCAGTAAGGGCAGTATGAAAGGTGGCAAAGTAATCATGATGGGATGTTAAGTCCTGAAATGGAGGCTTTGTTGTAGTAGTGCAATGATATCTGCTGATATTTAAGACACAGGGGAAGAAGCAGTTTTGGGGTATGCCTTAATTGAAGGGAATGTAAAAATGAGCTGCACAGACTGAATTATAGGGGTTTTGTGAACTCTAACAAAGACAGATTGAAATCAAGAATGGTCGGGAAGGATAAGAAAGATTTCAGAAACAAGAATGGGAGTCTTCAGCACTGAGGATTTTTAAAGATAGGTAGTAGAGATGGAGTCCTCCAGCAGCAAGACATAGAATGATGAAAGTTCTGTGTAGAGCTAAGTGCACTGGGGGTCACCTGCTGAAGGAGAGGTGAATAAAAATATCCACGACTGCTCATTTCTTACTAACATATCAATTATATGCATGTGCTACAGAGCTCTGCTTATACTTTGCATTCTCCAATAGATTTACAGCATTGCTCAGGGCCTGTTGCTTTGGAAATGTTCTTTCTTTTTAAATATCATAGCAGTCCATATCTGCAAATTTCAGCTTTGTCAATCACAAATCACTTATTGCTCAGCGTATTTCAGTATTGTATATCATTCCTACAGGGCATGGCATTTGGACTGGAACCTTCTCAGAGCATCCACCCTATGATGTCCCAGATGAAAATGGCAATTTTCTGTCTCCAGTTCTTGCCGGTTTCTACATGTTCTTGACAATGATAATCCTGTTGCAGGTAAAAGACAAAAACCTCTCTGTTACCTCCAAGGAAGAAGCTATTCAAAACTGTGTATAATCACTAATGAACAATTAATATCAACTAATAGCTGTGCAGTACCTTCTTAACCTTATTTGAAAAGATTGCTAGGAGTGTTTCAAGTCATCCAAGTGTGAAATAGTGTATCTTTTTTTTCTTTCACACTGCAGATTTTTCTTTCTTGCTGTTGAAATCCCACAAGGATATAGATATGAAGATCGTGTATTATATCTTTATATATCTTTATATCTTTAAATAACTCCAGAATATCTAGTGTATGCAATAAAGAGGATATTTACATCCAAATGTCAGCATTTTTTTTTTTTCTGCCTATGTCCAGAATTCCAAAATAAGAACGCCACTTAATATCTCAGGAAAACAGTGAAGCAAAATTGTCATTTTTGCCAATAGGGAATAATAGCTAGGTATGGTTCAGCTGGTTTAGGAATGAAGGTAAATCAGAAGTAGGATGCTTGTATATCTGAGTCTGATTAAGCCTAATTGGGAGAGAACATTTTATGGGATGGGGAAAATAATCACGTTTACTTTTCAGATTTCTTGATGTAACTGCTGAGATTTAAGTGGACAGAATTTCTTTAATACAAACTAAATGTGAGGATAACTTTCAGAGTTGCTCAGAGATTCCTTGGGGGATTATTCTTCATTACTGAAACAGAATATTTGTGCAACTTGAGAATTCATTATTTCAGGGCAGGGAAGCTAGTGGGTGGGAAGTTTTGTGTGCAAAGTAATTGCTTGTGAAACTTTTTTACATTAAGAGTTAGTCTGTGCTAGTGAATCCTTTCAGAGTTTCAGGAGGGTAAGAGCAAGCATGCTTCTCAGTCCAGAAGATGTTCTTTGTAAGAGCATCCTCTGAAAGACCCATCTTTGTGTCTTGTATTCTAGGAATTTTGTCTAAAATTTGTCACTTACTCTCCCTGTTTATCCATTGCTGTTTTGTGCAGGATTTTTTTTCTCCCTTGAATTATTATTATTCCATCCTACAATATGTCTGTAGGAAGAACATTTTCTCTGAAAATTATTAATATACCTGTGCCAGGACATTGCTGACAGAAAGCAATAAGACTTGTCTCACCCTTCACTGAGAATTTAAACTCTCTTTCAGGTTTTAATCCCCATTTCTCTATATGTGTCCATTGAGTTAGTCAAGTTGGGCCAAGTCTTCTTAATTCACAATGACATTGACCTGTATGATGAAGAAGCAGATTTGCCTATACAGTGCCGTGCCCTAAATATTACTGAAGATCTTGGGCAAATCCAGCATATCTTCTCAGACAAAACTGGGACACTAACAGAAAACAAAATGGTATTCCGACGCTGTACTGTCGATGGAATTGAGTTTTCACATCAGGAAAATGGTAAGAGTCACTTTTTTATACTTGTTTTTCTCTCTGAGCAACTAAATGTTATTAATTTAAATATTAATATTTAAACCTACTGAACCCTCTGACTGAATTTAGAGCTGGGTGGATTTGCTTCCATTTTGCAAGGGACTCCTGTTAACAGAGATTCATGAAAGTGAAGGTGTGAAGTCAGATGGTAAAGGTTTTCTGGTTCCCTCTGCAGATATCTCAGGCTTTGCCCTGTAATCAAGACTCACTCGAGAGTGCAAAGAGAACATTTTTATTTCTAAATGAATGCCAGCCAACTTTTTATAAACTCGCAAACTGAGATTAGTTAGTAATTAAACTCAGTGGGTCCAAAAGTAATTACCATAGTCTTCTGTGTGTATGAAAGGTACAGCTACACATTTTCTTGAGTTGATGCTATCTGCAGTCCATATCTGAAGTCTCTTTGCATTCAGTGCTCTAAATCTGGGGGTTTGACTCAGGCCCATTCTTGGATGCTACTTTCTCTCTCTACATAGTGCAAAGGATTTTATTAAGCTGGCAAGCAGCTGCCAGAAAGACGTTTGTGCTCTGTGACTGAAAATATAAGCAAATATGTGAATTACCATATTTAACTCTCTTGTTCCACTCAACTGCAAAATGCAGCTAAAGAGACCAAGGATTAGCAGAAGTCCACAGAAGTGACTGAACGCTTTGAAAATGCATTTTTGTTTTCTTGCAACAATAAACATTGGAAAGTGGGAGTTGCCAGAAAATGAAGCGGATAGTGAAGTTTTTCTGGTACTGGCTTTTGAGATATTTTTGCTTTGGTTTAGTTTGTTTCGGGTTTTTTTTAACCAACCAAGGAATTCCTCCTGAGCAATGCAAAAAAACAAAATAAGATGTAAGGTTTCATTTTCTCTTTTTACAGCCAGGCGCCTGGAAAGCTACAAAGACTTGGACTTAGATGATGAAGACTTTGCAAAATTTCAACACTTCAGTCTTCCTCCCATGAATACTGAGAGACAAGCCACTTATAAACAGAGGACCATGAAACCTTTAGGGAGGTGCCAGAGTGCTAGGGCTCATTTTCAGGGGCATACAAGGAACAGGTCACTCGGTCGTCGTGACAGCAACCAGTCTCAAGTGGCATTCAGCAGTACCGTTGTGAGTACGAACAGACTGAGCTAACACATTTTAAGCTCTTCTTTCTGTTGCATTTTGTGATGGGAATCCAACAGGTGGACAGGAAAAATCCAAGCCCTGGTGGACCTGAAAGAGGGAAGGGGGAGACATTGGGGTCCTTACTTGGAGTGTGCAGACTACAGTCAGTTAGGTAAGGGTTTGGGAATCTGGGTCCTTGTATCAAAGACTGCAGCAGAAGCTTGGGGGCACTCAAAAACAGTGAGTTTTTGTGATGGTTGCTTGACAGGAGGACGAGACATGAATTTGAGGTCCAACGATTGAGGCTGTGGTTCATAAGAGCAAGACATAGCACAAAGAGGAATGAGCTTTTTGTACTGTTCTGGTATGCTAAAATGCCAGGGAAAATGAGATGGGGATTCTGGGCTGAGGCTGTGTAAGAGAAGCTTACACAGGGAACGTGAGTCTGGGGCCTGGTTTTGCAGAAACAGCAGGTACAGGTCTTCCTGGGAGATGATGGCTGGAAAGACGGTATGGGTTTGAAGTCTGAAGTCAGAAAACCACAAACTACTTCTGCTACTATCACTGCAACATATTGACTGCATTAAACAAAGTTTAGCCACCCCTGCGCCGTGCATGCAATATGCCCAAGCTGCACTCTCCAGAGCAGTTCTGGGATTTTGTTAATGTGTCCAAAGATAAATACTGCATTTTTCAAGAAAAAAAAAAAAAAAGTGTCACTCTATCTGGATAAATCATTTAACCTCTATGACAAATATGAAGATACAGTAAAAATTGAGATACTTAGATATTGCCCAGAGGCTGTCCTCTATGTTGATATCCTTCAAATGATATGTAGTAGTATCTTTCTTTAGCAGCCAAGCCAATTCCCTATTTAAAAAATTGGCATAATAAAATTTTCTGTATCTCTGTGGTTCCTGACCTTTCCTGGAACTTATATCACCTTGTCTGGTGCATTTGTATTTTTCTACAAATCTGGAGCATCTTGAGTACTCTAGCTATACAGACAGTATTATGGGCCTGAATGTATCTCAGTAGTCAACGTTTCTTAAGAAAAATCCATCTTTGAACAATGTGTGAGTGAAGACACAAGGACTGCTATTTAACATGATTAATTTAAGGGTTGCAGAGCCCTTCTGGATTAATAGCTCTGCTAAAATAAAAGCACTGAAGTGTTCAGTGGCAGTCAGTGATTGTCAAACACAATCCTCACTATGAAATTGTGAGACTTGGCTTCTTCAGATCAACAAAATGCAAGAGAAAAAAAAACCTGCTTTACATAATAAACAATGTAAAGTCCAAAGGCCAGTAGTTGGCATTGTACAATTTGTTGTTGTTGGCTTTTTTCTTAATAAACGTCAAGTTTCCAAGGGTTGATGTGCCAGCTGCATGAAAGCTATTCATGAAAACTAGTAGCTACAGGTAATAGTAAAATCGAAGAACTTTGCAGTGCTGAGAAGACATAATTTTTGGGTAAGGGTTAGCACAGCATCTGCTATGAGCACCTGCATGTCAGAACTGTTGCCAGAAAGGCATTTTAAAGCAAGAGTTGTTAACATAATAGTATCCTACAAAATGGAAAGAGTTTAATTTGAAAGTAACTGTGACAAACAAAAGATAATAATTTACAAATGTCAAATTTATATGTGAACAGTTTTTAAAGGAAAATTATCTATGCAGTGATCACAAAATTCACTTACTCTCAATCAGCCTTACATGAATCGGTGATAAGCAGGTTGCATATGGTATTTTAAGTGCATTTGTACAGTGGTAATTGATTCTGCCTGCAAATCACCATGTTTGAACTTTGTCTCAGTATTCTGAGCAGTTCTGCAATTAGGAGGGTCTGCAGCTACAGAATGTATTTCAGCCTGCCTGTTTGTGAGAGTGTTCACTGCTTGACAAGTTTTGATGTTTTGCTGAAATCCGAGAAGCTCTTCTCAATTAACATGTTCATTTCAGTGTGTCTCTGAGATAGAGATGAGGATGATGGGTTTTTCATGGCATTTGATAAAGTTAATTAAACTGGAGCCTGCAGATCCTAGAAGAATAACTAAACAACATTTCTTGTCTTTTCTGGAGTAAAAGTAGCACAGGTGTAATGCAGAGCCTAACTCCTAGGGCTTACCCTCTGGTTTTGCTTCTGCCAATACTTTTGTCCATAGTCTTCATGGTCCATGGCAGTTTGTGGCGCCTCCTTGCATACAATTTATGCAGTTCATTAGAAATGATGAATCCTATGTCCAGCTTCCAAAAATTCAATGGCAAAGTCTATTCAGTGGGAAGGAGCTTGACCGGGTCTTAGGTAATTGAGAAGCAAATTTCTAGCTTATTGTCAGCATTGCTACTCTTACTAAACATAAATACAAAGAGATAGAGATCTACCTATTAATAGTTACACTTGGAAAATTAGAGACTGAGCTGAACAGATCTGTTTGAACACAAATTCCAAAAACTTTCAGTTGAGAATTGCTGCCAAGCCTGTGGTGTTTATATTGATACGGTAAAAATGTGAAATGTGTGTGTAGGTCTTAGGTTTTATGTGGAATGGAAAAGAAAGAACAGTGTAGTCTTTGCTTCAGAGATCTCCTAGTGTATCTGGGAAAGGGAAATGTAGTGAGTGATTTATTCATTCCATAAATATTTATGAGAATTCTGGAAGGTGACAGACATCACAGAATCACACAATGGTTGAGAGGGGAAGGGACAGCCAGTTGCCCAGGATTGTGTCCAGATGGCTTTTTAATATCTTCAAGGATCAAGGCTTCACAGCCTCTCTGGGCAACCTGTGCCAGTGCTCTGTCACCCTCACAGTAAAAAAGTGTTTCCTGATGTTCAGATGGAGCTTTCTCTGTTTCAGTTTGTGCCTATTGCCTCTTGTCCCATCACTGGGCACCACTGAAAAAGCCTGGCTCTGTCCTTTTTGCACCTCCCTTCAGGTATTTATATACATTAATAAGATACTCCTTCAGCCTTCTCTTCTCTGAGCTAAACAGTTGTGGCTCTCTCAACCTTTCCTCATATGAGAGACACTCCAGT
Source organism: Strix aluco (assembly GCF_031877795.1). Lineage (NCBI taxonomy): Eukaryota > Metazoa > Chordata > Aves > Strigiformes > Strigidae > Strix > Strix aluco. The sequence goes on along the minus strand of NC_133943.1, from coordinate 13,289,609 downwards.
ACCTGAATCATATTTGTGGCCCTTCATTGGACTCTCTCCAGTGTGACCATGTGTCTCTTGTACTAGGAAGCCCAGAACTGGATGCAGTACTCCAGGTACGGTCTCACCAGTGCTGAGTAGAGGGGTAGAATCACCTCCCTTGTCCTGGCAATACTTTGTCTAATTCAGACCAGGATACCATTAGCCCTCTTTGCTGCAAGGGCACACTGCTGGGTCATGTTCAACTTGGTGTCCACCAGGACCCCCAGGTCCTTTTCTACCAATCTGCTTTTGAGCTGGGTGGCCCCCAGCCTATACTGGTGTCTGGGGTTGTTCCTCCCCAGGTGCAGGACTTTGTACTTCTCCTTGTTGGGCTTCATAAGGTTCCTGTCAGCCTATTTCTCCAGCCTGTTGAGGTCCTCTGGTCTATCAGCCACTCCTCCCGTGTTAAACAGGACCGGATCCAGTATTGATCCCTGGCATACACTGCTTGTCACTGGCCTCCATCTAGACTTTGCACTGCTGATCACCACCCTCTGGACCTGGCCATTCAAGCCAGTTTTCAGTCCACCTCACTGCCTGTTTATCCAGCCCATGCATCAACAGCTTGCCTATGAGGATCTTACAGGGGACAGTGTCAAAGGCCTTACTGAAGTCCAGGTAGAAAGTATCCCCTGCTCATGGACATGTCCGTATCTAAAGTATCTAATGCAATTGGAAAAAGAATGGAGTTACCTGTTATGTCACACCTCCTGTGAAAACAGAAACTGATATTCATCTGCCTGTCTAGCCCTCTGGAGAGACAGCCTTCAACCCAACTAGAGGACACCATCTCATTTTAGGACCTAGAAGATGGCATTGGTCAACTTGCTGGTTTCTTTGAGTACCTCAAAAAGAGACAATGCCAGTATACTTTATTAATTGCTTCCTTGTGGCTGCTGCAACTTCTTAGAGGGAAAAATAAAATAATGTATTATAAAACAACTGAGGTATGGTTGACAGAAGGACTTAAGGGAACTTTAAAAGAATAGGAAAAATACAAAATTATAAGTAAATTTGGAACAAGATAGAGAAATAACATTTACTCTGTCTACTTTTAGGTGTTCTTATGAATTAAGATCGTGACAGCACATTTCCTTCTAGATTTAATAATTCCAATAAATAGTGCCTTGCAATTAGAAGCATTTCATGAAGAATTCAATTGTCCTCAGGTTTTAATTCCATCAAGTAGAAGAAATGTTATCAAATTAATGAGGAAATCTTAAAAACTGAATGGCACTAACCATTTTATAACATTGGCATTTTCACTAACAAAATTGCTAACATTGAGAAGGTGATAAATTTAACTGATCATAATTTCATTTTCTTTTTGTTTGTTTGTTTGTTTTTATATATGTTCAGACTGGTCAATAAACAGACTTCTTTGTCTGATTTTTTTTTATCTCCTGAAGTTCCATAAGACCGGAAATTCAGGTGAGCCCTGTTTTCACTGAATGTGAAAAAGAAAATGAGAAAAACTTTTCTGATAAATATAGATTTTTTTATTATTTTGTTTTTTAAAACCTGTCTCTGAGGCCACAATTGACCTGACAATTTTCTATTTTTCCAGAGGAAAATTTTGAGTTCAGAAAGTTTCTACTGAAGTGGATTACCTACTAGTGCATTGTGATTTTTGACATGAACTAGAGGCAGATATTGGGGATATAGATGCAAATGAAATTGGGTGGGATGATGGGAGAGGCTGAGATCCATGTGTAATAATTTGAGGTTCGTGAGATTCATTCTAATTGTGGCAATGCATGAGGAAATTATATGAATGGTTGAGCAAACATTCAGTGAGTTTCTAAACTTGCATGTTTTGAATTTAATGAAATTCCCAACATAACTGTTTTGACAGTTGTGTCTGCACATATGTGTTCTTTACTGGAATTGTCCAGTCAAGCTATTTGGGGTTGCTGTATGTACAAAGCACAGTATTGGCAACAGACAGAGTTACCCACAGTAACTGTCTGCTGCAGTGCAATATTGTGAAAGGGTTTCTAAAGAATGACAGCTTTAACTTTCCAGCCTGTTACTCCTTTTAAGAGACCTGAGATGATAACTAAAAAATCAGGCTTATTCTCAGTATGTATCAGTATGCTAGAGGAAGGACTGAATCTATACTTAAAACATTTTCCCATATGTGAAACAAAAACGCATGAAAACATTGAGTCAGAGGAACCAGAGCCTCCTGCAGCAGAGAAAGTGTAAAACCTTGTTCCATCTTTGGATTTCAATTGAGCTCTGTTCTGCAAAATGAGCAGTAGATTTATTTGCAATTATTAGGATGATTTAAGAACCGCTATTCACTTTAGCAAGCAGGAATTACAATGCAACATATTCAGCTCAGCACAACACAGCCATGAAGGTGGTTGGTTGACTTCTGTTGCATATTATGGGAACTTAAGAAAACTGTGCCAGATTCAAGGAGGAGAGGGTAATAGCTGAGATGAACTAGAAATCACTTTGGCAGTTCCTTAAAGAAGGCATCCAAAAGTGTTGGCTCACAGGAAGGTGTCTTTTAAATTTGGAAGCTCTTGTTAAATATGGCCCGGAATTAAATCCAAACCAGACTCTTCTAATATGAAATTTCCATTAAAAGTAATACTCCCATAGCCCTACATCAAATTAAATTGTAGGTAAGTGACATTGTTAAGTAGTTTGGCTTGCAAATTTAGGTTTGATTAGGAAGAGTGTGGTAGTAAAATTACAGTAACATTTCAGGAACAAATGAAGTATGTATGTATGTATGTATGTATGTATGTATTTATTTATTTATTTATTTATTGTAAAAACTGAGGAGAGCAGTTCGACACAGCTTCTCTTTCTGGGTGCAAAGCAAAATTACTCTGGGAACAAAAAGTGATACTGCTGTAACCAAGCCATAAGCACAACCTATTCTCAGTTGAAATAACAATGAGTTCCCACACTGAAATAGGAGATCCCAAGTCCACTTTCACCTGGAATGACCTTTAATTCAGTAGTCATCAGTTTCAAAGTTGGGGAATACAGTATAGATTATTTTTGATTTCTAGTAGATCTCACAAGAAATAAAATTCTGAAATCATCTTCTGTTTCAAGATGCATTTCGTTCTAATGATCTAGTTATGCAGCTTTTAGAAATGTACCTTTTTCCCCTAGATGTTAAGTACAAAAGGCATTTACCTTACATAATTCTAGGTGTAAATTCAATAAGAGGCAAGAAGAAGCTATCAAGTTGATAGGTCTTCCTTGAGGACAAGGGTAAATGGGAATAACACTCATTAAGTAATTTCTCTTCCAGGAAAAGGATGTGACTCCCGATAGAAGGCTGCTGAGGCGAGTGAGAGAAGCTGCACTCCAGACTGAAAATCTTTCTCCTTTTATACATATGAAGACTTCCACATCCCTTACTGACTTTTTTCTTGCCCTTGCCATCTGCAATACAGTCCTGGTCTCCACAGCTACTGAACCAAGACAAAGGGTAATCTAAATATATGAGGAAAGTTGATTATGCTTCCATTTAACAACATAGAGCAGTGTTCAGTGAAACCTGATCGGTGAAAAATAGCTTGTTTGGGAGTTCTCCTCTAGTTCTCTTACCTTTTGTGTAATATCTACTGATTCCCTGCCTGTGTATATCCCTTCCTAACATGGCTTTTTATGTTTGATGAATAGCTATGGCCAGTACAGTATCTGCCATTTTTCTTTTGGATTTTATATTATATATACTGTAATAAGTATGTTGAACATAGTGGGTTTTCTCTGATCTCTCAGGCCGTTGACAGAACTACAAGGTGCTTGATTCCATCTTCTGCTTCAGAAGTAGAGATACAAATCACCATCAAATCTGGATGCTAACTCACCCAAGACTCCGCTACTGATTTCCCCCACCACAGTTAAATAGGGTGGAAGAAAAAAAAAAAGTTGCTTTTTTAATTATCGTCATTTAGATACAGAAAAATATATTGAAGGTTTGAAAAGTATCTTGTAGTTCACATTTATTTATTTTTAATTATAGGTTTTCTCATGTTTCTAGGTTACAGTCCCACCACCAATAAAACCATCAGGAATCACCCTGGAGAAGATTCATCAGATATTTCAACGGCTAAAATTAGCAAGCCTTAGCCAGTCTTTTTCATCATCTCAGTCTAGTTCAGACCTAGGTGCTAGCTTCAGTGCAAAAAACACCGAGGAGCATCTTGCTGCATTGGATTGCTGTGACAATGATGACAACTGCTGTGCCAGCGGTAGAGGCGATGAGCTCCAGGGCAAGGGCAGCACAGATATTGGTAGTGCTTCCTTGGATGAGGTTTTTAAATCTGTGACTAGCAGTTCTTTGCCAACAGACTTTTGCTATGAGGCTGAGAGCCCAGATGAGGCAGCACTTGTCTACGCTGCCCAGGCATATAGTTTTACTTTAGTGTCCCGAACTCCTGAACAGGTGACCGTACGGTTGCCACAAGGCACACTCCTGACTTTTGATATTCTCTACACTTTGGGATTTGACTCAGTAAGGAAAAGGATGTCTGTAGTGGTGAGACACCCTCTAACCAAGGAGATTGTTGTCTACACAAAAGGAGCTGACTCTGTTATAATGGACTTGCTGGAAGACTCTGCCAAAGGTAACTAGCCAATGAGCTATTTCTGTCATCTCCTATAAAGAAGCACAAGAGTTTGCAGTACTCTTTTCTGCATGAAATATTTTATCTAGGCATTAGAAGTGTAAAAAAAGAATAAGCTTTCTCTAGTGTTATCCTTGCAGATCAAAACCGAGGTATTTATTTAACCTGAGTAGTGCTTAGAATACAGAATGGGCTAATTAAAATTCACTGACAGCACTAACCCATGTGGACTGTGTGCTTTGCAATAATACTGTCATAAGGGCCTGACCATCGTATTTCAGCTTGTCAGCAAGAGTGCTATAACATTAACAAACAAACAAACAAAAAACCCCAAGTAATGTTATCTTAAAGGAAACAGGGTTCTTTAGCAAGCTTTCAGCTTATGCACTTTTGAGCTTTTGAAGGAATTGTTGTTATACTGGTATCCAGTTTTCTCTAATGCCCACTCTTTTTTAATCTTAGGCCATTAGGTCGGAAATGATCTGTGCTTAAAATACAGAATCTTTTCCTTGTATTTCACAGCTGACATTAGTGCAGAAAAGAGAATGAAAAGAATAAAAGAAAAAACACAGAAGCATCTGGATTACTATGCCCGCGATGGCCTACGAACTCTGTGCATAGCCAAGAAGGTAGGAGGGCATTAGCCTAATATTGTTTACAGTTTTGCTCTGTACATGTCAATAGATTTATTAGAAAAATGTAATGGTTACAATTCTTTCTGCTTCAGAGAACATGCCAGATACAACCCAATCAGATTGTCCCTCTATTTCATTGCTCTGCAGTCTCTTTTTCCTCAATGTGAGTAGATGATGGATTTTTGGTCATCCTCAAACCATTCATTTCTGTTTCTCTTATGTTAACTCTAGCTGACCTTCTCTACAGTGATTCCAATCAAGAAATAAAAAGTCTGCAGAGGAGCCAACCTTTTTCTGTTTTGCTTAGCATTCAGCTTTCAAAAATCTTGCCCTCAGCCTGAGTTAGTACATCTTAGCCTGATACTTTAATACAGAAGTTGTCTATGTGCAACAAATAGGTCATATTCAAGCTCTGGAGAAATGTAGAGCGACCTTTAGAAACTGTGTGTTCTAGTTCAGGGTCCCAACTAAGGGCTGTGTGATCAAGGTTTCTCTAGGTCACGTTTTTAAGTCTCAGCTGTAGGCCATTTATACACAGGAAGGCAGGTTTATTTTTCTCATTACTACTAGTTCTTGCAGTCTTATCTTGGAAAAGCTTGTTATTTTAAAGTACTTTACCAGCCTGGATAGGAGTTAAGTCTCTGTGATCCAGAATGTTGGCATTCTTCTCTTTTTTAAATTTAAAATGAGTTCTGTTTAAATTGCGTTATGCAGGTCTTGAATGAAGATGACTTTCAAAAATGGGCCAATTTTCGTCGGGAGGCAGAAGTTGCAATTGACAACAGAGATGAGCTGTTAATGGAGACAGCGCAGCATCTGGAGACCAAACTCACCTTGCTGGGTAGCTAAAAATAAAAATCGTCATTGCGTGAAGTATCACTTGCTCTCCTGTGATATTCTTGGCAATCAGACAAACAGCTTATACTAATTTATATCAAAAAGTCTTCCTCTGAGGTTTGGAAATCTCAGGGCTAGGGTATACAGTCCAATGACAGTGTCTAAACAAGTTCTTGTACATTCTGAGCAGCAGTAACTTTGAAAGAGTGTACTGAAACTATCATGTGCCAGGAGCAAAGAACATTTACATCAGCTGTTAGTGGCACAGCTGACACAGTAGCTAATGAAGTTCCCATAATTCAATCATGTGTCTGTGTCCTTAGATAAACCTATAAAATCCTGTAAATTAACTACAGTTTTGAGCACAAATTCCAAGGGACTTTTGGTACTTAAACAGTAACTTAAACACATAGGCAATTTTGCTAGTGAATTCCTGCTGTTGTTGCATTGTCGTGTTTGCTTTCTGCACTTTGTAAAAGGATACTTCGTGTTAAAACTTAAATTCAGTGGCACTTGTGCATCATCCATCACTGTTGTATCTAACAACACTATTCTGTTAAATCACAGAGCACTTCAGTGCTTTATTTTCTATTTTGTTTCCAAACATTTTGTTCTTTAGGACTTTGATTTTCGGAGTTGTCTCGGTCTCATTTTTCTGTGAATACAATCTGTGCCCGTACTTCATTATCCTGAATTTCCGTGATTGCAAGCTATTAGCATTATGGCTTCTCATAATCTCTGCAGTGATTTAAAAAATTAGAGTAATAACAGTAAATGCCATAAGCAGAACCACATAAGAAGTAATGTAGATCTTGTCAGAATCTGTTACCTTTGCCAACCATTAAGGCTCTGTGTGCTTTCATACTTTATTTCACAAAAAGTGTTCTTTTAGCTTAAATCATTATCAGTCTTTAATGCATCACAGTTACAACATCTTCAAACTGACCTCTAGTGGAAGAGATAAGAACAGTATTGTAATATTCAGATGGTGACTTACCATCAGGATGAGTGTTGGCATCTGCTTCTAAGTTTGCACATTTTCAAAAAGAAAACACTGTACCATTTCTTCTCCCTTTGATGGGTGAAGGATCTAACTTGACAACAGGAATAGCATTCATTTAAATAGTCAAAGTTCATCTTTTGCTTTGATGGGACTTAATGTATTACTTTAAAAATGCATATGGTGTAATTCCTCTGCCAGTACATTGTCATTTTGGATTATTAAGAAGAAATGAAATGCGTTGTTCTAGCAACGAGTAAAATGAAGAGCCAGAACTTGATTGCTGACACATTCAGATCTTAATCCAAATGCAGAACTTGTGCCTGTGTGTTTATTTGCTGGACAGTACCTTGGCTCAGCTCTTGATAAGTTCAGGATCACAACTGGAAGTCAAAGACCTTTTCTTAAAAAAGAGAATAGCAATGTGGTTTCCAAATGAAAGAAAACTAATTCACTACTTCTTTTCCTGTTTGCCCAGGAGCAACAGGGATTGAAGATCGACTGCAAGATGGAGTGCCTGACACTATTGCGGCTCTTCGAGAAGCTGGTATACAAATCTGGGTGTTGACAGGAGACAAACAGGAAACAGCAGTTAACATTGCATATTCCTGTAAACTGCTGAACCAAAGAGACACTGTCTTCACCATTAACACTGAAAATAAGGTGAGTACAGGGAGATGCACAGAATTTGCTATCTTTCCCTTTCTTTGTTTCTTGCAGCTTGGCACTGCTTTGCTTTAGGCTGCATTCAACACAAAACAGCCAATCAAAAACCCACATAGCAGCATTAGGGCAGAAACTCTTTAGACTCCACGTAACACACATAGTTGTTGATGTGCACAGATACTCCCTAAATTTCCATGGGCAATAAGAAGGTCACAGAGTAGGCAAAGCAAACATACTCCAATATGAGAATAATCACTTCGAGGGCACATCTCTCAGCTCCTGTGACTTACTAAAATACAGTGAAAAATCTGTGGTGCAATCTATAGCTATTCCTGAAACCACCTGAATGGGAGAGAGAAAACAGTCCTAACTTTTGAAGAGGGTAAACGCTATTAAGGATGGTGAAAGTAGAAGGCTTTAGAAAAGCAAGCAGTGGCTTTTGGAGATTGTGAAGCAACATAAGTAGGGTATCAGGAAAACCATGTCTTGCCTTTGGCAAACGGAATGTGCACTGTGCACAGCCTAGCATCTCATCCCTCCAGGCATCCTGGTGGGATAGATTGCTTTGTGAGATGGACTTAGGGGAGAGCAAGTTCAAGCATTATGGTTAAACCAGACTCGTTTGCTAAGGAGAGGTCAGCCCTGATCATTTCTAACACCCAAAAGCAGGGTCCAAAATACCAGCTGTGATGTCCTTTTTTATTTTCTTGCAAGTGACCTCTTACTCCCTGTACAGCTCTGGATGCCCCTGAGCTGCCCCAGGCAGCAGCTGCTGCCCTTCTCCCAGTGTGCTGCTCTGTCCTTTTTATGGAGTGACCACCTGTGGCCTGTACTCAGCAGCGACAGGGGTTAGCCTGACACAAGCCTTGCTGTGGGTAGACAGGAGGTTGAGGAGGGAAGACAGGGCTTCTTTCTGTGACTAGGCAAGTCGCTGGTCTTGGCTGCCTGTTTTTCTCCCCACAGAAGGAGAGTTACTGATACTAGCTTGCCTTCTCTATAAAGCTATTGTGATGATTAATTAAATCTAGTTAAAATACTATTTTTCTTGCAATAGGCAGTTGTATAAAGCAGTTAGGTGGCCTACTTTCTAACTGCTTTTGTCTGCAGTTAGTAGCTCTCCAAACAAGAATGAAATCCTATGCAAGTGTCTCTCTCTTTTAATGTCACAGAAGTAGGGAAACATGCAAAGATGATATGGAATTTGACACGGAATACATTCCTTGCTTCAATGTGTAATTTCATTTGATACGCATATCTGCTTTAACGGAAGGCAAAATTAATATATTTAGGATGGAAATTAGAAGATGGTTTCTGTCAGAGAAGTGATGCTGCAGGCAGGACCACCCTGGCTCCAGGAAACACAGGCACATGCACTTACCCACAGCACCCTATATGGCCCTCGACCCAGGCTTGGATGCAAGCTGTGCACATATGGGTGCTTGTGTGAATACATGTGGTTCAGTGGGCACTAGAGTTTCTCCACAATAAGATTTAGTTCCTTCCCTTTCAAAATGAAGCCAAGAACACTGATTCTGAAAGAGTCTCCCAATGACAGCAGCAGGGAAAAACAAATAATACATACAAAGCATTTCACCCATTAATTTTGCCAAAATTAACCCTTGACTGCCTTCAGTGGGAAGGGATTCTGTTTACCCCCTGAGCCCAGCAGCTTATTCAAACACAGAAAATTAAATATCTTCCAGGCAGAAGCAACACAAATAGGTAGTTGGGGGAATTATTTAAAAAGACAAGCCAAGGCAAACCAGGAATTTCCACTACAGTTTTTGGATTGTTCACAGAAAGATGATGCTTCTTCAATATTTTTTAGAGGTTTTAAGTGTGCAGGATATATGCAGCTTTTTATTAGATGTCAGAGGTACATTTGATTCCAGAACCTCCCACTTAAGTGTAATTTAAATCTTGCAAACATCCTACACATGTACCTTATGCAACATAAAGTGAAAATAACATTTTAGAACTGAATCATCACTCAATAAAGCTGACAGAAAAGGTAGAAAAGGGAGTGATTAGCTCCTCAGGTATTCAGTGCCATGCCACAGAAGGAGGACTTTTAGTACTAACAGGCAGCACAATAACTTCCAGATCATTCTGGGTTTTCTCTGATAGTGATGTGCGAATTTAGATCTGTATGGGAGAGGTAAAAGCACCCCCCTTAAATCTGTGTGTATTTGATATTAAGTCAATTCCAGTTGTTTGCACCTAAGAGGGAACTTCAGTCCAAAATGAGGCAGATTTGCTAAGAAGGACAGAGTTTGTGTTTGAGGCACAGTGCTGGGCAATATGAAGCTTTATTTCTGTCCCTAACTGTGACACACACCTAATTTGCACCCTAGAAAAGGCCAAACTGTCAAAGTTACTGGGTAATTTTGAAAATAAGAATGTGTTGTTTCTCTACTGCAGTTTATTTCTGAGGGAAGCAAATGCTACAATATCTCATTCATGTCAGAACTAGATTTTTTAAAATCTCCTTTAGAAGAAAAGGATTTTTTAAAAATTTCTGAACTCTCAGCATTGCAAGTACAAATATGTCCTCCTGATGTGAAGATTATTTTCTTTTCTTTTAAAATAATTCCTTACACAGTTAACTAGCTGATAAGATGCACAGTGTTTTCACTGAAGGATTCAATGACGTCACTGAAATAATCTCCAATCTGATGAATCTCAGTGTGTTTCTCAGTTTTCCCTAATGTTTATCTGATAGGCTTAAACCCACTGGCATAATTATACAAACATACACTTTGTAAGGCGCTGTGCTGTAAAGGGAGATGGAGATAACTATTTCTAGAACCACTTCTATTTTCTCACAGGAAACTTGTGAATCTCTCTTGAATTTAACCTTGGAAGAGGTGAGGAAGAATTACGAGGTTGAAAAACCACAGAGGAAGTTTTTTGGCATTATCCCTACATCCTTCTCAGCCTCTGAGGCTCCCAGTGCTGAGTTCGGACTGGTGATCGATGGACGGACGCTGAACGTCATCTTCCAGGGGGGCCTGGAGGAGCAGTTCCTGGCGCTGACGAAGCACTGCCGCTCGGTGCTGTGCTGCCGTTCCACCCCTCTTCAGAAGAGCATGGTGGTCAAGCTCATCCGGAGGAAGCTTAAAGTGATGACCCTGTCAATAGGTACCTCCATTCTGAATCTCACAGGAGAAAGGGGGAAGGAGGTTCTTTATTTATGAGTTACGGAAATGTATGGAATATATTGTATGAGCTATTTCTTGTGCCTTAGATAGATAGTGGGAAAATAGCACTGAATACTCCTTCCTGATTAAAAACCACATGAAAGTCCTTCTTCAGCTTTCACTGAGCAGATCTGGCCTCCATTTAAACAAGATGAAGGCACTCCAAATTCAGAATCTCCCAGCAGTCCCTTTCATGCACACTGGTACAAACGTACGTACACATTCCCTTCAGAATGCCCTTGCTTTGGGTGTGGAAAGAAGTCAATAGAAGTCACTGTTTTGTCTTTTCATAAAGCCCTTTTTCTGTCAGATTTTCCCAACTGGTGAAAACGGAGTTATCCCCAGAGTGGTATTAAGCACTGCCTCGCTTGCTTTTTACCTCCAAATAATGTGAAATGCTTTGAGTTTCCTGCTCTACTTTTGTTAAGTGACCCCACTAAAATCCTTGCAGAATTGATTTTTATGACTTAAAACTAAAAAATATACCTCTGTGGACCAGAGAAGGAAGAGTCTGATGTATTTTTAAATTTTTTGCTTTGCCTTAGAGTTCAAAATATAAGCTTTCAGCCTTCTGCTTCATTGATTTTGCTTTACCAGCTAACCTAGTTCACAGTCTCCACATCGCAGGCAACAACCATGGCTGGTCTTTCCATAGAAATTTGGTTATGTATGCAGTAAGCTGAAATGAGCAGAATAAGTCCTGAAATTGGCTTGTTACATTGTTGACTACAATCAAATTTATCATATAATTTGGAGAGTTCAGTGAAGTAGGGTGCTGCAAAGCATGTCACTGAGCATATGGAGTTCACCAAGCAGAAACATACAAAACAATGCAGATGTAGATGGTGTTGGGGTGGCCATGCCACCACCCAGCTGGCCTCAATGTCAGGCTTAGCTCTGGTGGATACAGATCTCCTGGGAAGGAGAATGTTCTAACCAAGATCAGAGCCTAGAGGTCATGACTGCTAGATGCTGAGTATCAGTTACCCTAATTAAGATGCATGGTAGTACAGAATAGCCTTTGTTTATCAGCATAGCTAGGGCGTTTTTCTTGTTCTGATATAGCCATTTTGTATCAAGCACCCTTTCTTGCACCTTTATTGTTCCCTCCTGTCTTCCCATTCTAGGTGATGGTGCAAATGATGTAAGTATGATTCAAGCAGCTGATGTTGGAATTGGAATATCTGGCCAAGAAGGCATGCAGGTATCTCTTCAATTTATTTCCTTTCCTCTTTTGTCACATGGTCTCTTGCTGCTTAATAAGTTTCATAGCAGCCCTATACTCTTGAGTGTCATCTTAATGATGCAAGTTGGCATCATTATTGTTGTAAATTAATATGCAATTTGTAATTATGGGTCCAGCCAAAAAAGAGTGTTTTGAGCCAACAATTAGCATGCATGAACAAACATGTGTTTGCTCATAAGCATGGAAAATTAGCAGATGCCTGTCCAGTGTTAGGTTAGCATCTGGTTTCTGAATCATCTCTGCTATAGCATTTCCAGGTTTTGTTGATTCCCTTTCAGTGTTTTCTGCCCCAGATTCTTTCCCACACATCCCCCTTCCTCATTCTCCTAAGATGGACAGTTCTGCAGAGATAGAAAATTCCAACTATTTTCTCAAGGGTGTTTTTTTTCTATAATATTCAATATTAGGGAATCATTTCAATGTCCGTGTTCAAATTTCATCATATTGGGTGGGAAAAAGATATGTTGCAAATTATCTTCTGTTCTTTTTACCAAAGGCTGTGATGGCTAGTGACTTTGCAATATCCCGATTTAAGCATCTGAAAAAACTGCTTCTTGTCCATGGACATTGGTGTTACGCTCGCCTGGCAAAGATGGTGATTTACTTTTTCTACAAAAATGTGGTAAGATTATTAAAATTCTGGAAGCTTTCATCCTAGCAAGGATTAAGCCCAGGGCTGGGGGCTTTTCTTGGTTTACTTTTGTTTTTTGCAGGTTATACTGTCTTACTTTTTATGAAGCTACAGTTCCTGCTTCTTCACTTTGCAAGTTTATAGTACGCTACCTCCTTCTCAGTAATGTGCTGTATAAAGCATTGAGGAAAATATGGGTTCTAAATATATTTTGAAATAGCATTATTCCAGAGGGAAAAAGGACTCAAGGCTTAGTAACTTTTATATGGTAGTTCAAGAAACTTTATTAATAATACCCATGAGCCTCAAAATAAAATTTGCATAAGGAAGCACAGATTATTAGTGCTAGAATATAGAAGATGACTCTGCATTAAGAATTGGTTGCCTGTGAAACCTCTGAATTTTTGCATTTAATTTGATAGGAACCACTTGCAAGTAATGATGCGGTCATAACTGGCATTTTTATTAAAAATCTAATGTATATGCAAATGAGCAGTGCATTGAAGAATAGTGTAAAGTGGAAAAACCTGATAGTCATACAGTTTCTACAAGACTGTGCAAACAAGTCCATTTGACCTGAAATACACTCTGAGCATGAAAGACTACTTAGAATTCAAAGCATTTGTTGGGGTTTTTTTAATAATTTTGAATATGAATTACTTATCACTGTTAAAATTTGTAGTGGAAATGGAGACTTTTTTTTTTCTTGATTGGGCATCCTTTTAGAGTTCAAAGGATATATATTTGCAATGTGAAATAGCTCTCCAGACTGGGATGCTGCTGTGCTATTATCTCCCGCTACCATTAGGGAGCAGGAGGCCTTTGATTCCACATGGGCAACCAGTTTGTAAAAGGATTTTAAAATCTGGTGCTCAGAGCTGTGAACAGTTTACTTAATTATTCTCTGATATTTTCTTAAGGAAATGTAATGGCTTTAAAAAAGCTGTATCACAGTGGATCAGCGTGGAGTAGATATGGGAGTAGATATTCCTTAAGATATGGAATCTTATGGAATAAAGTGCAGAGCTGTCTACTGATGGTACCTTTAACCAAAATAATGTATTCTTGGGAGGCTGTTAATAACCGATATACTACATAAACCTCATAGGTGGAAATATGAGAGACACAGACAATGTATGAATTGCAAATTAAAGGCTTCAGAACAGCTGTAATAGTAGGGAACAACACGGAGAAAGGAAGAGGACATAAAGGAGAGGCCACAGGAAAGGTGCAGCTTCACGACTCCCACAATCCAAAGAGAAATGAAATCACATCAGCATGAAGGATGTGCTTCTGCACAGGTGGGGAGCCACACTTCAGCTTGTAACAGGATGTTGTGTTTGTGTTTGCCTCTCCACAGAGCTACGTCAACCTGCTCTTCTGGTACCAGTTCTTCTGTGGGTTCTCAGGCAGCACAATGATAGATTACTGGCAGATGATTTTTTTCAATCTCTTCTTCACCTCAATGCCCCCTCTTCTCTTTGGAGTCCTGGATAAGGATGTTTCTGCAGAAACACTTCTTAGTTTGCCCGAATTGTACAAGAATGGACAAAATTCAGAGGTATGTCTTGGTTGCTGAAATAACTGCTTGATAAGCCAAAGGACCACAGATTTCTTGGTTTCGTGAGGAAGGAAGGAAGAGTTTAGACTTACTTGGAACCAAATAATCCATTTATGGTTTCCAGTTTACTGATGTGCACTAAAAGAAGGTATAATGGTAGCTGTCAGAAGAACTGGTAAGGAACATATGGTTGAAGTTGCTTCCTGGAAGTGAAGCTGGGTGCTTGGTCATAGTTGGAAGATGTATATGGGAAGGTTTATTCTGCCATTAAATATATGGAGCAATTCAGTTTGGTACCAGCATGCTGCATGATAATAAGTAGAGTGATGTGCTAGCGAATCAGCTCTGAGTTTGATGTTTCTGATCTGAAGAGAGATGACAGAGGAAATATGTGTGTGTACATGTATTTGTACACATCACATATATAGACGATTTCTTAGTGTAAGGCATCGGGAGAAATAAAGGAATCGGGATGAGAAATGTAACAAATGAGGGTAAAATAGTTTAGCTGGTCCCTGATTAAACTCTGCTTAGATTTGGTGCTTCGAACAGTCTCAGCCTACTCTTTAAGAAAAGCTTGTTAAAAAGATTACAGCAAAAATGACAAGAAAACACAAACCCTTAAATCAATAAACAACCCGACATTTCTACTCTCAGGTTCAGAAATACACCTGTTAATACATAAAGGATTTTGTCACAGTTTGGTATCTAGGCTGTTCCAGGCATTAACTGTTTCATTTATTTACTTCTTTTATTTCAGTAGTCGGTATTGGTAACCCTCAGAAAATATGCATGAAATATGTTATGTTTTTACCTCAGTTTGCCTGTCAGGTTTAGGAACCAGGCTGATCTCTGTATGTTTGCGAGGACCATACATACCAGGTTTTGCATATGCATACAGTACAGTAGCACTTATTCCCAAACTGCCTTAACATTTTTAACAGGAAATTATGAAAATGTTAATAAGCAAAATTTTAAGTGACCTTAGTTTTAAATCACAAAGTCGCAGCGTACTTAGGAATTCTTCTCTTTCCTTCTCTTTCTCTTAATACCTACTTTCATTATCCTGGACTTTTTAGCAGTGATTTTTAGCACTGATGAACACTGGTGGTCCACATCATGTTTAATGATGTTTTGAAAAACCTATGCAAGGGAGTGCAGAATCTGAGGATTCTCTACAGGACTTTCCATCCCTTTTCTTATAAGCTATTGGACTTCACATATGTGTGAAATATATGTTCTTTACTATTTTGAAGAGATTATTCTTGTTGCTTTGGCATTTTGTTTACCCTGACACAACAGGAGTCCAGCCTTCTGTCACTCCAATAATGCATCCCACTCCACAGGAGCTGTGGCCCCACAGGTTGCTAGATAAGTTTGAATATGACAAATAGTCAAAGTAAAATGGCACAAAATAGATGTTTCAATGGAAGAAACCTTAACAGAAAGGATTTTTGACCAATTCTATAGCTCTAGGAAGAGCTTTGTGTGAAAAAGAATTTGAGGAATGGGGTCCTTTGGGGAGGGAAGGGGCATTCATGACATTCAGACCCTTAGTTGATTGACTGATCTTCCTAAGGTCTGTCTTTAGTTAATGCAGAGAAAATGCCTGGTCAGAGATAAACCTTTGGTCAAAATCAGCTGCTCAGGAGGCATTTACTCATGAAGAGTCAGACCAGTTAGCTATAAACAGTAGTCTGAATGGAAGAAAACAGACAGCAATCATGTCTGCAGGACAGACTAGAGATGTGTGTCCCATCATAATGACTGTTATCTATAAACTCCTGCAGATATACAAGCTGTCAACTTTTATTATTACAATGTTGGATGCCTTCTATCAGAGCCTCATTTGCTTCTTTGTCCCCTATTTGGTAAGTACCATCTTCATTAATATTCTCGTTCTCCTATCCTCCTTAAAAAATAGAAAAATTCACTTCTGAATAGTCAGGGTTCATCACACTCTATCTGCTTGTTTTCTAGACATACAAGGACTCTGACATAGATGTGTTTTCCTTTGGAAACCCCATCAATACCATCTCCCTCCTGACCATTCTCTTGCACCAGGCTCTAGAAATGAAAACGTGGGTATGTGTTTGACCTGTCGTGTTCACGTGACTATTTTTCTTTTGTGAACATAGCATACTGTGTAGACATGGCATTGTCTCTCGGAGTCATTTACCTGAATTCTGGGTCACAAAAAGTAAGTAAAGATGCACTCAGATTTCACAATGTGTCAGATTTGATTATTAGCCTCAGGATAATACCTTGTGCACAGTGACAGACTTTGTTTCTACTGTGCCTTTCAACAGAACAGAACACAATTTTTACATACTTCAATATATGAGAACATATTTCTTAAAGAACTGTATTCACTGTCACTGTTGTTTTGCAAGTTAATTTCTCCTACTGCACTTTTCAGTAGCATGGACTATTGGATACGTTCTTTCTGACGTGTCTTTGTATCCTCCTGTCTTACACCAAGACTCAGGGTCTTACAAGCATCACTTTCATTTCGTGCAATTCTGCTTACAGACCCTGTTCCACTTGGTAACGATGGTTGGCAGTGTGGTGTTTTACTTCGTCTTCTCTCTGATCTACAATGCCACCTGCGTGGTCTGCAACCCTCCCACCAACCCTTACTGGATTATGGAGAGACAGCTTTCAGACCCCACCTTCTATTTACTGTGTCTTATTACCCCAGTCATCGCACTCTTGCCAAGGTTTGAATGATGCACAGTGTTCCTCTCAATTTTTATTTTGTGGATTTGTAGGCATTTGAGTGAAATAACAATAATGATGTGGTAATGATGTTGGGCACATGTGTTGCACAGGGCTAAGTGATCAGTGTGGAAGTCAGATGTCTGGATTCAACTTTCCAGTTCATGAACCTTTAATTTATTCAGCTATATAACCCTAGATAAGTCACTGTATATCTACTGCTTTTGTTTTCCCATCAGGAAAACCTTTATTTCTGGGGTACTTCAAAGTTTACAAGTACAAATCTGCTACATAATTGCTCACTATCATAAACACAAGATCAAGACTAGAAAGCAGGTCTTTGAAATATTCCTATGTGCTTTGAGAGTTACAAAATGTATTCTGTTTGTTAAGTGTATTACAGTGCATTACTAAGCCAAATTTAAGAACATGTTTCTATATGAAATAATTTTCTGCATCCAGAATTTTAGTTTCACTCTGTGCAACAAATCAGGTATGTTAAAGATAGCTTTAACTGAGGCTGAATAATATTTGGAGAGGGATAATTATTTTGATAGGTTGCTGAAAAACTGGTTTGAAAAACATAATGATTCTGTTCCCGTATACGTATATTGTAACCTTACTACTTTTGGTGCTTAATACCTTAATGATTCTTTAAGCAGATATGCTTTGTCTGAGTTGCACCACTTATTTAAAAATCTTTATTTGTGCTTGGACAATGAAAGAAATGGGTTTGTTTGACTATCTTGCTAGTCTCTTTCTCATCCTAATTGTCATGAAGTAGTGCAGCACACTAGTATTGCAAGAATCAGGAAAATATCCTTAGTATCTGATTTTGTAAGTCCTTTAAGCCATTAGAATCTGAGCCTTAACTTTGTCTAAAAAAGGATCCTTTCAAGATTAGACTATATTTTTCTTCAAATTATTATTATTATTTCCCCATTTGAGTTGAGATGCTCTTGTGATTTCATGTTATATTATATAACTTCAGGTCAGGATAAACAACACACAGTTCAGTAAGGTCTCATGTCTCCTAGGCAGGGCATCCTTTCCCAGGCTGTTTTGCTCCTGTGTGATTTTTGTTTTCCTATCAGCCTTCATTCGCAGTGTCATTTTTAACTCTGAGCTTTCTACCGAGAGCTACATCAAACATGTGGTTAGAGAACTCATATCTCCATCTTGGGAATTCAGCAAGGTTATTGTTGCTGCCTCAGCAGGATACTGAGCTTAAAGATTTGTATCTTGATATCTTCAGGGTTGGAGAACTGCTGTTCCTTCATGTACATACCCCAGATTATCTTCTGCAGAGTCCTCAGTTCACAGAATATCCATCCCCCAGTATCTACTACAATTTAGCTGCATCAGCATATCACAGCAGTGGTGAAACCACCCGTTGTTAAAATGCACTTAATTTTAAGTTTCAGTTGGTTCATCTCACCACGTTGCCTGCTCCCTATCTCCTTCAGAAACCAGTTGGGTCCTTGAGATTCTGGTTTCTTTCTAAGAAGCTTTGTTAAAATCCTTGCTCTCCTCAGTTCTTCCTTTTGCTACTGCCTTCTGTGCTAGCTGACATTTCTGAGACACTGCAGGCACTCGGGGGGCGCTTGCCCGTGCCCTGCCTGCATGCAAGCTTTTCCTGGAGCATGTCTGGCAGTACTTTGCAGTGCATCCTCTGTGCATCTGCACCTCAGAACTGCCTCTGAACTTTGTTTTGGGACACAAACTGCACAGTGTTAGGTACTAAAACCCTCTAATCTGAGAAGAAGAAAGAGATCTGAATTTCATGTTCATTCATTGGCAAGGGAAGGCACTGTGTCTTTTGGAGGGTTTCAATATACGAACCAGATATATTTCTCCAGCTGTGGGAGGCAGACTGCAGTCTGCCAGGAAGCCCTGCAGAGCCCCAACAGGTAATTGAGTCTCGCACCCTGCAGGGCTGTGGGAAGGGCAGGAGCAAGTGAAAGCAGTTCACGGGATGAAAGACACAGTTCTCCTTCCCTTCTCTGTCCTCCTGTCTGGTCCACTGGCAACTTGCACAGAACATACAGAGGGCGACTTGAGGGGAAAGACAAAGGACACTATGATCCACACCAGATCTACACAAATGGATCCCAGCTCTCTGTAGTTGTGCTCTTAGCTGCCCAACCATAACCAGCAACTGCACAGTTCCCAATCCTGAGATGCTATGGGATTGACCAGCCTGAGCACAGGCATAGCAAATACGTGTTTATCCATTCCTACTTGTGCAGATAGGCCTGAGAAACCCATTGCCTTAAAAGACCTCTGTACACAGTCTAGCTTGTTAGCCTTTTTAATCTCGTTATACTTATTTATGCATACATTTAGCAGCAGGATGTGAAGATGACAGCTTTCTTAATGCAATTTCAAAGAGTCCCCATGTTTGTTTTAAAATGCATATTGAGGCCATCTATGTAAAGGTCAAATCCTATTAGAAAGATGCTTTGAAAGAGACTTTGGTTTCCAGACAAAACAGACATGACATGGAGAGAGGGTGTGTGCTCTCTCACTGCACACAATATATAGTTATATAAGTTCTCTGTCCTGCAAAGGGCAGGTAGGACTTTTTTTTTTTTTTTCTGCTTCCTGAGCAAATCCACATGCTGAGGTTTTGTAATTTCTGGTTTTATGTTACCTATCATATTAAGATCCCTTCTTTAGCCTGTTTTAGCAGTATAAATACAGTCTCAATCTCCTCAAATACTGCATCTCTTGGTGAACTTCTGTGTATCTTTCTTGCACTGTTCAGCATTCAAGTAGGTCTATTATAATTTATTTAGTATTTATATGCATGTAGTTGACTCTGTACAGGTCAAGATAAGTATAGTTACATGTTGCATTAAGATCCAGAAGTCAACTTTCATCTACCAGGTATAAGGTGTCTACCAGATGCCTATAGAGCAATGGAAAATTAGCAACAGGATTTGTGTTATGTGATGCAGATTATGAAAGGAACCCCCTGGTAAGACAATTCATTCTCTTCCTCTTTCATCAGGTTCTTCATTTTTGCTCTGCGAGGAACCTTTGGAGCATCTCTGATTCTGAAAGCACAGCAACTAGATAAACTTCCCAAAGGGCAACAGGATCTTGAAATCCAGAAATTGAGATCAAGAAAACAAACTACCTCTGGTGCAGCTGTAGCATCACCTGCATCTAATGATGACCTTGACCAAAACATCAGCCACTTATGTGTGTCACCATTTTTACATCCAGCAGCAGCAGCTGTCTCTCATGGGGACACAGAAACTCAGGGACTTTCCACCTCTGATGTGAATCCTCTCAGGAAACAGACACCTGAAGAAGGCTACTGTTTCTTTAATAGGTGGGCAGAGGAAGAATCTACTGCTACAGACTCTTCAGCAGGACCTTTCTCTGGCCATTACCCCCTTGTACCCAGCAGGGTAACAAATCCTGGACAGAACAGTGGCAAACTGACTAAAAATAATGCTAACAATTTTAACCATGGAAGCCATCGGCAATCTGTGAGTGCAGTGACACTCTGAAGAACATTCAGAAATGGGATCCACAGCCCATGTGGAAAAGGATACCATAGGGAAAATAAAAAGTCTATTTATACTTAACCATGATGCTCCCTACAAAAGGAGAGAGGCACGTGGAGTAGTGCAATAATATCTCTAATATGCAACTTTTCCTATGTGCATATATAGTTTCGGTTTGTCATTACATGACTTCTTGATCTTCCTGGTTCTGTCTCATTAGAGGAATGTTACATGAGCATCACACAGTTGCTGAGAAACATACACTTACTTTCTTTCACCAAGGAATATTTTTCTTTCACACTAATAGGGAATAATTGTACTAGTGATGTTTCAATGTTATTATGCTATTGAGGTAATAGAGAGAGAATCCATTCTATATTAACCTAAGTCTTAGAGCAACACATCCCACTCTAGCTTTTACTATCAAAGTCTTAAAAAGAACTTACTAACTTAAAAATTACAGTTTTGCCTGGAAAATGTGTCATCTCCTGGTACTAAAGGTATTTGCAGAATAACAGCATCAGAAAGATACTAGAGAATGTTCTGGTTTTTAATATATGGACTTCATACATATAGAAATATCAGGTCTATAATCTGTTTTCCCTGAACAGTAAGCTCAGTATTTTTATGCAGGCAGTGGTTTGACCTGATACTGTTAAGAAAAGGAGAAATGAGTTTATAAAGTAGAAGAATGCAAATACTGAACTCCAAGAACTGACAGGATAACTCAGGGATAAGTGGAATCTACTTCTTCATACCTACAAAAGTAGACAGATATAACAAGTCAAATTCAAGGATTTATGTTCTGGAATTCTAAAGTTGTCCCTGCTTTTTCATCTAGAAATTCAGTTTCTTCCTTCCATTTTCTATATTATTATGTAGTGTTGCTGCATTCAGTCAAGTATAAATCATGCTCCTCCCTAAATTGGTTACATTCAGTAGTTGATGGAGATTTCAATAACAGAAATTTTGACAAGCAATATATGAAGGTCACTAATCACATTGCAGTAAGTACATGGTGTAGAATGACCAAAATATGCATAATACATTCATCCTTTTCGGTATCTCAGGGCAACAAGATGCAGAAAAAAAAAAAACCAAACATAAAATGTCAGCATCATCACTACCTATTGCAATGCAATGAAAGGTGACTTTGGTATTTCTTATAGAAATGTTGACTAGTAAGACCGTTTCCCAACTTTTTCTTCACAATGTGGGGTAAAATCATAACTATGTTTTAAATTCAAGCAATCTGTACTTTTGTGAATCTACCACTGGTTCTGATTTAAGTAGGTTTTTAGCTTTTTTTATACATGCTATATTAATCTAGCTATTTACTACTTATCACAACGTGTGATCTGTTTAATAACCTATTTAGCAAATGCTAATTTAACTTCTGTGTGTTATAATAATTACTGTAACTAGAGTCTTCAATATGTTACTTTAAAGTAACCAAAAAACCCATAAAATTGAGTAGCATACCTGCCACTGGGATTTCTGGTAGCCAAAGCAAGAGCACACGTAGAACTATAATTATTAAAGTATTAATTGTCAGCTGTTAAACAATTCAGAAAGAGATTTTTTGCATGATGCACAAAATGAAGGAAATTAGGCATAGCTGAGATTATTGTTAATGGAGTGTGAGATTGTTCAAATGTTTGCTCACTAGCTGGGAATGGACCTTGGGTGACAAAACTTAAGATCAAGCTTTTATGATTCACAGCCATGTTTTTACATTAAATGGTCCATTTCCTTTGAACTTAAAGAAGATGCCAATTCCTTATACATTTTATTACAAAATGTGAAGTGTTTTTATAGTAATAAATGTAATATGGTCATGACTTGGTGTGTTGTTGAGAGGAAAAAAAAACCAGAGGCAGAGTAGTGATTTTCCTATTGTCATCCATGAGTGTCAAACTCATGTTTTCAGAGGCCACTCCTCTATCTAGTAGGCCATGCTATAGGAATGCTTATCAGAAAAACTAGATAACAAATTTATCTGAATGTGTAAGGGGACCAAGCATATATGGGTAAAGGGCCAAACAGATTATGTTTAAGCAAATCTGGAAGACTTGTAGATGTTTCTAAACTCAAAGCCAAGAACTAATCTCGTGTTTTCTCATCACAGCTTCTGGAAAACCACTCTGCCATGCATTTTGCCCTGACAGCTGAGCTTAGGTTCAGAAATGGCATATAGTTAAGGGAGGGTCCTTTTAAGAAGGGGAATGAAGGAAGGATTGCTTATGATCTCCAGCAAAATAGCCCCTAAAAGCTCTGTGGTGATGGAGTCCCTGCTATGTCAGGGGATAAAAGATGTAGAAGACAGCCCCTCTCTAAGTAGCTTCTAGGCTGTAACCAAAAATAGTTACTTCAGTTAAAAGAAAGAAAGAATCCAAAGTTGTATGCTGCCTTAGATAATTCTACAGCTAGACCTACAATCTGGTAATTCTGTTGTGTGGTAGATGTTAACAAAATGGTCCAATAGATTCATTTACCTGGAGAGTTTGCAACATAGAAGAAAAGCATCCCTAATCCTTGAGGAGAGACAAATCTGCAACAATCAGAAACAAAGGCAGTATCGGGCAAGACCCGGCCTCTGCATCCCAGCTAGCTCCGCAGCTTTATAAAGCTCTCCGCTGATCCCTCTCCGCCTGTGTGAGAATGTGAACATCCCTCCTCCAAAGCAGATGCTGCCATAGTTCAGGACCCATATTCACTGCTAAACAGTGTGATCTTTTCTATGCTCCTGGGGAAGCAGTGATCATGAACTATCTCATGTTAAAAAGATGGTGAACAAGCACTTTCCTTTGATCATGAGGTAAATTAGCTGAGACGATCAATCCCTTTGGGAAGCAGGATCTAGAGTTAAAAAACTTTTTTTTTTTCCAATGAAAGCAAGCCTACAGTAAGAAAGCAAGCCCTCCAATGAATTTATTTGCAAGAGGGGAGGTGTATTTACTAAATGGGTTATCTAGACCTAACTGGATTTCCAAGCTAGCTTTTTTTTATTTGAAGACATATTTAATAATACTGTCAAGATACATATTCCATTAGTTCTAATGCAAATGCTTCACAACAGAACAGGTGTCTCACTTTTTAATGTGTCCTCTGGTGATATTCAACATTTCATACACTTGGACTATAAAACACTAAAATTAATGTTTTTTTGTGAAATCACTGCATACTTTTTATTTTGGTCTATGATATTATTATAATAATAATACTGCATATCCAACAGTGCTTTGAGCTATATGGAGCTATACCTATGTGGCAAACTGAAGGTGGCACCTCATATAGAGGTGAAGAGGAGCCAAGTTACCAGGTCTATTGGTAGCTGAGTAACAGATGCAGTCCCAGGCTGCTGGCAAAGGCCAGTGAAGAGCCATCCATCATGTTCTCAACAGACGCAAGTTGTTCAGGATTTTTCTAATACAGGGTGTGGGAAATGCATACACGTCTACACTTTGTTCATGTCTGTCTTAGCACAGCAAGTTGGAGATGTGGTCTTTGACACTTATAGCTGATTATCTACTGTTCAGTCTAAAATCCAGAATTATTCAGGTGGGATAGAGGGCAGAATCCAGTTTGTTCTCTTTTCTGATATACCTCAGAAATAGAAAAACAGGTTTTAAACTATGTAGAGATAGGGTGTGCATGGTGCTCCAGCACAGAAACCACTTTTCCCAAGGATGAACTGCGTGTATTTTGACACTTTGTTGGCTGATGCTGCAATGTTTAATTCATTTGTTTGATTGCAGTTTGAGGTGGTGTGGGAGTACAGAGCTATTTGCTTTAGGGGTAAGGTGACTTCAGGCAGGATGTGGCACGATTAGGTACTTGTAAGCAGCACTGTTGAGTAAAAATATAAACGTGGAGACAAGATACTCTTGAAGATAATGATCACAGAGGGTGGGATTTAGAGAGCTGACCAAATAACACTGAAGATCTATAAAGTACTTTTGACACTGCCAGTGATTGGAACTTGCTGCAATTATCAGTACATGAGACAACTGTGAACAGAACTTGCTGCCTGGCTCTTTAATATAACACCTGATTATTCTCAGTTACATAAACAAGACTGAGATTAAATAGAGTCTGAATCATTATTTTTCCAAAAATATCAGAGGGGTAGCCGTCTGTTGTCTGAAGGCATTGAAGACGATGGTTGTTTATCCACCATCCCCAGTGCAGCTACTGAAGTATGCTCCCCCCTCCAGGCATACTTGGCAGGTTTCCTTCCACGTTAGTGCCCAAAGAACTGGTGTGGTTATTGTGTTCTTCAACAGGAGAGCGGAACTCTAAATGATGATTACTACAACTAAAAGGTCAAGTTTTGGCTCCAGGGAAACTGAATTTTGACCTTGACTTAACAGAAAATAAGTCATTAGCTGCTGCTTTGTTGTTGCCCTCGGTTCAACCCCACAAAGCAGAGTCAAGACCTTTATGGGACTAGGGGGGGGACCAGTTTAACACATCGTTGCTGCCAGCCCTGGGGGCTATTTCTCTGCCACAGTTTATTGCCCTCATCACAAGGGTGACACAAGAACCACAGATAATCTCTTCAACTGCTTCAGATAACTCTGACAAGAAACTTGTCAGAGCTCTTGGTTATGTTTTCAGCTGTTCAGATCTTTTTTTCCGTTTTGCCTGCAGTCCCTGTGAGAGTGTGAAGCCAGCCAGAAAGCAAAGCTGGGCTCTAAAGTTGAATGTATTGGTTTAATAGCTGCTACGCTTATAGTACCATAGACTGTTCCAGTGAGTCAGTAGATACTTTAGTCTTCCTGGGCATTGCACTTTGCATGAGATGGTGGGCATCCAAAGAACCTCAGATGGAGAGAATGTATTTTTCCCAAACAGTGAAAAATGTTTAAAATAAGTAACCAGTACATTGGACAATGAGCGTCAGCACAGCAGTGGCCTTCCTTTTGTATGCTGGTATTCCTCCCTGTTTTACTAACATTGTTCTATTTAACCTCAAAGAGATCATTTAGGGAACTTCTGTACTTTTATTGTTTTTATTCAAAAAAGGACAAATGTAAATCAGTAGGCTGCAGGCAGGTCAATAGAGCTTATTTAAAATCAGCTGGACTCAGCTGACATTTTATTAGAGCCTATCTTGTTTTGTTAATACTTTAATTCTAAAGACTTTTGCCAGGATCTATATATGCTAAATCTGAATGGTTCCTCTTTCACAATGTTTAGGCAACTTGCAGCCAGTAATGTCATGATCTAAATCAAGATTTGAAGAGGAGACCAGATCCTTGGTTCTGTTACTGCGTACATGGGATAGAGCAGGAGATGGACTAATAATTACCAAGACCAGGAGTACACCATAATGATAAAGGAAGAACATGAACATGTTCAAGGCCTTCTGGAGATTTCCAAACAAAACTCTTGAACTACTTTCAGAGATCACTCAGGGCTTGGAGTGTCTAGCTAACATGTTTTATGAGTAAAATGAGTAACATATGCCTCCATGTATGTTCTCAGTTAAGTGCAGAGGACTGTGAAGAATGGCTCCACACTTGTAGACTAAGATGATTTTGCTTTTAATCTTGTTCTGAGAGAAGTTAATGCTGTAAAGACTCAAATACAATTTCTCAAAAAATTTTGAACGTTTATAAAGTATGAGAATCTGTTCTTAAGATCCTTTGCTCCTTTTCATAATCTTCAGTTTCACAGTAAGGAGAGAATATAGTCCAGAGACATCAAAGAGCCAGAATTGTGCTTGCAGCTATTAGTTCTCAGATGAAAAAAACCCAAAGATAAAATTTACAGCCCAAAGGAATCTAACTCTCCAGGACCTTTTAATAAAGGGAGTCCAAGCACACACCAAATAAATATTTTAAATCCTAATACTGATTCAGAAGGCAGCTTATTTAAAAGGAATATTCTGACACGACGTGTGCATTTGACTTGCATTTATTTAAAATTTAGACTGATTTGCAGTTTCTTGAGATTACTCCACATAACTGGTTATTTGTGATATATCATAGTTTCACAGAAATGTAAGACAGTAGAGCATCTCAAGAGAGAATCTGATCTCTTCGCATAAGGAGTTACAGATGATCCACATCAGCTATTTGTCTACCCAAGTCTTTATTAACAAAAAAAGAAAAAAAAAAAATCCCTGCGAGAAATTAGATTGGCATTACAGTGGGGCTTGCTTGAAGAGAACGTGCTTACTGGACTTTTGAAGATTCATCCACTATCCATCATCAAAATAAAGCTATACTCTACTTCTACTGTATAGAAATATATCACAATAATGTTAGAGATCCAGAGCAAGCTCATATGCTGTGATAAATGACAAAACTTCCATGGTGTTCA
Organism: Strix aluco; assembly: GCF_031877795.1. NCBI lineage: Eukaryota > Metazoa > Chordata > Aves > Strigiformes > Strigidae > Strix > Strix aluco. The sequence goes on along the minus strand of NC_133943.1, from coordinate 13,262,645 downwards.
AAGCATTATCAGAATCCATTTCATACTTCATCTGTTATTATAAGCATAAAATGTGCAAATGTTCTCCACTGCTGTAAATGTCAGCATGCTCGGGGCAAATGCTTTGATTTTCTATCAGCAAATAATGTTAAATTATATAGTGTTTAATCACACTTAGTGAGAGTGATGAACTTTAAAGAATGAGTTTCTTTCAAATCATTCTATCTTCAGTTCTCCTGGAAATGGACATCATCATTTATAAAATCCTGAAGACAACTTCCCCAGCCTGGAGGCTTCATGATAGTTTAAGACTGATGGTAGAGCACTAAAATACAAAACCATTTAGACATCAAAATTATTTTGATTGAGGCAATCAGGTATTTGAGCATAGAATTTGAAAGTTAACTTTGAAAATCAGAAACCTCATATAAAATAAATCTAGAATCTTTTAGGACAGTGAAGTTATCTACATATATTGAAGAGTCTACATTACCTAGTATGACACAACCCCAAAACTGTTAATTTCTAAATAAAGCAGTTGCATTTACCAGGCCAGATTGTAAGTGGTTGGAAGGTAGGAGTGCTCCGCTGGAGTAACTGTAGGTCTGTGGCTTTATACGTGTGGAGAATCTCACTTACACTGTCCACCTGCTCTTTCTGAAAGGAAAGGTGCAGGTAAACGTACAGATGCAATACTTGGAGAGGAGATTTACAATATAAACCTTCAAATCCCAACGATGTAGTGAAAAGTAATACTGCTAGTATCTTAGCAACCAGAGAAACTAAAAGACAAGCTGTACAGGGAAATCAGCTGTTGACTATCTTTAAGAGCTCTTTCTGGTTTATATTTATTATGTCTTTCTGAAACTGGATTTTTAATCACAGCATTTGAAAATACAGATTTTTTTTGTTGGAGGGCTTCATCATTTTTGGTTTCTGCTGAGAGGAGTTACCTTTTTATATTTGGATAAGTAATCACTAATTTATTAGAGCAATTTCATTTCTGCTGCTGAAGAGCACATCATTCTCTTTGTGCTGCTGAAGAGCAGCACAAAGGAATTCCAGCCAGTAAATCAGCTTCACCGGGGCCCAACTTAAATGCCTCTATGCAAACACATGTAGCATGGGGAATAAACACGAGAAGCTAGAGATGTGTGCACATCTGCAGGGCTACGATCTTATTGGCATCACAGAGATGTGGTGGGATGTCTCCTACGACTGGAGTGTTGGAATGGGAGGATACAGGCTCTTTAGGAAGGACAGGCAATTTGTGGTTTACCGTCTGGAACCAAATTGACCACTGTCAATGTTAGGTTAATGGTTGGACTAGGTGATCTTCAAGGTCTTTTCCAACCTAGATGATTCTGTGATTCTGTGACTCACCCTCTGTCAGAGACCAGCTGGAGTGCCTGGAGCTCTGCCTGGGGATGGATGAGGAGCCAACTGAGAGCTTGTGGGTCAGGATTAAAGGGAAGGCAGGAACAGGAGATGTTACAGTGGGGATCTACTACAGGCCACCCTACCAGGAAGACTGAGAGGATGAGGCCCTCTACAGATAGATAGAAGCAGCCTCATGTTCACAAGCCCTGCTGCAATGTGCGTTCGCAGCCCAGAAAGCCAACCATGTCCTGGGCTGCATCAAGAGCAGTGTGGGCAGCAGGTCGAGGGAGGGGATTCTCCCCCTCTACTCTGCTCTTGTGAGACCCCCCTGCAGTGCTGTGTCCAGCTCTGGGGCCCCTCACATAAGGGCACAGACCTGCTCAAGTGGATCCAGAGGAGGCCATGAAGATGATCAGGGGCTGGAGCACCTCCCTTATGAGGACAGGCTGAGAGAGTTGGGGTTGTTCAACCTGGAGAAGGCTCTGGGGAGACCTTATAGCAGCCTTCCAGTACTTAAAGGGGGTACAGGAAAGCTGGGGAGGGACTCTTGATCAGGGGTGGTAGAGATAGGATGAGAGGTAACAGTTTTAAACTGAAAGAGGGTAGATTTAGATTAGGTATAAAGAAGAAATTCTTCCCTGTGAGGGTGGTGAGACACTGGCACAGGTTGCCCAGAGAAGCTGTGGCTGCCTTCTCCCTGGCAGGGTTCAAGGCCAGGTTGGACGGGGCTGTGAGCAACCTGGGCTAGTGGAAGGTGTCCCTGCCCACGGCAGAGGGGTGGAACTAGGTGATCTTTAAGGTCCCTTCGCGCACAACCCATTCTATGATTCTACGACTAGCACACACTAGACTTGAAGGGCAGGTTAGAGACAGTAGAATTCTCTTGTGAAAGGGTGGGTGCTGTGCTGGAGGGAGGAGCCCACCACCCTCTGAGGTCAATGACAAAGCCTCTAGTGCAGTCAGTGGTGCAGAGATTTGTCCTTCATATACTAAGAAACGGGAAAGGTTTTGATATTTTCACTTTTTCCCTAATTAAATTTGCTTCATCACTTTTACCACAGTCTAGATTTTCTGTATTTCTGTATTACCCCCTGTATATAAAAACTGATCATTTTTTCTAAATCAACTGAAATAGGAACATTTCATAGCAGTCATGTGGCTTATGGCAAAATTTTTATTATGATGCAGAATTAATATGAGATTAGTCCATTTTCAAAAAAAGAGCTTTCCATACAATGCTTTTGGTATAAAAATACAGAAATCTTGAAGCAAAATGGAATTTGTGGAGTTAGTCAAATACGAGGATAATAGATTCATATAAATGTCAGCACATTCAAGTTTCATATTCACTTTGTTGCTCTTTTATTGTAAGAGTTTCAGCACCTATTGCTTGCTATTATTCCTATCATCATTAACCTTCATGATAATGACCACAAACATCAGAAGTTTGAAAACTATTGTGTTGAAAGTGTGTCCTTAGATATGCTCTATTTGTTACATACAATAATGTTTTATTCTCATACTGAAAAGTTACAATCATCTAAAAAAGCAGGAAAACGGATAAAAAGCAGATAGCCAAAAGTTAATGGTTCACAGGTAAACCTCTGTGTTGCAGTTTATTTAGATATGCTGTTCAATGATAAATGAAAATCCTTTTAAAGATTGATAAGGGATAGGAAATTACTCAGAATCCCCTAAATGCTTACATTCAAGAAATATTTTGTCTGCTTAATAATGTTTATCTAGCTCTAATCAATTGTCTGTCAGCATCGAAAAGATTGAGCTCACAAAAGGCAAAACAGAATTTATTGTAAAAATACTGTTATTAGCTTGTGTATAGTTCTTTCTTTGTTAAGCCACTAATAGTTCAACTCTGCCAAATAATCAGATATTTGGGAAGAGCACAGTGAACAATTTGCCTGTATTTCTGAAAAAGAAACTGTACATAAGTGGTTTTAAACAACTTTCAGTAAAGACTTAAGCTCTGTGTATTGAAGCTATCTGCCTGTCACCAATAGTAAGGTCTTACAGGTCTTGCTATTTACTGAACATCCACGCCTCTCCAGGCCTTTCAGTGCCTTTTGGTTTGTTACCTGACTTGGAGCTGACTCAAGGGCATTTTTTAATTAGTATCTTGAGGTTAAGAAGTCACTTGCTGGCTACCCAGGCTTTCCTGAGCCAGACCGATGGGAGGCTCTTCCCTCAGCACAGAGGTTCCAGGGTCAGAAAGATGCAGGTGCCAGTAGCAAAATGGATAATGTGCCACTAAAACAGAAAGAAACCAGACTTCAGGAAGTGTGTATTTTTCTAGACCTAACTGTGCAATAGATGGTTTAATAGTCTCTCCCTCTGCCATTCTTAAATAGTCTCTCCCTCTGGCATTCTTAAATAAAACCAAAATACATAAATACCCTAAAACAAGCAGGGAGAGGCTGCCTTGCCAGCTGACATCTCCCAAGGGGGTCTGACCCTGGGCAGCTCTCCCATAGGAAAATAAACACGATGCTTCAGGGTTCATCAGTTGCAGGTGCCACTCAGTGATGTCGACAGAGCTAAATACCTTCCAGGAGGTGGGAAGCCATCTCTCTGGGTTTGCCCTCCCAGTCTGTAAATGGAAATAATCCTTTGCCCTACCTGGCACAAGTGCTGTGAGATAAGCAGCCTTTAAGTTGTCAGTGGCTGGGATGCTGGCAGAAGCGGGGGAGTCGGAAGAGAGCAGGAAATGTTGGTGCCAAATGTAGAAAGAAGCCAGATCAGATTCATAAGGAGAAATCCCTGCTATTGTATGGTGGTTCCTTGCTACCTCATGAGAACTAACAGCAATTATTCCAAAGGAAAATCTGAACAGATCCACGAGGTGCAAGTTTTAAACTGTATTAATTTCAACAGTTAACATCTCGGAAAACAAACTGGAATTAGCCTCTTGTGCAAATACAAATATTTACCATCACTGCTTCATGTCCTGCCAGTCAGGCAGCTGACACCCATGGCATTCAAATTCCTTTAAGTCCTGCCAGTCAATATTGAGACACTAAATACTCAGATTTTACCTGTCTATTAGAGTAATTTGACTAGTTTATAGTCTTCACAGTCTTTTGAAGAGTGATAAGCACCAGCTTTGAACAACTTCTTGGAGAAGATTTCTTGATTATAGCCTTTGAATCTGTTCTGGGAGCAGGCTGACAGCTGTCTTTTCTGGTTTGGAAACAATCAAATTAGACTGACTGCTAATGGATGATGCTTCTCGGAGAAAAAGCTTATGGGAATAGAAGATGATGCCTGGATTCCTTTATTGGAATTCTAAGGCAAAGATTGGCAGGAGAAATTAGTAGGAGAGATAAGTGTTGTGTTAATACCTGGAGACCTGGTAATAGCAGAGAGTGAGTTGCTCAGTATCACCCGAGATGTTCTTAATATAGAAGACAAAAGTTTTCATCTTAAATAATTCGCCTGAGTTTCCACTCAGGGCAACAGGCAAATAAGCAAGGGCTGTAACTCAGACTAGCATGCTGATTTGGCACTTCTACAGATGCTCCTCTCTTCCAGGGGAACTGTGAAGAGTCCTGTTTTAGAGTTTGGGGTGAGAATCTCAGCCCTGCCATGCAGAGTACTGAAGATCTTTTTCTTCTGGGATCGACTATGAAGGAAGATGCCCGTTAATCAAGGGTTTAAATTGTAAAATAATGAGAAATATTCCCCATCCTTTTTAGTACTATCCACGTGCTATTTCAAATATATTTTTTCTCAGCAAGAATGACTTTCTGCAGACTTCTGCTGCACTCGCAAACACAGATTTTTACCTGCTCGCCTACACTGGGAACAATACCAAGTTTTCCATAAAGGGAATTCTCATCAGGCAGCTGGATGGGCAGCAGCAGCGTTACAAAGGGTTTCTTCTTGGCCAGAAGCTAAGTGCTATTATTTATATATATATTTGATGAATGGATAGGAAAAAAAAAGGCTGCAGAAGGAAGTTTGATATCCCCAAATAAATGTGAGATAAGCCATGCTGAGCTCACAGCACAGTTTCTCCAGACTCACGCTCAGCCACGACCTTCTCCGTGAGCCCTGAGTCCTGCTGCTTCCCGAGCCAGGACCTGCCTGAGGAGAGGGAAAACGAGGGGAAAAACTTCAGAGATGAGCTCGCAGTGGCCATACCAAGGGATCCTTGTTTGTGAATGTAGGTGTGTCTCAGAGGGAAAGAGGCTACCAAGTTTTGCACCTTGCTCTAAATTTTTACAGATTTCTCTTTCTGGGTCACTGTTCCTTGTACAGATGAAGCCCGGCTTTATATAAGCCTTGTGAAATGAAGTCTCTCCTCATTAATTTTTCACTTGCAAGCCCCATCTATTTTGCTTCGCCTTCTGATTCTTCTGCTTGGATGTTTTCCTTCTGCTTCTTATTTCTGAAGGAGGTATCTAGACATGAAAAGCAAGAACAGAACAGAGCTGAGCTAATTAGCAGCTGCTTTAAGCTATTGTTTACCCTGCACAGGAACACATCTCGAATCAATGTCAATTTGGATCACAAAAATGTTGCTAGAGAGAGACAGGCCAAAGCCTTGAAAGCCCATCAACAGCCACTTTTCAGACTCACAATTTTGCAGCAGATGAGCCCCACTGAGAGATCTTTCCCAGCTCCATAGGTTCCTGTCTGCAGGGAAATTGTTACAAACTCATTTCTCACCAATTCCATGCAAGTGGAAACACCTTGTGAACGTAGTCATTACTATTTCAAAACAGGGAGGAAAGAAATAGGGAAATGTTTAAGAAAAAAAAAAAAAAAGGCAAATACGTGAAAAAATAAAAAGGTGTTTGCTCTTTTCATCCTTTTCCCTGCCATAATGCTCTAATATTAGCTATTACTATTCCAGCTACTGGGAAGGAGCCAGAAAAAAATACGCTTGTTGTGATCAAGGATCCACACTGTCTGAATTGACTCCTCTGTCCTGGGTTCACAAGCACATACATACACACATATGTTTCTGTTTTGTATGCAGGACCTTGGCTCCACTTGTACGTGTGGGTTTTTTTTTACCTAGTCTTCCTGAATGCAAAGGAGTGTTCCAAAGATGATGGGCTGTTCAGATCAGCTGTACTCCATTTCAGTGCAGGCAGGAAAACAAGGAATTAGCTACATCTTCAATAAATGCAATTCAGGTTAGAAGTTGTGAAAATGTTTTTTTCTGGATCAGTCTATGAATATTGGTGCTCGTGCAAATATATGAATTTGCTCTGATTTCCATGAAAACAACACGGAAAGATTTGCATTGACTTTATGAACTAGTTTAGTTATGAACTAAATCATAACTGGTGAAAAGTATAATTTGAGCCTGCTTGCAGTTCGTAACAAACCTACAACGATTTGCCAAAAAAAAAAAAAAAAAGCCTCTATCAAAATGAAAGCAGGATGTTTCGTTGAAGTCACTGCAACATTAAGAGCTTTCATTTGCTCATCAGACTGAGGTATGACAGTGTCACCTAGCAACTTTTGAAGGGCAATCAGACTTGATGGTGCTGAACTGTATAGAAAAGCCTATAAATAAATTAATTTACAAATTAGTACTTTTTATGAGTGTCAAAAGCATCACATTTGACATAAAAAAAATAACACTGTACAGGAGGAAAGGAACCAAAAAATAATTTTCATCCTGGCAGTTATGTAGTGGGAGGACTTAAACTGAGTAATCATGAAATACTGTAACCCTGGGGAGCAAAGGTGTGCATTTCCAATATCCTTGCTTTGAAATACGTACATGCATACCTGTAAGATTTATATACATATATGTATGCATGTATCAATGTTTATTATTTTAGATAAGTTCCATGTTTTTCCAGGTACTTACATTAACAAAGAAGAAAGATTAATCTGTTACATTTTGCCCATACTATTTAATACCTCCTAGTATCTACAATTCCTTATTCTTCAGTAAGTTCATAACCTCCCCTGCTCTACCAGTCCACCTCAAGATCGAGGCATGGAGCACCATGGTGGTCTGTAGTGTTGAAATCCAGTAACTTCCCATTGAATTACTGTTGCCAGAGCTGCCTGGATGGAGCAGATAATTCTCTGTATATGGAAGAGCTTAGGCAAAACTAACAGGCATGATGGTGAGGTTCACGTCAACCAGCCAGTCTCTTTTGTCTATGAATTAAAATTAGGAAAAAGCAGAAATAATAAAAGCTAAATTAGGCCTAATAATTTGTAAGGGGGAGTCCCGAGTAGACCAGCATCAGAGAGGCAGGGTCTAGGCCCTCCTCTGCACAGCTGAGAAGACAAAGTGCCTCTTGTGGTGATTTTCTATGTTGGATTTGAATTATTAAAAGCTTTCACAGAAGAAAAAAATTTTAGACAGAGAACTTTCCTAACAATTATCTGACATGTAATGCATCAGTGAATTTTCTAAAAGTAAGGGAAACAGAAGTTGCAAATATTCTAGAAAAAGACACAAGTGGGTACATACAGCATGGCATTATCTGGCCATTTGTGATATTTTTACCTACATGGCCTCTGTGGGTGAATTAGTTGGTCCCTGCCTGCAGTCACTGGTTGTCTCTGAGTTTACACTTCCAGCCGTTCATCATCCTCCAGGTCACGCAAAGGGACTTCACCGAGGTGGGGGAAAGAGTAGGTGCTAATGGGATCTGCCTGCAGGCTTGTCTGAACAGACTAATCCAAAATAGATCTAAGGAGCCTAACAGTGCTTTAAATCAAATCTGAGCCTGGAGAAGAGGAATCAGTTTGGGTGTTTTTTTTTTTTTAAAAAAAGACTTTAATAGCAGAGAGTAGAAAAAATATTTTATAGGGATTCGTTGATGGCTCTACCCCAAAACCTTTCCTTTCTGCTTTCCTCCTGTCTCCTGTCACCCTTGGGCTTAACCTGCATTAAAACTGAGAATCAGGAGGTTGGATACCTGGCTGCTCGAAAGCAGCACAGTTCCTCTGGGCTCAGCAGGACCCGTCATTTCCAACCTGTGTGGGCACAAGTAATACCTTTGCTGCCTTTTTTTTTTTTTTTTCCACAAGCATATCCCCAATTTGATAGAGGGTCTAACAACTCCGGCATGTGCCCTTCCCTGGTGCGGTGCTGGTTAGTCAATGGCAAGAAGACAGGTTAGCCAGGCAGGCAGCCCACCACCTACCTGCACACCAAAAGCCCAACAAGCATCAGAGCTTCATTTCTGTTAGATTTCTTGATCCTCGTGGATATCTTATTTGTACGTCTCAGGGTCAGGGCAGATGTCACTAACTATTTCGGCATCAACCAACTTCTTTTCTATACATTGATAAACACAGGTCCCAGTTACACATGTTTTTCGCTTCCTACCTGAGTGTAAGAGGAAAAGGCTCCCAATTTTCTGGACAAAGTTGCCAGGGCAGCAGCCAGAAGGTCTGGATGTGAAGGACACAGGGCAAACCATAGAAAAATAATGTGGTGAGGCCTTCTTCTTCTTCTGGGAGGACTCTGGTTTCTTCAGCCTCCAAGAAAACCAATGGCAACTGGATGACCTAAAAGCCTGGCTGGCCGTCTGGTCCAGGCTGCGCAGCCAGGGAGCAGATGGGCAGGAACGGGTGGTTGCCTTTGGCACCTACTGACCTAGGACAAACAGACATTTTGTTAAACATCATTGGCACAGCTAGTCCTCCTTCAGCAACCTGAAATAAATTCCAAGTTTTGTGATTTCTGCGCCAGCATTCAAATGCTCTTGGCGCTGGGCTCATCCTGCTGGTGCAGGGATGAGAGCATCTCACCCATATCCCACGCTGCATGGCTCCTGGGATCCTCAGGACCAGAAGAAAAAGGAGCAAGAAAAAGAAAGGACAGACTGAGGAGCTGGTTCCGCAGCAGGAGAACATGTTACGTTTTGCAGTGCAGTCAGTGGGCCGTGGTACTCTGATGTGCCCCAGAAGGTAAGCACAGGCTGTGTTGAATGCAGCTGGGAGAGTGAGTCCAAGTTTGTGGCAGGACTTTTTCGGAGCAAGCCACCTCTGGCAGCAGCTTGAAGAATCACAAAAAAAGCCAGTGGGTCCTCATGCCCAGGCCCGCTGCGTGGGGAAAACATGGCTTTGTGATGTTTGTAAACCCGCCCAGCTGCCCCGCGGTTCCTCCCCTCCATGGGAAGGGCCAGCAGGATCAGCCTCGTATGGCAGCAGATTTTACTCCCAGATTCACTCAACAGACATAATTGAGGATACTGATTATTCCTTGAGTGTTACGTCATTTTCATTTCTATCTTTGTCAACCTTTCTTACTGTAGCTGAGCGATGAGCAGAGCTGAGAGACCACATTCAGCACAGAGCTGCAGGTCTGCAGGGCACACCGGCGTGCGGACGGTCCTGTGTGCCAGCCTGCAGAGCCGGGTGAGGGTGGCAGTGCCTAGGGCGTGTCTAGTACACGATAAAAGCACTATTACTACCACAGTGGTTAAATATGATTTTTTTTTTCCCTTAAGACTGTATATTATATGTCACAAGGTCTGACACCAATATATACACATCTATTTATGTTGCAAAGTTCCCATAGCTTCACAAAACAAAAATTCTATTGAGCAATTTTTCTTTTACACTGGCTATATGGCAAACATATATAATGACTGATAGTAATTTAAATCTATCTAATTTTGACATTGCTGCAGCCAGTCAGAAAGTTTCCTACTCCACAGGCTAGTATGAAACCAAACCAGATCAGAGAGGCAATTCATATTCATCAGGATGCTTCCTCTCTCCCCGTTCTGTCCTCAGCTCCCTTCCAGACATGGGATATTTTTCATGACAGAGAATGAGCAACTCGTTTTGTCCTAAAGTCACCAAGCAATGCAGACTGCAGTGCAAAGAACTGAACAGTAAAAGCCTTGCTGCCTCAAAACAGAGTGCAATAAAAGGTAAAGTGATAATCCTCCCGCAACGATAACTGTTCCCCATAGGCATCGAGGTTTTTCTGTTATCTTTTCGTGCTCTCTGTAGGCAGGAGCAGCCTGGGACTAAGCAGAGGGCACCAGAACAAAGTGGTTTTCAACAGCAGCAGAGGGCTCCCCTTGGGATCTCCAAGAGCATAGCATGGGATCCAGCAAAAGAAACAGTGAAAAACAGTTTATTTGATTTTTTTTCTGACATACTAATTAATCACTGAGGGAATCTATCTGTATGGTATTTGATCTGGCTTTCCAGAGTTTTCGGTTACACCTTCCATCTGTAATAGAAACTATCTCTGCCTTTTTTTTTTGTTGTTAAAGTAAGCTTTCCCTTTCCCACTTCACCCCTCCTTTCACTGACACAATAAAATACAGTTTTCTATTTTTTTATCATTACATTTCTCCACAGCTACTGGAGAAAAACTGTGTTGAAGCAAAGCTGTAACCCCAATGGAAGTTTGGATTTCTTCATCAGAGGGAGGTTCCGATTTAGGAGACAAATGGCTTCATTTCAGAGGAAAAGAGTTTGATTTGTTGTACAAATACTTTGCAATTCATAGGCTGTTGAGGTGATGAGCTTCAGTTTAATATTCTCTCTCGTGGTTATGTCATAGCACCAGGTACTTATGTTTCATCCCATTGATAGAAGAAAAGTGGCAAGTGAGCAGAGAAAATACAGCATTGATAAAATGATTGCTGGTGGATGGGAAAGAAGCAGGAACACCCTGAAATGTGCCTAGCTGACTGCACAGCAAGGTACCTCTGTGAGCTGATGCGCACCAGCTGCGTGGTGGGAATGGAGATGTCGGGAAGGAAAAGCAAGCCCAATGTACCTTCATCTCCAGGCGTTATGTGTGCAACGGTGACAGAAAGACAGTTTCAGTTCTAAATGGATAAAAAACTCTTTGTATTAATCAAATCAATGTAAATTATGTAATTTAGATGACTGGCAGCTGTAATGGGTTGTATGAAGATACTCTGCCAGCTTAAGTAGAACTGGGAACACAATCAACTCTCAGACCTGAAGAAACGGTTCACAGCTGAGGTTAAAAGCACAGAGGCAGACAAACCCCTGTTGAGTGTCTCTGGGCTAACAGTGGGGGAGGGTTAATGGGTCTTTCCAAAACAGACCTGCTATTGATATGTCCCCACATCTGCTCACTAAAAGCAGGGCCACACTCGTAGGCATGGAGTGGCTCATATCAATTCACTATCCCTGATAAACTTGGCTGCAGTGGTGGAAAAGGCTACTCCCTTGTACCCCAGCTAAAGCCATCACCTAAGATTAAGCACACGTGGTCTGAAGGGTCCTGCCTGCAAGCTTATTCACAACATGTCTGCTAACATGCTGACATTGTGTTTCCATCCGGATTTACTGATGCCGGGCTGGAGCTACAGTCAAGGAACACAGCGGCAGAGGAGAGTCGCTGGTGAAATTCCCCAGAGAAGGAGTTTCTCCTTGCAGCTATTCCTGCTCTTACACGTGCTCCTGTTTGATCCACCTCTGGGCGAGGGCACACAGGCTGATTTAAGCTGCCAGTGATGACAATCAAGGTCATCCTTTGACTTTGACTTGAAATGGGCTATGTACACCTTAGACTATTTATAACCCACACAGAAGTATTCCTCTGCTTAACCAGCCTCCTGAGGGTGTGAGTCACACCGCGGATGGGTTGAGCTCCTACCATGCACCAGAGGACAAGCAGCTACTCTGGTTTCTGTGTCTCTTCACCTTCCTGCCTGTGCACCTTGAGGCACGGGACTAAACGTCTTCTGGAAACTCTGCACCTCCCAGGAGGGTGCGACCACTACCGGCCTTTGCCACCAGGACAGATGTAAGTGGAGGGGACTGTTTAAGGCATTGGCTGAGGTGGGAGATGAGGGGAGAGAGAGAGAGAGGGACTGAATGCACCACCAGTTCAAAAGAAAGATGAATACAACTGTACACTGTGAGCAATCCTTTTTGTCCTTGCAGAAAGGACTCCCACTGTGTTCTGCGTTAGGTAACGTCCGGGGAGGAAAAGCTGTGGGAAAAGAGTATTTTATGCCAGAGAGGATTTACTTCTTTAGCCACTGTCCTCACCATGTACCATAAGGTGCAGAAATGAAGTCCGTTCCCTGTGCCATTCAGGGCAGTGACTGTGATCCCATGAAGTCTTACTTCACTCAAATCTTGTTGATTCAAGGACCATCCACAGGACAGTTCTCTGATTCTAACATCCCAATATTGAGTTCAGCTGAAGTGTCAGCCTCATATATGGTGAAAGGACACCCCCTCCAGCTCACCCCACAGCACAGTTTCCCTGGGGTTCTGTAATGGAAAAAGAAAAACACTTTAAAGACAAGAAATTATATTGAGTTCTCGTACTCCAAATTAGATTAGCATTTTAATGTTGTTTAATTAGTTAGTTGCATGTTTTTGTACACCAGTTTATAATGTTGGGAAACTGTGTTTTACAACATTGCACATACAAATAATAAATTGTGCAACACAGATGTTGTCACTAATTGTAATATTTTAAGTGAAGAGGAAAACACTCTGCTTAGCTTTTAATTAGGTTTATTCCAAGCAGATACAAAAATAAAAACTTACTTGTCTTTTAAATAAATGCCATCTGCAATATATTTCTATACCACAATCTAGTGCAAAGCATATCTGCAGCCTGCTACGCTCCTGCATTATCTTCTTTATGGTGGAAACCCTGTTAGTACAGTGAAGGTAAATTGGTGACAACGGTTGTATTGCAGCATGGCTCTGACATGAAGCATGCCCCCAGCCTGTTTCAGTCAACCTCTCAGACATGTTTTGGGCTAGAGATGCCCTTGCCCTGATAGCAGGAGTGCACAGCAAATGTCTGCCTGTAACCCCTGTCTGTATGTCACTCAGCACTGTGGGACAAGCAGTGAGACTGGTACACCGCGGGTCAGAGAGAGAACTATATAATGCCTTGCTGAACCACATACACACAAGTTTTATCATTATTTGAGTGGCATGAAAGCAGTAAACACTGCAGGAAGCAAACCAAAAGCACCCATTGCCTCTTTACAGCCAGAGTCTCTCAACATGCTGCACAACCAGGGAGTTTCTTCGTTTCATAAAAAAGATAAGTCCAAGTGAAATAACCCCTAATACTGGCTAATTTATTTTCCGTTCCCATTTTCTGTTTCCAAAGCACAGAAGATACCAATGTAAATGCCTAACGCCCGAGGAATCAGGCCACATTTGTCACTGTTTACTGATGTACAATTTGCATATACAAGTTTACTTCCAGCAGCAGGGTTACAACACATGTAAAGTAAGAGGCTTAGTTCCACGTCAGACCGTTGCAAGAGTTATTTATGCCCTGGGACCGGCGGCTGGCAAACAGGCATCGCTGTTGGGAGGAGGGCGAGCCAGCTCCCAGGCACTCCTGGCATCAGGCCGCCTCATTACCAGAAGCCTTTAAGCTCAGTCCAAGGGCAGAAAAGCAGGACATGCTACGTGTGTGTGTGGCAGCTGAATGGCCCCTCAGCTGAAGAAGGTGGGACCATCCCTTTTTCACCGTGGCAGTTTAAGCCTCTCAGAAATATCTAGTCCAAAAGATGTTGCTGTAGAACAACCCACGGCCGCTTTGCAGGCTGTTTCTGCAATAACGCGATTCCCCCTCATCCTCACCAGCTAGTCAGACAGGCACTGACACCGTCCTCTTTGGGTCGATGTGAGTTGTACCTCTCAAAAGTAAAACTGCTACAAAGGAGCGTCCTCAACTCCCCCCCCTCCTCTGCAATGCAACAGGAAACCAAAAAATAACAAAATTACCTACCACCTCTTTTTTTAATGGGAAGTTTTACATCTAAATCCTCGTATCCACTATTCCTTACAGACTGATTTTAAAACATACCCGAAGACCAAAAGGCTAAAGCCATGCCCAAAGCGACCTTCAACTGGTGACAGACCGATGGGCTCCGTGTTCCTGGATATGAATGTCAGACACCATGGGGAAGGGAGGTGCGTGGCTGTCATCATCTCCTCTTATTGCAGTTGTAGTATTGGTTCATTTCTAAATCAAGCAGAATTGAAATCTGGAAATGTATTTTTTGAAATGTTTATTTCATCTTTTTCTTTCTTTTCTCCTTAGTTCTTGTTCTTGAGGGACAAGAGGGGGGAATGGGAGGAAATTATTAACTAAAGGGCTTGTGCTCTCAGAGTAAATTGTTTTAATCTGTTTTCATCAGCTGCCTCTGAAATCTTGGGGGTGGTTGCAATGCTTGGGAGCATTGAGCTTGCACTCAGCGCGGTGGAGGCACACGTGGACACTTCTTCTCCCCACGTCCCCTCACCCCCAAGAGGCAGGCAGCCGCCTGCTGAGCCCAAGCACCCCGACCAGCCCCAGTGCTGGTGTGAGGTGTCATGCACAGAACCCCCCACTCTGCGGGCGAGCTCCAGCCTGGGGAGCCGGGGACCCAGCCTTCAGTGCCACTCACCCAGTGCCAGCCTCTCCTGGAGGTCAGCCCTCCTCAATTGCCACGGAGTGACCTGCACACAAAATAATTATCTTACAAGACACCTTTTTCTTTTTAAGAAATCTCGTAGTATTCCAGGTAGCCCTTCTTTTCTCGTCTTATTAATTTTGCTCCTGTTAAATGAAAGCTGATAAAATAAAAACTGCTGTAAGACCCAGAGAAAATTAGGTTATGTAACCTCTTTTTTATTTATTTTCAATGATCCCAAAGTTGTTTCTTATCATTCTTCAGGTACATTGTGCTCAGGAATAAATTAAACTCTCTATTAAACAAAGAGGAGCTGCTTTTTCTACTCTAATTTTCTCTCTTTCTCAATTCTCACTCTATTATTAGGGAAAAAAATAACAAGCTTAGCTGAAGCCAGAGGAGCCCTTCCAGCTTTGCGCATTCACACCGTGCGATTACCTCATGTAATCCAAGTGGTCCATCTATCGGTCTCTGGCTGATACGACAAGCATCAAAGTCAAAAGTACAGTGATGTTTTTCTTTACATAATTACTTGCTGATGTTGACAAATGGAGTGACAGCTGTGCCCTTTTTAGGGCAAGATTTGTGCAGAAATCAAAGTCACGTAAATAATTTCCCTGGGTGTTTTTCTCACCATGCCTGTCCCTGCTCTGCGCCCACAGTCCCGGCCGTGTGCCGAGCTCCCGGGGAGCTCCCGAGGGCCCCGCTGCCCTGGGTGCTAAATCCCACTCTGACAGTTTCTGCCATGTCTTGAACTGATTCCACTGCAAAGTGGATTTGGTTTTTTTATAAACTGTGATGGGAAGAGCCAGCAGAGACCTCTACACCCCCAGAAACTGAGAGGGGGCAAGGAAGGAGGAGAAGGTGGTGGGTAGCTGGAGACAGAGCTACCTCTTGGGAAATACAGCAGACCCGTAGGGTTTGGTGGTTTACAGCCCCTTCCAGATTTACCTCTTGCAGTGCCGAGCCTGGCCGGAACGGCAGGGTAAGCAGCATCCAGCCACCTCTGGCTGTCATTTACAGGCAAAACTCAGTGCTCCCGTGGCGCTGGGTCTCTGCTGAAAGCATCCAGAGAAGCAAAACAGGTACCAGCAGGGAAAGGCGTTCAGGGTATGGCTGAGACGTCACCTCACTGTTCTTCCCTGGGACCACAGGCTGAGCGGTGTGGCCTCCCTGCCTCGTGGCTCCTGGGCCCGCCACACCCTGGAGTCAGCAGTGACTGGTGCATGAGAACACTGTTGGTCCACCACCACATGTGAAAAGCACAAAAGTACAAAAAAACCTTGAGAAAATCCACCTCTGCTCCTTAAAGAGTTCACGGTCAGCGGGGCAGAGCTTCCAGAAATTATGTTGTGTTTCTGGGGATGGCAGGGGCATGGGTCAAGGTGACTTGATCAAGGTCACCAACCCAGCAGTTACTGGTGATTGTAACCACTACAAATTTAATATAATGTCTACCTCTCCTGGAGTCATTATATTGCTCCATTTTACCCAGAGGGCAGCGAGGACAGCAGCGTCTCGAGTCACCCAAGCAGGCACAAGGAGGAGCCGGGGGCTCCTTAGGGGCAGGTTGCTGGGTCATACTGTTTCCTGACCACACAAGGATTCGTCATGCCCACAGTCTTGGCTAACACCAAAGAGTATGGCAGAGCATGTAAGTCAGAGAGAGAAGGGGCCACAGGGTGTATGTGCACGTGTGTGAGCATGTACACATGGGGGCGGGGGCCTCTCCCTCTGCACGCTGTGAAGGGCAGGACAGCATAAGTAGGTCTATCCCATGACATTGCACCACAAATATGTAAATGTTAAAAATAACTAATCAGAACCTGACCCAGCAAATAGATGAGCAATTCCTGAAAGGCACCAAGGTTCAGCTCCTGTGCTAATACTCCCAACTGCCTATGTTAATCTCAATTAGGCAAAGTCTATACTTATTAAAATTGTCAGCTTTCCATTTTATGCATGTAAGGGCAAGAAAGAAGTCAAGTAAATGTGTGCATGACACTGCTGGGGGAAAGCACAAAGTACACAGGCACAAAAGCTTTTTGTCTCTTTCTTTTTTTTAAAAAAAAAAAAAAGGCTAGTATGACATAAAGGCTCCCGAGTATGACAAGAACCTGCTGCCACAGTGTGCCATGGTGCAGGTCTAGAAGCACCAGAGACAGCAGAAGATGCCATGATGGTCTCACAATCTGCCACCTCCAGGGCATCATTCCAGCACTAAACTGGAGGAGAGGTGGTGTCTAATGGTGAGACCATGGGAATGAAGACAAACTTGGGGGGCAGGGCCTGAGGCACAAGGCAGGTGGCAAAATAAAACTGAATTGCTAAGGAAGGAAAGGAGGAATGAGAGAGGCAACTTGTTTCTCAGCCCGAGAAATTTTACCCAGTGTATAGCAATGAAACATTATAGGTCAGGAACAATTTCTGTGTGTACCTGTGGGTGTTTACACGTGCTTTGGTACATCAATGCAGCTAGAAGTGGCACTAACAGGTACTGATTTTTTTCATCTTATTTTCAATATAACTTCTTGTCCTGCTTCTTCTGCTTCACACCTGATGGCCTGAAAATGGCAGTTCACCAGTTCAGATTTCACCATCAGCTTTGGTAGTTATCACGTTTGTGCTTATATAAAGGCTATGAAAGACTGCAGTTCTTCTGTTTAAATCAAAACTCATTTCAATCCTTTCTTTTCTTTTTCTTTTTTTTACAAATGACAACAAAACTGTGAACACAGGTAGGAAAATAATTGATGCATTCTAAGAAACTGTCAGGTGTGAAAAATGTTGAAGGCTCAACAACCCTATTAATGCTATGAGAAGGTGTTAGACAGCAGATTTATGTAGCAGCACCAACACAGCATAAGATATATATGACAGAAATTAAGACAACAAAATTCTGTGCAACTACTTCACATTTTTTTTTTCTGCTAGAAGCAGCGTTGCAACACGTGATCTGAAACCCATCAGCTGACAGAGGGATATGGGCAGGTCCACCTAGACAGAGACCCTCATCAGCAATAAGTACCCCCAGACATTCCCACAGGGTTTTCAGGAGCATAGCTGCAGGTGGCAATAAAAGGGCAGAAGTGTCTTTTCTCCCTTCCTCCATGTTTCTGTTGTTAGCTCATTTGCCCAGGAAGTAGATGAGATACAGGTTTAAAATGTTTCCCCACTTAAGGAGCTTCCCTTCTCCTACCTTAGGCACTCTGTCCTGCCCATAAGCTACTCTAAGTGCCCACAACGCCAAAGGGACAGTCAATGCCCGTCTGTCCTGTTACCAGCCATGCGTATGGTTGGCCTGGTCTGTGCCCTCCCTTTGCATCATCTCAAAAATGGCTGGGTCCCTACAGCCATGCTGCTTTGTGAATCTGAACATTAATACCCCCAGAAGAGTCTGGTCCTATTTGCTTTCCAATATTCGTAACCAGGCTTAAAGACCTGAGGGCACTTTTCAAAGACTATCCATGCTGACTTTGGTGCCCCCTTTCCCTCTTCAGTGCATCTCTTTCCCTCTCTCCATCCCTCAACACTGTGCTTATCTTAAACTGCACAGTATCCTGCCTCGATCAGGTTCAGGAAAAAGACTCTCTTTTTCCATTCAGCTGTGGATAAGCCCACTGAAGAGTACTATCTGCCATGTTTGTCTATAGATAAAGCACCATGACAGAAAAACAAATTTTTCTATAATAGCCTAAGGTTTCTTCTTTTAATCAAAAAAACCCCAAAACCCCTGAAATGCATCAATTTTCCATTAGAACTGGAAATGTTCTGACATCCTATGATATTGCCTTTGCATTTCACTGTTCTGCTGGCATTTCAGAAGTTTAAAATGAAAAATTAGCTTTCAAAAAGTAGGATCTTCTTGATTAGAAAAACTTGTTGAAACAGTAATGGAAAGATCAGAACAACTTCATTAGTCTTCATTAAATAAAATAAATGTTATTTCTATTCCCTTCACATACAATCATACATTGCAACTATTAATATTGCAGAGATGTTTCTTTTGTCCCAGAATTTAATGTATAAAGCTGCAAACCTCCTTGCATGAAAAACAACTTACGATCACTAGAATGACATGCAGTTCATCTTTTTTACGTTCATTAATTTTCTGTAAATAGAGCACAGTCGCTTTGCATTGTTTGCATTAATGGAGAGCTCAGAGCAGTTTACCCTGTTACTACTCATCATTTATTTGGGTGATAATTTTAAAAAGCTTTTAAATTAAAATGATAAAGATGGTTAGGGGGAAAGATACAGCCTTTCAGAATGTTTCAAGTATGATAGATTATCCCAGCAAAAAAGATGGTTCTCATTTAAGAGACATGGCAGGGCCGGCTGCACATCTCAAGCAATTTTTCAAGCCCCCCACACCTCATGTTAGGCATCTTGCCCAAAGCCATTCTGGAGCATAATCGCACCAGCCTCCTGCTCATGCCCCTGTCAGGGGCTCAGCCTCATCCAGCCGGTCCCTCGGGCACCTGCCAGCACGCAGGGGTGACTTTGCCCTGGTGCCTGGGCTGTGACAAGTGACCCACCATGGCTCTGCTCTGCTCCATGGCCTGGGATGTCAGGCAGCGAGGGGCTGGTGACACCTCCAGGTGACCCCACCATAGCCTTCGGCCTCACTGGGTCCAAAAAAGCAGGAGTCAGGGCAGCAGGAGTAGGCACAAGGCATAGCTCCTGGCATACTTGGTCCCTTACTTGCACCCTCTTTGCACGCAATCTGATACACATGCTCTCATCGTGAAAAATACCCATGTTTGTGATGGGGACATTGTAACCAAAGTATTTGAGGAAAGGAGGGACCCCTGGTCCATTGGCTGCCACCCTTCTGCAGTGCTCAATCAAATAGACACCTTCCAACCCTAGATTTAATTTTGTTTTTCCCTAGAGTTATTAATTATGAAACAACAAATAATACTTTGGAAATTCAAGCTGTAGTCGTATTCCCACAGCTCCTTGGAGCCCTCCACCCCCTGAATCACAGCAGCACTGCAGGCCAGGCTGGGGCTCTGCACTGCCCTGAGCAGGGGCCAGGACACTGCCGGGGGGGCTGCAGTAAACAGTGGCACACAGAAATCTTGGGTTTCACTCCAAGCTGTTAAAAAGAGACAAATAGCTTCACAACGAGCAGCACTTGTGAGTAAAGTCAGCCTGGAGAAAGTAAGTGACTGTCCTGGGTGTCTGAGTAACGATGGCCCCTTATACGGCTGGGGGTGTGCTCAGCCCCGCTGTCCCCGGCAGCACCCCAGGTGCTTTCCCTTGCTGCGGTGGGGCTGACGTGGAGCTGAGGGAGCTCACCTATTACACCCAAAATACATTTATTCCCACTGTCAGCCTTTTGAGCTCTGCTGGCCAAGTCATCCCTGGCCTGCGCGCTGTTTGCATGAGGTGTCCCGATGCCTGTGGGAGCTTTTCAGCCATGACACTGTGTAAGTGCTCCTCTGGGGAACTGCTCCTCAGCTGAAGGTTTACAGAAATTAAAAAAAAAAAAAAAAAGAGAGACTTCTCTATGTCTGGCATTAATAGTTAAGTTTGTGTCGCTATCTAGATGCGCCGTTGTATCAGCCCAGGCACTTTTTCATGAGGGAAGCTTGCTTAAAATAGTGGAAGTAGAGATGACACGAGTCTCTTCAGCACACAGCAAGGCAAGTGAGCGTGTTTTGCCATGGGCAGGAGCAAAGCAATTGATTTAACAGGTTGATCTAACCTAGATTAGAAATATTCGTTTGTTTGTTTGGAGCTCTGTGTGACAGACGGTATCAG
Organism: Strix aluco; assembly: GCF_031877795.1. Taxonomy (NCBI): domain Eukaryota; kingdom Metazoa; phylum Chordata; class Aves; order Strigiformes; family Strigidae; genus Strix; species Strix aluco. The sequence continues at coordinate 13,242,135 of NC_133943.1, read as the reverse complement.
TTTGACATGTTAACTCTCCAACTAACATTTCCTTCTGTTCCTACAAGGGCTTCGGTTGCCTGACAGAGAGATTTGGGGTAGGCAGGAAAACCTAGCCAGCTCTGGGGAATGATTTAATTTCCTCTCCCTAACCTGGTTAGGGGCTCTGAGACAAGGAGGATGAGGAAAGGCAAGAACAACTAGAATAGTTGCCCATAGAGGCAGCTTATCTGTTTCTGCTGACTATGGCGGGAGCCTAAAAGCCTGGCTGTCTCCCTTAGACACAGAATTTGTAGGTCTAAAAAAAAATAAAATAAAAAGCAGCCAGTACTCCCATTCTCCCCGTTGACCAGTCCCTCTAAGCCCTCCTCATGTATATGCATCAGAAAACGAGCCACGTGTGCTAGCACATCTTTGCTACTGAAATCTAATCAAGTGTCTCCAGCCAAGATGCAGAAGTGGACACCTTACCCCTGCCAGTCATCTGCAGACCTGCAGCCTCCTCACTTGAGGCTGATGGTGCAGGTCTGCAGCGTGTTGATGGCCACCATGCAGAGGAAAGTAGGTCCAAAACGTTATTGCATTTAACTTGGCTCTTATGCCTCACACAATATACTTTACATATTAATTTTTCCAAGCCTTTCCTGCCCATTAACTAGGACACACCTTGCTCTTATGGTCAGACAGATCACTCATACAAATTTATGCCAGCTATCCATCAGCATTCGTTATCTTATTACCATGTTACCATGTTTATATTTTGATTGCAGCTTAGCCTGGCAATTACTTACTAACCAAAAAAACAATTCCAGCAGACAACCTAAACAAGTCTCATCTAACAAAATATCTTTTGTTTCCTTTTTTCCCTGCTAATACATGCAAGACTGCTGTAATTTCCTCTGGGTAATAGGCTTGCTTCAACTAAGCTTCTCAGGCCTGTATTTCCCTGCTTGCGTTTTTGAAAAATTTAATAACAAACATTTTTTTTTTAAATTAATCCAGTCAGTAGCGTGTTCCCTTGTCATCTCTAGATGCTGGGAGAAGAGGTAGGCTCTCGCTAATCTGAAACAAGTAACACCAATCACCATGAAGTCAGCTGAGGAAAATCCTTTATACCTAGGTTAGCTTCCAAAATCATGGGCCATTCCAGCATCTGGATGCTGAGAATGCTTCCATGCATTATGTAGCCAGTGACGCACTGCTATAAACTATAAATCTAATGTAAATATAATATACAGTCAGTATGCAAACCAATATTCTGCAAGCTAGGCAGAGGCAGAGGGGTTCCCCATTTTTTCAGAAAACACCAAGACTGCCCTCAGACTAAAATCAGGTCAGAGTTCATTATCCAACATTTCTCAATCCAACCCCTTTCACTCCTTTTTTCAGCAGACTCAGTAATGTACTTCCATAGGAAAAAATGCAGAAGATACTTCCCAGCAGTAAGACAGTAGGAAAGAATTGAATGTTATTTGGTATCTGCTGTAAATTGAGTTCATCATAAAGCACTTAGGAGTAGGTTTTGCTCGCAGTATTAGATTTGGGGAATGGCATATGGCATATCAAGTGATTAAGGCTCTAAACAGTACATTTAAGGCCTGCTCATAATGAAGTTCTTGAGAATTTTGCAATTAATGGGAGAATTGGGCCTTTCATAATCTATTTAAGTAGAATATATCATACATCATGATAAGTTCTACAGCAAACAAGCTGCCCAGGCATTTGTGTCCTCTTGGAGCCCAGAAGCCCTCTGAAAGGCAAAGGGCCCCTTCTCCTGCCTGTGCGGCAGAGGTGGGGTGATGGGGCGATAGGCTGGGGGGCATCTGCAGAGATGGCCAAATGCTCGGAGTTAAGCAGCGTGATCTCCCCAGTGCCCACCTTCTGCAGCCTCACATCCACCCAGCACAATCGTTTGCCTTATACAAAGAGCATTTGTCGTTCTGGTTTTGTGTGCCTTTTTAAATTTAGTGCAAATGACTTCATCCTGGGAGCCCCGCGCTCACAGTCGTGTCCTGCTTTCTTTTCACGGGCAACTTATAAATTCCTGAAAATAAGGAATTTTAATGGGAGTGCTGATTCAGCCTGAACTTTGCTGTACCAGCACAGAATGCACTGAAAGGATAAAATAAAAGGACTTTACAAACTCCATCTCTGTGTGCCTGATGATTTTCTCTAGGGAACAACCTGGCAAGTTATCTGACAATACCCGTACAGAGAAGCTTTCGTTTTGCCTGTGTGCTGTGCATGTCAATGAGGTCTGGAATAAACAATCCATGCAGCAAAGTGGTGTATTATTTATGCATTGTCACATCCTTCTATACAGAAAATTGGCCCTAAATTAAAAAAGCAGGTATCAATATTGCCTACGTGCTGGCTCCTGGGAAGAAGCTTGAGGGAAGAAGGCAAAATTTCAGTAATAAAGGCTCTTTTCCTCCTATCGATGTAAACAAACAGCCTGTGCCACTGGAGCAATGTTTATGCTAGCAAATACCCTGAGGTGTTTCACAGAAATCAATCTGCAGAGAAAAATTGCCTAAGATAATAAAAATTCAGCAACTCCCCAACTCAAGCCCAGGCCTTACTGCATGTTTGGGGCTGGGGGTGAAGGGTGAGGAGAGCAATGGGTCAACTCTTTTAAATTTTCAGCTCATGAAATGATATCCTCCGAGCCCTGAATACCATGCTGGTTACAGCTTGGTTCAATCAGATTCAAGGACAGGAGAAATTGCAGGAGGGAAAGCAAGTGGAGTTGGCTGCAAGCTGCAGGAATACGTGTTTAGAAAAAACTTCTGCAGTGGAGTGAACAGGGAGGGGGCCACTCGTACGGAAACCAAACGATTTGGCAGGTAATTTTCCACCCTCCTCCTGTGGTTGCTTATTCTCGGTGCAGCATAGCCAGGCCAGGGCATGGCAGCCTGCAAAGAAATGTCATCCCCAGCTCTATCACCTCGAGGAGCTTCGTGCCCTGCAGTGACTGTGATATAGAGGACAGAATTATGGTTTCACTGTAAAATCAAGCAGAGTAAAACCTTGCTTCACTGTAAACCAGGCAGTGAATAAAGCAAGGGCTTGTCTGTGATGATGGTAATTTGTGTGGCTATTCTGCACCTCAGCCAGCGGGTCTAGTAAAAGCAAGTAAAGGAGTCAGCTAGCCTTAATTTTAACATGCAGAAGAATGCAAGATTTGCTCTAATTTTCTCTTAAAGCTCCCAGCATCCCCACAGCAGTGAAATACTGTCCATCCTTTTCTGTTCCCCTGCCTTCTGAGCATACAGGGCTCTAGGCACACTGGCTCCTGAGGTATGGGACTGGGCTCCAATCACTCTCTGGCTCAGTCAAATGCAAATCTTCGTATTTTCCTTTAGATGCTCTTTAACTTTCCTCCCTGCCTTAAAAATCACAGCAAAGTCAAACCTCTACTGTGCAGAGAGGTTGGGCAATTCACTAATGGTTATGAATGACTCTGAGATCACTCTAAGCTGGAGCCGCTACAGGGTGCCCATGCTTCATGATGTTCATAGTGCCAGAAAGAGCCATGAGAGTCCTCAGACTCCATCTCCCCAAGTCCAAACACCCCTGAAATCCCACAGACCCTTTAAACATTGACCTTATCACTAGTGATGTCCACGAAACTTCCTGAGCAGGTGGTCTATATATGGTATAAAGCCCAGGTTAGGTATTCCCTAGGGTCTGACATAACGAAGCCTTGTGCCACTCTGTGCAACTGGAAAGAGTTGGAAGAGAGCAGTGTGGTATGAAACAGAGCTGAAGACACTAAGTCTTTTCTGACTAAGAGGTGACAGGGCCTCTGGTGAGCCAGCTCAGGTGACTGTTCCAGATATTGCTTGGTCATTCAACACTTTCAACTCTGTAAATCACAGAAGGTTTCTCATCACACACGTGCTTTTGAGGTTTTCAGTTATGGCATGACAAAAGGCAAGGTTGGTACTGTTTTCAGTGGTATCAGAAACTCCATGAGAACTCATGCCCACCAGGACCTTCTTATTACCAAACCTGGTCAGAAACCACATATATTTGGGGTAGGAGGAAGGTTGGGTTAAGGAGAAATTACCAAAACTTTCTTTTCAAACTTCAAACTTGTTTTTTGTACCAATTATGAATGAAGATTGAAGTTGGCTTTTGTTCTATTGATTGAAGAAGGGAATGATGGGTGAAACTCATAGTAGAAAGGACGTGAGATCTTTACAGAAGTGCTCAGATATGATTGATTCATATCACTGAGATTTAGAAGGCTAAAGAAAATCCATATAAAGGATAGGGAGGGTTTTTCAGATCTCAGACACCATCAAGGCCACAAATGCACTACTGCTTTTTGACATGAAAACCCCACACATCGTAAAGAGCCTTTGGACTATAGCATTTTTAGCTGAATGACTCTTACGATAGGTTTTAGATTTCCCCTCACAGTATCTGCTCCTCATTTCATTGTCCTTTTCACTATAACTTAAGAAAAACAAGAGGCAGGAGACACAGCTTACAGTCCTGATACTCACTGCTCTTTGTAACATCTTCTGAGTATATTTATTTAGAAATAAAGAAAATGAGATTTTTGACAGTCAGGAAAATCGAGAAAAAACAGTCCCTGCAGTTACACAGTCCCTGCAGTTACACAGTCCTGGTCCTTAGGCCAGGGTCGTGCCAAGGACTGACCAGTTCCTGCCAGTCTATCAGCAATCAGATACAAATCCCAGCCAGATGCAGATCCCTACCAGACCAGTTTAAATTCAAATGTCCCACAGGCTTACAACCTTTTTCTTACATGAGTGCCTTTCACTTTTGACCTAGTATATACATCGAGAATCCACAGTTTTCTTTGGGTAGTCATTTCCCCAGCACCCTGTTAAGGTTCTTGTACCCACGTACACCAGGAACTGGTCCAGCAAAACCCACACTGCAGCACTGCAGCTGAGTGCAGGCAAATGCAGACTTTAGCCCTCACCGCCTGTGGATTTGCTACAGCAGGGCTGTGCCACCGGCTGCCTTTTCTCTTCATTAAGTTTTGCAGCCAGCCAAGTTTTAGGACCAGTTTGATTTTCTGCAACTCTGCTATTCAGCCAGCCTTCCTGCCCTTCCCTGTGCCCTCTGCAGGTATGTGCTAAAAACAGTCAACTTGGGAGAGCAAAAAAGCAAAAGTGTTTCATAATACATTTCTCTAGGACTGGATTCACAAACTAGTTACACAGTCCCTCAGCAGTTCAAAAGCTATTTATACCTAAAATGCAGTAATTAAACCCAATTTACAGCACAGTGCAATTCTTGGACAGGTGAGATTAGCTGGATGGGTCTTGCCCTAGCTAGTCAGCTGTAATCTGAAACGATGTCCAAGCTGAGCTGCGCAATGGCATTCATGTCTGCAGCCATCATTGCTAGCAGTGACTCCTGAGTTTACCATGGCTGAGGTGTTTGGGATTGGGGCTGGCCACAGGAAGCTGCCACCTAATCCTTCCATACAGATGTCTCAGAGTTCAATGCTGCCACCTCTGAGTATCCCAAAGCATTTCACTGGCTTTGTAAGGGGATAGTAATGGCAGAACCTGTTGACCAATGTGCAATACCAAAGGCATTTACTTGCTACTTTTGATCCTCTCTCCAAAGCAGCTTCCCTCAGATGATTTCTAACTTTCCTGCTGCTCACTTTCTTTAAATTACATCCCTCAACATCAGTAAAAAGGTGTTGACAAATGAGTGTGATAAAGCTAACTAGTCCAGCAAATGCCTGAGAATATGTTGATTTCTTTAGTCTCTAATAATAAAATTAAAACCTAAGATGGTTTCATCCTTTCCAGCACATTTAGGCTGTATTTCTTTTCCCATTACCTTGGCTAAGATACAAGGTGGATGATATTCCATTTGGGTGATAAGGAACCAAAAGGGAGTTGTTTTTCTGCTGCTGGCAGTCTGGCAATCACTGCAGCCCCATGGGGAGATCTTTCCTCTTCCTGTGTCTCTGGAGAAATGCCCACGACATGGAGCCTCTGGCAGCTTCTGCTCTCCCGTTCCCAACCCCACAGCACTGCAGGACCCTTCACGGGGCACAGCCCCTTCGCAGGCAGGCAGCACACACCTGAAAAGGAATCACAGCAATCCCCAAAATCTTCTGGAGCATCTGGGGAGGGGTAGCACCCACTCAGGTCCAAGGGGTGCTGCACCCCTCCCCGTGCCCCAGGGACGCCCATCAGCCTGCCCACGCGCTTGCGGCAGTTGTCAGCCTCCCCCAGCAGCTCAGGATCTTTCACTCCAATACTTATTTGCAGTATCTACCAGCTCTGACTATTTAAAGCAATCAGAGATTTACATCAGGAGACTTTAAATATAGAAGTAATTTTGTGTAAACTCTTGCCTTTATTGCAGCAAGGAGAAGGGAGGGAAAAGCCTTTCTTTTTTTAGACTTGGCAGGAAACAAGCAGTTAAATAAGTGAATACTATAAAATGAAAATCTTAAAGTGATTACAAATATGAAAGGAGTGAATACCAAATTGAAACAGCCGTTTAATCAAGATAAAGTGCAGAAATCCAGCAATTGGCCTCTTTCCATGATCCTGTAGCGCTGTGCAAAGAAGGCGGTTTACTGTAGCATTACCAATCTCAGTTGCTCGGCTGCTGACTCCCGATACCCCAAAGTCTTCCACCCTTTGCTGCTTTTCACATGCAAAATGCCTTCTTTTATGGATCACCCTTGATGTAAAGTGGCTTTAATTATTCAAGAACTGAAATAAAGATGAAAAAGTAATTGCATTTTAACTGCTCTAATAATGGCAGGAAGCTGCACTGTGACTTAAATACTGAAAGGTGAAGATTAAGACTGTTTATTAAAATGCCTTTCCTTCAAACACAGCTTCTTCGTATTTTATGCCAGTCTTCCCTCGCCCCATAACCAGGCACACAAGTGTACGCCAGGCTTATTCCTAAACTCCTGAGATGGTTTGGTCTGTTAGACAGTGATATCTACAAATTGGAGCTTTTTACCATAAGCAATTTTAAGGTTGAGGGATTTTCTTGTAATGTACCAATACCAGACTTCTCAGCTTGAGATGTTTGCTTACGCCAAGCATCTACAGACTGGGCACTAATGGCCCTTCAGAGATGGGTGACAGCAGTGGGAGGTTGCAGCAATGGTGTTATATGGTGGGGAAATTACATTGTTTAACGGGAAGCTCCCACTGCCTGACAAACAGCGTGGCTCTGGTGGTCCTTGCAACGGGAAAGCTTGAGTTGGTTTTCCTTGTTATGTGCAAGCAGCACACAAAATCCCCAAGATTTTGGAATGGGAGGGAAGGGCATTAAAGAGGATTTGTTTTCTCCTCACTGTACTTCATGTGTCTGTTATGCTAAATCGTAGGTGGGAACAAATCCCGTCAGCCAGCCACAGTGGTGGGAAGCAACGTCACCAGGCAGCCTTTGGCAAGGAAGCTTCAAGACCTGACCTAGCCTGACATTAACAGCACTTCGGAAATTAGTGTGAAAGTCACTGCTCAATACCCATGTATCATTTCCGAATGTCTCAGCTGACAGTTTTTCCTTCTGCACGAAGAAGTTTTCTGCTTTTGTTGCCATCTCTGTCACAACAGGAGCTTTAATTCCTCACACCAGCTTCCTAACACAAACCAGATCGCTCTCTCCTGCACAGTTCCTCCTGTGGCTACATCGCCCGGCAGTATCAAGTCAGACAGAATAAATTCAGGGAAGGAAAAGATGTGAGTGGAATATAGAGTGAGGCTATTGACTTGGTGTGCCAGACATGGACTGGAGTCAACTCCAGATGTGAGCTGAACAATAACGAAAACCTTATACTTTGTCACCTTTTAAAGTACACGGAGGGATGTCCAAATAATTGCTTTCAGTGAATGATTTCAGGCAGTCATTAGCCTCATACAGAGAGAATAACACACATAAATACACAGGCAAGTCTAATGTGAGCAGAAAAAAAGTTATCAAAACAATTTTTAAGAAACAATCTAATGTATGAGGGAAAGTGAACTTCATTCTCTCTTCCTCTCCCTCTTGCTATTCCTCTTCTTTCTTTCAATGGTTGTGATGCTCAGTACAAGTTCTCTACTGATGGAGGTTATGCAGCATTTTCATAAGCAGTCCGAAGAGAAGCCTTGAGGTTATAATGGTGTTATTATTCAGGTAGTTTATTTTTGCTGGAAGAATCATTAATTTAAATTGCAAATCAAAATGGAAGAAAATTCATCTATTATTATTTGTCTATTATTTAACTATTTGTCTATTAATTAACTAACTGGTCATTTAAATCAAAGTGAAAATAAGCCAGACATCTCACCTCTGTGCCCAGCAAGATCATGGAGCAGATCCTCCTGGAAACTATGCTAGGGCACATGGAAAATAAGGAGGTGATGGGTGACAGCTAGCATGGCTTCACTGAGGGAAAATCGTGCCTGACAAATTTGATGGCCTTCTACAACAGGGTTGCAGTGCTGGTGGATAAGGGAAGAACAACTGTCATCATCTACCTGGACTTGTGCAAAGCTTCTGACACTGTCCTGCATCCTTGTCTCTAGATTGAAGAGACATGGATTTGACAGATGGACCACTTGGTGGATGAGGAACTGGTTGGATGGTCACACTCAGAGCTGTGAGTGCAAGTTCCTCAATTTGCTGATGACACCAAGCTGTGTGGTGCGGTCGACACACTGGAGGGAAGGGATGTGCCATCCAGAGGGACCTGGACAGGCTGGAGATGTGGGACCATGCAAAACTCATGAAATTCAACAAGACCAAGTGCAAGGTCCTGCACATGGGTCAGGGCAATCCCAAGCACAAATCCAGGCTGGGCAGTGAGTGGATTGAGAGCAGCCCTGTGGAGGAGGACTTGGGGTACTGGTGGATGGAAAACTGACTATGAGCCAGCAATGTGCACTCACAGCCCAGAAAGTCAACCATGTCCTGGGCTGCATCAAGAGAAGTGTGGCCAGAAGGTCAAGGGAGGGGATTCTCCCCCTCTACTCTGCTTTCGTGAGATCCCACCTGCAGTGCTGGGTCCAGCTCTGGGGCCCCCCACATAAGAAGGACATAGACCTCCTCGAGCAGGTCCAGAGGAGGCCATGAAGATGATCAGGGGCTGGAGTACCTCCCTTATGGGGACAGGCTGAGAGAGTTGGGGTTGTTCAGCCTGGAGAAGAGAAGGCTCTGGGGAGAACTTATAGTGGCCTGACAGTACTTAAAAGGAGCTACAGGAAAGCTGGGGAGGGACTCTTGATCAGGGAGTGTAGGGATAGGATGAGGGGTAACGGTTTTAAACTGGAAGATTTAGGTTAGGTATAAAGAAGAAATTCTTTCCTGTGAGGGTGGTGAGACACTGGCACAGGTTGCCCAGAGAGGTTGTGGTTGCCCCCTCCTTGGCAGTGTTCAAGGCCAGGTTGGACGGGGCTGTGAGCAATCTGGTCTAGAGGAAGGTGTCCCTGCCGGTGGCAGGGGGCTGGAACTAGATGATCTTTACAGTCCCTTCTACGAAGGGACCTTCCTGTTCTACAATTCTATGATTCTATGATTGGCTATGCCTCAGCAGACCCCTGCTCTGTGAGTATTAGACTGCTGCAGGTTGGACCGACCCAGTTCCCACCAGGAATGAAACAAGTCACAATATGGTCCCCCCAGGTGTCCAGAAGACTTACAGCCCTGGTGATGCTGTTACCCTCATGAGCTGAGCCAACCCTTCGGTGCAAAACTGCAACATAAGGAACAGCACAAAAGGCTGCTCTGGGATGAGATGAAGCTTATTGAGAAAAGATTTTGCTAAGTTAAAAGCAAGAGTAAAGTAAATATTATAGATATTCTTCAGCCCTGTGTAATGGGAATACCGCCATAGTTAAGGCTGAATTGCAATTTGCATTCAAAAGTAGGAAGAAATTACCCTAGTTCGCATTTCAATGAATGAAATTCATCTAATGAATTAGCATATGTTGCTGTGAGACAATTTCCAGTATCAGAGGAAGCCAAATTTTGTGCACAAGGCTTTAAAAATAAAGTATTATCTGTTTTTTGCAGAAATACTCTCAAATGTCCCTTCCTTGAAATGTTGCCTCTCTTCCTCACATGCTATTGGGGAGTCCTGCCCAGGGGAACCCCCAGATTCTTGTTGCAATATGGAAATTTTGTGCAGCCTCTTAACTTTTTTCCAAACAGGGGAAAGACGGGTGAAGCTATTTGTGGGCATGTCAACAGGAACGTGCAGTTGCTCTGAGGAAAGGGGTTTGTGTGGGGCTGAGCCAGGAGGAGAAGCAGCAGCAGCCATGCAGGGCGAGCTGAAGCCCACCATGAGCAGAATCGCAGACTATCATGTGCAGAAATGCCACCATGCTTCTCCCCAGGAAGCCTGGTGCCCCTGCAAGGCAGTGATGCTTTATCCAAAAAGCATCCCGTAATGTTATTTATCACTGGCTACACCTCCAAACTCCTCAGTAAGGAGCCAACCAGCCCAGCACCTTGGCAGCATGGGGTGCTGTGAGCTGCTCCAGACTGCAAGGACCCACAGCTGGTCCCCTCCCTCCTACCCTGCTGCAGCTTCATGCTCTGCTCCTTGCAGGATAATTCTGGGACACTTTGTAGGGATTCAATCTCACTATTAATTGGACACATCAGATCTGAACATAACACTCAGTAGTCTAGAAGGAAGTAGTGGAGATGGTGTCAATGGCCACATGACCCTGAAACCCCAACCCATGCTTGTGCTCCTACGTCATATTTAGCATCCCCACAAGAAACATCTCTGCCACTGATTTAAAGGTGCTTTGAGAACAGGCGAGATTTTCTCCCTCTGAATGCAGCTTAGACCCTATGGCTGGCCAGACCCTCTCTGCTGGCCTGCGAGGATAAAGGTAAAACTCACCCATGTGCTGCAACAGCCCCTGAAGTATTTTTCATAACAGCCTTAAATGGCAAATTACCTGTAGTAATTGCAACACTTTCGGGGTCACCTTGAAAAAGGGTGCTGACATCCTCCAGCACAGCTGCAAAACTGGACTTAGTCTCACAAAACCAAGATTTCTCACAAGGTACTTGTGTTTCCTGCTCCTTCTTCAAATACAAATAAAATAAATACCTTATTGTTACCATTAAAAATTCAGCACCTATATTGTTTAGGCCATCAAACCTATTATGAACAAAGTGCTAACATATTTTAAAGTAATGAACCAAGCACAGTATCTAACAGCGAGGCCACTGCATTGTTCTTGGCAAGTGCAGTAGAAGGATGAAATTATATTTGTGACAAGGGACATCACTCCATTTGAATATCAGCTCTATTAAACAGAAAATAGCAAATGCATCAGCTCTACAACACCTCTGATGATAGCATGCTGAGGAAAGTATTTGGTAGGGTCAGTAGGTAAAAACTGAGCAGAATAATTCTCTTCATTGCTGCTTTCACAGGAAGCTCCAGAAGTAATATGCATTTACGGGGAAATTTAACTGAGTCTATGGAAATTTATTCCATGAGAATGTTCCTTTCTTCCATGGTAGTTGTTTGGGTTTTCTTTTCAGTTTCAGATTATGAAAATGATTATTCAGAGGGGAAAATAGCATCGTACAGATGCCACTGTGCAAATAGTAACTTTCGGAGAAGTAAAACATTATCATCAGAGAACACGGCAATTTGATTTACAAGTGAGCAGACAGGAAAATGTGACAGCAAGAGAATAAAGACTAACTCTCACAGGGTGAAGCCACCTGTAGCGCTGACGTGGGCTGATTGCGCAGCCCCTGCAGAACCTCCTGCTGTGCTCACCAGCTTGTGCGCAGTCTCAGCCATTTGCAGCAGACGCTGTGGTCTCTAGCAGGTCAGCTATGGTGGATCTGAAGTTAGCCCCCTTCTCCCCTTGGCTAAAGCTTCCTTGAGGCTATACAAAGCCTACTCTGCTAAAGGATAGTTCAAAGGGTTGTATGTTACAACAATACTCCCTCAATTCAGCTCAACCATCTTAAGAGAAGCTTATGTCTCTTTCTAGAGCCCTTTTCACCTCATCAGGTTTCCTCTAAGGCAGAAACCCTTCAAAACCCCATTCCAATCTCAGCCTCTGCTGGTGACTCTGTTCTACAGCTCACACACCAGCCTAAGGCCGTATTATAGCCAGTCCACAGATTATTTCAGTAAAGGCACAGGGGAGAACACTTTTACAGAAAGCATCATCAAACTGTCAGTGGCCTCATTACACAGAGGGCACCTCAGTCCCCAGATGCACAGGGAGCAGCATGGGGGCCATTAGCAAAACCAGGGCTGCCCAGGACACAGCACAGGCTGCTGCGGAGCTTATGGCAGGATGAGCCTCACTGCCCTGGCAAAGGAAGAGGCAGAGAGAGGTTAATTAGTTCATACTTTTAATTAATTTGCCATTCCTAATAGATGCTACACATATAGTCCTGAAGTCTTGCTTATCTGACAGGGTACATTTATTACATGTCAAATGGGCAGCATATGCTTTCCCAACCAGCTGTGGCCACGTGTGTACAGAGTTCCTGTGAGCTGTGTCTAACTGGGAGAAGGTATTTTAGTCTCTAAGGCTCATCCACTCCTTTTCAGACTGACCATTAATAGTAATCTGGTCTCAGACAGGCTCCTCTACACTGGATCATGATGTACTCTGTGTGTGTTTGTGTGTGCTTATTTGCCTGTGTGTGCGCACACTGCTGGGGTTTCTTGTTATTGCTGGAAACAGTCACGTTTGCGCCTGCCACCTTTTCTTCCTTTCTGCTCCCTCTTTTGCAAAGGAGGGAAGGCGTTGTTCACGGCCCTGCGGTGAGACCTGACCTCAGGCAGAGCTGCTGGGGGGACAGGAGCCAATGCCGAGCTCCTCCTGGGTCCTGCCAGCATCCCTACCCGCACCAACGCCAGCGCTGCTCCTGCCACAGTCAGCCCGCAGCTCCACTGTTTGTGCCCTGATTGTCATCCTCCCAAAGCACAAGCACTTACTTCGTTTAAAGCATGAGAGGCGTCTCACTGAACATAGAGAGATGCACATGGATTTGCAATTAATCCTTTGGACAAATGTCTGCAGGAGCAGGCTTCTGCTCCACAGTCAGCACAGCTCTGATTGATACCTCCTAAGCTGTCACAACCCTCATCAGAGTTGTACCACAAAAGAGCAGAGTTTAGCCCCAGAAATCAGCAGCTCACCACACAGCTGCCCCCTTCACATCACTGAGAGAGGTTAGAAATCCAATGTTAAGTGAAGAATGGTATTTCTATTTCTTCCTTGCTGCGTGAGTGGAAAGGGGGAAGAAAAAAGAGGTGAGAGAATCAGACCTGAATGTTTCCAACAATCATTAATGTGGGCAGCACACACAGAGGGCTCCATGGCATCTATGCAGAGGAGCTTGTTTGAGCCAGAAAACTGGCCTCCAAGACCATTGCATCAGCTGGGAATATTGATGTGATTAACAATGATTTCATTTGGAAATCAATGCGAAGGAGATTGTTTGCTTGCTTTGTCCAATTTAGTCCATGAAATACTGACTTCAATACAGGGAGAAATCCAGTCGAAGCAGGAAGGGGATTTTGAGGAGGGGTGGAGTGGGGTGTGTTTGTTATTTTATCAGACATCCGTCTGGATTCTAGCTGGTGAAAACTGGAGCATTCAATCAAATGTTTTATGTGTGTCTATAATAATCCGAACAAAGGAACAGCTGACAGCTCATGATCATTTAAAGATAGAGCAATTTCTATTTAGCAATCTTGTGACTGCATTTGCTGTATCTACGTGCAAGGATTCCTAATCGTTATGTGGGTTTTGTTGCAGTTTGGCTGCAAATGAAACACTATGAATTTACAGGAAACCCAACACAAACACTAAGTCTTTAAGAGGAATATTAGGAAGCCATTCTCCTGGGTCACAGCGCAAAGAGGCTGTATATGCACACCTATTAAAGGTTGCTGGGTATAAATTTTGGGGCTTATTTCCTAACCCTAGGAGGAGTGATAATACATCACAGATAATTTGTATTAGAAAGGGGAGAAGCATTTTTTAAACTTTAGTCACATTAAATTGTCTCTTCTACTTTAGCTTCAGGGAGCTGCTTCTGCCAATAACTCCTGGGAGCACTGCAAGAACTGCTGGGTGAAATTTTTGTGGTGTGGGCTGGGAAGCAAACTAGTAAGTAACTGATAGTCTCTCCTAACATTAATATGTCTTTTGAAATATGTGAAAAGCTCTGTGATGACATCCCCCCACCTGAGGGTCTCATTCTGCCACATTAATTTTGCTGAGCAGCCACAGAAACCCCTATAAAAATCAACACAAGGAAGAGCAGTAAATGACACACCAGAGCTGAAAGCTTGTCATCTTAGTATTGCCCTTGGGAAATTTAACCTCCTTCAAATTAGCAGCTTTGTCAGTTATGATGTAATTATTTCATCACTCACTGTGGGAAATTGAGGTTTCGTGCCTCCCCGCCCCCAACAGGTTACTCAGATTCCCATGAAATGCTTGGTCTCTCCACTTAGTTGCTTTGGAGCTGCAAGACTCTCCCTGGCTTGAATCAAGATTATGCGTCCAACACTCAGTCAATTATGAGCAAGGAAAGCTGATGAAACACAACAGTGAGACAAGCCCTGCCTCTTGCGCAGGTCCTTCCCACAGCCGGCGATTGGCACAGCTGGGAGGATTGCAGGACATGGGCTGTACCAGGCAGCTCTGCCCACAGCAGACAAAGCTGGCTCCTGATTCCCCTCCTCCCTTGCAGCTTCCAAGGCAGCACCTCTCTTTGGGTACAAACGGAGGTGTTGGAGGCTGTTTGTTCTGCTGCTGGAGGCTGTGTGAGTGCTGGTGGGCAGAGAGCTGAGAACTGGCTTACTCAACAGTGCAGAAAGGAGCAGGGCTGCCTGTATGGCTTCTTGGAGTCACTGATATCTTGGATACCCTCTGCCAAGGCTGCTCACAGACATCCCTGGTTAGACCTTAGCCCCTTGCCCTTGTCATCCTTAGGACCAGCTGCTTCATAGCAGCTGTTGTCCTTAAAGACTAAAACTTCAACCTCCTCAGAAAGTCCTCACCTTTCTGATCAGTCCTTGACCTGCTAGGAGACAGTACCTCCTTTTGACGCAGGAGATCATGTCTGCAACATTACCACCACAATTTCGGCATGTCCATGTAGGCCTGGACTCCTCTGGTGGCAGAGTCCCACCGGCTGAAGATACCTCAGTGCCTTTAAGCGCTGCAGCTCTGCTTCCCGTGCCAGGACTCATTTCCCCTTCAAACAGCTCAGGAAAGTTGAAATAGCTACAGACCAAAGGAGGTGCCAAAATATCAGCTTATAGAAGATGCTCTGCTGCTTAGAACAGATTAACACGGTTTACATACAAAAGCACTGAATGGAAGCATTGAGTTACTCTATATTTGGACACTAGGCAATACCAACATAATCCAAAGAAAAGTAGGAGAACAATCTTGCAGTGGAAAATGCCATCAGCAGTGAGGCTGAGCCCAGACTGCAGAAGTTAGCAAGTTAAAATGATTACAGCAGTTTGGGCTGTGATTGCCTTAGACCTTAGAGGTTTTACACTAAACTTTTTTCTGCAACTAAATTCTTCACACAGTAGACAATTTGAGTAGTGATTCAATTCACCACAGTCTCTTCCATGAGTCATTACTGAAGCAACTCTTAAACAAAGGTTAAGCATTTTAAACCAATGTCTCTATCTTTTGAGATGGGATGGAAATCCCAGTTGGTCACAGCTAGACATTCAGACAAAAGGGACTTCAATTCTCCCAGGTGAGATATATCTACATCCACTGATGCATGTTTATTTCAGCAATTCAGTGCTATCCTTTGGCCTCTTTGTGCAGCTATTCAGTGAGGCTCTTTATCTCTCTGTCATATATTTGTAATATTTATTCACATAAAAAAAGACCTAGAAGATTTGGACAGCAGCCATAGCTTTTCAGATCCTAAAAATACCCCTACCATTAAAATTATTAACTAATTGGAGTAGTTCTGCAGTAGTGGCAGCAGAGGAGACTATTCTCTCTCCTGTGCGTGAAGAAGCAGAATTTTTGGTGCTTCTGTGCCTTGTGGAAAGGCGGCTCTACCCACGGGAGGGCAATGCCGGGTGAATTGTTTCTATTTCTGTAATATGCTCTCTTAGCAAAGCACCTGAAGAGCTGCCTCTTTCTCTTTTATTTCGTCAGTGTGTGACGGAGAGTGGCCTGCACACAGTACCAGCCCTCACAGCACTCATACCTCCACGGTGACAAGGTCTTTCAGCTTCTGTGTCCAGTCTGAGCCCACTAAAAGCTTTCTTTTGCTGCAATACAGCCCCCAAAGATCTGCACCCGTAAGGATGGTCTGCACTGGGTCTGGGTTCAGACTACAGTCCTGGAGGCAGCCGGCTCTGTGCTCAGCAGCTACCTAGGCTTCTACAGAGGCCCAGTTGTACTTAATTCCAACACCATTCAAAACCAATACACCGCTGCCTGTAATGCAATAGCTGAGCCATAGCCAAACTTCGTGTCTGTGTGAGATAAACACTACACAGGCTCTTGGCTTGCCTATTAAGGTGTTTGCCCTGTTGTTCTTACCGACATCAGCACTGCTGACAGAAAGCAAGCAATGCATTTTAATAAATCTGGAGAGCTGTGTTTGGCTTCCCAAGTAGCTCTGCAGGCAGCTTGTTGGAAGGGAGCTACATGCTGCTGCAAAGCAGGCTTCTTCGGGGAAGGGGGAAGGAGACGAAGCAAATGTTTCTGAGGTTCACATGAGCAATCTTCTGTTTAAACAGACAGTCCCTGAACCAAAGGCAACTGCAGAGCTATTTTGATTAAATGAGCCTGGGATCACTGAATTTCTTCTCCTGCAGAGTCCAGGAAAGGAGTGGGACAAATTCCCAGTGCCAGTCAGTAGAAATAATGGTTGTGAGAACATCCCCTTACTGACCTTACCCCTTGTTCCAGTACCACCTGTAAACTCTTCACTAATATTCTTAAAGCAAAACACCTCTTTCACAATTGCTACCTATAGCATTAAATGGCAAAGGTTCATTTTCTCTGTGTCTCCCCCCCCCCCCCCAATGCTTCACAGACACTTAGCAACCGATTTCACCAGATGCCCACACTCTAGTTCGCACCCCTTTCCCTTTCCCTTTCCCTTTCCCTTTCCCTTTCCCTTTCCCTTTCCCTTTCCCTTTCCCTTTCCCTTCTGAAACGAAGAGCCTGATGTGTTTGAAAAGCAGGAGTGGATTAACCCGGATCCCAAACCGGACTAACAGGGCTCGGTTTCAGCGCCCGTTTGCCGGGCCGGCGCGGAGCGGGGCGGTCCAGCGCGCTACAGCGCGGAGAGGCGCGGTAGAGCGCGGCCAGGGAGGTGGGATAGCGGGCGCTCCCCCCGCGCTCTGCACGGTCTTTGCTGTTACATTTCTGCCCTCTAATGGGTAAAACGAGCGTCGCAACTTTTCTCGCTGTCTGGGGAAAGGGAGGAAAAGCCCCGCCACGCCAAGCCCCTCCGTTCCCCCGCCCGTGTAGGCGAGGGCCAGCCGCGCCGGGAAGGCTCCAGCGCCTCCGAGGCAGCAGAGCCAGATGGCAGGAGCCAGAGCTTAGAAGGCTCCTGTAAATATTTGTTCTGCTCAAATAAATATGCACGTTTTCAGTTTCTCAGCCAATTTTGAGGAGTTTGCACCAGAGAACTAGGCTTTATCACAAAATTTCTTGGACCTCAGAAGGGGTTTATACGAGATGATAGTTTCATTTAATCAGCAGTTCACAGCACTTTTTTTTTTTTTCTTTTTTTTTTTTTCCTGAGGAAGCAAACTGCAAGATTAAGGGGAGAGAGGAAAATCCCTGAAGTCAAACCAAACAGTAGAAATACGAGGCCGGAGCTTGCCATGTGTCTAGCCAGGAGGGAGAAATGAAACTTGAAACGCTAAGAAAATTACCAAGACTAATTTCAAAATTACTGACCCACCAGATTTAGCTGGAGAGCTCCTATGAAGTGATGGAGTAGTGGGTCTTAAAACTCTTAATGGATTAAATTAGAGAAGGACTAGATACGTTGGAAACATCGCATTGCATCTGAATAAAGGAAGCCAGATGGGTGACAGGCAGATGTTTAAAGGGGTCTTATAAATATTTGTACGTTTGTTTCGGTGTAAGATATCCTGCAAGAGCTGGGCCTGGCAGCACCACCAGGCCGCAGGCGCAACAGGCCAGAGCAGGGCAAGCCACCACAAGCTGCTCCGGTGGCAGCAGCACGACCCGGTGAGGGCTGAGGAGGTGCAGTGATTCAGTGGTTCCTCCAAATAGGTGCTGAAAACAGCTTTAATAAGTTGTAGGTCATGTATCTACTTGGTCAATTCCTTCCAGTTGTGAGCTGTTGTTAGATTTTGTTTCTGTGTTTTGAGTAGCAGGGGAAAAATCTCCCCCTTTTTTTCAGTGGGAAACTACAGAACAAAACCAACATTGTTGGCTACTTTCCAAACTGCATTTTTCATTCCATTATAGTTTTGCAGCTAAAAGCACTGAATTGCTGGAAAGAGTTAGATGTATCTACATCTTCCCATCATAAAAAGTGAGTCAGAAAATTCCCATTGAAATGAAATCTAAGCAAAGGTGGATCGCCAGCTGCAAGTTAACTTATACAGGGCACAAATCCTGCTGAAGCAAATTATCCCAGCATCATTCCCTGTCTTTGGCCTTTTGACTGTGCTCACCTTCTCCAACTGCTGAAAGAAGACAGTTTGACTTTAAAACCAACAAACAAACCAGAAAAACATAACAAGGTATGCTATAGCTTCTAACACAGCTTCTTGACTGCCTCTATGCAAACAGAAGATAACATTTTTTCTTAAGTCAGAAAGATTTGGCTCATGTTATGACGGCCTCAGTACAATGTCCCAAAGTAGACGGTGTTAATGCTATTTTAATCCACAGTTTGGCATTGATCCTGCTGTATCCGCAGCATATGGATGGCAATGCAGTGAAGCCCTGTCTGCATGCTGCACGTGGCACTTTCCAAAAAAAGGCAGAAAAGCTTTAATCCTCAGGGCAGACCAAGTTATTATCTGCATAGGATATAGTGGAAGAGAGGACGGACATGACTGGATGACGTCTCTGCAGCCCTGTATCCACAGCCTCTTTCACACCGTGCTGGTTTATAAAAGACCTTGCTGGTGCTCAGGGAAGGACGGGCACACCTCAGCTCTCCTCACTCCTGCGCATTCACCTCCATGCCAAAGGCATGCAGCGCTGTGCAAATCCTTTGATGTGTGGTTGTACTGTGATAGGGCAATTTTACAACATAAAACTGCTAGAGCTTAGATCCCGCCCTGAACCCAAGCCCTGCACCTCCTTGATGTCTATTAATGCCTCTCAGCACATTGCATGGTCTAGAGGATTCCTTAAGATCCCACCCAGCCTTATTTTCTTCGATCCTTCTAATTTCTTATCAAACCAGAAACTTCCCATTCCAATACAGATATAATTCTAGCCCCTTTGGCAGCTTTTCCAATCTCCATTAGAGCTTCACAACCCTGAATAAAGTATAGTTGGTATAGCGCAGTCAATGGACTGCAAAGTTCCATCATTTAATTTAATCTCTTTTGAAGTAGTGCAATTCCCCTTCTAGAGCCCTGCCTATCTAATAGGCACATATTCTTCTGTGTCCTGGTCCTGTCTCCTCTGATCACAGCAATAGACGTGGCATACAAATTAGACACTGGATGTCCATTGTGCCAGGAGAAGGGTAGAGACAATGTCAGTCATCCTAAATGCAGGATGGGAGGGCTAGAGGGTGTTGAATGTTTCACATCTCTTACATGTTTTCGCTTAGAAGTATTGTGAGAAATGTGATCGATTCAACTCTTTTTTCTGCAGATTAGAACAACGAAACACAAAAATCCTCTTTGAATACCCTGTAACACCTCCTCAGCTGGCTCATTTTAACCTATTGTGAGGCATTTCCAAAAACGAACATTTCACCATATGGGTCAGACAAAAAGTTGGTACAGACAAAAGGTACCAATGCTCAGTTATACAAACTTGTCCTAAATGAGGAAGGTGCCTGTCCACACGTCAAGCATCTTCCAGTGCAAACCAGTAGCTTCAAACCTGCCCAGGCAAAAAAAACCCAAACAAGAGGGATGGGGCAGTCACGCACCTACAGCAACTGGAGGCCAAAAACCCCCTCGCTAGGAGTAGACTTCCCCACTGCAGCACTGGCAGCTTCCTAGCAAAAAGCCCTTGCTGTTACAGCTGTAATTACATAAATTCTTTTGATGAATTTGTGTCAAAACCATTGATCAAGAAACAATATTAATTAGACCTATCCACACTTCAGAGGCACCAGAACATATCATCAGGGCTTGAGGGAGTTTAGGGCAGCAGAATTTATATCTCAGCAGAGAATTTCTATCTTTTATCCTCATGAGTTTGAAGGTGTGAATGCACAGAGAAAAAGGGAAGAAAACAAAAGAAAAATAGCAGGTTTGCAAACTTAACCCTTCCAAGGTGCAGCTAGCACACTGAGTCGTCTGTGAGGTTAAAACCTACTGTGACTATTCCTAGACAAATTGAGTACACTCTGAAAGTTCGTGCCTTTGAGAAGAAACATTGAAATATCATGGAGGTACTAAATAATCTAACTGCAAGCACCCCTATTTGCTTCTCTTGGAGCAGGCAGACACCTGGAAACTGCATGGGCAAAGGGCTAAATAAACCACCTGGGTTATTTACTGTGGGAATACAAAGTATGAGATCCCTGGCAATGCTCCAGCCCCGCCAGCCTGATCCCACCACAACTGGTTGCCCTGTCCCTCCACCAAGCCTCTACAAAACCAGCCATCTGCCAGAGTGAGTGGGAGGCCAGGCACAGGCAGGAGAGGAGTAAGCATTTGGAAAGTGCCCCAGGTCTCAGGTTCTGAAGCGTTAAAGCAACCAGAGGAATCTTAAACAAAAACAAAACCCCACAAAAAAAGAGCTAAGCAACAGCTCTCAAAACAAAAATGCAGTTCCAAAATTAATGAGATTTTGATAACCCCCCTTTAGAAATGGAATATTTCCATTTTAAAATGTACAAAGACTAAAATCTTCATAAATATCCTATTAAGAAACTTCTGCTGCTGTTTGAGAGTTTCAATTGAAATACAGTGCATGAAGGTTGCCATAGCTACAAGCAAATTTTTAAATAACTGTTTTTCATCAGAGCAGCTGCAGTATCACGCAGAAACGAGGGTGAAGTGGGGAAGCTGGAAGGAGTCCGACTAACTTCAAGTTCCTAATCAAGTGACTCTGAGATTTTCACTAACACGGCCTAGAAACTTTTAATATGCTTTCTGCTCTTTAAAGAAAATATTGCCCTTTGTTATTTGGCAGCACCCCAGCAAATGCTGTCAGCGCTGCATGAGTTCTCAGTCAAAAGAAGAGCTTTGTTTTCATGCTGGAAAATATAAAAATTTCCACTCTTAAGCCCCTAACCATGGTGCACGTGGCCAGGCAGTGAAGGATGTGCTGTGGCCTCAGGTCCGCTCTGAAGGGCTTTCTGCATGAACCAGTTGATTGGCAGCAATGTGTGTAAAAATGCCACCAGAGCCACAGATTTCTGTATCCAGGAAAATCTCTTCCTTGCCTGAGCTTGCACAGGGAAACACAGAAAGGAGGAAATGTGAAGAACAAGTGAAGCTGTACAATGTTATCAGGAGGCTTTTGAAGTGGGGCTGTGATTTAGGTGGTCCTGCCTCCCATAGTGTTTGGTGATTCATGGGCATCAGGAGGCATTTTCCTCTCCTGTAAGATCTCTCCCTGGCAGGAACAGGCAGAGCAACTTTCTGAGAAACAGTGCAAGCAGAAAATGGACATTTCTGCACTGTGGGCATCTGTTCAGAGGAGGACTGAGCTACAGGCAACACTGATAGGTTCCTTTATACGCACGCCTTTCAACCAGTGATATTAACTATGGCAAAATTCCTAGAAAACTTCAAATAGATTCATTTTGTGTCCCCAGCCAAGTATGTCCCTGTGTCCCAGTCTATAAAATGAGAATAAATAAAGAATAAAAATTCTCACAGGAATACCAAGAGATTTAACTCCAGCACAATAGTAATTGAATTGCTATCTATAGAAAGTGGAAATGCTTGGCTGGGTTCTTTTTTTTTTTTCTAAACAACAAATTAATGATCATTATTTAATACACTATTATGAATCTGAAAGAATCATCCCAGTGATGATTATTTTTATACAAATTAATTCATTTCTCTATGACCTGCTTCTGAGAGGTACCTCTGCAGCACAGTGGAAGTGCTGCCTGTTACTGTGGCGGCGATGCATGAAGGTTTGTGGTGCTCGGCCATCACCTGCACTGCAGTGGAGTTTAGAGGCAAGCAACAGATATCAATCCATACAGAGAAATCTTCTGCGCAATGAATTTTTATTTCAAATCTGATTTTAAAATTTTCTTCGCATCTTGAAACAATTGTCTTTCCCAATGCCTGTACGTTTGTTTGTTCCAAAATTGATAGTTTTTTTCAACAGGTAGTAGACAACAAAATTTTTGCGGAATAAAAGAGGAAAACAAAAGGGAGGAAAGTCAGAGACCTTTAAAATAATTTACAAAAATGAAAGTAAGACTATCCTATCTTGGCAGATTCTTCTAACAAATTACATTCTTTGACTAATTCCAAGTAATCAAGGAAGAGCTCAAGGCCAGGTTGGACGGGGCTGTGAGCAACCTGGTCTAGTGGAAGGTGTCCCTGCCCATGGCAGGGGGGTTGGAACTAGGTGATCTTTAAGGTCCCTTCCAACTCAAATGATTCTATGAGTCTATGATCCATAAGGGCTGAGGCAGTATAAGTCCCATCTTCAGCACAGAAAAGAAAAAAAAAAAAAGTGTAAAAGTCCCCCATTTTAGAAACTAGATGCTTAATGGCAGCCAGAAACATCTCAGTGCCTCAGTGAGATAATTGCACATTGGCTTTGCCCAACAGTCCTCTCCAGGTCGGCAGCAAGCAGTCAGAGAATGGAGGACAAGGATGACTATCAGAAAGACAACCTAGCAAATATCTTTCATAATAACTTTAACCTAATGTAAATTTTAGAAGTGTCTCCTTGCCAGTGCAAAAACAGGCTAGTACAGCAGAGTGAGGGAGGGATGCCAGTGAACAGAGGTTTCTATACCTGAGTGCATGTAACCCATCAAAGGGACAGACCTTCCAGGCTATCTTTAGGTATTAACTTTTCTGATGTAGAATTTTTTTAAAGGAAAGAAACAGAAGATAAAAAAAGCACAACCTGCTGTATGGTTGGGCTGCCAGAAAAACAGATTGTGAGTCACTGAAAACTAGTGACCTTAGTCAGCATATTGCGACTCCATAGCTTTTAAGCCCTGCTGTTTCTTTTCCAAGGCAGATGAGAGGCTTGTCAAAGCTGTAGTTTCCATATATATACATGCACACTCATGCTCACATTAAAGTGCTATTTCTCTCAACTGTGCAGACATCAGGATTACTGAACCTGACATAAACTCATCATTTTCCTGGAAGCAAAAAGGGATGTTAGCCAAAAAGATGAGCCACAGTCAGCAACAGCTATCTTGTCTTGGGGTACCAAAGGGCAGCAAGCGCAGAGCCATCTCTAGAGGAGTGTGCAATGCACAGCCACTCATTTGAAAAGGCCTAAGATCATTTGCTGAGAATAAACACCTGTCTGCAGCCTGCACTAACACCTCTCATCAGCATTCACTGGACAACATACACACAGTACGAACAAGAAATGCAGAGGCTTAAGGAGATGATGGGTGGCAAGAAGCAAAAGGGAGCAGTGCTTAATGCCACAGGGCACCACCTTACCTGCAATGCAAAAAATGCAAACACCTACAGAGCTGTTACTGCTGCAGCAGCTCCTCTCTCTGCGTCAGCCTCTGTCCACTCCCCTCTCTGTGTTGCTTCACCATTTGTTTCCATTCTGCTTTTGAAGTAGTGCACAAGCCCTTCCAGCACTCATGAGTTTTGCTTTTTTTCACCAGATTCAAGCACTATCTTGAAGCAGGGAGAAAAGAGTCCTGGGGGATGAGCTACAGAGAAAAAAAAAAAAAAAAAAAGAAGAAAAGAGAGACAATCCCACAATATACGGGGGAGAAAAGCCAAAAAACCACAAGAGAGATGCCCTGAGACAGGCAGTGAGGGATCAAGGACCCAGAAGGGGGGACAGAACATCAGCCAAGGGAGTGGGAGGCTGCAAACCACACAGCGGCAGTGGGTGACGCTGGGGCACGCTCATACCAGAAGAAGAAGGGTGTAGGAGTTTGTCCTCATTTGTTTGTTGTGAATAGTAAGCAGAAAGCCACAAGTGAAGAGCAACAAGCATGCACCAGAATTCAGGGCTGCTTCTCCATTTTAAGTGTTTGGACTCTCAGTTTATTCATCTGCAAAATGTAGGCAGCCTTGCTGGTCTGCCAGATCTGTGCCAGAGGGATTCAGCCCATTGATTTATTCAGAAGAAAATAAACAGAGTAAGATCTGTGAATAAGCACCAGAAGGTGGCATATATTAGCTTGAAAAGGATAGAGAAAGGGTATATCTTTTTAGCAAATGCTTTACTTGCCCCAAAATCAAGTTTCAAATCTATAGCAACACTAACAAATATAGCTGAATTCACCTAAATGATTCTGCTAAGAGGAAAAAAAGCACAATGACAAATCAGAATTTCACTCCAAAATGAAACATTTAGAGTACCAGATTAAAGAGATCAGTTTTGTAAGTCAGGGAATTGAAAGAGATGAGAAAAACCTTCAGAATAGATGCAGTCATGAGGGTTGCAGTGCTTTCAATTCTGGTGCTTGTGCACAAAGCGGGTGAATTCAGTAAGGACTTGTATCAATTAATACACATAACACATCATACATCTGACAGAGCGTCAGAAAATGAGTCACTGAGTTGCTTTAACCTTCGGTACTGTGACACTGCATTACTTCGGTGTGCTGAGAGGCACGTATCCCCGTGCAGGCTGGCTGGGGTCTGAGCTGCAGGCTGGGGCATCCTGAGGACTGCCCTGGTCACACTGAAGTAGAATAAACATGTATACAGCGAGGCAGCATAATTAGACAGGCAGAACGTACATTGGTTTGAAACCACATGCTAAAACCACTTTCTATTCTGCTGGAAAGACACGACACTGTCAGTAGGACAGTCTGAGTGAGACTTGAAGACTTATCATCTGGTTTAAAGATTCCAAGAATATCCAAAAAGAACATGCCTTGTCATCCAGGGCAAGCAAGGTTTGAAAGTAGCTACTGTAGCCTGTAGCAAAGGAAGAACACACTGATGGGTTGGTCACTGCGGGGCTGAAAGGCAGGCTTGCTTCTGCTTTCAAAATAGTCCTGTGCCTAATTGTTTCAATCTGTTCTCTCTCACCCCGCAGCAGTCGTAGAGCACAGAAAACACCTAGGCAGCTTTGAGAGAAAAAAGGCTTGAGAATAACAAACTCTGGGAACAGCTCTTTCCCTCACTCTTTTTCACATGAACAGCTATGATCAGAACATACACTTGCCCAGGACACAAATACCAACTACTTTTTCGCTACACATGGGCTGTGCAACTGTTTTCCTACATGCAAGGTCAACATTCAGGGAGAGCTGGAGCTCAAGACCTAGACAGAAGTTTCATGACTTTCACCTAGACACAGGCAGTCTGTGGCACTTGGGGGGTTCAGCAGCACGCAGACGTAGCTACCAGCTATTTAGTAGTGATGTCCCATTTGCAGTTCACCAAAGGCATGGTTCCCTCACACAATGGTGACTTGTTCACCCCTCCATGTTTTAACTACTTAAGCTTAAATTGAGATAACATCAATAGTGCTATTATTAGTTCACGATTTACTGCAGACTTTTGAGGAAAAAAAGCATTACTTACACCACATTTTGAGGACTGCTCTCAAAGAGAGGGGACTGCAAAGACTCCTGTACCAGAGACCATCTTTACTTCATCAGTGGCCTTGTGTGGTTACCACCATACACATCATCTTCTCTGCTGCATCACTTTCTGGAGGCTGGGCTTCATAGTGAAGGAAATGGACGAAGTTTTGCGCCTTCAGCCATCTGACATCCACCACACTGTCTGAGTTAGACATCCTGTAAAACTGTTTTGTTGCTCTCTCTTCTTTTGCAGATTTTGCTAACTCTGACCTTTAATTTATTTTTTCAGGCAGGGATGATAGAGGAAGTGAAAACAATGAAGCTTCAGTATCGTCCTTTGCTTTGTGTGTTACTCCCTCTTGTTTAATGGATATTCCGACAGCAGGATCTGGTGGAACTGGTGAGTTCTTCCAAGTACTATAATTTCTAGACTGGTGAGCATGATACATTTCAGACAGCCACAAAGAAACTCTTCAACCCTTAGAATAAAAATTTATATGAAAAGCACATCAGTATGAAGGTACATCTGTATCCACAGGCAACAGTGATTATATCTGATTATTTTTAGTGTAAATACATTTTCAGAATAAAACGCACATGACAGTTTTAAGCTACTTAGCTGAACATGCTGCTCCTGCACCTGTGGGATTTTAATATTTCTATGCTTTTAAGAGCATTGCACTACAGGAATAAGATCAGTGCATGATCCACTTTACTGAGTTGGAAAAATGTAATTTAGGATGGTGTTATTATTGCAGGAAAGAGGTGGAAAGCTCATTGGTAATGATAACTCTTTACATGCTTAAAGACCACAAATACTATTTTCCTGATGCCTGAATGAAAAATTTGAACATAGATCCTCCAAGAAAAAAAGCATCAGCCTGTGACTTGAATGAATCCCACTATAAGGGGATGCTTGTGTTGCCAAGGCTTCAAACAGCACACACATTGCCATCACTGATTACACTAGAAGCTCCCTAATCCAAACACTTTGGGAGCACATTACCATCTTCAGGAAAGCAAATCTGTGTTTATGTAAGGGTGCTGGTGGCTGGTGCAAATGCATATTCTTTACAGTCACAACTGAGGGGTTTTTTGCTGAAATGGGTATTTGGCATAAGACAAAGCAAAAGAAACAATAACTGCACAGCAGTGGTACCAGATCGAGAAGGTTACAGCAGATTACCAGTTGGCAAACTTGGCGTTCAGACTGGGGAGGTCGAGGTTTCACTGGTCTAGTGCAGCTCACCATAGCTGCCGTTAGGAGCATTGCACCTCTTTGCAGTATTTGGAGACCATCATTCAATCAACAATATCTCAGGGATTTATATGTAACCTTGATAAAAATGAGAGGAAAGAACAGAGTGAGTTAAACAGTGAGGAGCAACACAGAGCCTATCAGCTAAGAAAAGATTCAATCACTATATAACTATTTAACATGAGAGCGCCTGGCCTTTGCAATGCAGCCTCCCTGTTAAATGATTCACATCAGTTATTCTTTCTCTCCTATTTGCTGCTATCACCATCCGGAAGAGTCAGCGAATGATCAAGTGCTTCTTTGATCTCCTGTGTATGTGAAGACAGAAATATCCAAGCTGAAGAACTGAGCCCCATGGGTCTGACAGCGGATTCAATTACAACCCATGGAATTCAGTTCTCAAAGCTGAGAATACATGACATTCATTTTAAGGCTGTCCTGATGCACGGTAGTATTGCATAGTCCTGCTTGCTCTCTCCAGTGCCTGGCTTTCTTCCAGGTGCTGTAAAACACAAGAGTGAAACCTTCACTGCAGCCAAAGCAACTCTACTCAGACTGTAGGTCAGATGCAGAATAATGGCTCGAGGACGTATATATTGAAAAACAGGCTATTTTATGTTTTCTTTTGGCACCAGAAGTGGTCACACACATAGCAGAAGTGGCCTAACACACAGCAGAATTCTTAGTAATAAAAAATGAAATTTATAGCCAAGGAGTATAACATTTTGCACTTTTCTGGAAGCCTTTGAGAATTTCAAAGAGGTAAGTTATAAATTTCCTTTCCTTTTTTTAACACGATGACACAGAGGTAAAATCTTCCAGAGTCACACAGCAATCTTTATTAACAAAATAATCCATCCAGAAGCTCAGAAGAATGAAATCTGGCACTGGCGCAGCCTTTCAGAGTCATCAGAGTCTGGGTGGCAAAAAGACAATCAGAAGCCCTCCGTATTACAGCTGCACAGTTGTGCCCTGACACAACTTTAATGTGACTGCCTCATTCCAGGGTGACAGTCTCACTCAGAGGTGGAGTTTTGGACTACAGATAAATACTGTTCAAACACACTGAAGATCAAAGCTGACATCTCATCTCTGACAGGAAACACCTTGTCACTTCTGACACCTAAGAGAAGTCACAAGTTTCATTAAACATCATACCCCGAACTTGGAATTTTTAAGGAAAAAAAGATTGGATATCACGTTGGATGATGCATTCATGTGTAAATTAGATGTTATATCTGCATAGCACCATGTATAAACAGTGTTGGTTTAGTTATAAGAAAAAAGAATTTCAGATTTATTTGGAACACTTTAAACATATTTCTTTATGTCCCAGTGAGATGAGGCATCACAAAAATTCCCTTTGGATTCAATGAAAAGAAATATTTGGTCTGTCATAAAATATCTGGAGGTCAAGGGGATTTCAGATTAAATCTTTTAGCCTTAAAAACTAAATTTCAGTAAATTTATTTAACAGAATGGTTCAAAGAGAATTCTTCTGTTTTAGTGTTGCTTTTCTTAAATTATAAATTAATTTTTTTTTTTTAAATAGAAATGTTGAATGAAAATTAAAAAGCATCAAGGAGTTTCTAGCTTTTCCCTGAGGAAGTAATTTGATTCAAAGCTGCAAAATATTTCCAATTTTTTTACTAGAAAAAGCCCAACTTATTCTAAGCAAAAATTTGCCCAGCCCTGACAGGAATTCCAAGCTCCCCTAGTAAAGCTCACTAGTCAAGCTGAAGATAGGGGTGCCAGTGACTGTGCAGCCAGCACTGCGTGGATATGAAAACTTTAATCTTTGTACAGCCTGCCCTAGATTTTTTACTATATGGTTTTCAAAATCATTTAATTTATCCAGGAACCCACTCTTAAATTTCTCTCTAAAACCTTCATCTCAAATGAACAACAAACATCTGAGAAAATTACAACGAATGATTCTTGATAACACCCAGTGTCACTTTTTCAGCTAAATTAGTGACACATGTAGCCAAATCAGCAGGATATCCAACAGCTCCACTGCTGCGGTATCCAGCAGCGTGCCCATGTCTTTATGGCTGTAATTGTTTTCTTAGGCTCTTGAACCAGTCAACCAAACAACAGAAATTAAAAATATGCTTCTTTAACTATTTCTCTTGCTGGGAGGGAAACCTCTGAACAAACATTTTTGCAAAGCAACTGTCTTGTGGTACCCCCAGCCCAGTTCAGTCCCATGGATCTGTCAGTTGATTCTGTGAGACTGCTATTATAGGAGAGAAAAACAAATTGACAAAAGTAGTGTCTTGTTAAGGCCCTCAAATAAGACGCAACTTTATCTGCAACTTTGAAATAGGATAGCACAGCAATAAATTTTGCTTGTTTGATTTTTCTGATTGGTCACTGGAGTACTGCTTGCTAAGAATATTGTTGTTGACATTAAGCAAGGCATTTGCCAGCAGCCCGGCCCTTCTGTGGTAATCACTCTTCATATCTCAAGCAGGAAAAAAAAAAAAATCGAACGATCATCAATGAAAACATGATATGGTAAAACAGAGAAAAGGTCAGGAGGAATAAAGGATGGAGGTGCTCAGCCCTTGGGACAGTCCCCCACCTGTGTTAGGTACATGGTATTTCTCTAGAGTACCTGGGAGGAGCTGGCACTACCTGGGCACCAGCGTGCTCAGCACGTGCAGCTGGGGACACCTAACTTTGGCACTCGT
Source organism: Strix aluco (assembly GCF_031877795.1). Taxonomy (NCBI): domain Eukaryota; kingdom Metazoa; phylum Chordata; class Aves; order Strigiformes; family Strigidae; genus Strix; species Strix aluco. The sequence continues at coordinate 13,212,336 of NC_133943.1, read as the reverse complement.
TTGCATTGCACAGTCAGGCACACTAATGACAAAGAAAAATATTAAATGCTCCTCCATGAAACACAGCAAATGGACCTGCGGGAGCTCTAAGCTAGATAGCTCGGGTGCTGCTGTTGGCCCTACCACGGCAGCCCCCACCCAGGCCAGAAGGGCAGTTGAGCATTGGGGTGCAGCATGGGGTGCTCCCCAGCCCTGTGCTCACGGGAAGCTAAAACCACCTCTCCCACTCCCTGGGCAAGCCAGACATCCCCAAGATGGATGCAGATGAATGTGCTTTAAGATTACTATCTCAGACTTGGGACCCTGCAGCCCCCACCATGGCAGGCAGCTCCGCTCCCTCCCAGAGCTCTGGGGTGGACCTGTCCTGAAGGTCCCCCCGGGGAGCACAGCCCAGATGAGCTCTCTACCAGCACAGCCAGTGTTTTAGTGAAATCCCTAAAGGGCGGGTACGAACTGGTGCATCCTCGTAATTCCAGTCATTTTCATGGTAAGTTGGCTTTAGAGGTTTTTAACTAAGCAGGAGAAAATGTCAAACTCTCTCAGTTTGACCGCTGAGTTTAATATCGTCGCAGTGCATTAGCTCTCTCTGATCTTAAAAAAACATGATGCTAGTTTCAGCTACGTTCTGCTTTGACCCTTTATCAACTTCCCGTGTGCTATCCTCTATCCTTTCAGTGTCATGCCTGGAGTGCCCTCCTCCCTCTGAGAACTCATTTACTCGAGGATTAAATCCATGCATTTGCAAACAAGAAGACAGCCCATAAAATTATATTGTTCTGCCTTTGCAAGAGCAGTGAGGAGGTGAGTCTTTTCAACAGGCCATAAATCTACTTTTTGAAAAAACATTATTTTTTCCTATTCCAGCAAGGTCACTTAGTACCTTAGAGATCTTATTATACCAGAATTAACTATTCCTACAGGACAGATACTTAATAGGCAATCATCATATAAAGTTTTACTGCTACACCGAAAGGCAACCCTTTTTAGAGTGATTAAGTAATGTTAAGTGCCTGAAGACTATTCTTCCGTACATTTCCTTTTGAATTAAATATGTTTTAACGGGAAAAGAACATAAAGATCCTAAAGCCATCAAGTTAATGGAATGTGTAAATTCTTTGCATTTTCCTTATCACCCCCTACTTTTATTCTCTATGTTGCCATTACTACCTTTCTTTTTAATACAACATCTACGTTTGTCTGAACATACAACCGCAGAGTGAGATTTTAATGCTTCTTAACCAGTCAATGATCTACTGCAGCTTCACATGAAATCCAGATACTATTCAAATGAGCTCATCATGGGTGGTAATTAATTAGTACCAATGGGGAGCTTGAAATAAAATATGAATATGGTCACATTTCATTAGGAGCATAATGTATCTTCTTCACCCTTGTTTAGTTAAATACATTTTCCCCACAGCTAGTGGAAAAATACATATCTCACAGCTACACTGACATCTAGTTAGATGAAACAAAAGGGAAAAATGGAAGAGGAAGTAATACTAGAGATCTTGAGAATAAAAAAAAAAAAAAAGGAAAACTCACAGCCAGAAAGGACCACGGTGACACCAGAGGCAGTCATACACTCAAACTCAGCGGAACCTTTCAGGTTAAAATTGGCCCACTGTGTCACGCGGTGTGAGAGCTGAGGGTTTCAGAAGCGGGGCCGTGGGCTGCATGCTCTGCAGAGCAGTGGGGTGTTTTGCTTGCTGGGCAGATCTCATCCATCCCCTGTGACAGCACTGCCAGGTGCAGCTGCAGAGCGGCCTCACACCCGCCTGCGCATTTACTGGTAGGACACTGGTCAGTGAGAAACTTCTGCTCGGTGTCATGAACCCAGACCTCAACATCTATAACACAGATCAATCTTTAAAACCCTTACCTGACTTTTCTGGTCTTCTCCATTTAAAAATTACCCATTTCTTTGACTTTCCCTCTTTTCTGCATTTCTTGAACTTTCCCACAGAGGAAGTGTCCCCATGTCCCCTGACCAGGCTGGCTGCTCACCCTGGCCCATCTGTCCCTGCTCAGCCCAGGGCAGGCAGCCTCCCTTGCTCTCCACAGTAATTCAGATTTCTTCCCCGACTCATTGCTCTGTAGGGCCATGAGGAGACTGCCTTGTCCCCACTCAGGATTACACCATACCAAAACCAATCAAGCCCTTTCTACACGGACCAGGTCTTTTTCCATCACTCCTACTGACACCAGAGAGCAGATCTGCTCACAAGGATCAACAAAAGTCTTGACTCTGTTGCTTAGGTACAAGGCAAACACTGCCCATATCTTAACACACCTTAAATGTTGTTAATCTCTTTCAGTAAAGATAATATGCATGTGTACAGGCAAAAAGTGTTCTCATGCAGAGAAGCTATTAATCTTTTCTTGCTCTATAAAGATCATGTTCACCACTAAAAAACCCAACACCAAAGTTTTGGTGCAGGTTTAAAGAAAAAGCACACTAAGCTTTGCTCTTGAGCTAAACTCTGCCAATATCAAACAGTTCACATCACACATAGATACACTGGTGCTAAGCACACCCTGCTCCAAGATTACATCCCGGGTTCTCACCACACCAGTGAAGACCATCGGCAACGTCAGATGAGGTACTCTACCTGCCTGTAGGTACTCCTTCTCCTGAACCCTTCAGGAAGACAAATGCATCAGGTCCATAATGCCTCTAGCCCAGCAACTACACAGACACTTTCATTGTCCATCCCACCAAAAAGAAAAAAAAAAAAAGAAAAAAAAAAAGTTTAACAAAATATCTGGAATGGTTAATTTGTATTGGATAAAAAAAATCACATCTCATGATGAATTGGTATTAGCCCAAGCACATATTTTGGGCTTGGCAGAAGCAAGTGCATTTGTTCCCAATATGCTTTTTGAAACTCCCAGTTATTTCCTGGATGCATTTTTAATTTCAAGCAGTAGTTATATTTCTACTGCCAATGTCTATGTCACGAATAACAAACATTCAATTTCCTCTCCTGTAGAATTATTCCACTCTGCTTATCTGGAGGTTCAATTCTGTTGTCTCCATTTTAATCACATTTTCCAACAACACAGTACTTTGTGCAACAGACCATTTTCCTTCATGAACGATAAAAATGATTGCATATTCCATTTCATTTTTTGACCTAAAACTTACTGATGGTTTTTGCATTTTTTTCACTAATTTAAAGAAATACATGGCAAAACACATATCAGGCATAAATCACTAAGAAAAAGATATTTACACCTAGTTGGCCATGTATATACATTGCAGCCATTTAAAACAGTAATACAAAAAAATGCATAATGAAAATGTTACTTCATCTTTTTAAAAAGTTCTGGCCATCAGCAATAATAATAAAAACTTCTAATACTAATATTTTTAGTAATCTCTATAACATATACTTACAGTATAGTTGCAATATAGTATAGTTTCAGTTATACTCACAGTAAGCCATAAGAGGTCACAGCCCTGGAGACAATTTCACCAAGATTTTGTATTGAAAAATACAAACATTTATTGGCTCCATAATTTTTTTTTAACATATTCTCAGATGACAGGATGAAACACAGTGTAGAGGAATGTAAACAGTCTAAAACATATTTTGCACATTGACACAACTGCAGTAACAGGTGTATTAACAGTGCCCAGATGTTGTAAGAAACAGGAGGGATAGCTGGAAAGCCAATTTTCAGCATGCTAATAAGGGTAATGAGAACTGAGAAGTTAAAAGCCCTTGCAACTGTCTGAAACTCCATCTCTACCTATTCTTTATAATTTCAGCAATAAATTTTTACTCTAAACAAACAAGTTTCATACCAGCTGACTAATAATGAGGACAAAGGGAAAGGCCTACCTCTTTGAATATGGAGCTGTCTCCAAACGTGGTAATACTTCCTCCCCTGGTCAGAATATCTGATCACCGTACCCACAGCAGATGCTGGAGGTGACACACGTGCTGTCTCCCAGCCTGTGAAGAGGCAGGCGGGGTGGTAAGATGAACTGTTCGTCTGAACCAATTCCTGATAAATGTAGTGGAATGGAGTGAGCTCGAAATGACTGGTCGATCCGTATGTTTCAGATGTGATCTAAACACACAAAAATATAGGAAAAGGGAAAAAAGTAAACAGGAGAGAGTAGATGGCCATCTCTTTTTTTCTTCCAATTTCCACATTTTTAATAATTCAAAAGAACATACAATGTTTCAACTGCAGAAAATACACAGATATTTACAGTATTTGTCACTGCATGACTACTATACTATATATTACTAACCCAAAATGGTTAGACTCTGTATAAGCAGTTAAAAAACAAACATGCAAACATCAATTAATCATCTTTTTGTAACCTTCCCGTTATTTAAAAAAGGAATGTGACAAGCACCCAGCAAGGAGTTTATTTGGAAAAGCACATTGTAATAAATAGCTGTAATGTTAGTAATGCATTAGAAGCCAGAGATTATTTTTTTCTTCAAACAGGTTCAATATATAAATACTTGAAACATAAAAAATGACTATATTTATATTTTATATTGTAACTATACTGTAGTTATTGAAACTAAAGTAGCCTATGAATAGCAAACAAACTTTCAATACATACATGGTCTGTTTCAATATTTATTCACTGAAATAAACCAGTGTAATATCAGAATGATGAAACAGCGCAAGTACTATGGAAACTGGCCATAGGTAATCCAGACAAAGATACAAGACAGCGAATAAAATATTCTGAGACCAATGAATTGTGACCCGGTTAAAGCACCCTAACCCCTGCAAGCTATTTAGATAACATTACTCAGCCTGGGGGCTGTGGACCACTGTTGTCAGACACTAGAAACTGGTCCATGAACAATCTCATTAGAAGATGAAAAAATGCACATCCATCCCCACATGGTTGGCAGCGATGCGTGAGTGCTGGCAGACAGAGTTGGAAACCAGTTTCAGGATGCTGCCAGGGACTGCCTGCAGGTGCAGACGGCTCCTTTTCAGGCACGTGAAATGGTCCAAGATTTCTGTTTCAAAGAGGCTCCATTAGAAAAGTCTTGAGAAATGCTGACACAGCCAGTCTGCGGGGACCTGACGCTGCCTTCCTCTGGGATACACTCACCTCCTATTCAGGATTTTAAATCTTGTTCCCCTTGAGCTCACTAGATCTGATTTTAAAGAAAATAATTTTAGGTGCTCTTTAGATTCAACATAATCACATCTAGAATATTTAGTGAAGTATGTTGACTACAACTAATGATTACAGTGAAAAGTAAAGACATTCCTTGATGCAAGCGCAGACTTTTAACATACACTAGAGTTGCCAGTATGGACTTGGATATCCAATATCCACTAACAGATTAAATGCAGCTTTGAATCAATTTTTTCAGGCTTATCCTTAATTAATTCCCTCACGAAGGTCACAGGCAGTCATTGACACATTTGAAACCTCTGTCTTGCAAAAGAGTCCCCATTGCAACCTCAGGCCCCTGTCCTGCCATCACAGCAATCCTCAAACTCGTGCTCCCCCCAGGAGCTCCAGGCCCTGCTTATCCAACAACAAAACTGTTTTAAGAACCTGTGAGGCCTTGTCCCTGAAGCAAATTGAAATGGAGTACGGATACTTGAAAAGCTGCAAAAGAGAGAGTAACTGAAGCCTTCCTCATAAGATTACGGAATTGGTTCAAAAATTATACACAAAGTCTATTTCAATAAAAGAAAACTGACTTTTCGCCTTTCTTAATTACGTAAAAAGATGGAGAATGTGTTTAATTTGACCAATAAAAAGACACAGAAGTATCCATTTTTATCATCAAAATAATTCATATTTTCATCACTGCTTCCCACAGAAAATAAAATCTTAATATTCTCCCAGATGATTGTGAAATATAGCTGGTCCCAATAATAGTCGGCACCAAAGCTATGGCAATTAGCAATTTTTTCATCCACTAGCCAAAAAAAAAAAGAAAAATAAGGCAAAAGAAAAATGTCATTTGGATGAACCTGGAATTTTTTATAAAATTATTTTCTGAAGACAAAACACATTCATTTTAGGTACATTACAAGGTATTTTTTGGCCTAAACCAAAAAAGTTTGTTTCTTTTTTGCTATTATTATTATTTCATGAGAGTAAATAAGAAAATTAAAACAGTATTTTTAAAGAAAAAATTAAGGTTTAATTCTGAAAATGCAAAATACTTTTACTTTTTAATTATTTACCTGATACTATTTGCTGCACTCATTTGAGCTTTGTAAATAATTTCAGTTTCTTCAAAACTGCATTTTTCAGCAAGGAAACTATTCAGAAAAAGAAATGAGTAACTGTCAGGCTCATAGGTGGAGGGATGGGAGCAGCCTTATCCTGCAGACTTCAGAAACCCATCTCTGCACATTTCCAATCCAACAGGGAATTTGTTAGAACTTCCACCACAGAAACCCATGGTGTTTCCTCCATCCCCTTTTTCCATACTGTAAAACAAACTTTTGGATGCCTAGATAAGCTCAAAGCACATAGAGGAAAAAATAAATAAACCATCTTCAAAAAAGTAAAGGATCAATGTGAAAGAAAAGCAGGTAGAGCCAGTCAAACCCCTCAGCTGCAATCAAGCATTGTACTTTCAAAATCAGTGGCATTTGACGGAGAAAGAGAAAAAAATACACCAAGAGACTCACATCCTCTCCCTGTTTAAATAGTTGTTATTTAAGTGGGTTAAGATGCAGATTTAAAAGAAAAAATTAATATACATAAATCATAATGCAAATAAAATATCAATGCACATAACACTACCACCACCCCTTGTTTCTGAATTGCCATTGGATTCAGAATAAAGTCATAAAAGTTCTGGAAGGACAATAGCAAAAAAATTCCTGCCTGGTGAAGGAAACATTAGAAAATGTGCAGATTCCCTGACACAACAGTATTTAAAAGTCATTCTAAACTTCTCATCGCTTTAGCATATAACTCAAAATGATATAAAACAATATATGACTTAAAACACTTGATCTTGATTCTGCTGCTGTTTACAAAATGTAAATCCATTGAAGCTGACAGAACTACTCTGGTTTAAAGATGGAGGAATTGAGGAAGAATTTGGCGTTTTGATTCAATCTTTAATGTGCAGTTTACCTGTCACATATACAAAGCGTACTGACTCTCAGGCAGAAGATAAGCATATAATAAATTAGCTTACATTTTTTTCAGCTCTTACTCACAGTGGAATCCCCAAAATTCATTTTATTTTATCTTTTTCCCACTCTTCAGCTTTTTCTCTTTCATTTTCTTTCCTCCTCTTCAATCACCACAGGTTTGCATTTCTCATTTTCTATTTTACAACACTCCGCTTTGTTCTCTACAATGGAAAGACAGGCAGAAAGAAAAGCAGGCAGGCAGGCAGACAGGCAGACAGACAGACAGGCAGCAGGGAGAGAGATACAGCCAGTCCGAGGTAACAATCTCGGACACCCACGTTCTGGAGGATCTGTTTCTCTCTCAAAAACATTTTAACTTTATAAAGGGAAGGGAATCAAAACTCATTTGCATACGGGTTCATTCCATCTATTCAGCTCAAATGTTTATAGCTCTGGAAAGTCCCTTTCTGATTCCCTGGTTGATAAAGAGCCAGGAAGGTAACACAACAGCAGGGAGAGGTGAGAACTGTTTTGCTGACCTTGCAAGTGGGGCTTAAATGAAACACTCCATTTGCCTTGCTCGGAGGACCCAACTGGGAGATTTGGGTGCTTTTTATCCTTTAGATTTCAAGGCTCAGACCATGCCTCTATAGCTAAAGATTCAAGTCAGAGAAACCCCCACTCTTGCACAGGAGGAAGCTCTGGTCAGGCGCTCAATACTTCATCTTCCTGTCTGTACACTCCGTGGTCTAATCTGGGGAAATCCTGAAAACATTATCAGATGCCTGATAAGCTCTTTAGCTTTCAAGTACATAGTGATTCAGTTTCGGTCAAAACCTCATTTGAATACAGTTTTAAAATCTAAATAAAAAGCAAGACCCTAACAGAGAAGATATTAGACTTGTAGTCAAACATCACTGGTATCCAAAATAGTGTGACTGATGTTTCAAATTGGCATAAACAAATCTACTTTTCCATACCTGCATCCAGATGCACAGTGTGTGTAATTCAAGCTTATTAAAAAGGTATGGAATTATATGTCGGGTTAATTAAATACCTTTATTTATCTGCAAACAAATAACGCAGCAGAAGCAGCAGCACGGATTGCTTACTCCATCCCAACATTGTTCACCATTGACTTGAGGCAGATTGTTTCTGAGAGAGAGGGATTGCTTGAAACTCTGGTGCCCACTCATCCCACAGGCTTCTGCAGCAAAGCTGGCAAGTGTGGCAATCCTTGTTTTGTTCAGTGTAGGCACTTGTTTAGACAGATGTTTCCAAACCCATTTCACAGCCACCCATCACAGGCTAACAGCAAGATCTACTCTTTGAACTGTGGATTTAGCCCTGGAAGAGTAAATCTCCACCACCACAGTCTGAACCCCCATCATTTTCCAATTCAGATGGGTACCAAATCAGGAAATCACTCCCACTCCACTGGTCATCTCCATCTCAGTCAGGCCAAGGAGGTTTTCTAGGATACATTCCAGGAGTTACCTTCCTTCACACACAACTTCTGGAGATCTTGGAGAAACTCACTCCATCTTCGAGTCTGGAAACAACCAGGAATGTTTCCCCATGTATTGCAGGTCTGCAAGCAGTCAGGGCTTAATCTGCTTTCCACTCCCAGAGCATAAAACATATCAAATGTTCTTCATGAGAGCTCTGATGTTTTCTGCTGCACTTACCCTAAGGGTTACCACAAAAACAAGCTCTTGTACAGACCAGCTACTTTGGAGAGAGGAAAATTGGAAAGATATTTATTGTTAATAACCATGTTCCTCCAAGTCAGTACAAAGGCTCAGGTCGTCCATACTCAGGGCAAAAGTATGTACCATCTTTTGTTTCATCCCAAGATCTGGTTTACAGATCTCCAACTAGACTAATACACAAGATACATTTCACGAGAGCAGAGGTTTCAGATACAAAACCACTCATCATTTTAATACCCATGTTAAAATATATAACAACAGTAATTAACACTGAAAGGCAGATCCATTGACAGTGAGTCCAGATCCAGATGTGAAATAATCCCAAAATTTCAAAAGCATCTGGAACTGGGATTTTTCTTTTCAGCAGCATGAGGCCTGGTGTTAGCTAACAAAATACCATGTCTGAGCTCTCAAATGCTGCCCCAGGTCAAGTCTGTGCATGGAGAAGTGAAGGCCCTAGTAGGACTTATCAGTAAGGATGCTTACATGAATTTGCATGAGTCGTTGCACAGGAAGAGAGGAACAGTCATATTTCAGGCTGGGATTCAGCTGTATTTGCCGTGCTTACTGGTACAACTTCCAAAATGCATCCTCACTCCAGCCCCAGGTTTAAAAACCTCTTTGTAAAAGATACTGAAATAAATGAATCCTTTCCCTGCTGACCAATACATCCTTGCTGGTTCCTTAAGTATAGATTATTCAAGCTTCCTGCGTCCCAAAAGCTAGGTTTCATTATGTGCGTGTGTCACAGCTGGATAACCTAAAGTAGCTAAACACAACCTGAGTCCCATGGTGAGAGAATCACTTTCCTCAGTCCTCAGCTCATCTTCCAAGCAAGTGCAGAAAAGTGACCAGTAAAGCCTAAACATTTACACAGACCTTTAGAAAAGAAAGATGACAAGACAGGACAGGTTCTCCACTTTGCTTTGTGAAACAAAAGCAAAGACTAAAGGGGGGCAAAAAAGAAAGCTTGTACATAGTGAATGATAAGGGGAGAGACAGACAATATACTGTGCACTGCTCTCGACAGCTGACATCAGTCAGGATGGTTGTTATCATCTTAACATCTCATCTGGAAAGTTTTGACTAACTGAATCTGGTTTTTGACAGGAAGTCTAGATCTTACCCTAATTCAGTGGCTGGAATTTCTTGAGGTGAGGCCAAACAAGGTGACACTACAGCCCTGAGTGCAACACTATGAGAAACACAATGCATGGTCATGCAGTGCTTTCTAAAGGCATTAAATCACAGCCCAGGTGCTGGTATCATCACCAGCAGGTAGTTCCATATTCACTGCTTTATTTATTGCTGTTCACTGTATTGTGTATAAAGCTAAAGGGCTGACTTCTTCTTTCACTGGGGAGGAAGGTTGTCCCAGAAGGGAGGATCTCTCCCAAGCTAGTTAAAATCTTTACAGCAGTATAAAACATGCAGGCATCAGAGATAAATCAGGTCCTGTATATAAAAGATCTTTCACAAAAACATAGCCTTCAGAAAGCACAGTAGACATATAGTCACTTCTTGTGTGATTTCATAAATCTTCCATCCCTGCTTATAGTATTTCTTTGTGACAGACAGTGAGATAATACCATGAATTATGAATTCCAAGAGGAGCTGGAGTTTGGTCCCATTGAAAACTATGGCAAAATCCACATTACTTTTGAAGAAACTGGAATTTCTCCCTCAATACTGTTAAAAACAAACTTTCACTTGGTTTCCCCTGACAGATGAGCTCTGTGGGTCTTTTTCTATGATATAGAGCCTTATACAAATATATATATTATTTTTTACTTTTGTGCATCTAGTCATCAGGGGTTTTTTAAGCTGAATTGACTTACAAATTTTATGAGCTCTCCCACTGATTTCTGTCTCATTGCTTTAATATCCAATACAACTGATTCAAAAGAGATTGAGCTGACAGAGAAACCTAGGAAATACTTTATAAATCATGCACCTTTCATAGACCACTTTTCACATTTAGAAAGGCTATGGTCATATCACAAGCCAGGTAGGATTTGATTAGCCAATTCTTATTTTGCACTGTCATAGGTGTATAAATTAGGACACAGTGCTCCCACCTCTTATGCAAGCAGTGAAGAGCTATGTCAGGCATCCCTGGGTAGCAGAGAGGGGATGGTAGAAAGAGCCCTTCTGCATACTCCTGATGACCGGTGCAGCCTCCAGAAGCCACAGAGGTCTGCTCGTGGACAGGGCTCACAGAAGAGGGAGGAACATGCCAAGACAGGAGAGCTGCAGCTACCCTCCATGACATGTTTTTCTAAACTGGGAAGTGTTCCCAGTAGGAAATGCCTGCAGAGATTCATACAGAGGCATTAACCTTCCCCCCAGAGTCTGTTTGTGTACGTGAGTGCATGTACATGCACATATTTCTTATCCTAAAGGAAGCATTTTGCTCCGTAGTTGCACAGAGGGCTTGGATGTTACCAGAATGGTGCGCAACCCCTGCAGCTTTGCTCAGGGTCCCTCACGACAGCCAGATTATCTCTCCTACTGTGTTAAAACCCTGCCAGAGTTATTCTACTCAGTTTTATCATTCTTTCAATTATTTTCCTGTGACTGGCTTTAACATCTGTGAAAACAAGACCGTGAGAGCTGGCACACTCACTCAGACCCCACACAAGCTACAGCACACCCACAGATCTGTCACCGCACCTCAGTCCTGGCCTGTAGCACTTCTGCTGCCTCGCTCCTGCCTGAGAGCCGCTGCCTGTGATAAGCCCTGGGCTTGTGTGCACCCTGCGCTTGTGACAAATGGCTCTTGCTAAGATGAATGCAGCATTTCAATGGGTTAAAAAAAAATCTGCTGCTGCCCTAGCAGCCAGCTTCAGTGAAAAGAAATGATGCAAAGTAGTATCAGGCAGCACAGTACAATTTCTGTAACAAGCTTCATAGATGGCTTCACTAGATGCTTTGCAGTCAGAACTTAAAGAAAACAGGAAGGTTTCAAATGAGTTAAGTCAGGAAGTGAGTCAGCCCTGAGCAGGAGGGACAGCAAAGAGCAACCCCTTCCACTGCAGACACGCAGCCATGGGACCAAGACCCTGACATCCAGACCAGAGTGAATGAACCTGAGAGCAGAGGGCGCCAGCAGGGCAGGAACAGAGAGGAAAAGCGACGCCTCTTCACCGACCACAGCCCGAATGAGGGAAGATTTTCTCTGTGCAGAGGACTGTCTTCTAACCAGTTTTCCTTCTCGTTGTAGAAGCAGCCTAACCACCAAGCCACCAGCTCATCCACTCCCTGCCCAGGCACACCAAAGCCTCCTGCGCAGTTCTGGTCAGGAGGAGTGGCTGAGAAGAGTCCTCCAGAGTAACTCAGCTGGGATTGGGATTTCAAGTCCCCTCAAGCATCTTGAAATTTGAACACTGGCCTCTCACACACTCAGATGACTACTGTGCTACTGGAAATAGAAACACCAACACCTCCTCCTCAGTTGCCATCCTACTCTTCCTGCATCCCACATGAGAAGAAATTGCTCTGAAAACACTGTCACATCAGCCTCCACAGAACAAGGAGGACAAGGAACATCTTAGCAGGGTTTAGGCATAAATGAGACTCTAGCTGCTTGCCTAGAAACAGATGCTTATCAGAGAATTCAACTGGAGTAAACAGAAGAGCCACAAGCCACCAGTGCTACTGCAGCTCAGCAGCATTATGGCAGGAGTTGTGAGGATCTGCATTTTGGGGATAAGCACAAAAGAAGTCCAAGTCCTTTTGTAGGGGTACCTCCAGGCACACAATTACATCTAAAAATAGAACCGAGGTTTGGAAGTCACACAAACAGCTTTGAAAATTATACTCTAGATATTTGACAGTATTGCCCATCACACAAAAATGTTCCATTCCCAGTTGCATTCCCAGGAAATAACACTCAGCCCTTAAGCCTGGACAGTCACACCAGCACCAAGACCATACATGGGTAACAAATTCCTACCAACTTTTGCAGGCTCCTAAATAGGGCAAAACAGTTAAAGAATTAGCTGTTCCTCAGGTAGTGCATCAGGTTCCTAATATGCTGGCCTCTCTTTCCAGCATACTGTTGAAGCTATTAGGAGGACAAATAATTTTTTGTTCTCTGTGTTAATCAGAAAAATAGAACACTAGCTCCAACTGACAAAAAAAAAGGTCTGGAGAAGGACAGACAGAAGAGGCTGAGTTCCAGGACTAGAAAAGGCCCTTGCCCCTCTGCTTCTTCTGAGAATAACCTTCTATAAAGCAGCAAACCACTGTAGCAAAAGACTTAAGAGTCACAGCATGGTCACATAGACCAGGTTGGGGAACCGGGACACAACTGAAGTAGAACATGAGTTTCCTCGAGACAACTAGATTTCAATGCAAAGCATTTCCAGATCCTTCCTGGTTTCAAAAGAAACTCAGAATAAGGCGTGAGAAGATGGCCACAGAAGAATAAAACACTTCAGAGGGAAGTTTACTAACACTGAAAGAAGCTGTTGAGAACTTCTTATCTGAAAAAAAGGCTGGGGCAAGACTGGGTAGAAGGTAAAAAGCAAAATCCAGTACCTGGTTGCAACTTGCAAGTTTTGAACATCTTCCAGTGGAATAATTATTCTTAGAAAAGTGCTGTGCTGTTGGAATCATTTTCCCACAGGAATGTTTCCCTTTTCATTTTGATTTTCATTTTCATTTTGATTCTTTTCTCTCACATATGCTTTGATAGGTCAGCATGCTTCTGGAACCAGGGGACATGGCATTTAAAAAATGAAGTTTCATTCCTAAATTTTACAGAGTAAGATTTTGTAAGTCAGCTTTGGAATTAGAAGTCTTGGTTTCATAAGAATGGGACACTTTAACTGACAATTTAAAATACCGAAAAAGAATTTATAAGCTCTGTCACAAAATCCAGAATTTGAAACATAATAGGCTCAACTCCAAGCAAAGTATCATGCAGCTGTTAAAAATGGCTCTCAAGGGTTGTTGTATTTTTTAAGAAGGAAGGTGATGGGCAAGGACTAGACAATACCTAAACAGCCTTAGGAAGAAAACTGTATGGACAAAGCTTTCAAGTTGAAAAGAGGTTCAGAGTAAAGAAACCTTTACTCACTGTTTGCTGCTGGGTATGTTTAGATGAAAGCACTTGGTACATTCCCTGAAAATAAACAGAATCCATCAGAGAGAATGGCAACTTATTTCTCCTGCACAGAGTTTCCACAAGCAGCGGATACAGAGAATCCCAATTCTGGCTAATTAGATTTTTAAAAAATGTTGCTACCATGAAATGCAAAACCCTCTGAACTAATACATTCCAGCAGCACCTTGTATTTGATTAAGGAACAAGATGATAGGTCAGCTAAACATGATGTTATTTATTGATACCTGAAGCTGGAATGGTTTTGCTCACCTGGCTTAGAGAAAACTGAAGCCAAACAATAACTGATTCAAGTTTGGTTTTGTTGTGTTTTTTCCTCATTCCAAAACTGAATCATAGAGACTTTGCAGAACCTGCACTGGAACAACAGCCAAAGAAAATATTCCTGTTGAGAAAACAGTTCCACTGAAAGCTGGTATCCCCTGATGGGGACATCCCAGCACAGAGGGTGTTTGTGCCTGCTGAGATCTGCCCCATGCTCCAGCCCATCCCTCTTGAGCCAGGTGATTCACCAGCACGTGCAGCAGCTGTTTTAGCTGCCCTGCTGCTCTTCAGACCCCAGCACAGACCTGTTCACTACATGGACTTCTCACACCTGCCCAAGCTGCTTCAGAAGGCTGGCCATGTTATTCACCCCACAGGCTGGAGAACTGCGTATTGCTTGGGAGAGCAGTAAGGGCCTGCAGGGCCCCACCGCTGGAATTTCCCTGCAACAGTCCCAGGGACATCCCTCGCTGCTGGGACAGGCAAACGTTGGTTTTGTGTCTCTGTGGATAGCTGGGAGTTTACCAGAGAAGGAAGAAGAGGATGACTTGCACTTCATGTCCACAGGAACTCTGCTCACTCTCCTCTGTGCTCCCGCTGAGGCACAGCTCATCTTCTCTCCATCTTCTGAGGTACACGCTCACACTGCAGCTGGGAAAAGCACTGTGGGGAATGTGAACGTTTTCAGGGATTTTTGCTTAAACCCACTAATATCCAGTATCCCAGCTGGCTATTTACAGAAGATTAACAGCAGCATCTTGCTTGGATGTCAGAAGAAAAATGTGAGCAGCAGCAGAAAGAGTGACAGAGAAATATTAAAAGGCACTCTCTGTTGTTGCACAGCAATCATACTGTCACAGTTCACAAGAAAATATATTTGTCTGTTTTTTGAAAAAAGGGTCAACCTCTGCCCTCTGGGAAGACAAAGGTCTATAATTTAGGATTCACTTCCAGTCCCCAGCTCCTTTAGTCCCCTTTACCCCTCCTCACACCAAGAGCTGTCAGCCATCTCCCTACCCCTCTCCTCTTGCCTTTTCACAGCACCCACACTGAAGCCCTTCAGATGCTGTTATCGAGGTCTCTGGATCCTTCCACGGCCATCCTATGTGGTCATTCACAGCAATAACACCCTCTCTCACCTGTGAAATATGTTATCCTCAAGTAACCCAAATCGTGTCATCAGCCTTTTGACCTCATCCTTCAAAACTCCCACCCTGACTTTTCCATTTTTACTCAGGGTTTGGCTCTGCCATCTGCTGGAGACCAGCAATCCAGCGAGCTTAACACCTCGCCAGACAGCAAGTGCCCTGGCTCGTGACTCCTGCGTTAATGCACGTATTCATGACATTACAGGAATTATGAACACTTATCTTTGCCATAAGTACATACAAACATGTCCATATTTAAATTCATATTAGTTTCTACATTCACAAATGAAGACTGGACTTACACAACACTGAGCTCATGATCATCACTGCAATAAAAAGGGCCTGGCTTTCCCCACAGGCACCGGTCTGGCAGGAGAAGTCTTCCCTCCAGAAAGCCAGCCTTGCCCTTCAGGCCACCACAGCAAAGGGCCGCTTATGCCAAGGAGATGAGGTCTGTCTCTCCTGCTGGCATCAGGACCTCCCACCTCCTGGCTGTGGTGAGGACAGCTCAGTTCTCCCAGACTTACCGCTGCAGTTCACCCCCTTCCCAGGTATGGCAAAGGGGCTGTCTGTGCCCCTCGCACAAGGGGTGTTAGTGTGGTGACATCCAGTTCTGCCTCCACTGCATGAAGTTCACCCCATGGACTTTCCCACCACACGTGCAGTACCAAACCTGAGAATTTCAATTAGTTTTCAACCTGCAGCAGGCAACAGGGGAAAAAGGCACCAGGAAAATGGCAGCTCCCAGTACTGCTTAGCTACACTTGCTCTGCAGAGACTTTGTGCAGCAGTTTGGTTTTTGAGGCATGCCAGTTTCACTACTTTGTGAAGGAAAGGTCAGGACTAAAGGTAGGATTCCCAACGCAGTGCTAGAGCACAATTCAGGAGAATTCAAAATTCTGCACAAGTCCAACACACCTATGGATACTGGCAATGTTGAGGCCACAGTCCCAGAAGAAATACCCTGGAGCTGCATTGTCACTGGTGCAGTCACCCAGACACCCTGCCCCAGCCCCCTGGCTTCCCCCAGCTCCACATGCTATTGGGAAGATTCAGGCAGGAGCTGTGCTGGGGCAGGAGCTGTGCTGGGGCAGGCACTGCCCAGCCCACAGCCTCTCCCCCACATTGCTGGCAGGGCCCTGCACGGGCAAGTGATCTCCTCCAGCACTCGCCGAGAGGTAAAAAGGCCAGACAGCACAGGCTCCACAGCGAGGGAAAAGAGCCAGGGGCCTATGGTGTGCAAGCCACGAGGGTTCGTGGGTCTAGGGTGAGGCAAAAGGGAGTCTGGATGTGTCCACATAAGCTGCAATTACACCCTCCTGACTGCAGCACTTTCAAAATTCCTATTTTTACCCAGTGGTCTCTGAAAGTTTTGCTCATGGAAATTTTGTCTGAATTAGGAAAGAGTAGAAGATGAAGGATCTGGTCTCTATGAAACACTGGAGCAGATCCCACAGGGTTATTGAACATCCACGTGAAGGTAGGACTCAGCCAAGGCTGCAGGGCTGTAACAGGCTGGACTCACAGCATGCACCCCAAGGGTCATTTTTAGTTACACTGGTGTTCTACCTCTGGACTGCTGGACAGAGGAAATTAGGACAAATTTACCTCCAGAGCTGCCCCAACCATGTTTGGTTTTTTTTTCTGCAGGACCTTTTCTCAAGTTAGAAATACACTCTTGTTACAAGAAGAGGCTATCTGACAGTTCAGCTGCGAAAGACTTTTTTATCAAGGAGGTTCAGGGTTAATTGTGAAAATGAAACCAAATGCATATACCTAGAGCCAAACTGAATGCCTGAATGTAAAAGGTTCTTTCCTAAACATTTAAATAGCTCAAAAGACAGCTGTTCGTCAAGGATTTTCTCCAAGAGTTGTCTTCCTGAGGAAAATATTCAACCCCAAAATACCATGGTTGTGAGCTGAAGCATGAGTGCCATCTAAGCTCGACACTGCTACAAGAACATTCCTCAGTCGTATTGCAAGGTAGTAAAGGTTTTTCTCAGGTCAGAAATCAGTGTTTTCTGAGACGTTCTGTTGGCTGTTTTAGGATCTATGAAGCTTACTGTGCTGGTTTTGACTGGGATAGTTAATTTTCTTCACAGTAGCTAGTATGGGGCTATGTTTTGCATTTGTGCTGAAAACAGTGTTGATAATACAGGAATGTTTTTGTTATAGCTGAGCAGTGCTTACACTGAGTCAAGGCTTTTTCTGTTCCTCACACCATCCCACTACAGGGGGGAATGAGCAAGCAGCTGTGTGGTGCTTAGCTGCCAGCTGGGGTTAAACCACAACAGTCCTTTATGGTGCCCAGTGTGGGCCTTGAAGGGTTTGAGATAACAACAGATTTGATTGGAATGTGTTAGAACAAATTTATAGCTGTTACTGCTGTTTAGCTATTAATCAGCAGGCTCCTGTGCTTGCCATCAGGCTTGCTTACCTTACTGCATATTAGTGCTTGTCAGGGACTGCTTTTTGCTTTCACTGCTTGCTGTACTGCCATACTGCTTATCTTACTCTGCTGTGCCTGGAAACATTTTATAACAGCATTGGCAACGCATCTGGGCTGGCAGATGGCCGGGGCATCACTGCTCTTTCTGTGCTGCTGTACTGGACAGGCTGGAACTCCAGTGTGAACTCAAGTCAAAGGGACTGTGACCTGTGGATGAGTCCATGTGGGAGCAGGACACCCCAAAGCATCTGTGGCCGTGTGTAAGTTCACACCAGAGCAGGTACATCTCGAAACATCTGTGGCTGTGCCGCAGCAGGTATACCTCTGAAGGGATTGTGGCCCAAGGGTAAGTCCACACTGGACAAGGTGCACCTCCAAGCATCTGGGGCTGTGGATAACTCCATGCTGCAGCAACTACACCTTGAAGCATCTGTGGCTGCACATGAGGTCATGCTAGAGCACCTCAAAGCATGTGGCTGTGGATAAACCCAGAGCAGGTACACCCCTGGAGGGACTGCAGCCATGGGTTAAGGCCATGTTGGAGGAGGCTTACTTCTGAAGAGACTGTGGCTGTGGGCAAGACCACACTGGAGCTAGAAGTTGAATTTAAGATATGAGGGAAATGTTGTCACCAAGAAGGATATACCTCCACACACATCTTGTCTATTACCCTGCACCATTCTGGCTATTCTTTGAATTTTCAGTGTCCCATGCAAAAAAAGCTTTCCTTCCCCTCTTTCAAATCCCTTTGTGTATAGCTACACCAATCATTACACCATCTCAAAGGAAGCATCTCTAGTTCCACTTTTAGTAACTAAAAATCATATGAGAAAAAGAAACTCCATCACCAAAATGGTGCTTCCATCTTACCTGATCTTAAAGGTCCTCAGCAGCTCTTAAGACAAGTTTAGCATCTCAGTGATATCCTTGCAGACTGGATCTTAGATCTTTTTCAGTGCTATTTAAATCATCATGACTAGTCATAATGAGACCTAAGTCTGTTCTTGTTCCTGATTTAAACTGCCAAAGTTAGTATTTGGGATGGGTTCAGGTCACTTCAGACGGTGATAGCAAACACCAACACATAAAGGACATACCTGATATATGCCTTTAAGCAAAGAATTCAGATCTGCAGGAAAAATACTGCCTCAGAATAGTTTTCAAAGCAAATATATATTATAGACTTCAAGCTCTCCCCTCTTCCAGTCTTTACATGTTCTCCCTATGCATCATAATCTCAGTTTTGTCCCTTGACTAATAGAAAGGGGAATCACTTCTACTAGAGCCTGTAGCAATTCACTTGAACTGGCTATATGATACAGAGGGACTTACAAGATGCTTTTACCCATCAGCTACATATTTTGAGCAGAAGAGCTCAAAAGAAGCCCAGCCTGAGCCACTGAAGACCAACATCTGAAGGTCTCCAAAGGCTCCATGTTCCATATGGCCCGTGGAAACAGTTTGGCTAGCACAAAACACCAAACATATCTAGAGCTAGAAGTATGTCTTCAGCTCCATGAACCTCCCTCCAGCTTCATTAACTGGGGGGCATTACCTCACCTGTTAGAAAAGCACAACACACCCACCCCAGTAAGCTGTTTGCACACTCCTTTTTCATCCTGGCATTCTTCATAATCTGACTGCAAGAAAATACACATTAAGGCCATTTTATAACTTTTCCCTATAATTTTGTAGGTCATTTGAGCACAACGGGCCCACAATGCTTTTAACTTCTCCCAAACTGCAGTTAGAAATAAATTTATCAATTATGCTTTTCTTACATGCTTTGCAAAGTTATATGCAAAAACATATGCTTGAATTAAGATCCCAAACAACTAGTTACTAAATATATATTGTGTATATAAACTGTATATAAACCTCATTATAGACATGTTGATCTGATCAGTCCCTGTGTCTCTTGGAGCACAGTGAGTACCACTTTGGGGCTAGTTAGAGGGACATTATTGTATTTCTATACAGTGCTTCGCTCACAGTAATAAAACTACAGTGAAACTAAAAGTTACAAGATTCATGTCTTTGCTAACCCTAGAGAGACCAATTGCCTCCAGGCTTCTAATTTCTGTTCCTTTTAAACAACAAAAGATAAAAATGCCCTTGAATGATATACTATTCCCTGTAGTCACAGGGTAGAGGCACACTGAATTCCTTAGTGCTGACTCTTATCCTCCATTTCACGTTAATGAAGCAATGAGACCCATTACAGATGCCTGCACTGTGCATGATGTACCAAAGGCAAACATCATCACACCACAGCTGTCAGGTTGCAGGAGCGAGAAGCCGTAATACATGCTGTTACCATGGTGCCACCCGCTGCCAGAACATTACAAATAGGATGAATTATCTGATGTGCACTGAAGTAATTTTACTCAGCCTGCAAAAAGATTATTTTTATATGAATCTCCAAGTTCTCATTACAGAAATTCAGGTAAGGATTTGAAGTGATTCCCACAGCCTGAACGCTGTCAGTGAAGATGTTTTACAGAGTGATAACCAACTGAAAAGGTAGCTGCTCTGTACTTGGTTACAATCCAGATTTCCCAATCATGGTACACAGTTACACTTGGCCTATTAAGGCTCATTCAAACTGAGAACAAGCCACCATGGAAGCATTCATTTTCATCACAGTCATGGCACTTAAAGTCCCAAATATCTCAGATCTTTGCAGGAAGCATAAAATGAGCACACAAGTAAACCAAAAATTACAGTTTCAAATAGGTCTTCAGTTATGCAGGGTAGTGATCAGACACCATTTTGAACTTGTTGCATCTATTCCTGACAGTACCCCAACAGAAAATAAAACTTTGTAAGTATAAAAAGCCATGTATGTTCTATCAACATTAAAACAGTTCAGGAAGTTGATTTTTCAGTCACCAGCAGAAGTCAGTGTTAATGCTTAACTGAAATGGCATGAAGCAGTGCAAAATTCCCAGTGACCAGACTCCCTGTGTCTCAGGCAGCCAGCACTTCATGGGCTCACACCAGCTAGTTTTGCAGTTCTGAGGCTAAGAGAGTTTATATTTTCTAAATAGGAGATTATGCTCTTGTGACTGTGATCTCCTCGAGCCACTGCAGTGAGGAACCTCAGTCCACAGGTTGAGTCTCATCAGAGCTTTGTTCTCATGCAGGTCACAGGAACATGCATTTCCCTTTAAGCCTAGCCAGCTGAGTTGAAGAGTACACAAAATCAGGAAAATAAGAGCCAGCTGACACAAATGGATCTTTCTGATGAATGTTTACAAAATAAAGCTTTGTAACTCAGACCTTCATTAACCAGAAATCCCAAGGAGAACAAAAAACCCAGCATTATGTACACTATTGTAAGAAAGAAAACCACTCCCAGTCACCTAAAATTTGGTGCTGAGATTTATCATCTAACCAAAATTGAAGTTAACTTCATCAATCATCTGCCATAGAGATGTCTTAACTCTGGGTTATGTCACAGATGTGTCTGAATGAGACATTAGCATTCATTTATTTTTAATCTTTTAAACCAAAAGGATCACAGCCAACATTTTAAAAAGCTAATCAATCTTTAAACACTAAATATTAATGAGCCGTGGTGTAAAGAAAACTGATTTTTGCATTGTGTTGCAGAATACAGACTTCTGTCCCATACACGAGATCTCTAGCAACACTCCTGTTTTGGCTCAGAGATGGGCTACATGATGAAATATACCTTTTTGATCTCAACTATTTACAGATAAATCTTGAAAACCTTGCTTGCTTCTTACTCAGACCTAACGCTGACTGACATGTGTTGCGGAGACAGTATTTGTAGAAAAATCAGATGAAACCCAAAAAAGGATCCTACCGAAAACATTCCTCTGCACCCAAAACACCCCTTCATCAGAAGAAAATTGGGGGTGGGTGAAGGACACAAAACTTATGACTGTTTCTTTTTCCCTAGCCTTTGAAAGGATTTAAGAATTTAAGTGAAATAAGATTATACCAGCACGAACTTATTTAGTTTGCTCTAGCATTATCTAATGTTCTACACAGCAGCAGCATTCATTCTCGTGCAGACAGACCAGCAACACTCCCAAGTCTGACTCACACTGAGCTTCCTGCACACCCATTCCACTAAACCCACAAATAAGTTTTTGGGCTTCAAGATTAAATTCTATCAGTACCAAGAGGCCTATGTGAATCATTTAATTATCACCTTTACAAACATTATACAAACTGTATACAAATGTACAAAAAATTGTGCAATCCATTTCAGTATGAAATCCTACAACTAGCAAGCATGTTTTAAATGTTTTGATGGGTGCATGTATACACACAGATGGACATGGCACAAAGCTTATTTCTGGAGGTTCAAATAATAGATCTAGATGCTTGATCACAGGGAATATTTTAAATCAACCAAGGAGTATATAGCAAAGCACTAGTGTCTCTCTCCAGATGAGATGTCTGTTTGTAGATACAGAAAGTTACAACCTGCATTTATGCTGATTTAGTGTCACATCCTTATGGTATCGCATACCACGTTATCTGGTGTTTTGCATACCAATGACTTTTACCTTTGTGGCTGCATAACAAGTGGCCACGTGATGGCACTGTGTAACCAGTTTCACTGCCTTAGTTGCAGGCATTTTTCTGCAAAATTGGGCTTGGACTATTCTAGCTAGTTTGAACTGGTGAAGACAAAAAGAGGAAGATGTGTTTTGTTACTTTATAGTTACTACAGCTTAACTCCTGTGAATGGTAGTCTATATCCATCAAACTTTGATCTGAGCTGAGATAGCCAAGTTATTTCAGAATCAAAAACTATTAAAATGCCATTAAGGATCAGCCAAAACCTGAAATCTCTGCACAGAATTTCCTTAATCATATTTTTTCTGTTTAGTTTGATATTCCTCCAAATTCTTTGACGTTTTAAACCAAAGACAAGAAACTGGAGATAAAGACCACCTATCATATAATTCATTACAATTCATAACACTTTGGCTAATACCTTGACAAGGAGGAAACAGAATGAATGTCTCTTCACATTCAGAAACAGCAACAGCAGATTTCTAGTCCTAACAGACTGAGGGTCAGAATTTGCAACAGGAAAATGAAAATGGGTTTCTCTGCTCTGCCTGTTACCTTTTCCAAGACTAAAAGGAGTCTTCATTACTTGCATCATCACAGCAGAGCAAATGCATTCCCTCCAGCACCTGCAAACCAGACAACCTACCGGGAAACACAATGACTCCTTTGCTGCCTGCTTTTTTAGTTTTCCTAGAAACAGCAGCATGAAAGGAGCATGACTACACATTCACATCTCATCTTCACATGCAGTCAGTTTGCGGTCATGGTATGCCCCCAAGCAGCAGAACTGTGACCCACACCAAATTAACCCCATTCCTTAGCTACAACATTTTAATCTTTTAGTCAGCTTGCAATCATTAAAGCATATTTCTTGTTACTTCAGACACTACTGTGTGAGCTGAAAAGGTGGTCTTGCCACAGCCTGCAGTTATGTAGTATCACAGTGTACTAATCTTAAATCTGACATGGCAATTCCTCCCATTCAGAGCTCAGGTGCATCATGGAAGAACAGAAGGGCCTTCTACCTTAGCAGATGACCAGAACACAGGCATAGCATTGTGATTCATATTAAGGATGAGCTAAAAGCTGAAAGGAGCTCAGGCTGCTGTAATCCGGCTAGATCAGAGTACTGCCCAGGAACTATAAAAGCAGTTTAACTTATGTGAAGGCTAACCACTGACCCCTACAACTGACTTATGTTATGAAGAACAGGAGTTGAGGCACTTACAATGCAAGGGAAAGATTATTGCACCTGTGTCCTTATAATTTGAAGGATGGGGTTCCACGAGCCTTTCCTCACAGAGCACAGACTGTACCCAGCAGTGAGAGCCACATAATACTGTGACAATTAGAAGTAGTCTACAGCTGCATGAGAATCAAACATACACCATCTTAGGCAACCACTGTGAAGAGCAAACAAGTTCAAGAAAGGAAAAATGCCAGAAGAGTACTAGCTCTAGTACTTAATTTACACTAGATATACAGATTAGTTTTAAACCCTTGCATGTTTAATGGATAAAGGGTAATGTTATGTAAACAGTGAGGTCAGAAGTGCCTCTTAACCTGTCATGACCTCACAGTCTAATCAGCAGGTACTAACTCCTGGATATGGTTCACCACAGTGTATTACAGTCTTGCTTCAAAGCTTATCCAGGCTCTGCTTTAATTGCTTGTCAGATAGCCTCCTTTCCAAAGCACTGTTTTACTACCTACATCTTGGGTCTTATGAAAGTAGACAAGTCCAGTATTATGCAGGTTAGATTAGCCTTTATTAAAATATAGAACTACATGGAATTTGAACTCAATAGAAGCTTCAGAATATGCATTAAATGTCATAATTTGGAGGTGGCATGTCAACAATCTCATCCAGGGTAGCAAGGAAGTCAGTAGTTGATTGTAGCAAGTCTGCAAGTTGGAAATAGAGCAAATCAGTTTCTCATGAAATCCAGAATGTATACTCTAACATAAGCTAGTTCCCAGTGGATTAGCATAACCCTCTTGAATGACTAAAGGAAATAGTTTGATAAGCCAACTCCACCTAACTGATCAGCTAGCAATGCACTGCAACAGATTGCTCAGCAACATCGCTTTGAGACCACTACCAGTACTAGTAGGTTTGACCCATTAAATTCAGCTTGACTATATACCAAAAGCTGTTTGATAATAGTGTGCTATTTTGGTAGTTAGGACAGCAGTGGCAGTTCACTACTGCAGCTTCCCTCCCAAATCACTAATGAGCACTGCAGGTACTGAAACTCGAGCTAAGTTTCCACTTACTAGACTCCCATGAGAACTCTTCGATCTTCACAGGTGAAGGAACCATGTTCACACATCTGTCATATGTCCTTTCAAACATCATGAGAGGCACACCACACAGGTTGATATTGCTTACTTTGAGATCTTCAGGAAGATCAAAACTTTCAAAATCTGTTTGAGAAAGGCACGCTGTAGTTTAGTAACAATGTACAGTAGCAGTAGCCTGGGAAGCTGCAAATTCTCCTAGATTAAATGAAGTGGGAACAGGTCCAAAACAATCTAACAATCTCCTCTTATGGGGTATTTATTTGCAGCTACACCTTAGTTGTCCATCAAACCCACACACTACCACTTGTCAAAAGACCAGACTTCGTAACACAACTGTTAATGTGAAGCAGGAACTTTTAGTAACATCTTTCCAGTCGCTGCACCAAGTCAGCTTCAAGCACAGCATATATGTTTCACCAACACTGAAGTAGCCTTCGGTACAGTAGTTTTTACACACTCACTTCTGCATGAACTGGATGGTTTAAGGACACACTCTGAAGGACTGACATAGCACAGCCCATTGCAGATACCTTAAGAACAGCTTTAGAAGTTTCATCTTCAACTATTCTGTCCTACAGCAGTAGGAACCTCTTCAGTTACAAATTACCATCTTGGCATACACTCTTAAGAGAAGTCTACTCTTCACTACTGCTTAAGTATTCCTTTGAATACTTGTTGTCTAGTTGACATTTAATGAATTAAGAGGCTACAGCATGCTTATTTGGAACTAGCTTCCTGCCACCATAATAATGGACTCAGACTAATACATATGTGGATCACAGCTGTTGCAGATAGAAATATTTAAAGAAGAATGAGATGGTATTTCATAAGTAGCAAGCACCTTCACGTTTAAGAAAGGACCCCAGAGAAATGCAATGCTAGCTTGTTTGCCACAAAGGCTAAAGTCTTACAACAATGTCACTCATGAAAGTCTGACTGTTCATTTTAATAGTTACACCAGTAGTTCTTACCTCGAGGATCATAAGGAAACATATTTTCTATTTCTGGCCAGTCTTCTTCAGCCACTGCATCGCAGCTTTCTAATCCAGAATTCTTCTCAGTTATCTTAAAAAGAAGTCACACTATTTGAGCTACTGTAGTTTCCCAGTGTAGTACCTTTGTAGTGGCTTTTCTGTGCTATACAGATCTACAGATGATAATGCCTGCCATACAGTCCTCAGTTATGCCTAAATTCTAATACCTTCAACACCCCACCTGCAGTGCTGTGTCCAGCTCTGGGGCCCCTCACATAAGGGCACAGACCTGCTCAAGTGGATCCAGAGGAGGCCACGAAGATGATCAGGGGCTGGAGCACCTCCCTTATGAGGACAGGCTGAGAGAGTTGGGGTTGTTCAGCCTGGAGAAGGCTCTGGGGAGACCTTATAGCAGCCTTCCAGTACTTAAAGGGGGTACAGGAAAGCTGGGGAGGGACTCTTGATCAGGGGTGGTAGAGATAGGATGAGAGGTAACAGTTTTAAATTGAAAGAGGGTAGATTTAGATTAGGTATAAAGAAGAAATTCTTCCCTGTGAGGGTGGTGAGACACCGGCACAGGATGCCCAGAGAAGCTGTGGCTGCCCCCTCCCTGGCAGTGTTCAAGGCCAGGTTGGACGGGGCTGTGAGCAACCTGGTCTAGTGGAAGGTGTCCCTGCCCATGGCAGGGGGGTGGAACTAGATGATCTTTAAGGTGCCTTCCAATCCAAACCACTCTATGATTCTATGAAATAAGCTGGAGATGGGCAAATGCTTCAGCTGAGTTTATGTAGTGCAGTACTATATACTGTGGTAACAGATCACTGCACTAGAACATTTAGGCTCATAATATTAAACTCCTGATACTTAACATGTGAACAAGACTAACTCAGACTATTTTCTCTAGAGCTACTTCTTTGCCATTAGGTATCCCCTAACCTGTTGTACTACTTGTGCCTACGCAGGTGTACTGCTTTTGTCTCGGATAGAGTTATTTTTCTTCCTAGTAGCTCATATGATACCATATTCTGGATTCATGATGAAAACAGTGTTGATAACACACAGATGTTCTAGCTATTGCTGAACACTGTTTACAAAGCAGCAAGGCTTTTTCTGCTTCTCATGACCCCACCAGTGGGCAGGCTGGGGGTACACAAGAAGTTGGAGGGGGCACAGCCAGGGCAGCTGACCAAACATATTCCATACCATATGATATCATGCTAAGCAATGAAAACTGGTGGGGAAGTTTGCCAGGGCTGCCATTGCTCAGGGCAAGGCATCAGTCAGCTGGTGGTGATAAACTGTTTTTTTCTTTGACAATTTAATAATTAAAAGTCTCAATCTCAACCCATGAGTTCTCACTTTTACCCTTCCAATTCTCTCCCCCATCCCACTGAGGTGGGAGTGACCAAGCAGCTGTGTGGTGCTTAGCTGCCTACAAGGGTTAAGCCACAACAGTAGGTAAATGATGCATTCTACACCCCTCACCCACACCTTCCCGCTGTAGAACTGTGTTGTACTCACTTTGTTTGCAGTGCAAGGCTGATTTTTCTGTCTTATCTTTTCCATCTTGCTTGTGACTCCTTCAGTTCTATTCACATTTCCAAGAGCCTTTCTGACAGAGTGAGATATGGCTGGAGATGTACTGATTGTTTTTTTAGGAAGTGGAGTGCTAACTTGTGCTCTTTCAGATAAAACTTTTGCTGGAGAGTGAGAGGAAGAAAAAAACCCCAAACTTTAGCAGCATATCAACCCTAAAACTTGCTTCGGTAAGCGCATGTACTGGAAAATTAGGTGTCAAAAAACATCATTCACCATTTACAACTCACAAGTGTAAGCCCCATCTGTGACAAAAGCACAGAGTTATTGTCATTTTTATAGTAATTGATCAGCTTAGCAGAATTGGTTAGATGAGTAGATATAAGAATAGAAAACTATTACTGTTCAGAACTGTGAATAACAAAACATGATTTATGCACTTCAGTTGATCCCCTACTGGCTATGGGCAGCATATACGCACAAGGTCCTGAAGGCAGTCTGAGCTGATTCTTAGGGGCACCAACTTCACCATTCTCCTTATCAATAAAGATTAGCGTTGCCATCTTCAAGTTGATGAGACCACTCTGAAGAGTCCATACAGAAAAAAAGACAAAGTTATTCTTCTAATTTCTTCCACCACAGCATACTTTTTAAACAAGCCACATACAAGACAACATAGCTGCCATGCACTGGTTCCTAGAGGAGAGGGAACAAATCCACACTTCACACCAGTTCATAGTAGTTTAGCTATAGACCTTTATGTTTGAAAGCATTATTAGTGCACATAGTAGCCTCATAACCCCAAGAGAGCTTGTATGTGTTTGGGAAAGTGGCAAGGTCTCACTAGCAATCCCACACAGAAAGATCTAATACCTTTGGTTTGCTTTGTCACTTCCTTGTAGCATTTAACTGTTTCCTCTGTATGGGAAAACAGTACATCTCCTAGCTTAGCAATCCAGTCCTTAGCTCAACTTGCAGGACTTGAACAGCCAAGAACAACACCAGTTATTTTACTAGCAGGGACATTTTCACCAGGAAAAGAAACCATCAGAGGACACACTATATAAATAGATTACTCCACTACTGGCTTTCAGCCCCAACTGAGCACTCCCTTGCACAACTATCAGACAGCTCCCCCCTGGAACTGCCGCCACTATTACATAGGTGGGCAAGCGAGGCATCATTCAAGAGAAGTCTGCAGAAGCAGCTGCTTTTAACTGGTGCAGCTTGAACTCAAAAGCTTAAGCACAAAACAAGACTCACAGCCACAGCCCTCAGCTTAAGCCACTTCTTCTGCTCACAGCTCCGGACGCCCTCTGCTCCCGCACTCAGGGGAGAGCCCGGCTTTAGCCAGGGCACCCTGCCCGCCCGCCCCGCTCACCCAACCGAGGGCTCACCCAGCCGCGGGCTCACCTCAAGAGCCACGGGCAGCTCCGGCCGCTCAGGAGAACACCAGCACCCACACAGAGGGCGTCAAACGAGCTCCAGACCGCGCCCAGAGCAAGCCAAGGCGCAAGCAGCCCAACCGCCCGCAGCTTTTGAACCGTCTCCGCGTCGCCGCCCATTGGCTGCTTCGGCCGAAGCGCAGCAGCCGATTGGCTCAGCAGCGCCGCTTCCACCTCCTCTGCTCCCCGCGGCCCCGCCCACCGCCCCCGCGCCGCGTTACTATGGTGACGGCGTGGCACCGCCCCGATGGTGACCGCGCCGTGGCGGGGCGTAGCCTGAGGTGGGCCCGCGGTGCATTGTGGGCAGCGGCGCGGCCTAGCTGGTAAACAGGGCGGAGGGGCTGGGGGAGGCTGGGCCGGCGGCGGGGATCGGCTGCCCGAGTCGGGGGTGGCGGCTGCTGAGCGGCCGCTCTGGGCTCCGAGGAGGTAGCCACGTCCTCGCGGGTCGGACCTGGGCTCTGGCGGGGCGCTGCTTCCTCGCAGTTGCTCTTCTGCCTCGCCTTCGGGGTACGCGTAGGCCCAGGTCTGCGCGTTGTGCGGGGCCTTCTGGCCGTCCCGGCGGGGCTGCGGGCTCTGCCCACCCGTGCAGTCGTGGGTGGGTCAGTGTCCCCCACAGCGCGGGCGGGGAAGGCCTGACAGTGCGAGTCGTGACGCTGCGCGCAGAGCTGCTGCTCTTCTTCCCCATCATGTATTGTACTGGTTAGAGAAGAGGAACATTAAAAAGATTATTTCAGCACTGGTGCATATTTTCGTGGAAAGACATTTGTGAAGAATGCATCATATGGTGTTGCTGGTCTCACTGAACGATACAAAACCACGTTGAAGAACTGTGCTGCCGTGCAGATCTGAAAGAGTTTTTCTGTTTTCTTCTTTGTTACAGGGGAAAAAACAAAATGTCATCAGTAACGAACGCCACTCCTTCGGGAGGATCAAATGATGTCAGCCTGGAGGAACCAAAGAAGATGACAAGGGAAGACTGGAGGAAAAAGAAGGAATTAGAAGAACAAAGAAAACTAGGAAATGCACCTGCTGAGGTGGATGAAGAAGGAAAGTAAGTTTTTTTAAAGCTATGGTTTGTCTAAAACTACTGGTTAAAAATGTCTTCAGTTGTGATTAGAGAATACTCATGAGGGTGATACATGATTTCTAGATGAGTTCTTGTAGAAGTAAATAGTTGAACTTTGTGAATTTGCTTTTAACGTGCCAGTCATCCTCAGAAAACAGGTATTTTCCAATAAAAGGTAGGCTCAGTGTTTAGCTACTGTGATCTGTTTGACAGTGCTGCTAAAAAGTCCCATCTGTGCAGCTACTTACAAGTGGTATTTTAAAAGTGACCAAAACGTAGTACTGGGGAACTTTACTGCATACCTTACCTGTTCCTTCTCTCTTGCTTTTGCAAGGCTTGTTGCTTTTGAGAAGAGAAATGTTACTATTTTTGTGCTTAGTAACATTGCATAGAATAAGGTACTTGATTTGGAGTCAGGAGTTTAGGTGAATTAGATGGCAACAAAATCTCAATGAAAGTCTGTGTTTATCTAGTTAAATTCAAGTTATTTTGTAGTGCATCCCAACAACTTATTTATTATCACTGGAAAAGCACTGGACTTTAATGTGAGAGTTATTTGTTAGGCTAAGTTGATGCTTTTTTCCCTATGCTCGGTATTTATTACTCAACATCTCTTACAGAGATATCAATCCTCATATTCCTCAGTATATATCCTCAGTACCATGGTACATAGATCCTTCGAAAAGACCTACCCTAAAGCATCAGAGACCTCAGCCAGAGAAGCAGAAACAGTATAGCACCTCTGGAGATTGGTACAAACGAGGAGTTCAAGAGGTATGCAAAATGTTTTTGTCATAAAATAAGGATTTGGGTTGAGTTTGTGAGCAGATAATTTATGGTTACATGTTTTTGAGGGAGACAGAAGCTGGCAGTTCTTGTTCAGCAGGCAAGTCATAGTGTTTGGTAATAATCAAAATATGTGTTCTAGGTTTGGGTAGACCATGCACACTTTAGTTGTATTGAAAAAATTAATTAGTTACTGGGAACATGTATATGAATCTTGCCACAAGTTTGTACAACACTGTCTTTTTTTCTTGTTTAGCATGCTATAGCAACTAGATATCGTAAAGGAGCGTGCGAGAACTGTGGTGCATTGACACATAAAAAGAAAGACTGCATGGAGGTAAACTTGACTTTTGTTGATGTTCTAATGGTTTTGAAAGCAATGTGAATTCTAATCTTAGTGAAAAATAGCTAGCTATAGATGAAATAAAAATTAGTCATTTTGAAAAAGGTTACAAGTATTGATAGGTGGCTCGAAAATTTCTAAAGAAATTATTACGTAGGAAAAATGAAGGGGAAGAATGATACTGTTCAGGGTGTTGCTCATCAATTCTGTGATAAGCGCTGCAATAATAGGTGAAAATGTTTAGCTCCTCATGTTAACTTGTTTTAACTCAAGTGCTGCTGAGCCTGTCTTTCTGTTTCATGTCAGCTAGAAGCTATTCCCAGAAACTGCATTTTAATTGTGTTCTTAATTGTGGAAAATAGAGTTAGAAATTGTTAGAGTTTGGAGTCAGTTGTGCTACTTTAAAATATAGAAATTAACTGCTTGCTTTTATTTGCTATTCACAGGCTTATAGTGCTGAATTTAACTGGCTTTAGAGGAGCTCAACTGATACTATTTTTTTAAAGGGATATCTGAGTAACATATTTTAGTCTAATGGCCTGATCCTTTCAGAGACCCAGGAAGGTTGGAGCAAAATACACAGGCATGAATATTGCACCAGATGAACATGTACAGCCTCAACTGATGTTTGATTATGATGGAAAGCGAGATCGTTGGAATGGTTATAACCCAGAAGAGCACATGAAGATTGTAGAGGAATATTCCAAGGTTGATTTGGTACGTAGGTGCTGTGGTTTACTGGGCAGAGGTTTAGTGTTTGGCGTGGCTGGGACAAGGAACGTTTAGTATGTGCACTGTTAATATTAAACTTTGTGCTGTATTCATAAGGAAAAAGCAAGATGGTTTCTGTGTTTGACAGCAAACTTACTTAAACTGAAAATTCAGATCAGAACTGGCAACTGAGTGTGGGTCTGTACAGTAAATGAAGTGTCTCTCCAGGTTGCTTACTTTTCAGTAGACAAGCCTTAGAATTTATTACCCAAGCTACAGATTGAGTTGCAGGCAAGAAAGGAATTTATTATCTGGCTGTATTAGAGCAAATAAATCTATATCTATTTTGTAACCTCATTCATGTTATTCTACTTAAAAATCCTTTTGTTACCATGATGGAGCAGTGGACTATTTGTATGTGTCACCGTGCAGATTGGCACCTTGCTGTTGCCGTTAATTTTCTGTATGCACCAAATCCATGTGGACACTATTAACTTCTTAGTAGTTCACTACCTTAGCTGGATGGTGGCTACCTGTTCCAAAAGGTAGTTCGGTGCCCAACTAACTCCCCTTGGTGCCTGGTCCTCAGTATTTTCCTATAGTGCGTAGGAAAGCTAATGCTAAATGGGATCTAATCAGTGTGTATAAATGTCTAATGGGAGTGTTTAAAGACAGAGCCAGGCTCTTCTCAGTAGCATCTAGTGACAGGACAAGAAGCAGTGGCACAAACTGAAATATAAGAAATTCTGTTAAACAGGAGAAAGAAATGTTGTACTGTAAGGGTGATGAAACAATGGAACAGCTTGCCTAGGGGGAGTCTCCATTCTTGGAGGTAATCAAAACCTGCCTAGACACGGTCCTCGGCAACCTGATATAGGCAGGCCTGCTTTGAGCAGGGGACTTGCCCTTGGCAGGATCCACAGGCACCTCCAGTGTCAACTGTTCTGTGGTTCTATGATGTCAGACAAAAATTCACTGCATGCTGCTTTAAAATCTGACTTTAGGTGCTACATTTTGGTGCTTCCTGGATGAGCCATAAGTGCTTGCAGCATCAGTCATGAATTACCTTAAGCACTGAAGTTTCTAACTAGATTTTGAGTTTCTAACTAGATTAATAAATCATTGTGTTTTTTAAAGACTACTGAACTAAAATAAGTTATCTCTTTCTTAAAGCAGGATGAATGTAGTAATGGTATAGCTACATAAGCTCTAGTAAATTGTTTTATTTAACAGTATAATATAAAATAGTAAAATGGTAAGTACCTTCGTTGAGGCTCAAAAAAGTGTCATAAAGAAGAGACAAGCTCTAGGCTGCTGATTTTTTTATAAACACCCAGACAGTCAAAAACCCCATTTTTTTGTAATAAGGAATGTATTTTAAATGACAGCAGTCACAAGAGATGCTTATCATACGCATTACTACACACTTGCTATTAAAAAGGAGTATTAAAACAAATTCATTTCCATGGTACACAGGCCAAACGTACTCTGAAAGCCCAGAAGCTTCAGGAAGAGTTAGCGTCAGGAAAGCTGGAGCAAGTGGTAAGTAAACTAAACCCTAATTTATTTTTGTTTAGGCTGAATAAAAATACAACAGGTTACTTCTGCTATCTGATGCTTTTATACTCTATACAGGGTCTGCTGTTGTTTTTTTATGCCCTTCAGTAATATCAAGATTTTCCTGGCACCTGCATTTTCTGTGTCACATTCAAGAATTTGGACCATTTTCTTTCTTGAAGCATCTTCTTTCAAATGGGAGTTGCTTTGTTTTCCTCTTAGAGGCAAAAATTCTGTGTGATTATTATTCTTGCTAAAATTAATGACATGGAATTTTGGGTCAGAAAAACTTGTTTTCCATGTAGCAATTTTGATCATATACTGAAATGCTTTTTTTGTATTTAAAGAGTGTTACATCTGACTAATGTTGAGGTAATGACTATTACATGGCTGTGGATTGTTTTAGTAATGCTTACTGTAAACTGAAATAGGAAGGTATTTTCTTTATCTTAAACCAAATTTGTTTCTTCTTCAGTCATTGCTGAGATTATTTGCAGTGTCTCTGGTTATTTGAAGGCTGAGCATATGTATTTCCCTCTGGCTCACAACTGTGGTTTGCTCCTCTTAGATTATAGCCAACACTTTTGATAATCTTTGATGTAAAATTCTCATTTTAAAAGGCATTTCTAATAATATTCTAAGTTTATAAAATGGGGAAAAAGTAGAGACTGCTACTGGTCAGAAGTAGGGGTTTTTTAAGAAATATTATAAGAAAGAAAACACCAAGCAGAAGACTACATACAATTGGTCCTCCATTTTCCGGAGGTTGTCACCTTGCATTTTGTCACTAGATGGCAGAGTGAGCTTAATCTCAAACCCAGCAAACTACAGCGTTCTGACCTTCCCGGTAGAAAAGATACTTTTCTCTTTTTGATGCCTGTTTTCACCACAAGGCAAACATTGTTGGCTTCCATATACTTACTTCTTATAATGTGGAGCTGTAAGAAGAAAAGTATATTTGAAACATAAGAACTATCCCTGATGGAGAGGACCAAGATTGAGTTGCATAGTCAGTGCTGGCCAATTTGTGGGTCAGTCTTCCAGGACTCACAGTTGTTTCCATCTTTATCACTGCAAGTATTCTCAAGTTAGAGGCTAAGCAGGTTAAAAAAATAAATTCTGGCTATGTTTCTGCAGGTTAAATTATAGCTTCTGATTCATGCTTAGCATTCTTGCCAATCCTAACTAAAGACTTGCATACATATCTTCTTAATTAGTTTTTTCTAAGCTTTCAGAGTTGAATCTTGGTTATATTTGCATGATATGAAGTATTCTAGTCTAAACCGTTAGTGTTCAAAGGAATAGCAAGCTCTAAAAAACAGTGACAGTTGTAGATTTTGCTGGTTTTCTGCATGCTTGAAAATTTAGTTGGGAATGCAGTGAAAAGGTCTCAAACATATGTCGATACTAGAGACACTTCAAACTCTTTCCTAGAACATTATATAGCAGTCTTTGGGCATTTTGTGACACAGGTACATTGTATTTTGCATTCAGCATCAAGCTCTGCTTTGATTGCTCTTTATATCCCTGTCAACTTTCCTCTCTCCACTATCTCATCTTCTCCACTGATGTGCTCTTTGTTTGCTGCAGAATTCCCCAAGACACCAGTGGGGAGAAGAGGAACCAAATTCACAGACAGTAAGATGATTACCTGCTGCATCACACCATGGGCAGAAAGAAGGATCTGTAGTTAGTGAAACAAGGGTGCCATAAGGGTTTGAATGTTGGGTTCATGCCACTGGCTGCATATTTTTTTGGGCAGGGTTGTTGGACTTCATAGAGAGGGGGTTTTTGGTTTTGTTTTAATTCCTGTGTGTTGCCAAACCTTAGAGATGCAAGCAAATAACTAGTTTTTAATACGTGCTATATTGTGCCCAAGAAAACAATTTTCTTAATATCATCACAGTTACGTTTTTGTAACTTTTCATATGGGGAAATGGAGATCTTTTAACGAGTATTTCTGAAAACTGTTGAATGTTAGATTAGCATGACAGCACACTTAAGCACAGGTAAATGATGCTAGTTTTTAACTACAGGAATTGCAGAATTCTTAATGAAACCACTAAAATCAGAGCGAATGTCCTCTTTTATTTAGAAGTTTCCTATCTCTGCTCAGGAAAGAGATCATAACAGTGAAGATGAAGATGAAGATAAATATGCAGATGACATTGATATGCCTGGGCAGAACTTTGACTCTAAAAGACGTATCACAGTTCGAAATTTACGTATTCGGGAAGATATTGCAAAAGTGAGTAAAGAATTCTTCACAGATGTTCCTTTTATTCATGAGATTTAATTTCAAAACAGTGTACACTCAATTATTAATGAGTTTGCATATAGGTCTTGGGGTTTGGAGGTTAAGGTCTACTCTCAGTTCTATTCCTGCTCATGTTATAAGTTCATCAAGGTCATCCATTTATGGAGATACAACTCTTTAAAATGTCTAAGCTGAGAGATACAGGAGTAACTTCAGTTCTTTTAAAATCATAAATATCTAATATCTTGTATGTTGTTTTCTTTCCCTAGTACTTGAGGAATCTAGATCCAAACTCTGCTTATTATGATCCCAAAACAAGAGCAATGAGGGAGAACCCATATGCCAATACGGGCAAGAATCCAGACGAGTAAGTTAAAACAGGGTCATGCTTGTGTATCCCACAAAAATGTTAAAAATGAGAATAGTTTTGTATTTATTTTTATCTGTAAGTCCTTTTATTAATGAATCTCTAGTCAGTTATGGATAGAAGTAGTAGTAAACATGGAAAAAAATTGTTATATTTAGCAGCACTTTTTGTTTTAATGTATAAAAGTGGTATTTTAGTAATTGTCAGGGGTTTGTAGACCACCATTTAGT
The DNA here is from genome assembly GCF_031877795.1 of Strix aluco. Taxonomy (NCBI): domain Eukaryota; kingdom Metazoa; phylum Chordata; class Aves; order Strigiformes; family Strigidae; genus Strix; species Strix aluco. The sequence goes on along the minus strand of NC_133943.1, from coordinate 13,176,398 downwards.
GTAATAATCTGTACAAGTATTAGAACGCTCTGCTGTATCTGAGGTGATACCTGTAAACAGTGATGTTTTATGTAAAGTATTTCAGTAACAAAAACTTCATCCCTTGTTTGTTGGGAGGCATTCAGCACTGGAGACTAGCATGAAGTATCTGCGGTACCGAACTAAATGCTTGAATTAGGAGCGAGAGCTCCTCGTGTATAAATGGAGTCTGCATAGAAAAAATCTGAAAGCTTTGGCATTGTCTAGCTAGACAACTTAATTAAAGAACACCATAGGCTGGCTTTTGGCTGCACATAAGGCTGTCTCACTTAAAACCCGAATCAAGCACTTGAGCTGTGACCCCGCCTTGACCTGTGTAGTGCTGTGGACTTACTGAGTAGACAGGCTGTGAGTAGAAACATTTATTCAGAGTACAGTAATTGGATTAGCTCACTGCCTGAAATAGAATGGCAGAGGCTATATGCTAGTAAATAATGCTCTTTCTACCCCTTCTTGCCCCCAGCTAGAATAATGCCAGTCAATTCTTTTTTTAGATGCAGATGCTTTCACTTCTCCCTAGAGTCATAATTTGACCTTTGTTGAATCTCTGTTTCTGCCACAGCTTTGCAGACTGTAAATTTTTCAGAGTGGCTTTGGGGAGATGAAAAGAGTGGGAAATTGGATTGTTAACATTTGATTTTCAACCTGTGTTTCATATACTCATTGTGAATCTCTTCAAGGGGTGTGCAAAAGGTAACAGAGCAGTAAAGCTGTTACCAGGCTTTAACTCAGTGAAATACACTGGGTCTGGGCAGGAGGAGAGATTCACAAATCCAAAATCTGAGAATCACTGTGCAAGAATATCACCTACCATTTCTGCATATTTATTGTGCAGTTAGATCCAAGTTTGACTCATGGGGCTTGGTATCCCAGACAGAGCTCCGGGTCTCTGTTGTAAGATATTTCCCTGTGAACATGCGCATCATGTGTTCTGAGTTGCCATCTAATACTTTCATGACTCTGTGGGGAGCCTGGACTTTCATTTCATGTATTGAGTTGAATGCTCCTTGCTCTCCCCCCATTCTTAACTTTCAGGGCACAAAGCAGAACTTTTACTTTCCTGTTGGTGTTCTATGATTGTATTTAAAAGGAAATCACGTTACTTGAATGCTAAGAATTGTATGTTTATTTCTACAGAGTTGGTTATGCAGGTGACAACTTTGTTCGCTATACTGGGGATACCATTTCAATGGCACAGACTCAGCGTAAGTAGGTTTTGGTTGGGTTTTTTTTTAAAGAAATGCACTTAAAAGACTTAAGTTAACAATGCTTCTTTCTCGCAAAAGAGAAATAAATCTATAGATGGAGGCTTTCTTTCAAATTACTACAGAGTTAAAGATTGTGATTTGAATTCATATGTCAGTTTTAGAATAAATACTGAGTGAAACCTCTTGTGTACACAGTGTTTGCTTGGGAGGCTTATGACAAAGGCTCTGAAGTTCATCTTCAAGCAGACCCTACAAAATTAGAGCTACTTTATAAATCCTTCAAAGTGAAAAAAGAAGATTTCAAGGCACAGCAGAAAGAAAGCATCTTAGAGAAGGTAATAGACATTTGGTTTTACTTAGTAAGAATACTGTTGTGTTTGAACTCTGGGTTTGGGGGAACAAATAAGATTACTAATGCTATGTGAAAATGCATCAGCTGTTCTCAGATTTATAAAAAGATTTTTATATCTATACACTCATCAATTGGATTCATTATGTTATTTAATATAGGAAACTTTGAAGATCTGATGGCATTTCTTTGGATTATTGGGAGCTCTTCTATTAACTGTCACAATCTCTCCAGTAAAAAAATCTGACAGCAGTATGTAGGAGGAGTGGGAATTTAGATTTTTATTTTTTTAAAATAATACAAGTGGTTGAAAAAGTTCTTTTACTGTTTAAAAGTGGTATATTTTGTAAAATGTCCAAGTAACTGTCTCCCAAAATTATCTATAAACTTTTATTTTTTCCTAAACATGAAAAGCAGAATTTTCAGACTTGAGTTTTGGGTACAGTCTTCTAGGTAAATATTGATTTTGTATTTTGCAACTGCTTTCTTCGACAACTGGTAAAGAACTAAATAATCCATTTAGATTTTAATCTTGTCAACATTCAAGTTTGGAGGGGGACAGGAAGTACTGCTCTGGTTCTGCCAGAACCTTTTGGTTTGGTCTGAAAAGTTTTACTGCTTTGAGTGAGGAATATCACTGTTGTAATCCTCCAGGCATTAAAAAAAAAACAACCAAACAAAACAAAACACACCACAATGGCCATAGGAGGAGATGTATTCCTCTCTTAACTATTCACAAAAGATTAAACTGTCTCCATCCATTTCTTTTCTGTCTTCTTCAGAACGTATTGAAGGTGACGTTTTTGAAATGTATGCTTAACTACATAAAAGGTGGGGGTTTTTTTAAAGCTATTATATGTCATTTCTATTTTCATTTTAGTATGGAGGACAAGAACATCTAGATGCCCCACCAGCTGAACTGCTGTTAGCTCAAACAGAAGATTATGTAGAGTACTCTAGGCATGGAACAGTCATCAAAGGACAAGAGAAGGCTATTGCTTGCTCTAAATATGAAGAGGATGTAAAGATCAACAACCATACAGTAAGCCCTAGCTTATATTAAAATTATAAAAAAAACTTAGATTTCTTCCCATTGGAAGGGAATGAGGTATGGTAGGATACATACAATATAATTAATACAGCAAATAAATTTCTCCTGTCTCAAATGTGCCACTCCCTTTTCTACTAAGGAGAAATTTCAAATTGTTATGGATGTGATGTGAATTTGAGGAGTTGCGATGGCAATCTTAAACTAAAGGGGAAGTTACTGTATTTCCCTTTGACTTTGAATATGAGTTGACCACATCCTGTTGCTTTTCACTTTTTTGAAACTGTACCTGTAAGGCTAATGTAAAATTGCAAAAGTATTGCTTAGAACTTTCCCTTCTGGATTGTTTGAATAATATACTTACCAGGATATAACCTTGGGAATAAATTAGAGCTCCTCTTACAGGAGTATCATTATGGACATAATTGCTATGGTGTCTTCTCTTGCAGTGCATTTGGGGTTCATATTGGAAAGAAGGCAAGTGGGGTTACAAATGCTGCCACTCATTTGTCAAGTACTCGTACTGTACAGGAGAAGCTGGGAAGGAAATTGCTGTAAGTATTGTCTTATTTAGTCATTTGGAAAGAACTAAAAAGCTTTCATCTTCCTAACTAAGTTTTAGACTATTTTGCTGGTTGTTGGTTTGGGGTTTTTTTGTCCTTCCCCTTTCAAATGTGCTTAGTGAATGGGTATCCTTTCTCATGTCTGTTGTATAGAATACTGAAGCAAGCTTACTGGAAGAGCAACCCGGGGAGGAAGAACACATGACAAAACCAAAAACACTGATGGAGGTAGGTTGTTTCCCTTTCTCAGGAAGGCAGATACTTTTCCTCAGCATTTTAAGAGACTTCATATAACTACAAAATTACGTAAGTCATAATGAGTTAGCCTGCAGTATTAGATCATTAATATCTCTGTTGAAAACTAAGCTCTCAAGTAGCACTAACAGACGCTTGAGATTTAATGGCTTGAACATTACTAATGTTTGCAAGTTGAATCTTAACAGTAACTGTTTTTCCACCTTACAGATCCACCAAGAGAAACAGAAAGAGAAGAAGAAGAAGAAGCACAAGAAGAGCTCAAATTCAGATAGTGAGGGTGAAGAGAAAAAGAAGCAAGAAAAACTTAAAAAGGTGCGCTATATTCAGTGGTTTTGTGGCAAAAAGAACTTAACTGACACTTGTATTTCATGAAGCCTGTAATGCAGTTCTTGTGGTATTCTGTGGGATGTTCTTTGATGCTAATTTTGAGCTAAAGCAAATTTAAAATGCTGTTAGATGTTTGCCTGGGAAATAGGGAATGAACTTTAGAACATGTAATAAATACTTAGTTTTGGAAGACTTAGTTTAGATGATTTAGAGCACTTCCTGTCTAGGCACCTATTACAGCTGTAGATCTATAAAAGACATTGCAGAACACAATGATTTGTGTATTAAAGAAAGATGGAGAGATCAAAGGCACCGTCAAAGCCTTAGTTAGCACTTTTTATCCCAGACTTGGGCCCAGTCTCACAGTTGATGCAATAAATCCATCCACCAAGTAAGCTACAGACTTCTGCTGACCAGCCCTTCCACAAGCACAGCAGCCTGCCTCTGGATATTCAGGAGTGTGAAACTAATGTTAAACTATAGTTAATCAAAGTGTTGTACAAATGCAGCTTCTTTGCAGTAGCAAGAAGGAGCAACAGTAATAGTTTGAGGAATGGGATAACATTTATTTCAAAAAGCATTTAAGAAAAAAATGCTCCCTGCCTGAAACACACACAACCCAAAGCAACAAACAAACCCAAGCCCCTAAGATCACATGCTTGTTTACCCACTTTTGTACTTGCTGGATCAAGATTACATTTTAGGTAAAACCAAGGAGTTTCTTACTTGATTTTGGCAATTGGAAAGAGATTAAGAGAAATGAGCATTAAATGAAGTGTACTGTAGGTGGGCCAGGCCAGATGTGCATCACTTATCCCACCATTCTGCCTGCTGCTTGTGCGTTATCCTAGAATCTAATACAAACCTTCATGGGTTTTTTTGCTTAACTTTCATTATAGTTTATTTTTTTTCTTTGCTTTCATTTCAGGCACTAAATGCAGAAGAGGCTCGTCTTCTCCACGTTAAAGAAATCATGCAGTTAGATGAGAGGAAGAGACCATACAATAGCCTGTATGAAACCAGGGAGCCTTCAGAAGAGGAAATGGAAGCCTATAGAATGAAACGTCAGAGACCTGATGATCCCATGGCCTCTTTTCTTGGACAGTAGTGATGGTGAAAAACATTCCAATACACAAGACTTTTTTTCATACTTGTTTACAACTCTGTAGATACTTGCTTACCTTCCACGTGTCTAATAAGCACCAGAAATGGCAGAGACCTTTTTTTGCACCAAAGAAGTTGGTGAAAACTTCTTTCAACAGACATAATCAGTCCAATACAGCAATTTTATATATGTGTGTATGTGTACATACTCAGTCACAAATACATATATACATGCATACATATATAAAATTATATGTGTATATAAAATACAACTACTCTGTAAATTTTTTATTGGAAAAGATCTGATAGTGGCTGGAATTCTAGGTTCGTTTGGCCAACTAATATATGCATGAAGTCATGATACATTCAGTAAAACTGACTACTCAGAAATGATCAGCAGGTGTCCCTTAAGACAAAACAAAATTTGTTGAAAGAAAAAGTTGATACAGCTACTGAAGCCTCTTATTTGTAAAGGGAGTTGCCTGTTATATGGCTTTAAAAGGAGAAATAGTTTCTTTCTTGATCACTTTGTAGTAAGTATTTTGGAAGTGTAAAAATTGATTGCTTTGTACAGTTTTGGTTAAATTAATATAAAGGTCATAAATGCTGTCTAGCCTTTTGAACGAAGAGATTAGGATAAACTGACTGTAGAGCTTTTAAATTCTAATTCTGTTTCTGCAGATATTAACATAAAATTTCAGTTGCAGAGATCTGAGTTCCTTGGTTTTCTGTTTGATAACAGTATTCATCTTACCTTTATAATTTCCAGAATCCTGTTAGATGGTGTAATACCAAGTGTCAGGCTGTAATACCTTGTGATAATGTGAAGCAGCATCTGCTTTGTGTTTGGCAATATTGGTCCTTAAACTGGGAGTTTTCTCCTTTAACTATTAAAAGTTGAAGAAATGGGTGAAAAACTTCACAACATGACTTTAGAGTTGGAAGGCTTCAGAATTATTTCTGTTATGGCTAAAACTGTCTTATTAAACATGACTTTTATAACCACGTGTAATGCAGTTATATTAAGGGCAGGACAAGGAAAACTCCCTATCCTGGCTTTTCTTCTTAAAACTAAGAACCTGATTACAATTTCCACTTTGTAAACAACGAAGGAAGTCAAAGTTACTGGAAGAAAATGAAACAGTATGTTATACCTGTAACATGTACCAGTAATTTCCACCTGTAAAGCGGGTTTCCTTTTTTTATTTAGGTTTTCTCCAAGTCTGCTTCCCCTTTATTTTTGTTACAGAAATACTAATTCTGAATGCAGACTTTATTTTATAAGACTTATAAATCTGACTGCAGATTTCTATTTTATAAAACTTCATTTTAAAATCCTCCTAGCACTTGCAAAAAATATAACCAGCTAGTGAAATCAAATATCTGGGGGTGGAATTGTTACTGTAATGAAGTACCAGGAAGGAAAAACTTTAAGGAGTAGAAATCAGCTTTCGCAGAAATTGCTTTTATGTTTTCACAAACAATGTGGATTTAGACAGACAGGGAAAAATATTAGGGATATAGTTTTCCTTCCACTATACTAGTAACTCACGTTCTAAGTTTCCACATCAACTCATGTCTTCACCTTTCTAGGTTATGGATAATTTCAAGGGAAAACGGCTCTTTTTCACAGGTATTTACATACAGTAAACATATACTTAAGTGTTGTTTGTGAGATTTCACAGCCACTTTGAGGATTGAGTAATTTAGCATAACATAGCTAATAATGGAAATTCTGCATTAGTCTGCAATGTAGTTCTATATTAAAACTATCAGTGATATTCTCAATTGATGATCAAAATTTTAGGTTGAGTATTTAGTGTGTTCCAGAGATCCTCTGGTATGACCTGTCCTTGGATGATTTGAACCATAAACTACTATTATTCTCAGGGCTGTAACCTCTGAAATTCTGGCCAGCATACCTCCAGCTGCAGATACCAACTGCTGTTGTCTTGGTCAGTGCCAAGTTGAATTTGAGGGAAGATGGGATGTCAGAAGGGTCCATGTTACCAGTTTCTTGAGCTATTTAGATACCTTTCTAAAAGTAGCTAGAGACTTGATTCTTTATAGAGTAAAGGAGCCAATTCAGAAATAACACTGAAAAGAGCAATTTAGAATGAAGAACAAATAATTCACTAGTCAAGGCAGCCTGTAAAGTTCAGATTTAAACTCCTGTTTAGTGAGTATTTCTCTTACATTCGAGAAAAATGGGGAGAGAGTTAAAGGTGCCTGTATTTTAGAAGCCAGTATAACATGTTCAGTGCTATGGGGAGATCTGGATTATGAATAAACATGAATTCCCCCTTGAGCATACTCATGTGGATGGCTTTGCTTTTTCCATACCTGAAGACATGACTGTAACGTACTTTCTGGCATGTCCTGTCTTGCTCTGCTGAGAGAGCCTGTGGGAAGATGGACCAGCTTCCTCTGGTGAAACAGAAAGGCAGCTCCAGGGGAAGAAGCAATTAGTAAGCATTTTATTCAAAATACAGTTCCCTGAGCTTGTGAATGATGCAGAGCAGATCTCGTCTGGATCAGTCTCAACAGTTAAAGGACAAATAAAGCCTCAAACATGTTGTCCTATTTATATCATAAAGGTTAAATGTTAAAGAACATTGTGGATCTGATCATGAGGATTAATTTTCCTCCATCTGCTTCCCCTTGGATTTGGCATGTGATGTGTCTGTGCGTATCCAAAGACCGCTTCATATTGCACAAGAAGAATTTTTTCCTTTCTAAAATGAGTTTGAAACAAGTTTGTAGGCTAGCTTGGAGAGAATCGAATATACAATGGAAATGAGCATACTCCAGCAGAGGCAGCTGAAGTGGAGAACTGTTTTTTTCATGCACAAAGGTAGAAGTGAGGTGAGAGGAAATTCCTTGGCCGGTAACACAGACTAGTCAAATTCTCAAATCACAATACAAGACAGACCCTCCTAGCACAGTCAGGGTAGCCTTGGCAAAGCTCCAAAATTATTTTCTAACTCTCCTTTCAACAATTGCTTCGATTGCCTCATTTTTCATCCTGTTGAGTTCTGTTGTCTGAGTCGTACTCAGTCTGAAAACTGAACTAGCCAGCTGATTTCTTGAAGACATTTGCATTTTTAAAACACATACATTAAAACACTCTCCTTTATTTTTTGTTGAAAAGTTTAGCATTCTGTGTTATCTTTCAAGGCACACCAGAAGGTAGTTCTTTTACTGTCTCCACATTTCTTTGTAATTGGATCTTTATGGCTTTCCCGAGTGGGTTAATGAAAGAGATGCACTGTTCTACATGAGTGTAATTGTTTTAGGCTGTTGAGGGATCAGAAAAAAGCAGGAATGATAGCAATTAGTTAAGGATGAAATGAAGTTCAACTTTTAGGAAAAAGGAAAAACAACAGAAGAGACAGGTTTTTCTGTGCCCACTTTTGGGTGTAACTTTACTCAATTCAGGCCAAAATGCTGTGGCCTGAAGGACGTGCAGGCAACTCCCTGTTGTTCTGTTAGCACTCCTATTTGCACTTATTTTGCCAGATGCAACAAAGAAATAGAAATATGCTAACTTAAACTAGTTATTTTACATGAACCAAATTTGCTAACATCTCTTAGATGAGCCAACCAGAACCCCACCAGGGTAGTACCTCTGCAAAATACCAGCGCATTTCAGACCTCAGAGGAACAGAGGAAAAATTCAGTTTGCCTAAGGAAACCTTGCACAGTGGACAGATTAGCAAACCCAAAATTTCCAACCTACAAAGTCTTAAAAGTAATTCCAGTATTTCCAAAGCATTTTAGAAACAGCCTCCACCCAGCCACTCATCTCCACAGCGTTTGGATCTAAGTACAGTCCTTAGCCCGTTGCTCTATAATCTCCCACCACATCTCCTACAAGCAGGACTGTTTTTCAGATGCATTTATGGCCTTATCACATTTGCCCATGCATTTGTTCTTGGTTTTTAATATAAAGCTAGGAACTACAAATCTGGCTCCAACACCACCTCCCAGGGGAGTTTTAACCCATTGCTGCTTTTTATTCACAAGCTGCTACTACGTACCTACGCTAACAGTGCCTCGGGGAAGTGGGTGCTGGAGCGCAAGGCCTGAGGTTGAAGTTGCTGCGGTGCCCTGTTAGCGAGGCGGCTGTCACAGCAGCACGGGTGAAGAAGCTTCCTCATGTTTGTGAGCCTTGCTCCTGGTTCTGCGCGTCCTGGCTGGGAAGGGGTTGTGCCATCAGCCTCTGGGCTGCATGAGCTCCAAGCTGGGGGAGGAAAATGGTGCCTTCAGCTGGCTCCTGGGTTTGCTCGGCTGTCCCTTCTTGCTGTAACAAGTCTCACGCCAGGCATGTGCAGAAGCAGGAGCACAGGGCTGCAGGTTTTACCACCTGACAGGCAGCACAGCCCCACAGTCTATTCTGCCAATACACTAATATTTTCTCAATATTTTAGGAATAGCTGAAAGACCATTTTTAGCAAATTACCAGTTCTCTGAGAACAGAAAAGCCAGCTCTAACGCAAAATTCTCTGCTTGGAAAGAGACAGCAGGAGAGGGGATTTTATCTGTGGCTATTACTGTCTGCACAGCCTGTCACTGTTCGCACACAATGTAAGTAATTTTTCACTCGTCTCTGGGGGATGTTGCTTTGCCCTGAAGGATAGAAGCACTGTACCATGACACGGGTAAGTGACATTTGTTGCTGGCTTTCCTGGCTTGGGCAAATGCTGCCCATGTCCCCAGGTGCCGGGATTGATGATGCTACAAACTCCAGAAGTGGGGCTGGAGTTTTTTTGTATTTTGGGAAATACGAGGCATTCTCAGAAGAGTCTTTTCTTGTCTAACTATGTTATTAGATATCTAGGCAGGAGCCAATTGTGGCAAGTCAAAAAGATTGCTGAATTACACCTTGAATTAGAAGGTGCATGAGACAAAAGAAAAAAACCCAGCCTTAACACATCTGTGCTTGCAGTGGCTCACTGGTGCTTGGGCTGGTTCCCACTTCCCTCTTCCTAAAATAAGCTCTATTTATTTTTATCTTAATGGGTTAGGACTGCAGTTCCTAAGCAGAGCTAATGGTCTCAAGGGCATCCTTTAAGTTTAAACAGAGATTTGACTCATTTTTATGGGGGCTTTTGGAGAGGGACAATCACTCTCTGAAGACTGCTCACAGACTTCCAAACTCCTTTTAGGTAGGGCAATAAAAATTACTCAAATCACCAGTCCACACTAAGCCAGGAGGCCTGTCGGGTAGAAAAATGCTTTTTCCTTCCCATTAGTATCTCCCAAAAAAACTCCAAAGCACCTACACTCATCTTTGAAGAGAGGTACACTTTCATTGCCATTGCCCAGTGCAATGGAAGGCTGTATTTAGGCTGCCTCCAGCCTCTGGGTGAACTGCAGCAATTTTGGCATTTGCTGAGTCATTTTATTTGGTTACAAAGCCGTTGCTGCAAGGTTCGTATTGGTAACGGTGAAATGTGTTAGTGTGCAGAAAGCAAATAAGGCAAAATTTTTCCTCGCCGGGATCCAGTCCTGTCCTGCTGTCCCAGGTCAGGACCTGGCGATCGCCCACCTTTAGACACTCGTTTCTCACCCAAAGCACATGCACAGGCTATAGTGGAGCTAAAATTACAGTTTTTACTCCGTAGGTGCTGGATGAAGCACCTTTTCCTTGCAACACGAGCCTCGCATCCCCCCAACAATCTTTATTTAAAGAATGTAAAGCCACTGCGCGTTGTGCTGAGGGCACTGGTGGGGATGCGGGGGATGCGGGCAGGGGGACAGGACCACGCCAGCCCAGAGCATCGCCCAGCCCAGGCAAGGCAGCACCTCCCAGGCTGGTGCGGGGGCTACGAGGGGCGGTACGGGCAGGGCGGCTTTGCTGCTGAGGAGGAAGCACCACAACAGGCCCCACAGCCCATCTGTGGTGGGCACCCACATGTCCCATGGGGGTCTGCCCAGGTGGGTGACAGCCCGAGCCAGCCCCCGCGCTGCAGCAACGAGCCGCCTTCCCCATGATCAGTGGTGAAACCGCGTTAGTCATGGCAGGGAGGCTTTTGCTAAAAAGCAGCCCAGAAGGGACGCAATCTCTTGTAACACTTCCCTGCAATGTCTAGCTGAAACAAAATGAACTGAGAGCCGAGTCTCAGGGCTGCTCTGTTTCTCTGTGAACGGGCAGTTTATTTATTTAACAAAGTGTGCTGCCAAACATGTTCTTCAGCAGAGCTGTCTGGGACCCCGGGTGAGCTCAGCTCGGCGTTGCAGCACAGACATATTTTCCATCTGCCTGGCAGGAGCTTCCCGGCGTTGCCTCTCCCTGTGCTGCTGAACTAGGTCAGGCTCTTGCTGCCTTCAACACGCTGTGGATCTGGGCACAAAATCACCAGTAACCACAAATTCCCGTGAACTGCCCAGCAGGACTGCTGTATTTTCAAGCATCATTTCACCCCTGACCAATTCCACACTCAACCCAAAGCCTTGGTGCCTCAGCACAGCTGCCATGGGGCAGGTCTGGGATAAGGGTAAGGGCTTTTTCTTCTCAACACCATTAGTGTCTGAGGAAACCGCTGTGGCTTCCCAGGCCAACCGACTGGCACCCTGGCAAAGCCCACAAGAAGTTCTCATCTGGTTTCACAAGAAACCTGAGGCAGGACCCGTGCACATGCAGTGCCTTGAGTCTTTTGGCTGACTCCAGCCCCACACCCGGGCAGGGGAGGGTCTCCAGGAGAACTGGGTTCCTACAAACTTTATGGAAACAGACAAAAAGTGACAATTCACATTCAACCGATCACCAGAGCTGCCCCAAGGGACAGTGGCTCTTGGAGGTGGGGGTGTCCCCACCTGTGCTCACCCCAATGCCAAGGGGGAAGTGGGGCTGGGGGCAGGTCCCCACGGGCACACCAGAGCTCTGCAGCCATATGGTAGCTTTCCTAAAACAGCCCTCATCCCAGTGAAATTTAAAGCGATGATTGCATGGGTTTGGGGAGGGGGGTTGTTCTCCTGGGGGTTGTTCAATAGCAGGGAGCATTGCTGAGTTGTCAGGGAGCAGGGGGCTGGGGCGCTGGCTCTGAAGGAGATCTGCGGGACCATCAGTAGAGCACGAAAACAGCCCTGTGCTTCCTCAGCCAAACATTCCCACCCCTCCCAGGGGCAGCTGAACTGACTACAGCTCACAAAGCAAACTGTATACATACTTCATTTTTACATTATATCCATTCCCACAACAATCCAACAGCAAGTGCAGGGGAAAGCTTAAAAAAAACCCACAACAGCTCCAATAAGATAAATTCTGGCAGAGCAAGGAATGATACTTCCAGCGTACTCCCAATCAGCTAATAATCTGCACTGAGCAGAAAATATTTACTGTCTGGAGAGCAATAGGGCAGGATTTGGAGTCCTGCCACTGAGCACATGCCTTCCCAAGCCCCACGAAGGATCCTGGCCAGGGCAGAGCAGGAACCACGCACCCACAAGCGGGACCCGCAGGCTGCAGCCAGGCCCACCAGCGACCCACTCTACGTGGGTGATGATGGCCCCAGGGCCATCACTGCCCTCCCAGCAGGGTGATGGGTCCCCCAGAACCTCCCATGCTGCCAGCCTGGGCACCCGTGGGGCTAGGCTCTACTTCTGGGTCATCTCACTGCTCCTGTTTAGACTCTCCCCACCACTCCCTTAAAAAGGCAAGTCTGGTCTGAGTCTGGTCCGAGTCTGGTCCATACCAACCCTGGCAGAATCACAGAGCATCCTGCAAAGCGGGGAGGGATGGAAGGGGTGGGCAGGGGGGGAGGGGGGTCAGGAAACTCTTCAACTCTTCTTGGTCTCTCTGCACCTCCCTGGGGGCTGTTAGGGAAGCACTGTCGATTTTGAGAGTTGTAAGGCTTTTGTAAATTCTGGGTTTAATGGGCTGATATAAGCTGGGATATCAACATTTCTCAGAGCTACAACACCATGACTTGCTGCAGCAGAGGGAAAAAAGGGACAGGGATTTACTGCAATTCAATGCTTCTGTGTTGGCAGAGCTAAAGCTGAACTCCGGCTTCAGCCACTACTTCTGGTGTTACTGCCTTACCTCAAGCAATTACTAGGAGTTCTGTAATTACTTTGCAAGCTTAAAACAAAATCCCAACCCTTTCCAAAGACAGAAACATTCCTGCCATGTCATCCCTATGGCAAAGTCTCTGTGTTTTGTCTCACGTGTTCACCCAAAGCAGTGCTGAGGCACGTGCAGTTTCCTCTCAAAACTCACATTTGCAAAGCTGCTGCTTCACTACAATGTCCTGTACTCAAGACTGGAGTGATTGAATAAAGACAAATATTACTTGTTTGTCTAAACTGTTTTAGAAACTAGTTTCCACCCTTAGGACAAGATTTGCTTCCCTTGCTAATGCTCCAGGATCAAGTGTCAAAGTTGTTCCCTAGTTTGATCTGAGTTACCCATCCCCTTATGTCCCTACAGCAGAGAGGGGCAGAACTGGTCAGAAATGATCCAGGCAACTCCTGAGCCTTTCGTACAAGACCGCAAGGGAGAGAGAAAAAGGGAACAGCTCCCCAAGCATCAAGAGCTTTCCAGCCATATGTGCGTAAAAATTTCTTCCCATGCCACGTGACAGAGGAAGAGGCGCAGACCCATTACACAATAATAAAAATATGCCTTTGGCAACGTTGAGCCAAAACCTGGAGCTGCTGCAAGAAGCTAGCAATCTGCACAAAAAGGAGTAAAAGTTAATAAAAAAGGCAGAAGTCAATATTGTACACCCCTCAGAAGGACGCTGCTGGGGCAGGACAGGGCTTGGACTCCATGCATGACAGCGATCTGCAGCAAAACATCTGCTTAAAATAGTGTCGGTTCCCAGCGCCTGTCAAGATCTCACTGAAAAGATTAGTCGTGGTAAGTAGATTCACTTTTCCTTTTTTTTTTTCTCCCTCCTCTTAACCTTAACTTCGAAAACTTACCAAATAAGGTCTAAATCATTGAGTACTCAGGTTTCCAACGCCTGCACAGGAATCCATAAAGGCAACAATCGCCAGTTAAAAGAAATACCCCAGGAAGGAAACATTCCTCAGGCTTTCGCTGGGAGCACCCACCTCGTACAGCTGAAACCACAGCCTCTCCCTTTGCTCTGGTACAGATCGGCAGCTTCTGTAACAGGGCTTTAGCTCAGGGCTCGGAAAGGTTTGCCACAGGCATCCCTGTCTGCCTAAAGCTGAGACGGTGATGCAGGTTCAGGCACAGAAGATACATCGCTCTCCTTTATGTCCTTTGACATTGCTTTGTGCAATAGCAGAATACAGATCAAACTCATATCTGGTACAACAACCTCACTGGCTTATGCCAGAAATTAAATACGTCCATTTCAGCTGCTGTTACCAGCAGCACAACTTATTTTATCTAAATCAGCCCCATGTGCCCAAGGGCTCCTTGTGTTTCCACCTGGGGGATGCCACAGGGCAACCACCAGAGTTGAGAATTAGGCTCACAGGAGTAATGATTATTTTGAAGACTAATTAAGATGCCTTGAGGTACGCTAGGAAATTCTGAAGCATGAAGATGGTTGTTTTGTTTAAGAAAGCCTCAAATATTGAAAGGAAACCGAGTAGAAAGTCACGGTCCAGTCGTTTGTTTGCTGCTGGGTCCCTTTTTGGGCTACCAGGGCATCCTGCTCCTCCCTCCCTCCAAGCAGCAATTCCCCCCAGCCTCTCTCCTTTCTGTCCCCTGCTGTGCTTTTCCTCCCCATGGGCAGGCACACACCACCACCGCATGGCACAGGGTGGCTTCCCCGGCCAAAAATCACCGTCCGGCCACCACATACGCCACCAAACCACACCATGTCCAGCAAACACTCAGGGATTTTTCCTCTGACAGGATTTCAGCCCACCTGCCCTGTAAGCACCAGAAAGTACAATTGATCCTTCATGCCTGGGGCTCACTCTTTTCTTAGAGAAACACCTTTTTAATGCATAAGTATCTATAGGATTTGTCTGGCTTCCTAACTGTGAAGTGGCCCAGGAAGCTCACCTGCAGCAGGGCTGGGATGAGGCTGGTTGCACAGGGGCTTGCAGGAGCCACATGAAGCAGGGATGTTGTGGCAGCCAGAGCTATAGGGGAGACGTGGCAGGAGATATATCCCCTCAGGCTGATGTCTGTGAGGCCCCTCCAGCAACAGCAAGCCCATCGCTCGCTGCAGCAGCCAGCAGGAACGGGAGCTGCAGGCTGGGACTGGGGACTGCAAGGAGCCCTGTGGGACACAGCTCCTAGGGATGGAGGCTCTCAGGTGACAGAGTGATGTGCTGTAGCTTCAGCGACAAGGAATGTGCCCAGAAAAGCTATTAGAGAGCACGGGCTTGCAGGATCCCTGCACAGGTGTTTCACGTGCTACAGAAGCTCACAGGATGCTCGGGTTTCAGCATGGAGGGGTCAGGTTCAAATTCTGCTGAGTGTACAAATATCTGCTTCAAACAGGCCCCTTTGGGCAGCCCACCCATTCCCAGCATTTCTCAATCCTGAGGAAAGCTAAGCCCCAGTGTCCCCTCCCCAGCCCCTGCAGCCTCTGCCAAGGTCCTGAGCCCCGGCAGGAAGAGAAGGGCCCACCGAAGCAAGGAGTGATGACAACAAAATGTCCTAAAACAGAAAGTGAGTGTCACATAAAGGCCATGAGGCAGAGTCAGAACATCCCATTTCAGACACATGCTTGGAGTCATTCATTACATTTTATTACATAATTATAGTGAAGACCCCTAAACATGTGGCTCGTTAGGAAGAAAGAAGACAGTAAATGCTCAGCTCTGCATGTACCATGCTTACAAATCAGAGATGCTCTGTCTTTATTGCTTTATTTGCCCTGAGGTATTTTCTATAAAGATGTGTTCCAGCTCTAAGATTCAGGAGTGAATATTTTCCAAAATCATCCCCTTCCTGGTTTGCTTCCTGACAAGTATTCCCCAAAATTACCCCGTGGGGATTCACAGCACAGTTTTACAGACCACATTGATCCCAGGGGATGCCCTAGACCCACAGCAGCAATTTCCATTGGTTCAGGTGAAGGACACAGGGAATCATTGTCTCTCAAACCCAGCTGATGGACACCTGTCACTCCACCTGTCTGCCTCATCCTTCCACCTCAGGGTTCAGACATTTGCAGCACATTTTTGAGCCTCTGTCCTCTCTCTCTGGGTGGAGGTTTGACCCAGCTATGATCAGAACGTGAGCTCTCAGCCAGAGCCTACCTAGCATCTGGGAGCTGAAAGGGTCTTTCCTCCAAGACCCTTCACCTCAGAGCAATTAAGTGCTGCCCTTGTCCATCACAAGTTGCACCATTTCCTGAGCCCGAGGGCTTGGTCTTCTTTGACTGAGCAACCTAGAAAGCACCATTGCTGCTAAATATGTTAGAAGACATTACTTCAGAGTGACTCAATGGATGGATGGGATATTTTTAAGTATAGGGAAGAAAAGCATTTCTGCGTGCATGAGATCTTGCCCATCACCAACATGCTGTCACCAAGGGAGAGGCACTACACACATGAATGCCTGGAGCACCTCTGCTCTGGCCCAAGCTCAGCACCAATGTACTTGATAACCTCAAAGAAGTGCTGGTGCTGCCCCAGGCTCTGCTGGGGAGAAGCTGGGGCATGGCAGCCCTGAGGCCTGGCCAGCTGTGCCTGTGCTGCAGACAATGAGCTAGCTTGTTTAAGTGAAGCTGGTCCACTTCTTTTCCCGTGCTGAAATCAATGCCTGATACCAGTGCTCTCCCCAGGTGCTGAGGAGCTGAACATTCACATTTCAGTGGCAGGTACAAATTACAGCCATCGCCTGGTGCCTGCACTCAGTCAGACAATGCAGGATCTCCTCTCCTCCCTAAGCAGTCCTCCACCACCAGTCAGCTCCTGTAAGCCCCTGGGCACAGTGCACACTCTCGCACAACAAGCACTGGTCATGGCCAAAAAGTCTTCAAAACCCTATTAGCAAAGACATTAATTAAAGTGTCATTAGAAAAGTAAGACCTCAGCCGAAACCATGCTGCATGGCCTCCAGTGACAGGCCTGCCGCCCGTACTGTGGAGAGGAAAGATGCTGATCTGTTTCCAATTTGCTTTTTGGAGCTCATACGTTCTACATCGAGGAGCAATTTTCCTTTTAAGGTGGAACAGCATGAGGTTTGTTTTCTTTCAAAGAGATTTCTTTAAGAGGTTATTTATAGATTCTCTTGTGAATGTGACTGTGCTTTGCATCCCACACACACTGCTGTGATATGGGATGAAATGTTCTTGTGGAGCCGTTAATTAACACCGACTTGGGAGCTGTGCCAGAGCAGGGCTCCAGGTAGTCAAATATTCCCCGTCTACCCAAGTATCAGTACTACTAACCTCCCAGCCTCGGGGTATTTTGTGTTTGCCACTTTTTATCCCATCAGGTCAACTAGCTGGGTTGTCTGAAGGTAATAGAAGTTCTTATGGTAAGAAACTTTAAGAGAAGGAGCTGTCCTCCTGCCCTGTGCTCCCTCTTGCCCATTTCTTCTCTACATGAAGCAGTCCCAGCTTTTTTCCAGGTTATGCTCCACAATGACGTTTTCCCTTGCCACAACTTATTAGTGTCATCCACCTCCATATGCCTCTCACTTCTCTTCTGCCCTATTTGAGGTGGTTACTAGGAAGCAGGGATGGAGCTTTCCTTGGGATCTCCCCACTCTGCAAGCATTTTAACGTTTTGTTTCCCTTTCTGTGAACTGAGAAGCCTTTATTCAACTGTCCACATTAATACTGGTTGGTGATTTCTGTCTCACAAGACCATTAAATCAACAGCTTTCACCAACAACAAGTAAACTTAGGTATAAGAAAAGCAAGAGAGCTGAAGAACAAAATGACTTAGCAGCTGAATCCAGCCTGGAGATCTGTTTTGCATTTCCCACTCCTCTGCATGTTCTTAATTATACATATCGCAGATCTGGGGGGCTCCCACTCAGCATTAATATGTAGCATATTGCTCGCTGGATTTGGAGCATGTAATACGCATTTCCATCCCTTCAGGAGCCGATACCAGGGTGAGAGCACTAAGGCCAACATGAAATTTATACAATACTTTAAGCATCTTATTTCCAGTGCCGGAGTTAAACATAACACTACTGGAGAGATGCTATAGCTTCCCAGTATTTGACTTGATCCCAAGCAGGACCTTGCCTAACTGAAAGGCCAGTGACAGATTGAAAGGTCTGGGATATCCCAGCTCATCTTCTATTGCATCTGTGTTTAACTACAAATTTGCTTCGGCACCAAAGCTTGAAGAAATATGTGAAAGTCAGTTTTCTTGCTTTTAATCCTCGCTTATATTCTGTATTTCATTAGCAGGATTTGAGGATGTGATAAGAAAGCCCATGCAAACAGATAATTCTTGTGAAATGTTTAATCACCTTCTGTCAGAGGTAGCTGTAACAAGGGAAAAGACTAAATTTCATAGGAGTCTTTTCCATCAAATAAGAGTGTGCACCTCTTAGCCCAGGGGCAGGAGTTGTATCAAAGTGGTACATGGAAAACTCCTTTTAAAAAACCCAAAACAAAACAAACCCTAAAACACCCCACCTTTGGCTTTAGCTCGATCTCTCCTAATCAAAGAGCTACCGAGCAAACAGTCAACCAGCCACAGATTCATATGGGGCAGTTTTAGGCTTCATCTCTCATTTCTCCAAGCTACTCCACCTACAGAAGCTGCAAGAAAGCAATAGGGCCAGGGATGCCTTTCATCCCCCCACCAGCTTATTTCTGTATTCATACAAGTGGAAAAGAGCCGGGCTCCATCAGCATCTCCCCTCAGCCCATGGTCAGTGTCCACCAGGGAGCACTGGCCCTGCTGGGGAGCTGGTGGCCATAGCCATAACCTCCCTCACCAGCAGAGCAAAGGGAGGAAAAAGCCCTCAGCCCAGGCATAGGGATGTCTTCTGCTCTGGGGAGGGGATGGCAGGAGCACCTTTTCCCATGGGTAGTCAGAAACTGATACCATAGGGGAAATTCTCTTTTTTACTACATCTGTAGCCATGTGCAGAACCCAAATTCTATTTTAAATGCTTCTAATGCCCAGAGTCCCAGGTGGGTCATGCATGAAGATGGGCTCTTGTCAATCAGCCTGATTTTGAGCATCTTCTCTAAGCTGCTGATGCATCTCAGCACTATTTCAAGATGCAGTTACTCAGGAGTTGCACATGAAGCACAGCTATTTGCAAACAGCTCCATGCGCAAACATCCAGAGGGATATTTTACTGTATATTAGGTGCTCTGTATTATTAGCAGGTTCATGGGAATGGCATTATTCCAGAAATTATTTTCTATCACTATGTCCCCATCCAGGAGTGGAGTGAGACAAGCCCAGGAGGCTCAGCCTCCCACTGTGAATGAAGGCAGAGCCTGGGATGCACTAAAAAAGCCCTTGGCATTTTCTATGCTTAAAGCAATGGCTCACTTTACAGAGGCAGGGGACAAACAACGGTTGAGGTTTTAACAGTTATCTGTTTTTCGAGGGTGGATATTAGTAACAAACATAAAGACTGAGCTACTGCCCCCGCGCTGGTCAGCATGGCAAGAGGTTAGAAAACCCCCAGTGGAGGCTGCAGGGGGGCTGGTCACAGCTGCAGGGGTGGCTGCACCCCAACACTGAGTCGGAGACTTGGCAAGGGGCTGGGCTGCAGGTTGTGCAGTGCCATGCAGGCGAGCTGCGATGGGGAACGGGCCATTCTCAGCTAGCCAAGGGGCTCAGTTCATACCGCCAGGCAAAATGCAGTAAGGACTGCCTTGACCCAAAGCCTCCGCAAGCCCCTTCTAAATTCAGCCCTGCATCACACGAGGTTTTGTGCTTGGTAAGAAACCCCAGTGACCCAGCCGCAGAGTGGGACTCACTGGGGAAATTTACACCAAAACCCTTTCTCCTTCCTCCACTCCAGTAGTCCCAAGCAGTTGCTTTCTGCACCCCTCTGCCATTGCTACTTGTGGTTCAGGGGAAAGGAGGCCCAGGGAACAAAACAAAATGAGGGATGTCCACAGACAGATACTTGGAGAAGAGCAAGTTTGAAAAAAAATATTGGTCAGACCTAGAAAACTCCATGACCCAAATCCTTAAATTCATGTCACACCAAATCAAACAGCTCCCCCACCCTGCCAAAAAAAGCCCAGTTATCTCCCATTTTCATGCAAGTGTCTACAACACACCATCCTGGTGGAGGGGACACCGCTGCACCCACACATAACAGCCACGTCCCATCTCCTTTTTACAGGCTGCGCCATGATCTCCGCTGTCCTCCTCCTCTGGACTGTGCCCTGTGTGGCAAACCACATTCTCGGGGGCTTTGCCAAGGGAGCGCTGCAGGAAGGTCCCCAGCTGGCGTGCAGCCTGCCGGGACCCCCCGGGCCACCCGGCCCACCTGGCGCACCCGGGGCTCCAGGGACGGTCGGCAGAATGGGCTTCCCGGGCAAAGATGGCAAGGATGGCAAGGACGGGGATAAAGGCGAGCACGGCGATGAAGGTAGGAGAAAAACGCTTCTTACCACAACAAGGGTAAAATGTAAAAGCAATAGTGCAACAGCTGAGTTAACAGCAACCTGTCACCCCAAATCCGAGCCCCAGGACAGACAACATCTCATAGGAAACTCTTCTAGAAATTTCCACTCTCCCACCTTCAACATCTCACGCTTGTCAGCTCCTGCCAGGGTGGTTCAGACTCGCATTATTTGCTGATAGCATCTTAATGCTGTACGCAATTCCTGTTGCCTTCATTTTAAGTGAGATTTTCCCTGTTCTGATACATGCTCTCTAGATGAGACAAAGCAGTGGGCTCTGATTCCTGCTCTCAAGCAAAACAAAGTCAGGTGAAAAAATAAAGTACTTATTCCCCAAAGTGCTCTAGCTGGATGACAGGCACTGCTCTGCCCATGCTCAATCTAAATCAAAGCAAATAACAACCCTTCTTTAATCCTGAGTGAGGCTCTGCTTTAGATCCAGCCTTACAGTCAGTCAGCACCAGGACCAGCTATGGTGAGAAAGCAGCGATTTCCCGTTGCCACACTAGAGTGCACTCCTGATTCAGCATAACGCCAGCTTGACAAAGCTGCATCTTACTCTCTTCTCCCACGCCCAAAAGAGGGAATCTGGAGAACAGGTTTCCACCCACAGCTGCATTTAAATCTAGTCTTGCTACAGCAGGTCAAGAGACAGGGTACAAATCCCCATGAATTTGTCTTATATCAGACATTACCGCAATCAGCAACATGCAGGAGTTTCAGCATCACTGTCACAGTCCAACTCGCTTCCCATCTCAAGGCAGTCCCTGCACTGGGTGTCTGATTCACAACTGTTCAATCCACCAGCTAGGCTGGGCTTTTTACTATACCTAGAATTTTTTTTTTTTTTTTTAAACAGTTTCATGTTAAGTGTAAAAAAAGAAAAAAAAAAAAAGAGAGAGAAGAGATTACAAGCACTCTATCAGCTCAAACCTAGGTTCTAAAGTCTTCACAAACCTGTCCCGCTTCTAAAAAACCCAAACATTTAAAGCTTGTTCTTGGCTAGATTTATAATTAATTACTCGTTTTTCTCAAGTGAGCCAGATAATTGAACCAGCCTTTTGATCCTTAAAAGGGACAGACTCTCCTGCTCCCAAGTCCCACTGTTATCATGCCAACCACCTACTTAACATGCTTAGTCAGACCTGTCAGATGTCCAGCTCCAGGTGGTATTTCATCAGGATTCTCACCAGCAAGGTTTTCCTCCTAAATGAAAATACACTGCTACGACGATACAACCCCTTTCCACTTGCCATATCATCTCTTTCACTGAAAAATTTACAAGGTTATTTGTCTTCTAGGTCCACAAGGCAGAACAGGAAACCCCGGCAAACCAGGACCAAAGGGAAAAGCAGGAGCAATTGGCAAGGCAGGCCCACGAGGGCCCAAGGGTTTAAAGGGTAATCCTG
Organism: Strix aluco; assembly: GCF_031877795.1. Taxonomy (NCBI): domain Eukaryota; kingdom Metazoa; phylum Chordata; class Aves; order Strigiformes; family Strigidae; genus Strix; species Strix aluco. The sequence goes on along the minus strand of NC_133943.1, from coordinate 13,154,581 downwards.
GAAAAAACGGGGCACCGGGAAAGAAAGGGCCTAAAGGGAACAAGGGTGAGACCGGGATGCCAGGACCCTGCACCTGTAACGCCAACAAAGCCAAATCTGCCTTCTCTGTGGCAGTGTCAAAGAGCTACCCAAGGGAAAGGCTGCCCATCAAATTTGACAGGATCCTGATGAATGAGGGAGGACATTACAATGCTTCCAGTGGGAAATTTATATGCAGCATCCCAGGTATTTACTACTTCACTTATGATATCACTTTGGCCAACAAACACTTGGCCATTGGCTTGGTCCACAACGGGCAGTACCGGATCAAGACTTTTGATGCCAACACTGGGAACCATGATGTTGCCTCTGGATCAACCATCCTTTCTCTGAAGCAGGAGGATGAAGTATGGCTGCAGATCTTTTACTCAGAACAAAATGGGCTCTTTTATGATCCCTACTGGACAGACAGCTTATTTACTGGCTTCCTGATATATCCTGATCAAGATTATATCAATGAAATATAAGATGAGAAACTAGTCTGTGGGAAAAAGTAGGAAATGCATGAGACCTCAGTCCAGCAAAGTGTAGCCTGGACATGTGTGGGATTATCATACAATTCCACATTTTTGGCGCTAACAGCCTGTATTGGCTATTTAGATATTTACTTGATGTCATCAACTAGTCCACAGGGTACCAGGACCAGTAGGACTCACCTTTAAGCAGCCTCATGAATTGCTAAGTCTCAAAGCCGCCCATTATGTTTTCCGTGAGGATTCCAACATGCCATGGACACGTAATTCAAATACTGGTGTGGAATGCTTTGAATATTATATAGCATGAAAATGAACAACCATTTCCTGAAAGCTGAGCACAGAAGTCCCACCGATGCTGGAGACTATCACTGCACCTCCTTCCCCTACACCCCATAATAGTAATAATCCTTGCTAATATGGAGTTACACTTTACTAGCTGCTTAAGGGTCAGGAAGTTGTCAGCTAAAGTTGTAAAAGTAAGAGTGGCTCTCTGCCTCATCAAAGCAGTACTAACAAGTAAAGGTCTCTGGTCTAAATAGGAGATGACACAAAAGAGAGATCTCGTTTTTAAAGTTAAAGGTAAGACTCCTCATAAGACCCAAGCTGTTGCACTGAGCACCACTGGCGTTTCTCAGATTTCAGCTTCAATATACCAGCACTGGTGTCCTGCATCTGGTTTCAGACAAGTGTTGGTAAGCTGTGACCAGAACCTAAAGTGGACTGTGCAAGCCAAATACCTGTGGGCCTCGAGCCACGGTGGAGGGTGAACTTTACAGATAAGACTCAACTGGTAAAGGCAGCATGAGCCTTCACTCCAGAAACAAGTTCATTAATAACCCCCTTCCTTCATCCCCTCCAGCTTTTGCTGGAAGGAGATGCTTGTGGTGCTGCTGAGATCCTCCTTGAGGGCTTAATGCTACAGCTAGACCCTATCTTACTGCTGCTTTGCTTTTTGATGTTGTATGTCAAATATTACAGATGCTACGAAATCAATGTTTTGATTCTAAACTGTATGGAAAAAAACCCAGAAAACTAAAAAGCTGAACTTTTGCTCATCTGAGCTTTTTACTTTTGCTAAACTGAGCTTAGCAACTTTTTTTTTCTCCTCTGTATCAGCTAATACAGGGACATGCTCCAAAATGGTTCACTATTACCAGAGCAAAGAGTTCTTCTATAAAGCCGCTCAGTCTGGCTGCCGTGCCCCAGGGCATCCAACGTTCAGCAACACAGAGGCCTCTGTCTCTGTAGCCAGAGGGAAGGAGTCTCTTCCTCACTATCAGATGCATCTTCTTGGTTTCCAGTCATATTTCTCATCTTCTTTATCACTTGGTGAAAATTCTCATGAAATTCCAGCTCCTCTAATCCTCATATGTAGGCATTGAAGGGATATCTCATAAGAACAAATATTTTTTTTTAATCTTATTTTTACAAGTCAAAATACTTGCATGATTTTCATGAACTACAGTAATTGTGTTATATCTTACAAAAATCCTTTCAAATACATTTTATAAAATAAAGCTGAACAAAAGTACTGCTGGAATAGTCTTGACATATATAAAAGTGATTTCCCAGAGGGTATTTCAAAACTGCGTTACAGATTCCACAGACATCTTGGGTTAGCAATGGATTTTGTAGGGGCTGGTGCAACAGGACTATTTCTCCCCAGCAGGCTGGGGAATGCACAGAGTTTTCTGCTCTCTGTGCAAGAAAACCTGCAAGGTGAAAGAATGGGATCTGTCCATTCCCCTGAAGCTGCTCACCCAGATAGCAGGTGTCCTTTCCTTGACAGTGGTTGCTCACAGAATACATCTCTTATTCCAAAGCATTTAGGGTGTCCTGGGGTGCATCTGCAGGCAGCTTCCCAAAGGCAGCAGCAGTTCAAGAACTGCATTTTTCCCTCCTTGCCCAGCCCCACACTCCCACCCTGAAAGCCCCAGAGCCCCAAAGGGAAATAACTGCTCTGGGCTGGGCTGTGGGCAGGTCTCTACACCCACACGGGTCCCCCAGCAACTGTACACGTTAGGGGCAGCTCACGGGAGGTGGTGGGATGCATGGGAGGATATTGCCTCCACCGAGCTGTGCTGCACCCAAGAGGGAAATTACATAGTACAGCTTTAATTAATCCAGTAGCACTCACAGCCCACTCTGCCAAAACTCAGAGACCTTGCTCCCTCCTCAGTTCTTTCCTCTTGATTCAGTGCATTACCCATCCCCAGAAGTGAGTATTTTTGGGGTGGGTTTTCATATTATTTGGGGTTTATTTGTAGTCAAGTTAGTTCTCCACTGATTTTATGAACTGAACCCACTTGGCACCAGGCAGGTACTAGAGCTGGGAGGGTATGGAGGAGCACCACAGGGAATAAACCTGAGAAGAAGAGTGTGGAGGGGAAGCAGCAGTGAGCAATTAGATCAGCTCAGTCACTTGTCTTCCCTTGTTATCTCCAGAGAAGGCCCCAGCAGGGAGCGTTTCCTCCCAGTGTCAGCCCTCTCAGGGGGACGTGAGTTGGTTTCCCCAGATGAGAAGCAAGGGAAGTTATAACTGTCTGGCAAAGCGTCCTTTTTATTCTAGTGAAAGGAAAAACCTGCAAACGAGTCTTTTAAATCTGGAATATCAAAATGAAAATTATAAAGAGAACCACTGATGCCTGCTGAGTACTCAGTGCGAGACTGTTTGATTTCAGTTTGGGGCTATGAGGTCCTTCCCTCAGGAGCAGCACTGTGCACTGCACAGCTCAAACCCCAGCCCAGGCATCTGCTGCCATCAAGGACTCCAAGCAACAGAAAACCCAAATAAAATATAGCAGGCAAGAGGGAGAGGAACAGATTCTCCAGATTGTTTAACCTCCCACTGGGCTGAAGACATTTAAAGATACCACGTACTGTAAGTATTTCTGTGAAAGAGGCATGAGCATTTGAAGTGATACATGTGGGTTCCTCTTGCACAGGTTCCTCTGAAAAAGATTAATTTCCTCTTACGATGCCTTAAGAGCAACTTGCATGCTGAACAAAGTGTCTCCACTCAGCCCAATCCTGCAAGAGGAATCATCTCAAGGAGCTGTGGGCTTCCCTCCTCCTGCCTCACCCAGGAGAAGAGGGAGGGAAGGGCAGCTGGCAAAGTACAAGCATGCCTGGGTCACTAGAGGGCCAATCACCGAAATACTAAAAGTGGGGGAAAACCCTGCACAAAACTCAAAATGACTGGCTCAGACTTTGGAGAATTTTAAAAAAAGAACACATTCTGGCTTGCTCCTGCATCTTCAAGCTGCATTTTGGTTTGGGCTGCCATTGCCCTCCAGCCAAACAGTTATTTACTTCGTTTTAAAACTGAAACTGAGATTTACATAAGGTCTCTTTATTCGAGAAACACAAAGTTTCTGGAAAAAAAATCACCAAATAAAGAGCTTTGGTTTTCACAGCCAAGCTGTCCCAAGAGAGCACCACTCCCACACAGTCTGCTCACCGCAGTGCAGGCAGCTGCCTGCACCTCTGGTATGGCGGGAGAAGAGCTGGGGATGGTGGTAGCTGGGCGAGCACATGGGTAAATGCCATCAGGAGGGAAGGACCAACACCTGGCTGAACAGGATGCCATCCACATCTGCCACCCTCCCACAAGACCTGTTATGCTGCAGCATTCTCCATCACCACAAGTGTCAGAGCTGTCCCTTGCACCACATTTTGACACAAGCGAGTCCCTCGGGCACATCCAGCACGCCAGGGCAGGGAGGCAAGGCAGGAGCACCCACCTTCAGTGTTCAGGCAGCAACAGAGAAAAGGCTCAGCTGGTTCAGCTTGTGGCTCATTAGAGACCAGCATGGACCTGGCTGTGAACGCTTGTGCCTGCTCAGGCCCCTCCAAGGCAGAGGAGGTTTTCTCTGCCACAGGAGCTTGTCTCCACTCCCACAGAGCCTTCTCCCTCCCGCATCCATCCCCAATGCGACGCAGCAGTGCGCTTCCAGCTTGGGTGAAGCCGTGATTTCACACTGTCTGAGCACTCTGCACAAACATGAGCAGGGTGGGAAGTGCTCAGCACTAGATGAGCCCAAGGACAACTCCTACTTCATGCAGCTTCTGACCCTTAATTCAGCCTCTTAAAGCCCTTTTCCTCCCCTTCAGGGCTGGTCTACACAAAAGGACCTCAAGGCTTTTTTGGTTTTGGTTGTTGTTGGTTTTTTTTTTAAAGCATACACTTCAGTGCTAACAGCGAAAAGAAAAACAAACATACAAAAATATTTTCACTGTGGAAAATTAACATTAACCATGAACTCAATGTGCATGGAGTGTCTGGAAAGTAATGATGCAATATCAGAGTTGGAAACAAAGGGAAGGCACCAGAGCAAGGCAGCACCTCCCCTGTGCGACCCTGGCCATGTGCCCGACACGCCCCGAGTGCCTCACCAAGCAGACCCAACAGATCGATGCCTTCAAGTCTTGACTGCATCTTCCTTCTGAGAGACTCAGAAGGATCCGGGTCACTGGTTTGCCCTGCTCCCCAGGTGAGCCCACCCTCAGTTACACCAGTTAACACTCAGCAGTCAGGATCCCAATGCTAAAAAAAAAAAAAAGCAACAATAAAGAGTCAGGGGGACGTCTATTTTTCTCTTCTTCCAGGTTTTGCCAATGCTGCCTCACTAAGTAGCACAACGTCCCTGAAGAGCATGTTATGGCAGGCCCACAGTAACATCACATAGCCCTGGGCGCCACATGGCTACTGAGAGCTCTCTGCACTGTCCCCACTGTCCTATCTCCTGGTAGCCATGTCCCCACTCCCAGCCCCTTCCCACTGCCAAGGGCCATTTCTGCACTTGAAATGAGCCAGGTACAACAGTAGAAACTGCAGAGTTACGTCAGGACGGCACAAGCCTGTGACCCGCAGCTCCCCATGCCCCACTTTAGCACTGCTGTAACCCCCATCGTGGCCCCGTGTTCCTCCCTGCATGTTTAGCAACTTTGCGCTGGAGACACTGCGTCCCCTGAGTCCTTGACAGGCAGGTCAAGAAGTGAAAGACTTCTACAAGGAAGGGTATGTTCACAGAGTTTCTAATTTCCACATAAACCACAGGCTGAGAGGAGGAACAAGGAAATTAGTGCTCAGGCCAGGAAGAAACAGGGATGAGGGAATGGTGTGCTTGAAAGGGAAAACCAGGAGGGGCTGACTCATGCATCATGCTAGTTCTCAGGCATGAAGCTCAGGTATTTCAGGCTGCTGGGCAGTAACAGGCCCATGATCCTCTCCTGGGGGCTCTCGGTGCCCCAAGGCAAGGCACGAGCATCCCAGCTCAACGCACTCAGCATCAGCAGAAAACTAGGAACTGCAACCATTTAAAAGTCTTTGAATAAAACAGACTCTTCAAGATACACAGAAGTACAACAATATTTTGCTTAAACCCTAGAATACTATCGGTACTATTGTTCTTTCCTTGCACCATCACGGGCTTAGTCTGACATGGATATACACCCAACAGCAGCTCACTGGGGTTAAAGCCCTTCATACTAGCCAGTCAGGCTTAATGATTACAGCTCCTGAGAACAGTCCTGATCCTGTAACACTGTCTTAAAAAAAACCCAAAACCAACCCATAAATCATTCATAGCTTGCTTCTACCAACAGCAGAGGAAAGCAGGTTGCAACTCTCCAAAATCATGAACCCCCCACAGAAAGGGGCCACCCTGCTCTCATCTCTGCCACCTGCAAGGGCACAGAGCTCCCGTGCCTCTGAGCAGCTTGCTGATAGTCCTGTGTTAAGCCTGACCCAGCTAAGGCAGTAGAGCGAGGGCACAGCTTCACACAGTTTGTAGGATCTTCCCCTGGGCATTTTTTGCCCAGCCCCCTCAGTGGTGGCTCTTGCAGGGAATAGGACAAGCCAGATTTAGACACACCTCCAAAAATCACATCATCCCAGTTTAACAGGGCAGAAGGAAGAGACCCTGCTTACCTCTTGCTGGTCAGGGCTGTGCATCCTTGCTGGCTTCAGATCCCTCTGTGAACCAATATTACTCTCCAAAATTAGAGAAAACTAATCCAGTAGAAAAACTAGGTTTAGTAAGGTAGATCAGACAACAAAAATGCATGAGGAGTGATAGAGAAACCATGTACCCAGAACAGTGAAAGGTATGGGTGAACACAGAGAACCAGAATTGGTAAAGCTCTTCCTCCTCAGCAGCAGGAAAGCATCACAGGGTGTAAAAGCACTCAAATTGGCTTAAATTAGTGTGCAAGCTGTTGCTGAGCTAGCTAATCTAGTTTTGGGATCCTGGTGAAATGGGAGGTACCTGGGTAGTAACAAGCTGGGCTGCTCACCTGGGGAAGGAGGAGCCCGGGGGGGGGGGGGTGGGGTGGGGGTGTGTGTGTGTGTGCTGGTACAGGTGGTCCCTGTTTGCATTGGCCTCCTTGCTGGGTACCAGGGAAGCTCCTCGCCACCTCCAGTAGCAGGTGAGGTTGAGGAGTGAACAAGTGGCCTCTCAGTGTCTTCCTGACATCCCCAGCCTCCCTGGTAGGAGCGCATGCATGAGCAGATACTGGTTCTGCCTGTGTTATACTGAAACTTGACTAAAAAGCCTGTTTTTTCCACCCAGGCTCAGCCAAGAGAGGCTCAGCTCCTTGCTGATATAAGCACAGCCCCTCTCTGCACTTGGTGCTGTCTCTTTACCGCAGTATTTCTGCTGTGTCGCTTCCCCAGCTGAGCCCCTGCCTCTTCCGAGCCCTTCCTGCCAGCAGGCAAGAGCCAGGTTGCCTGAGCCACTTTTTGGTCACTTTGCAGTTGGTGTCCTCAGTTATTCTCAGATAGCTTTGTCACATAAAAGCAGTTTTATTGCCCCAGCACTCAGAATGGTGGCACTAGTGGTAAAGATGCTAATTTGCTTAGTTAAACTGATTTTTAAGGGGAAAACCCCCTTAACATTAACTTTCATTGACTTACAAACTTAACTTGCACCAGTGAAGTTTTACTGACTCTGCACCTGTGCTCTACCCAGCCATAATTTACTGATGAAAGAGTAACATAAAACTTCTCAAAGTTAATATAAACTCTATGCAGGCCTACTTTGGGAATCTCCATGGGATTTTACCTTTATCTCTCTCAGTGTTTATTAAACACTTGAAAAATTAATCAACACAGTTCTGTTGTGGCTAAAGCCTATATTTTAACCCAAACTTTACCTATCATGTAAGAACCTGAGGAGGATTTAAATTATTCCATTTGGATGGAAAAATACATACTGTAGCTGCAGTCAATTTTTACAGTATCAACAAGTTAATGATAACCTCTGTGTTTTGTTCGTTTGACTATCAGATGAAACAGCACTGGATTCCCTGTTTTATGTATGTGGCCTTGCTGGCACTCCCTCCTTCAAAATAAAGCAATTCCAAGGTTCAAGGCTATGTCTGAGGTCTTAACAAGTCCAGAATTACTGCTCTCTCTAATATGTTACTGTGAATATTTTATGATATCAAAGACACTGTTGGTTGGCCTTTTTAAAATCAACAGAGCAATCTGTTTGAGCCCTGCTAAGAGCCATGCCACAGAAAGGAGAACCTTATTCATTATTTGTTTGCGTTTTTAATATCAAAGCAGTTACTGAGGGAAACTTTTGATACATCACACTTGGAACAAAATGGAACAAGTGAAACATAAGGACCATATTCAGGAAAAATAAAATCTTTTGGCTACAGAATTAAAAACAACATTATATGGAACAGTTTCTGATTTCACATGGAATCTCAATATTTTTTCAAATCATTCAGATTTTAAAAATACACGAGTTTTAAATCAATAGGTGCTATGGACAGGAGCTTATGGAAATCCACACCATGTCCATATTATTGAAACTTTATTTCAAAGAACTGATACTCTCTCTTTCAAACAATGCTATTGGTTTGATTTACACTGTAAAAAATTGGAGAACTTTATTGTCTGTAATCAACAAAATAGTTAAGCACATGCTCAGTTTTAAGCAAAAAGACAAGGTAGGTTTTTCTTTGCCTTAATTTAAGGCACTTAAGTACTTTGTTTAAGAGATACTGGGATGTACTTAAAAGAAAATAGGGGAAAATTGTTTCTGATGGACACTTGGTGGCAGCTTTTATCTGTAGGCTTAATAGCTGTTGCCACTTAACTTCACTGCTTCTCTTTTATAGCAGGGGACAAGACACCAAACATAGACTATAAACAACTGGGGTATGTTTTCCCCAGAAGATTTGGTCAACAACTTTCTTTGATCACAAAAATATTTTCCCAGGAACACTAAAATCAACACAAATATTTATTTTGACTGAAGCAGGCAGATTTTTGTTGTTCCTCTACTCAACAACTCCTCTCCTCTGTTGTTCACCTCCTCAACCCAGGAACAAATGTTTTGTGAGGTTCTTTTGGTAATTCAAGTGAAAAATGACTGGCAATTATATTTTTTTAAAAAAATCTAATTCTAAAAATGAAATTTAGTTCTTTACATGGGAAAGCTGTTGCTAGGCCTGGTAAACTTTCTCATGAAAAGTCCTGATCCTAAATGGCTCAACACTGAGATTTGTGTATAAAACAGGTTGCGCAGTGATTTTTTTGGCTCCTGGAATTGCTGAAGCGGAGCGATAAGACTTGTTGAAAGACTTCAACCTGCTGAAATATCCACTAGACTATAAACATGTCCCTCTGAGGCCGGGGAATAAAGCTGTGTGGTGCCTGACAGTTTCCTGGGCTCCTCGGGTATAAAACTCGGGAAGGATGCGGCTCCTTGGGCTCCCAGTGTCTGACACCCAGCCTTAAGGCTTGAGCCAGGCTGGGTTCTGATGGCAAACCAGGCATCTCCAGCTCCTGTGGCAGCACGTCAGGGTCCCGCTGGTGCTGTGCAACAGGGATGGGACCCATCCCAAAGACGCGAGCGGTAGGACCAGGGGACGCGCAGGCTCTGGGCAGTCCCCGCGCAGTGTCTGCACAGGGCAGAGCTGCTTTCTGGCACTGCGGGAGGGAAACCTTGACATGTGGCCCGGAAGGGAGCTGCGCTCCTGCCAAAGCTTACGGTCGGACATCAGCAGGGGCTTCTATGTACGGCTTTCTGGCAGTTTAAGATAAAGCATCTTGGATTGGGAATCACAAAACAACGAAAAAGTCAGTTTTTTGCCCACCCCCCTTCCCATAGCATCCCGCGGGGCAGGGGGCTGCAGGCGCTACAGCCCGGGGAGCGCAGGGCACGGAGGGGAAGGAAATGCCCCTGCCTGGGGCAGCCAGCTCTTAATTAGCACCAATTAACTTAAGAGCCTCACCGGCGGAGGGGGCAGCAGCATCCACCCGCCTCCCTTTGCCCGCCGGTCTGCGGGCTCAGCCTGGGCCGCCCCGCGGAGGTCTGCGCGCCGCGGGCAGCGCTGCCGCCGGCACAAAGCGCCGAGCGGTGCCCCCCGCTACCCCCCCGCCCCCGAGGGGCGGCGGGAGCCCGCGGAGGGGCCGCGGCCGGGCCGGGACTCGCAGGTCTGCGCGGCGGCCAGGGCGCCCGGCGGAGGGGGCGAGCGGTGGCGGAGAGGTGAGGGCAGGGCAGGGTACGGCGGGCGGAGAGGTGAGGGCAGGGCAGGGCAGGGGATGGCGGGCGGAGAGGTGAGGGCAGGGCAGGGGATGGCGGACGGAGAGATGAGGGCAGGGCAGGGGACGGCGGGCGGAGAGGTGAGGGCAGGGCAGGGCGCTGGGGATGGCGGGCGGGAGCGCGGGGCCGCGGGGGGGGCGGCCGGCGGAAACGGCCGCGGGGCGTCGGGTGACTTGTCCGGTTTGTTCTCCCTCCCCGCAGTGCCGGCCCGTCTCCTCCAAACCTTTGTCTGGGTGGGAAGAGAAAGGATGGAGGAGCAGTGGTGGAAAGGGGAGCTGGCAGCAGACATCCATCAGACCCTGAGGACGAAGGTTGGGTCCCACTTTGTTCCTTTCCCTCCCCCCTCCGCGGCCCCCGGGGGAAGGGCTGCCCGGGCTGGGCGTCGGGAGACTCGGGTTTGCACAGAGCTCTTCCTTCTACTCTGCTTTCTGATCGAGACTTAGTCAAAACCAAACCCGTGAAACTACTACCTACAAATATCTGCCCGCGACTTTTCGGTAGCTTTAACTCAGCCGGGGCGTTGATGACTCGCTGTATTAAACGCTGAGAGGATGCTGATGTTGACCTGAAAAAAAAAAAAAAAAAAAGCGTATCGTAGGATTTGGAGAAATAGTATTGCTGCTTTCACAATAGATAAATGCTGAAGTTCGGGTAAAAGGTAGGATGCTGTTCCCCGGCAGACTGCGGCTTGTAATGGCTTTTCTAGAAGTTAGTGTATCGTTTACACGCGGATTGGAAAACCAGTAAAATGTCCTGCAATAAGCAAATAGCTGTTTGATAAGCCGGTGGGCTTGTAGGAGAGCAGGTAGAACTAAGGCTGTTCGGTTACTTTTCACGTTTCCCAGCTTCGGAGAAGCTCTAGATGCAGTTCGCTGGGTAACGTGAGAGCGTGCCCTCAGCGAGCGCTGCCTACCTGCACTTGACACAGCTTTTAAGTCACTAAAGCTATGGCTAGCAAAGTTAATGCTTTGGACGTTCTGTTCCCTTCGGTTTTTTTACAGGCGTTTTGCTATAAATTATGTCAGGTGAGTTAATTGTTATCAGGTCTCTGCGAGGGGGCTGGCTTGTTCTCGCGTTCTCCAGCCGAGGCAGGAATAACTGAATCCCGTTGACAGGGTGTTCAAAGGTGGGGGAAAGCTTTGATTTTTTTGTTTGTTTGTTTACCCACTACTTTTTAATCAACGATTTCATTCTTTGGCCTGCTTTCTGGATGCATCTGATAACTCTGGATTGCTAAAACTTCTTCTGTGGGTATGGCTACTAACCTAGGCCAGCTGAAATGACAAGAATTGTTTGAATTCAGAGAACCTGCAAAGAGGGAGAAGGGTCTCTGGGCTGCTCTGCTGCTTCTGCTTTGAGGAAGGTCTACAACTCCTGCTTGGACAATTTTAATCCTAATTCTGCCCACCTTGTAAGGATTAATTTTCTTTTTGAAGGAAGTTCTACATGAGAATTCAGAGTGCAAGTATATTGAACAAAAATAATCACAGCCCCCCAAACGTCTTTGTTTCACTTTCTGTGATTTTTAAAATTTTTTTTTTCTAAGAAATGTTCAGCACAAACAACTCAAGTATATTGCTAAGGCTTGCTTTTTTGATGTCTGAAGTATCAGAATTTACCCTGGAGTGTTGTGGAGCTTCTCAAAAGGATTCCTCAGCAAAGTTTGGGAAGATAAGCAGTTTTGAGGTACTGAAGTCAGTTTTATGAGCATGGACCAGTTTTAGGGATGCCTATGGCCATTGCATAGAACAAAATAAGCTTCGACAGTGGCATCCCCACTAGAGTGTTAGTGCATTATTAGTGTATTGGCATGTTAATACTGAAATACAGGATGTCTGGGCAATGGTACCCTCAAGCCAAAATGACCTCTCTGGTTTAAGATACTTGCTGAGGAGTTCTGGTCTGGGACAGTGTGTGTCTCTGGTCTTGGGTGAGAATAAACAGGTCGTAGTTTTAGCATGTGAATCTGACAGGAAAGTTACTTAAAGATGCTTGTCCAGGAGGTTGAAGTGCATATTGCAGGCTATCCTACTTCTTTTGAAGAACACGCTTAAAGTCTGGCTTTAAGGTGAGGAATAAAATGTCCATTTTAAATAACTCTTTTCCTAAAACAACTGAAGGATCATTAGAAATACTTTCCCAAAATAATTTAGACACGAATATAGGAGATATATGCCTACTCTAAAACTACCCAGGTTTTATGTTAACAACTGGAAAAAATGTTATGCCATCCCTCCCATCCCCCCAGTTGGATTTGGGAGTTTGTCTTAACCTCATTGAAAGTTGGTGTCCTTTGTGACAGATGTTGAGTGCTGTATCTGATGGATATGTTCTGCATGACAGCAGATACTGAATGTGTGTGGTATACCTGGCTTCTAATTCAGAGAGAGCTGAAAGATGCTGTGAGGCTTTGTGACTTCCCAAGGCTCCAGCTCAATGCGGAGGAAATTAATAGCCCCTGAATTGTCTGACTAGTAAAATATCTGTGCTGTGATTATTGGGATGTAGTGTTCAGCTTAGCAGGACAGTATTGTGTTAGTTATTGAGCGTGCTGACCTAGTGGAGCGAAACACTTAAATTCCAAAAGTGCTACACACATCCTTAGACTTTAAATGAAAGGTTGAAGTATTCCCCTGGATTAGGCCAGAACATTAAACCTGTTGCAAGACTGACCCAGGAAAGAAAATAAAAGTTGGAGCATGCTGTGTTTGTTTGTACTAGAAGAATCTAACACACACCGAACCAGAAAAGTGCTGTGTGTATGCATTGATATTTTCTGGTACTTCAGCTGCTTCTACAATGGCCCTGCGTTACTGCTGATGGAAAGGTTCTGGTTGTGCCAGGCAGGCGCCTTCCATGGCAAAAACCAGAGACCTCTCAGAATGGATGTGGGACTCCTGCAACATCTGCGCAGAGCTCTTCTGCCTGCTTTGGTAGCCCTGAATACTCCACAAATGAGGAAAGCTGAGTAACAAGGCAGTGTTGGGGTGCTTCCTTGTTTGTTGTTTAAAGTTGAGGAAATACTTTGCCTCAGGAGGCAGTCTGAGTGTCCCAGAAATAAGTGATGTGTGTTTGCTATGTCTTTTTGTGCTTATGTGGGGCTGTTTCCTTCCAGGATATGTTCATTTCCTGCAATTAATGAGAATTACTAGATCTGCCTGCATTTCCCTTTTTATTTATCTTTTGCATAGCTTCTCAGAGCAGGGCCAAATTTTACAGGACTTGTTGCTTGTGAATTTAAAAGGTTGATAACTGTAACTTGATCTTTTTAAAGGCTGTCCAAATTACTGTCAGGTGAGGAGAGCCAATCCTCTTTCTGCTGAAAGTAAACAGTCCTTTGCTCTTAAGTGGTAAAAATGTCTGAGTGATTTCTTCTAGGTGAAAGCTCCTCCATACCTGTCTCCCATCTCCTCTTGATTTAAAGATCTTAATGAGGAAGTGCTGTTTACCACCACCATGTGTTTCATTCTATTTTGACGTGCAACATTTCCCTCAGCTCTGCCCATGGTGTCAGTTTGACTGCAGTCTCTGAAGCAGGAGTGTAATCCATACAGGGTTTGTTATGAGGGGCCCTTTTCTTCACTGGTCTTTGAATACTGTCATCATAAATGCATTTCTTGAAGTTTCAACTCATCCTGTTAGAAGTAGTGCAGGACCCTGTTACTAACTTTGTTCAGTAAAAACTTCAATAAAAACACAACATGTTCCCTGCACCCAGTGTATGTCCCCATGTTTTCTGTAGTTTTGCCAAAGCATCTGGTTTACTTGACCATAGATGACATACCAGCATCAGGTAGCATGAAAGCCTTGAGGTAACAGGTACTGTTTTATCTTTTAGCCTGTAAGTCTGCTCTTGTCCTTGTTGCTTTAAAAACTGGTCATTCCTTCAATGCTTCATTAATTAAATGGTAAGCTTGATATGTTCAGATCAGCCTGGCACAGCCTGAAATGCAGACTGGTGCAGACTAGACACTTGCACTCTGAACAGAGGGAAGGCGTTAGGGTGTTGTGTAAGTGCTGCTGCTGCGTTTTGTTTTTAAAACAAAAGCTGGATGAGAACTTCGGGGGTCCTGGATACCTGTAGAGATGCGAAAGGTTTTGTGTTCTTTTCCATTTCATTTAACAGAGAGGATAAAACTTTAACCTTTCATTCTGTTGGACCCTTCCAGTTTGAATCAGCTGTGGAAGAAAGTAGGTGTAACAAGTATTGAGGTATATTAATAGCAGTTTTTTATTCAAGACTGCAGCCCAGCAACAAAAGCATAATCTGTTCACTTAACAGCAAACACAAAAAATCCTAGCTTTTGGAAATCAGCAACAATAGCATTACTGCTTGCTGGCTGCAATTTGCTTATGTTCTAGATGGTAGCATGTGTATGAAGCTGAAAGGAACAGGTGTCCTAATAAAGTACATGGTTATTCATGATCACTCTTCTTTTTTTCCTTAAAGTTGGAACTTCAATTTTCGCACTCCTTCCTCTGATCCTTCTCAGATTAGTCACTGAACTTCTGAATACTTTGAAGTGTGTAAGAAGGACTTAATGAAATGCTTGATAAAATACCACAGTGGAACATGTGAAGTAATGAATTTTCAAGCAGAATACTAGTTCGACTTTCCCGCAAATTTCAAATGCCTGGGACTGTTGTGAGAATGTTGAAAGGTGGAGTGGATTAAAGCACAAAAAAGTTTTTACGTAGAGTTGAAATACTGTTGTGGTCCACCACAGGTTTTTTGTGTGACATCTCAGTAGTATGCCTGAAACTTAAGTGTCTACACCAAGCTCAAATCTCAAGAAAGCTCAAAAAACATCTGTAGATGTTTTGATAGACAGAAGTGGGTAGTAGGGAAGATGCATGAAGAGCACAGAAGTAGTCTGAGATGGCCTTTAATCTAGGTAAAGGGGGGAAAACTTTTGAAGGGTCTTTGAAAGAGTAAGTGAAACAACACTCTGTAAGCCAAAGCCATTGAGTAGGTTGGAACTAGAGGTTCTGTTTTACGTGGCCGGAGTTCTCATTCTTTGTGGGACTCGGACTTGAATTTGCCGCTCCTTCTGAGTGTGCAGAAACAGTGGTAACACAGAAGAAAATCCTAATTTATAGTGTTTTATTCTCGCATCAGTGGAATATATTGTAAATCAGTAAGGGTAGCTGCTGGCAGCACTGATCTAGGCAGTGTAAAGAGTATGTTTAAGCTGTGTCTCAGTCTACCTGATTGGTCACTGTTGAATGAGGGGAAAAATAAAGGATATATTGCCCATGTACCCTTCCTATTAGAAAATCCCTGGATTTTAAAATTTCACTGGAAATAATGAGAGGAACTGTCAGACATACTTTTTGAAACATGATTCTGTCAGGTTCGTCTCTTACTCCTACATACTGAATCCAGACGCTGTGCAAGACTGGCAGTTCTCCTAAAATCTGATTGTCTTGTCTAAAACAGCTGAAGGTTGCTTAAATAATTGGAAATATTTTAACTTTCAGGACTCTAAGAGATATGGTTATGGCAGGGCTGAAAAGAGGGGTAAGAGATGATGCAGTGAATCCTAGTCTGTCCCTTATTGCTCTATCTTCTAACAGGTATAATCACTGGCCTCTCTGTGTTGTGTGGCTTGTGCTTGCAGACAAAATGAGTGTGGCTGTTTCAGAGTTTCACCACGGATTTCTACTCTATGAGAAGACACATGCTGCTGGCCATACCCAGAGCGCTGCCCTGTCAGTTATCTTTGCCCTCCCCTTTGTGTTTGCATGGCCAACTTGCATTTAGGTTTTACTAATCTCCATCAGCTGTGCTCTGCTATCAGACTGTCCACAAACACTAACTCGTAACCTTCCTGAGCAATTAATTAAACTGCAGTCAGCTGCCTAAGCATAGAAACACTTACCAGCAAGTTTTGTGAGTGATTTTTGTTACTGGAAGGCATAGTGCTGCAGTCTGTGCAGAGGCAGAAGGACAGTTTCTGGAGGGTGGAAGAGAATAGCATGATGTTAGTAGCAGCCTTAAATTGGTAGCATGCTACATAGTCTACTGCAAAGAAGCATGCCGAGTGCTCTGAATTTTCAAGCTCCTATTAAAAAAAATATGTACAGTCTACATTTTTCTTTGTATGTGATCATCTTGTCTGCATAAATAATGTGTTATAGAGGAGTTAGATATAATTACTGCACCACACATGAGAAAACACTAAAAGCTAAGAGATCAATTTGTCATCTTTCTTCCACAGCTGGAAAAACTCTTTGGTTAGAACACAAAACAGGAAGGAGTTTGTCTCTTTCAAAGAACAACTGTTAATAGCCTGCTAGATAAGCTTTCCCTTTATTTTTCATCCACAGGCATTTTTTTTCCTGTTCTAATGCCAACAACTTTGCAGTATCTGTTATTCTTACTATAGGCATTCTTAAGAATCCAGTGGAGGTCACGTACGTGCTGTTTTTCCGGAACATGCAACATAGCTAAATGATTGCCAAAGTCACTATGGTTTTTACTAGTTTTCTAACTTAAATACTTGGTAGGCTTTATTGACACCTTATATTGACACCACACAAGTTGTGTCTTTTGTGTTTATATAATTTTCCCCTGGATTAATGAGAATCATGGAGAACTTGTTGAAATTTAAGTTATACTTCACTGAGTATCTTTGTTCATCACCTGGAACCTTTTTTTTCAGATTTTGGGTTAAGATCAGTGTTGAACATCTGTGAGATGTGGTAGCAGGGGCAGCATGCTGGATTCTATTTACATATCCAGAAACAGAAGTAGATAATAAGATTAAAAAAGAATGATAATGAGGGAAGGATGAAGTTCACAGTAGTAAATGAAGCCTGTGTTTCTGTAGGGGAGTATTACAACAGCTGTTTCTAGACTTTCATAGGCTTTACTGTTCCTGAGTAGCTCTGGTTTAGGTGTTTCATTTTGCTCCAGAAAAGGGAAGGTGAGTTACCTGGCTCTGCATGGGGGGTGCAGCGGCTGATGCTGAGAGCAGGAGGAAACACTGGAGCTGCTGCAGGGGGACAGGGGATGCGGCATGTTTGACCTGTGGCACAGAACAGACCCTGACTGAAGTCCAAGTGCTCTGACATGGTAGAAAACCAGATGCAGCTAACATCTCCCTGAATTTCAGAACCCCAGGCGTATTTGTTACAGCGTTTCATTTTCCTTGTCAAAAAGCCTGTGAGTTGTTCTAAAATACCTTGATGAATTCCATTTTTATTCCGAGAACAGATCATTATTAGTGTGACTTATTACCATAATGTCACATCACTTGCTAACTTTTCTACTGATAACTTTTTTCTCCTGACTGCTTGTCAGTTCATTACTGGCTTTGTATCAGTGGGAGAACAGTTTTACTGAAAAGAAATTGGACAGAAAAAAAAAGCATGGGTGGAATTTCTTGCCATGTTGAACACCAAACCATCTGATGTGGTACTCTGATGAAGGTAAGTGCTGGACTGGGCAGACAGACCTATACCAGCTGCTGCTTTAAGGCGGCTGGAGGAAGTGAGCCTGTTACATTGTCTTCCTCTCCAATCCCTGTTTGGCTGATTTAGTTCCAGTGGCCAGTGAAAGCCGAACTTTCATGTGGCTGCTCAGAAGCTTTAACTAAGTCTTGTTGCCTGGCGGCTCCTTTAGGGATGGATTCTGAAGTGCGTATGCTCAGCCCAGTTACAAAACCATCCAAACCAGATGAAATCTTGTCTCCTGAGCTCAGGTAGTGAATGGTGCCAGCTGAAGTGCTCAGGTTACTGGTGACGAGCTGTGTCTGCAGTGAGTGAATGGCTTATGTCTGGAGCCTGGCTGTCTTTCAGATGTGATTGCTGAGGAAGATTTGTCGTCTATAACACCACTTAAAAAGGTTTGCACAGGTTCTCCTCTTTTGGAAGGTCAGGTCTTGAAGCTGGTAGTAGGTGGCAGCTTAAAAATTGTCTTCACCCTTAACGCTGACACTCAGTCCCAGCCTTACTTTGCGGGTTTTGAGAATAAGTGCTGATCCCTTTAAATGCTGCGCTCTGACTTTCTGGAGGCTTTTTGTGGAGAGACACTGATCAATATGTTGAGCAAAGCTTGTTAAGTATTTTCTAAGACACCTGTGAGCCTCTTATGTGCTGCTGCTTTTAGCATTTCAATGTGGCAATTGCTCAGTAGCCCAAAGCAAAGTTGTTGAAGTAGATACAGATGAACAGGTCAAAGATAAACAGAAGCAGCATATGAAAGGGCAATTCCAGCAGACATCAGGACTCCCAGTTTCTTCTCTGTTGCTTTACTGGAGATAAGAGGAAAAAATTAAGCAGTGGAAACGATTTCTTTTATTCTCGATCCCCCAAAGTTCAGTTTTTTCCATAGAATTGTATTTGCTGATCCTGCATCACTATCACCAAAGCAGCAAACGCATTTTTTTGAATTCAGAGGAGTAATTTTTTTTCTTAATGAACTTATGCTGAAGAACCCTGTGGGGGGTTAATGGAAAGGGGTGCATACCCACAGCCCTGTTGATAACTGTAAGCCTGCTATTTAGCTCTTGCATTGTTACACTATGTACCACTCCCTTTCCTTTAAAAGAAAATCTCATCATTTAAGACGGATTTGTCAGTGTAAAAGCAGTCCTGTTGAGCTACTTATTAGCTGCCTCATGCTATGTGGTGTAGGGCAAGGCTCTTGCCTGTACACGGATAATTACCCTGGATCAATTAATACCTAGGAACTTGATCTTGTAAGAAACCACAGCTCGTGGCTCTGTTCCTCCTAACATTAATCCTGAAGTTGAACCTTGTCTGTGCTGTCAAGTCTTGTTATACGGAAGCCCACGTGGGGTTTTTTGGTGAATAAGATGAGAATGCCCTTCGCTTATGCCCTTTACTAGTAATCGATTTTCAAAAAATAAATAAATATATATATATAAAAAAAGCCGATGTCTTACAGGAGAGTGAATGGCTGTGTTAAACCAGTACAAGAATAATCCTCTTGGCTTAAATTCAGTGCTTTGACTGGTCTTTGAATTTTCTAGCGCAGTGGGCTGAGTATGGGTAGTTCTGGCTTCTGAGCATCTGAGGTTTGCATGCAAATCTCTGGATCTCTGCTTTCATTCTGAGCCTCTAATGCTTGCCCACTGAACTGTAACATTTAGACATGTCAAATTTTTTGACTAGATGTATAACTGGAGTTATTGTTTATTTCTTGCATTTGTTGTTATGATCTAAAAAGCAAATTTCACATTAAATATGTATGCTGACCTCAGTATATAGTATACTCTGCTGAGACATAGCTGTCAAAACAGGAAGGACATTTCAAAAAATAAAACCTGAAGATCCTACCAGTCATCTAGAAGAACAAAATATTTCAGAGATAAACTTGCCACCTGAGCTTATGATAGCTTGAGCTTCATATAGACATATCTTTTTAAAATGTAGTTATTTTAACTGATGTAAGCACCGAGCTTGAAACCATTTCTGCCAGAACATTCATGTTGTGGGTATGCTATGAATTCCTGCTCTGAACCTGTGTATGTCAGTTGTACTGATGGATTGAAATCTCTGTACGTAAGGCAATCAAAAAATCAAATTTATGGGGGTTTTCTGGGTATAAAACAATGGGGGGGGGGAAACATGTTCCATTGTCTCCCTGCTTTATAAATTGTTACTGGTGGGCGATTTCTTTATAATCCCCCAGTGAAGGCTGTCCCAGGTTTCAAAGGGCTGTTTGCCTGTCCACAGCATGTGTCTGTTCAGTCCGGAATGTGTTTTTTCACTGACTTTCTTTAAAAAGGCCTGGGAAGCAATCATCCATAACAGTGCTCGGCTTGCTGTCTTTGTAAGCTGCTTCTCGTTCTGGAGCCTCCCTGGATTCCAGTTATGTGCTCCCCTCTGAGCCTGATTGTGTAGCTATTTTTTCCTGATAACTTGAACCTCATCGTGGAATGTCTCCTTCCAGGGGATGAAAGGAGCGTGGGCAGCCACTGTGCCGGCTGTGCAAGGTGGTGCCTCTTCTGTAAATGGGGAAGTCAGTGCAGATCTTTATTCTGAACACTTTTTTTTAAAAAAAAGAGTCCCGATTTATTTAGTAGAATTAACTGCTATGTACTGCTTTGTATCGCACTATAAAACACGTCTATCTTGCAGCAGTGTACTACTTCTAATTTATTTTCAAATATATGTCATAGAAAAATGACGTATTACCCTGATGAATTACTGAGAGAGATACCTTGCTGAAACAGTATTTTTCTAATCCATGCCTATCAACATGTATTCAGCCCATTTTAATTCAGGTCTGGCCATGGTAACTGCATTAGTGTATGACAGTATCTAAAGTGAGAAAGTGTCAACTTTTAAGTGAAAGTGTTGTGGGTATTCCCAAGGATCTTCACTCCTTCCTTTAACCTAGTTTTTGCATAGTGGCTACAAACTTGTGTGTAAAAACCCTTGCAAGTGAAGATCTAGCATAGGTAGACCAAAACCATATAATTCTCCCTTTAAAATTTGTATATTACATGTGAAATACAGTCTGTCAGTTCCATAATTAGCTTTTATAATGCTGAAATAGGTTACTACAGAAAATGCTGGAATGTGCTGGAAAATAACTGGAAAAGTCTAATCACTCTCCTGTGTTCTTTTTCTTGCTAATGTGTATTGTTGCTTGCTACAGCCATGTACCATGTGATTTATTTTTTTTAATGTTAGATAGATGTTATTTATTCTAAAGACCCATGCATTTTTTTTGGCACAGGATGTGGTAACTTGGGCAACTGAGGAAAGGGCAATATCGGAGAAACTTATCTTGCCCTTCTGGCCTATGAAACTGTTAAAACCTTACTTAGCAGTCCAATCTGGGTGAACAAAATTAAAAAGGAGTCCTTTAGGAACAACTTTCATGGCCAGGAAGTTTGGTGTTCTGTAGAAAGCAACAGCAAGTTGTTGCTGGGTCAAACTGTATTTTACAGTGTTTGATGCTTGAGGAAAGTGTGTGGATGGCAGAAGTATTATAGGTTAAGTGACTGTCAAAACATGCAGTAATGCAGCCCTGATTTCTGTGTCAATCATAGTGCTAAGCCTTTGCTATAGCAGGTGGTGGGTGTTGGTTTGGGATTCCAGACACTGAAATGGCATTTGTTTCAGTACCTCTCTTTCCTCCCTCTTTTTTTTTTTTTTTTTCCATAGGAACTTAAGTTGCCTATGTATAAGGCCCATTCACCACAGATTGGGATGCGCCGATACTTCATTGATCTTTTGACTGTCCTCAGCAACCACTGCAATCTCTGCCCTATGGCCCGGCATCTTGCTATCTATTTATTGGACCTCTTTATGGATCGCTATGATATCACTGTCAAGCAACTGCACATCACTTCATTTGCCTGTCTTCTCCTAGCAAGTAAGTTGGCTGCTGTCTATTAAGGCTTTTTTTCTGAGCAAATGGTTGTTTTCCTTATATATCATGTGCTGTTTTCTCTGTGTTAACAGCTTCTACCTACTTAAGGTAAGGCGTAACGAAGTCCAAGTCAAGGCATAAAGCAGTCCGTAAATGCTGCTCAACTGAGTAGCTTGCACTACACATCTGTGTGCTGGTGTTAATGTGCAGAAGAAGTTTTGGCAGCTAAAACAGGGTCAGCGGAAGGGAACAACGAAGATCAGGGGTTGATGGGGTGGGAAGGAAGTGGCAAGACTGGGAGATGTTAGTTCCAAGGAAGAGTTGATAGTAGGGAATGATACCTCTGTAATGTGCAGCCTCTCCTGGAGATCCATCCTTGGACAACCTGTGTCTCTGTTGTGATCACTGGGCATAATCAATTCCTTGCAAATCAGAGGTTACTTATGTAGGGGCTAAAAGAAAATTGGCTTCTTGAGGCACTTAATGGATGTGCTGATGATGCTGGAATGCATATCGCTTGTTCTGGGCTCCTATCAAATAGCTAGGCATTGCTGTGTAGTATTAAAGTTTCCATATTGGCACCCATTTAGCAAATGAGCTTGAACATTTGTCATTAGTGCTTTCTCCAAAACTTCTCTGCAGCCAGTGCTGTGCAAACGGAGGAGAGTGAGACTGTGGTGCCTCAAGAAATTGCAGTCTACCCCTGCAGACTTATGAAATCTGTGTCTAGGTTACAGAGAAATTATCTTGCTGTATGGGAGCCGTGCAGAGCAGTGCACTATTGTGGACAACAAAAGTTATGCAAACTCTAGCGTTAATAGCTGAAAAGTGCAAGTAGTCATATCAGTTAAGGTAAAAAACACTCAGGCAAGCCAGAAGCTATTGAGGAAAGAAGGTGACGCTATACGTTTACCCCAATGCCATTACCCCAATGGGATTGTTACTGCTTTTTCTTGCTGATTGTGTTCTGGAGAGCTTAATCTGCAGAGATAATTGTAAAATAATAACAAAAAACCCCATACACTTAGTGTATTCAAGCACTGCTGTCTATCGACTCCAGAGAAGATGGTGAATTATGTGGAGCAGTTACTGGTCCATGTTGCAAAAAAGGCCGATATTAAAATTGGAACAAAGAAAAATGTAACTCGTTGCTGTAGGTGCAGTCTTATGGCAGCCTGAGTGGCTCTTGGATATTGTAGTTCTGCTGACCTGAACTTTTGGTGAGATCCTTCAGAGCAGTAGATTGGCAGAAAACTATCCCATCTGAGGAAGTGTTTTCTTTATTTACCAGAGAGGTATTTTTCTGAGGGGTCAGATGAGCTTCCGGCTGGTGCAATGGAGGGGAGAGGGGCTAGGGCTGATTTGTAAATCGTTAGGAAACTGTGCCCTTAATTTTGAACACATTGAACTGAAATACCAGGTTCAGGTAGCCTGGAGACTGATGCCTGCTCAGAGGTGTACTCCTTCAGCTTTCAGACCATCTCTTTTTCTTTTTTTGGGTAGCCTCATAACTGCAAGATGCCTTACAGCATGGCTAGTTTTTTTGGGTCTGGGTTTTTTATTATTTTCCCAATTGCATGGATGAACGTTACCTTCAGGAAAAGAGAATAGCATTTTCTTTAGATAAATCTGACACATTCAATTATACTCCTCCTCCGTTTTTCCCCAGCATAAAATTGATGCTTCAACAATTCTTCTAATAACTTCTCATTCGGATTTAGAGGAAGAAGTTATAGCTATAGTTCACATTTCCAGTGCTATGCAGATAGGATGAAAACTGTACCCTCAAACTTTGTATAAATACAGTTTGCCAGCTGCATCAAGAGAAACATGGCCAGCAGGTCGAGGGAGGGGATTCTCCCCCTCTACTCCACTCTCGTGAGACCCCCCCTGCAGTGCTGTGTCCAGCTCTGGGGCCCCAACATCAGAAGAACACAGATCTGCTCGAGCGGGGCCAGAGGAGGCCATGAAGATGATCAGGGGCTGGAGCACCTCCCTTATGAGGACAGGCTGAGAGAGTTGGGGTTGTTCAGCTGGAGAAGAAAGAAGGCTCTGGGGAGACCTTATAACAGCCTTCCAGTACTTAAAGGGGCTACAGGAAAGCTGGGGAGGGACTCTTGATCAGGGGGCGTAGGGGTAGGAGAGTGGGTAACGGTTTTAAACTGAAAGAGGGTAGATTTAGATTAGATATAAGGAAGAAATTCTTTACTGTGAGGTGGTGAGACACTGGCACAGGTTGCCCAGAGAAGCTGTGGCTGCCCCCTCCCTGGAAGGGTTCAAGGCCAGGTTGGACGGGGCTGTGAGCAACCTGGGCTAGTGGAAGGTGTCCCTGCCCATGGCAGGGGGGTGGAACTAGATGATCTTTAAGGTCCTTTCCAACCCAAACCACTCTATGAACTGTCAGAGTTGGTATACTGGTAAGATCTTGGGCAGAGGCTCACTGTATGACATTAGGAGAGCTGGACTGCTGACTTCTGTAGCCTCTAGTATTTAAAAAGAAGTGAAAAGGCTTTCAAGATTTTCCTTATGTAAATGACTGAAGTAAAATGCAACTTTGGGCTACCTCTTTGCAACTGTGAAGCAAAAGGAAGTTCACAAACTGTCCTATGATAGCACTAGAGGGAAATGTCTTGCAACTTCTGCCTGTTTAAAAAAAAGAAAGGCAATTTGCTTAAGAGCAAGCCTAAGTCTATTGAGCTAATGAGTGTGAGAATCCTTCTAAAATTAAGATTACAGCAATGCAATAGCATGTATACATCCTGATTTGGAATTAAATCATCCCTGACAGGAAGGGGAAAAGGCCTATTACTGTGAAGGCAGCTTTCCTACCAAGATATAGAAACAGAACATTGAAAGCTGAACCAAAGCAGTTTTGCATAAAATGTCTAATTAAATTGTATAGATAAGGTTTAAAATGCTAGGGCTCAGTTTGGAGAGTTTTGGGAGCATAGTAAGCTCTGTTTACTGTCTGGGCCATCCTAATGTGCAATAACGATATTTTTTTTTGGTACATGTACTTCAAAGTGATGCAAGTCAAGTCAGGAAAAGCCACTTTACAGTAAGTGGGAATTCCTGTGTTTAGTTTACTTTCAAAATTATATGAAATGGAAGAAAACTTGTACTATATATTTTTTTAATCTTTTGTAGTAAAAGATTCTGAGTAAGTCAGAAGTATCAACCTGAAGTCACCTTGAAAGTTCTCATTGTAGCAAAGAGTAATAAAACTTGTCTCTTGACTGTTACTGCAAATGTAGTAATTGGAACTTCCTGCAAAGCGTTGCTGTAGGAAGTTGCATAGTTTTGCAGCAGAGGATTGCGGCAAAAGTGCTCTTCAGGCTGTGTTGCAAGACACTTGTACTTTTAGAAATGTATGTACCTCTAATGTAGGGAGCAAAAAAGTAGTCTTTTTTTTTTAACTAGTTGTGGTGTTTACATATCAGATGAATGTTTAATGCAGACTGTCTTTCAATAATTGTTAAAAATGTATTCTGAAGAAAACTATGTTTTCTTCCTGATTGCTTGCTTAGAAAAGAGTAAGATATTAAGGGTAGGGTGCAGACCACAAGGAAGGTGAGGTGTAGTTAGAGGCAAGATTACTTATTCCCACTAGTTACTGTAAGTGTGGGTTTTCTTGGGGATGGAGGGGCATAATAGAGAAGCTTTTAAACCCACAATTTTTGAAATGGAAGAAACAAACTTCTAAGCTAAATGCAAGTTGAGGACAATTTTCAAGCTAAGATAAATTGTTATAAACTTGTGTTTAGCTTTGAAGTTTGTTGCTTCTCTTTTGGATCTAAAGTACCATGAAAACTTCTCTCTTATTTTCCTTTAACTACAAACATTGCCATTGCTGTTGGATGCTATGAAAAATAGGCAGTGCTCTCTTGCTGGAGAACATACCATTTTGCTAGATGTCCTTCAGTTAGCTGGAGCTAATTTCTCTTGCTGTGTTCTCAAATGCATTTTGACTGGCTCATCTGTTTCCCCAGACAGGGAAACTGGATGATGATAGTGCTTCCCGCTTTGTTAATAATTGTGAAAGAGATGGAGTGAGAAGGTAATACTGTTCCACAAATTGCACTAGCAGCCAAGTAGCGTTCATCCTGGACTTGCTGCAGCTGAAAGTGGCTGGGTGTGTCCCTCGAATCATCCAGTTGTCCACTAGCCAGAAGATGTATGTTTCTTTGCAATGTATGCACAGTGTGATAATTGGGGATAGTTTAACTCCTCAGAACAGCTATAAAAGCTTTGAAGTTTACAGATGTCATCAGTGGTTGTTATTTCCTCTGAATCAGTTCTGAAAAAGGATGGTAAAGGATGTTCACAGTAATCTAGAGGTGAATTGAAAGCTACTGGGGGAGGGAAGGAAAAGTTGCTGGAAAAATTGATGTTTTGACTAGGTACAACTGTCCAGCTGTGGTAATACAAGAGGTTATAGGTTCCTGCTGCAAGATCATCAGTGAAGTCCAGTGGCTTTAATTGCTCAAGACAATCCATGTGTTCTGTGCTTGAAGCAGACTAGTGATTGCTTGGGTTGATTGCTGTTAAGTCAGGGAGATGCTGGCTTTTGGTGAGAGGTAATGCTGGGCAGCTGGGACTGGTGGTCTTCAGGCAAGCCAGCTGGATCTAGAGCAGGATAGTTACCAGTACACCTGCACAGAAGCCAGGATTGTTCTCTCTGCACCAGGCTATGGGTGGGCTACGCTCACTTTGCAAACAGGTAAGTGACTGAAAATGTTACTGCTTTCCTTTTCCCCCAAAGCACCCCAGTGCTTTGAGTAAGCTCTGATTTTCTCCAGACAAAATCAGCTGGCTGATGCTCTCAGTAAGTGGATTGATCTAGTTTAACTAACACTTTGCCTGAACGGAATTGAGGAACTTTCAGTTTGCCTCACCTGGCAGCTGAGGAGGCAGCCCCTTGTAGAGCAGCATTGTTGAGCAGCAGCAGGTTGTAATGTTCTGAACTGCATCATCATCAGGCAATTTATTACAGAAAATGATTCGTGATATTTTAAGGTGCTCTAGCCCTAAGTGCTTTGTTAGAAAAAGGGATTGTGTAAAGATATTCCATCTGCTTTAGTGTTACTTGGCTCAGATTGCCTGCTGAAAGCTGTGCAAGCCAGTTGCCCCAAAGTACATGAGATGTGCTGATACAACCCATTCAGATGGTCCAGCTGCAGGAGCAGTAAACTCTGGGGAGAGAGCAAGCACCTGGGCAGTAAGCCTTAAATCCCTGCAACTGTTTCTTCTGTGAGTTTTGTAAATGATATACGGGGGCTGTAGTGTTATGGTGTATCAGTATAGCTAAAGCAGTGCAGGTTTTGCTTGTTGCTGTAAAATCCTAGCTGGGTCTTAAAAGCTGTTCCTCTCTTCCCTGAAGAGCTAACCCTTTTCAGTTGCAGGTGCTTCAGGACCTGGTAAAACCAACATCTCTCAGCCATTCAGTGGCATTGAATGTTCCAGCAATTCTAGTTCTTATGGCCTCTCTTCCTCAGGAGGGTTTTGCTGCTATGGAGACATGATAATATTTTTTTAAATTTGTTTTAAGCAAAGCTAGCTTACTGTTCAGCACATCCAGTGCTGCATTGCTTCAGAGTACTTGCGTACTTCTTGTAGTTTTCCTGGCTTTATTTTGCCCAGCTCCTTAATCTGCCAGTGGATTCTCAGCAGTTGAGTTAACTCAGGACAGTAAAAGAAATTAGAGCAAGAAAAGATGTGTCTACTGAATGGGCTGAGTTTAGAGCATGGGTGATCTTTTATCACCTAATTCCCCACTGACTATGTGGAGCTGTTGTGAGACTTCAGGCAGCTTTTCTATTGGACTGTGCTTTGTGATCCATTCTCCATTTATTGTCCCACTTTCACAAGCAGGTAACTGTTCTAAGACAGCTGAGCTGTTTTCAGTAAAATATAATAGTGGGTGTCAGTCCAGGATATAGATTAGTGCAAAATTTAGTCTGTAGTCTTAAATTTATTTTTTTAATTCTTTCCCTGTTGCTGTAACACATGGAATATTTTCTTCAGTAATTAAATTTTACTATAGTAAGGCATTAAAAACTTGGGTGCCTTGAGCTAAGTGGTTTGCATGTGTGCTAGGTATTGTACAGACAGATGAAAGACACTGCAGAAAAAGCAATTAAGCAGACTATCTCTAAAATAGCCTGTCTCTTTCTTGACTTGCTTAGAAGACAGTTAGAAGCTGTGTTTGTATCTGGGGGTGGCATCAGAGAGAATCTTAGAAGTCTGTTGTACCACCTTCTGGAACAATGTAAGAATAAAAAAAAGTAGCCCTTCAGCTGTGTAAGCAGATGTAGGTCTTTATGCTGGGCTAGATGGGCTTGATAGGTTTATCCTTCTTTTGGATTGATTTTAATTGTTTGTGGGACAAAAAGTACTTTAATGACTCCTTAAATTGGCAGTCCTTTTTGTTCCTTGGTCTTCTCAAAGACTCTGAAAATGTAGTAAAACAAATTGCCTGTATGTCCTGCTTTTGTTTTGCTACCCATACAAAGCCCCAGGAAGATCACCTACCCAAGCCCCGGCATGCTGCATGCTGTAGCTAGGTGTGCATAGTGACTCTTGCCTCCTACAGTGCCTGAATCAGTTCTTCAGGGTACATTTGATAGCAGTGATGCTTCTGAGACCTTTAGTTTTTCCAAGTGAAAAGCTGGCATGGATTGGTAGGCTGTTTTGATGATGTGATGAATGCACTAATGAAATGTACGCTTTAACTTAAGCCCGTTTCCCTTGACAACAGGACTTACTCTGGCTTTCATTCATCAAAACAAAAGTGTGAATGTGTAGCATAAAAAGCACTCATTTTTTTCCAGGGGAGCATCTGATTGTGGAATTCAGCATAGGATAGAACACGATATAAAGTAACTTGGAAAATCTTTGCATCTTTAATTACAGTAATACCACACACTCTCAGAAATGTCCCAGGATGCCCTCATCTATTTAGATTTTACAAAAAAAGTTGGTCACAAATGTAAACCTACATTACACGTTCATCTTATTTTATTCATCCTATTGACCTCAGTAGGCTTCCTTGTATAAAAATTTGCAGCATCCGTATTCTTTTTAAATTAAGCATTGCTTTAAGGGCTTATGATTCTGTTACCTCAAAACAAAACTATTTTTGAGGGCAGTGGTGACAACTAAATGGTTTTATCAGTAACTGGAGCTCAGAACACAACACTGAACTTTTAATTTGAAGTGTCTATAGCGGCATTTCAAGAGCCTGTGAATGACTCATACACAGTTCTCATGAACTTCAAACTACAGACTCCAGGTGATAATGTAGCTGAAACAGCTTTGGTTTTCTTCCCAAAGAGTGATGTTGATTAAACCAATTGGTACTATTTGTTTGGTTAATACTAGACTTACAACTGTCTTGTCTGAGCCTTTAATATTCTTTTAGCAATTGTGTTGGAAGCCCTGGTTCTTTCAGCATAAATATGCTGTGCATAGAATCTCAGTTTCTGGTGTAACTGAAGGAACAAAAATAGGAATAATATATACCAATATCTTTAAATTAGGGAACTGGAAAAGGATCCACTGCATTTTAAAAACATCTTAAACTTGTTCTTTCCCAGCTTGCCTCTGATCTCTTCGGTCTGATGGAATGAACTAACTTCTGCTGTCTTCTCCAGGGTTCAATTTAAAAATAGGTGGGAAGTGCTTGATAAACTTGGAAGCAAAGTGTTTAGGTCAAGGTGGAAGTGGGAAAGAATGTGGTCAAGGTGCTTTTATATTGCTTTGGAAAATAGCTCATATTCAAATTCTAGTTCATTTGAAGCAAAACTTCTGAGTTGATTTCTCTCTCTCCATTCCCAACTCGGTTTTGGAGCCTTTTTTCAAATTAACTAGCTACATTTATACTCGGTGTCTCCAATTTGCTGCAGTGGCTGCTGTTACCTAACATTAAAGCTATGAATTAGTGTGTTGAAAAGCAGAAGGGGAAAAATAATAACTAACTAGTAATCTAAATCACTAAATTTAGCTATTGTCAATTAATTTTAACTTTAAAAGAAAAATTATCTTGATCCAGTCAAATAGCTTTGCCCTCTGTTGGTATGATACCTTCCCAACACTGCTGTGCAGCTAGTCTGCTCTCCAGACTATAGTCTAACCTCTTGAAGTTTCCAAGGTTGAGTATGAAGAAAGAAGGGACTAAACTTATGGAAGTCAGAATGACAGGTCTCATCCTTAGTATCCTGGGCATGCAGTGGTTTCTCCAACTTCTGCTAGCATACTCCTTAAATTCCTTATCAGGCTGTGACATCACCTTGTGGGGACAAAACAAAGGGCTAACTTTTCTCTCAAATTTGATTTTTCTTAAACAGTTCTAAAATCAGGTGACAAGGAGATTCATGACTGTGTATACAGACTCCTGAATTTTACAGGCTTTTTTACTGACAGTGTGCCCACAATCCTTTCCTGTTCTATTTCAAATGATGGATGAATTTTGGTTTTCATTGTTATCGTTATGCTCTTTCATGGTAGGGTGGCTTCTATATTACATTTTAATGCATTTCATAACTATGATACCTGAACAGGCTCAAAGATGGAAAATCCATTTTTAAATGTGTTAAAAAGACACTTAAGCTGCTAACAGCACAGAAAATTGTCAGGCTTTTAATACACTGGAGACACTTTGGATGGAACAGTTGTCCTAAGTGGGTAGCAAGATCCTCCTTTTAAAATAATTTTCTAGTGCAATACTTGTTTTAATTGTTTTTAGATTTGAGAATGCTCTGCTAATATCTTGTCAATTGGTCTGTATTGGTGAAGGAGCACTCTTACAGAGGCAATGGAAGGACAACAGAAGCAAGAATCAATTGTGGAATATATGCCCTCAAGAACAAAGAGGAAAAATAACTACAATACTTCCAAGTAGCTATGGGTTTGGATTTTGCAGCAGAGATGTTCTTTAAGCTGTATTGGAAACTTATTACTGGTGATTGTTTGTTGCTAGGTCTTGAACAAGGAGTGGCTGGTAGACAGGTAGTTTTTGGCTTTGTAAACCAATAGTGTGAATTTAGGAAGACTTAATTACTTTAAGTTTGCAGCAAAGTGGCACTGCTTTATTACTGATCCTGGGAATCAAATCTGATATTGGATGCTTTTTATGAAAGAAGGGTAAGATCCTGTTTTTCTGTACAAAATGACAGCACTTTGTAGCTACTGGTGAAAATTGAGTCATTCTAGAGACTACTGCTGTTTCCATATGCTTGTAAACAAAATTTAGAAAAAGGTGCAGCTTTGCTCAGCTATCTTAGCTCTGAAAATGTATGCTCTCTCCTAGCCCCATAGGAATTATTTATGTTAATCATTTGGTTACAGTGTATTTCTCCTAACCTTTCAGTGACCTTAGCTAATAAGGTTCTCCAAGACAGGAAGGAACAAAAAGAAATTCTGAAGCAGCAAGGGCAAAAGTGGTGTTGCCCAAGGGTTTTTAATGTCTTCCTTTTTGTAGCATGTGCATTTAGCTTCCAGATCCAAAGGAGCTGTTTTTCCTCAGTATTAGATCTTCCCTTGCCATATTTTTCCCATACTGCTTGCTTGGCACTTGACTGAATGCCTTTCAGCAAACCACTTCCAGTTATTGTCAGAAAAACTATCTGTAATCCTAATGAGTTTATAATATTGGTTTTGGCATCAATACTACACAAACAATAAAAAAAACCCCAACCAACCAAAAAAACCCCCAAAAAACCCCAAACCATAAAAAAGATATAGGAATATGTTGACCAGTCTGTTGTCATCTTTTCTACTTGCATTGCTGTACATCTGTTGTCCCATCCTTCTTTAAAAAGCACTTTTTATCATTAGACCTTCTGGTTTTGGGAGTGTTCTTTGGCTTTTGGGCACTCATAAATCTTATCTGAAAACCATCTCTTCTGGCAGGTAAATTTGAAGAAAAAGAAGATAAAGTTCCAAAGTTGGAGCACTTAAATAACTTGGCATACATGTGCAATGTGAATGTGGTATTGAACAAGAAAGACTTGCTTAGAATGGAAATGCTGCTTTTGGAAAATTTCAACTGGAACCTCTATCTACCAACACCAGCACACTACATTGACTACTACCTCTATGTGTCCATTGGTGAGAATGACCTTCACAATGGCTGGCCAATCACCTCACTGACCAAAATCAAAGATTTTCTGGAGAAATATGCATATTATTT
This sequence comes from Strix aluco, assembly GCF_031877795.1. Classification (NCBI taxonomy): domain Eukaryota; kingdom Metazoa; phylum Chordata; class Aves; order Strigiformes; family Strigidae; genus Strix; species Strix aluco. Next base: position 13,122,961 of record NC_133943.1, on the reverse strand, counting down.
CCTTGATTTCTCAGTGCAAGGTAAGAGGCTTAGTTTTATGCTAGAATGATCTTCCATTTGGCAAAAGGCAAAACTGAAAGAGATAAAGGCTTTAAAAGTTGTCATGTTATGGATTGCACAAAATTTCTGTGCAGAATGGTTTCTCTGCATCTGTCTCAGATGGCAAATGGTACGGTGTCCTTTCCTTGTGCATAAACCTCTTGTCTCTTTTCATAAATCTCTAGATGAGATCAAATTTTTTCTTCAGCATAGAACATTAATTGGTGAGACTGGCAGAAATGGGACCCAATTTTTGGTCTGCCAGAGTATGTACTGTCAATTACAGACATGATATTATGCAGTTCAGTATAGGAATCTTTTTTTAATGATGTTTTTTTGAGGGTCCTGTGCTGCAAGACATGACATATTTAGAGTGATGGGGCTTTTAATGATTTGGTTTGCAGCATTGCTTCCAATATCTGCCCATGTGAGAGGCAGTGAAAGCATCTTCATAAGCCAGGTTGAACACTAACGTAAATATGTGTGTAATTGTCAATACCTAACTTTAAGTTGAGACCAGTCTACAAATTTCAGCATAGTCCATTTCATGGCTTTTTCTGAAATGAAAGAAAATACAGTGAAGCTTTGATAGTAGTTACAAACAAGTAGTACAGAGATCTTCAGGTAAGCTTCATCCAGTTTTGAGAGACTTTTTCTGGTTACGAGTTAATACTCGAAGATGTGTGGAACAAAGGTGTGCATTTAATTTTGTCCTGTTTTGCCATGTAGTAAGCTCACTGCAGTGATTAATAAGAGTATAATTCTTGCTCTTGTTGTTTTTCTTCTGTAGATCACACTTTCCTCCATTTTCGTCCATCTCTGATTGCTGCAGCTTGTGTATGTGCCTCACGTATCTGTATGCAGATTTCTCCTGCCTGGACAACACAGCTTGAATTGCTAACGTGTTATTCCTGGGAACATCTTGCCCAATGCATTGAAATGATGCTCATGTAAGATCAGAAAGAAAGAAACCTGTTTGTGCTCTTAGGAAGATGTTGATACTTTTTTGTAATTGCTTAGCTAGAATTAAGATAGTACAATATTACGTCTTCAGTTTGGGGAGAGGAATAAAAGGGGAAAAATGCAGGTCCCTTTACTAAATACTGTCTTTTAACAATATTTGCAGTGCAGAATGGAGTGCACAATTTAGTGTTCATTATGTTTTCTTGTACTGATTGTCTATCTGATTGGATGAAAGCATTTACAGATGGTTGATGAAAGCTTTCTTCCCTTTGTTTTCTCATTGTACCTGCCGTATACTTGCTGCAGCAAGACACCAGTGTATCTCTAGCTTTGAGAATACAGTAGGGAGACATTTCAGAACTATTCTTTGTTTTTTTTCTGGTAAAGGACATGACTGTGATGCATCAATACTGGTCCGGTATGTGAGCACATACAGTCTTAATAGAAAATAAAAAAAGTTTAATAAAATGGGTTGGGAGTGATGGTGGATCTTCTAAATTCCTACTTAAAGCAGGGCTAACTGAAGTTAAATCAGACTGCTTGGGGTGTTGTCTAGTCAAGTTTTTACTATCTCCAAGGATGGAGACTTTCTAATCTCTCTGGGCAACTTGTTGCAGTGCATCATCATTCTCATGATAATCAAAAGAGTGAAAATGTTTCTTTCTAATACCTATCAGGAATTTGCCTTATTCCCTTATAGCTATGCACTTTAATACTCTGCAAATACTTACACAGACTATTTCAAAATATATTTGTGTGGTGGACTTAGGGTTCTAAGATAACCAGTCCATCAGTAAAAACATACTTGTGATGCAAAATGATCTATAAACCTGTTGTTAGTGTGTGAAGATTGCAGCAGGATAATTCGAAATTAATTGTGAAAGCAACTGAGGATTACAATATACAGCTAGGGCCAAAAATCTAATTGTGTACCCTGGCTGGTGAAGACTTTGGGATATATACATGCTCTGTGAACTTCTCTTTGATAAATCTTACTTATATTTTTTTTTTTCAGATATTATGAGAATGACATCAAAGAAGCCAGTAACATAAAAAAGCAAGTAAGAATTCAACATCAAGAACAGGAAGCAGTGGGGAATCTGAGCCATCAAGCCACTACTCAAGTTCTCTTCCAGCAATCCAGTTATCACCCTCTAGCCCAGCATTCAGCTGCGCTTTCCCAGTTCCAGTCACCAGTGCAAGATTTGTGCTCTGCTTACCGTGACTCCTTGCAGGCCCACAGGCCCAGCAGTCTGCTCGCTGGGAGCGCCGACAGCCCACTGCACTCCTACACAGCTCTTCAGGGCAGCCTTTGGCCGCCTGCCCAGACACTGCCCATCCAAACGCCCGTTGCTGTGCAGGTGGCATTAGGAACAGAGCCCAGACACTGCATTTCCGTGGCTTATGGCAGTAGTTACTTCAGTGGTCATCACTCGTATGCAGCTGGGTGTTTTGACGGATAAATACTCATGGGAGAAAAGGGTGATATGAAGAAGAGCTGAAGAAGAGACCCTGTGAGTGATACAAGATGTCTATCTGAATGAAACCACGAAGGAACAGAATTCTTACGACTCGCTCAGTCAGAGGACGTTGATCTGGATCTACTGATCACTGGAACCTTGGTGCCTTTCTGCCAAAGGTTTTACCCTTGGCTCTTAATGAGAGAGAGAAATAGAAATTAATTAATATACCTCAGTTAGTGTCAGTTTGAGGCATCTGTGTAGAAACCCTGTGGAGATTACTTCCTTCCAGTCTTCACTTAGTGGCTTGTCAGAGTTGGCTGAAAGCTTGTGTTGAAGAGTTATTTCAGGCTGGAGTGTTTGAATTTCTGGCAAAGCAGCAATGTACCTAGAGGATGATGTTGGAAAACACGGAGTGCTCTCCTTCTCTCCTAGTGATGTGTGGCTTGAACAGTGTCGGCTTATACTACTGGAAGCTTCTATTAAAATATACTGAAATTGGTATCAGTTAAATGTGAACTTCTCTTATGCAGAAATCTGTGTAGGACACTTAATTTTCTTTGAGCAGAAGTGATAGTTCAGGAGTAAGACTTTAGAATAAAAGGGAAAAAAAGAAAAACAGACCAGAAGACTATCAAATCATTTTTGACTTAAAATACTCTTGGAATCTAAATGTGGTGCTGCTGAATGGAACATCACTCTGCCTTCAAGTATTTTAGAAATAAAACCAAAACCTTAAATCATCTCTTCGATCTTTAATGTGCTGCTGCTTTTGAGACTGGAGATTATAGTTAGTAAGATTGTTCATGAGCTTTATCAGGGATTTAATGTTACTTGAAGAAATCCTCTTGGAAGAACTCCTGAAAGGTTCACTGCCTTCAGTTATTTCATCTTTTTGGCTCAGTGACTTGTGGCAGTAGTTCAGGCTCAGGACAGAGGAACTGGTGTTAATGGGGGCAAAGATAGGGAACTGGTTAACTTTACTGTGAAATTAGAGTTTGATTGCAGTGCTAGACAATGACTGACCTGTTTTTTTAAATACCATCTTATCATTCTCTTGGAAAATGTAGCTGGTAAATTGAAGATCCTGTTGCTTCTTTGCAATGAGACGCACACCTACTGTTACATATCCAAAGGTTTCTTTCTTGACTGAAACCAGGGATGATTGTTCAAAAAACTGTATAGGCTTTTTTATGTTAATGTAGATATTTACAACAAATGGACTTCTGCAAATGTGAAACTTCAGTTTTGATATATGCAACCGCTATTGTAAATTTTTTTGAAGGCAGTACTCCTGGTTTGTCCTTTCCCTGAAGGTCCTCAGGACAGCAATACAAGTGATGTGCAATATGTATGCTTTTACTGACTTGGGGCAATTTTTTAAAGTCATGTGTCACAGTGCTGTTTTAAATTATATTTTTAGAGAATTGTTTTTAAGGGTGTTTTAGGGTGGAGGGGAAAAACACATGCTAATGTGTGCTTGTGTAACTGTCTCTGAGAATGCAACTTTTGGTATTAAGTTAATAATTTCTTCCATTCAGCAGGCTAGAGCAATCTTCTTGTTATTTTTTAAAAAATGCAAACTTTATTTAAAGAGGCAGTACTCAGTGGGGATTAGTCTAGAAGTTTAGAGAACTTAGTTCATCTTTTATTCTGTTGGCTCTGTATTTATATTAAACTTTATTTTCAGAAGACTTTAGTGTATTTTTGTCATTCAACAGACAAAGAACAACATCTATGTAGCAGTACTGTTGTGTGGTTTTCCTTTGTTTATCACCCTTATAATTTGCATCATGTGCAATGTTGTACTTTGGACTGCCATCATGCTTAATTGTGAAAATAGTTGGTACATTCCCAGTGAACGCTTCCAATAAACAAGCACACAGCTCAAGTACCCTCTTTTTTTTTTTTTTTTAAAAAAGCTAAGGAGAAACCACCTAAGAGCTAGCAAAGAATATATGTCTATACCTTAAAAATACATGATCTCAGCACTCATAACATTTTACAAAACAGAAGAGGGGTAGGACAAATGTGATAGGCCTTGCCAAATAATAAATTATGAAGGATATTAGGCAGATAAGGAATTTGGTCACCACACAAAAAAGGCAGAAAATGTGCAGAGACAAGGTAGGGACATAAAATAATAGAACAGATTGTTCCAGCTCACAGGGCCAGTGTGTCTTGGGGATGCTGTCTTACCCTAGGAAAGTGGAAGGCTGAATAGAAGAACACAGCTGTATTTCTTCTGGTGTCTGGATCTTCTAAGCAGGAATTGTCCACCAACTTCTAGGTCCTGTTTGTGCTGTCATATCATGAGTGGAGTTGGGGCAGATTAAGTCCAGCAGACTTTGAAAGGGAAAAGATTTATGAGAATTTGAGTTGGCCTAATGCTGCTTTAATTGACATCTCTCTCCAGAATGCTTTAAATGTTGGTGGCAATTCCACAAATTTAATTTCTAGATAAATACTTTTTCATGTGGCTAATTTTTTTTTCTTTTGTGAAAACATACTTCCTCAGGAAGAACGAATGTAGAAGAGTTCAGCCAACCCTAAAGACACTTCTCTGAAGACTTTTTTGCCACAATTACTTTTGGAGGGCACTGCAGAGGTGTGTGCAATGCTGAGTTAATTTTTAAACAAATGGATGCAAAACTTACCACCCTGTGCTTGTGCTGTTTGCTGTCAGTTGCAGCATAGTCAGAGATCAGAATTTTTACATGCTGATTAACTCGTACTTCCCTGGCAGACTTTGAAGTAAGAGAGGCTGCTGCCAAAGCAAATGCAGTGAAACATGGCAAGGAATACAAAATGGAGTATGGCACTAATTACCTCCTCCCACGGGAGGATGTTGCAGATGTAACCAAACAAAGGAGAAAGCTGACATTAAAAGTAAAAAACTGTATTAGTGAGTCCTGACAAGAGCTGCAGCACAGATACAGGTGGAAAAAAGTCTGCTAATGTTGATCAGGCATCAAAGGTTAAAATGACTTTTTTTTTTTTTAAATCTTACAGCTGTAGCTTGTTGCTTTTTTTAAACAGGAAAGGGAAACTACTACCCTCTCCCTATTTGTGAGAAAGCCACCACTTGGTGTTTGTTGTCAAAGCCACTGTTTGATCCTCTTGTTTTAGCAAGTTTTACACACTCTGGCAAACAATTTTAAGTTGATATAATGCTCTTTGATCAGTATAATCAACTCATCAGTGAAGTGTACAGGTGTTGCTTAATAAAATTTAGCTTAGTGCTATTTTTTACTAAGAAGTCAAGATACTAGCAGACTTGGGCCAAACACTGATGAATTCTTAGTGATAATTTTGCACAAGTTGTTTGGGTTTTTTTAAGGAGTGTTTATTTTGCTCTCTATACTGCTATTTCAAGACAAGCCTAAAGAATGTCCTCTGGTTGAAAAGGCAGCAGTGCTTTTTTCCCATGTGAAAGCACTCCTTGCATGCTTTCTAGAGAGCCTAGATAAAAATCCCACCCTTCCTTTCAAAGCATTGTTGTCTGTACAATGGGGAGCTACTTAATCACATGCAGAATGTGAAAATGTGCCAGTTGCACAACCCTAAATGTAGTTGCTTCTAGAACTGGAAGTGGTGGCTGGTTCCATTTTGCTTTCAAAGCAGGGAATTATCAGTGGAACAGTAAATCCAAAACCTGTTTCATTCCTACTGTGTTCAAGAAAAGAGGTTTCCACATGTACTCTATGTAAATAACAGGATTGCAACAAGAAAATAAGACTTCATGTTTTCCTGCAGGAGTCTGTAAAACCTTAAATTTGGGTCAAGAGGAGATACTGATGAAAATGAGAAAAACATGATAGCAGTATGAAAGCATATCTTTTAATAAATGATAAATTGACTTTCTCATGTTTTCAAGCTCCTAAATTTCTGCCCTCCAACCACCAATAGGGCAAAAGACTTTCATGATCTTGCATTTTGATTTAAACTTTGGGCAGAGTATTGTCTTATTCTTTAGACAGAAGCTGAATAGAGCTTCTGTTAAGTAGGTGGTAGATAACATTTGAATATGCCAAGTATGTATCCTATCCTGAAATATTTAAACTGGACAGGATTATTAAATGCTTTTTTGCATCTTCTGATTTTTGTGTTCTGATTTTATATTTGTCAGATCTTTAGGAATGAGGTAAGCATTCATGCTGAAGATAACATTACTCTGAAAAACAATTCTTCATGTTTGTAATACAAAGAAATAGAGAGGGAAAGACAATCAGCACTCTTATTTATTTGCATAGTTGTTTGTTTTTCAGTGCACTGGAAGAGACTAGCTTTACTGCCTTAAGCAATCCTTTTGCTGGTCCTTTTGTAGACTACACCAGAAGAAGTAGAAATCTGGAATAAAGAACAAGCCAAAAATTTGGTTGAACAGTGTAATTAGAGCTTCACTGTCACACAAATTAAAGAGACCTGCTGACTGACTCTCAGAACCTTTCCTTTACTGAAGCAATATTTACCCTTTGGTAGGAGACACATCTAGAAAATAAGCTGAATGTCCTTGTCAAGCCTGAAATCCACAGTGCAAAGATACTCTTACACATAAAGCACAACTTCTAAACAGGGATTTAGGGTAACTTAAATGTGTCTTGTGTTAGATGTGGCTTTACCAACTCCCAAGTTATCAGGGTTTTAGACAAGTGAGAGAACTGTTCTCCAAAAGCAATAAATGATTGGCCATATTAGTTTCAGGGAGGGTGAGTGTCCTTTCTTGATTCTCAGAGTAACTTCCTCCTAGTTAGTCTCTCAGACATATGTAACTGGCACAAACATAAGTTAATTAAGGAAAATTTGTGAGAATTTGACAATCCTATCTGTTTTACAAGGTTTACTGTAAGTAGTGTAGTTTCAGTAATCTTCCAAAAGTTGCCATTTTGTTTGGTAAAATAAGATACTACTTGAAATCCAGCCTCTTTTGTGTTTTGTTTTGTTTTTTTTTTTCTTTTTTTTCTTTTGGTAAGACCAAGAAAATAGGGTTCTACAGAAATTCTGTGAGGAGTTACAGCTAGATTGTTTTCAAAGCTTAAAACAAAGTTAATGACTTTATAGAAACATGTAAGTAGTAGGTTAAAAGATACGTAGGCACAGTGAATAGAGTCAAAGACATGACAGTTTGGGAATATTTCAGTCTGAACATTCCAGTTTTACAGCTATAAAACTGTGTTTATCAAAAATAATCTGATGAAAAGTTTCATTTAATTTTGGATTAAACCTGCACAAAACCATAGAAGATTATCTAGAGTGAAGGAGAAAGTTATTTAATATTTTTGCTTTACTCTAAAGATTTTTTCTAAACTCAAAATTTTAAGCCTGCTGCTCTTGAGCTTTTGTTTGTTTGCTCTTTATAAACTAACCTGGATATATGAGAACTCACCTCTACTAGCTTTCCTCCACAAATCTCTGCAGTATGACGATAGTTGGGAAAATCAGCCACTATTTTCCCATCTTCCATTTTAACAGTTGCCTGTAATAGAGAAAAGTTTAATGTTCCCTGGGATTACTGACATTTATAATCAATCAGATACACTGTAAACATCTGTACACCTGATGCTTAAAGTTTTTACTTTTTTAAAAAAGTAGTTGTGTATTACACATGCAGCTTCAGGAACAAGCCTAAAATCCTTGTGCTTTAGTTCTTAAATGTTCACAGTTTAAATAGAAACGTGTTCATGTAACAATACACGCAAGTTCCGTATCTACACAATAGTCACTCACAGCTCTAAAAATGATCTGACAAGAGACTTCTCATTCAGTCCTCAGTGTTCTATGGAGCTCTCTTGTTTTGGCATGATTGTATGAGTTAATTTTGAAGTAGCATTCTTAGATACTAATAACCTGCCTGCAAGCAGCACAAAAGTCACTGTGGACAAGTGATGTGAATCTTTTACCCTAGATCCTGAGTTTCATACCTCTAACTACACTAGAATTCATCTCGCTCATTTAAGCATAGGTGAACATGACTGCACGGTCTGCAGTGACACCTTTATACTGTAATATGTGCCAACTGCCCTAAGAGCTGCTTCTGTATGGAAGAAGATCACAAATACTACAGCGGCTCACCTGACCACCAAAACTAGGTATGTAGTTCCATCACAAAATCAGTCTTGTCTGTATAACTAGTCAGTCTTGCCTATGCTTTTAGTAATACAGAGAAATGAGCCAGTCATATTTAGAGGAGAAAAAAGTAATTTGCAAAATGAGGAGATGAGTGGACGCAAAGATAACCATGGATACAAAGAAACCATCTCACTAGTGTATGTATTGTTTAGTGACCCTATACTAAAAGGCAGTGGTTTCTCTCCATTTACTCTGCCTCCATCTTTGGCTACTTAATAGGCTTTGGAGTGCTGCAGTGCCCAGGGCCAAAAAGAAGAGAATAGAATTTAAAAACTGTCAAGTTTGCAATAAATTGACAAAGTAGATTTGGGTCTTATTCTATCTGTTAGGTTTCACAAAGATTTCTCAAAGCCAAAGACATGGTTCTTTTTCCTCTCATAATCAGAAAGGTATGACTAAAATAACATTCTGGAAATCATGCAATGCTTGGTTTGTCACAGTTCCCTGATGCAATGGCTGGTTTTCCTGTCTCTTTAGTATGTATAAAGCATTTACCCACTCATCTATTGTAGGGCTCAGGACACCTCACAAATGCAGAGTTTAGCTGTCCCAAACTGTCTTATCCCTTTAAATAGATAAGAAATTAATAAGGTAAGTAAAGCAACTATTTTACAGCAGGTTTTGTATCCAGATTTTGTCCATGACAGGAGCAGATCAATATTGTGTAGTCTTCCATCTTGCTAGAAGCTGCTTAAGTTGCAAGTTGCTCTGTACTTCCAAAAGGAAGGAGGATACAGAGATATTTTTTTCCCCTTCATTTTACACAGTCTTTCATTTAAGGTTCAGGCACAGGTAACTTCAGAAGGTGAGCACTGCCAACAGGCATGGGCAGAGCTAGACCATAGCACTCCCCTCAGAGTGTGCTGCAGTTGCTGCATGGTGCTGGATGATGACATAGCTGCCAACCAGCTCTTTAGAGTTTTAATGAGTATTATGTTTGCTTGAGCTGTGACACCAGTAGAGGCTTGACACTTGTTCTTTATTAGTATGTACAATTCTGAAGCTCTAGCTCTCTTTAAAATCAGATATTTTGCTATGTTTCTAAGCTGTGACAGATGAAAAAACAATTTAAGGAAGATGTCCCTGAGACAGATTTTTCACCCTAAATTAAAAAATAACTGAGACAGTGTAGAACTTAAGAGCTAAATTACCTTGAACTTTTTACCACCCATTGTCTCCATGTCTGCTTCCTTGCCAATTGTGAATGTGTTGGTCGTGGTGTGGCCTCCTGGGAAATGCTGTGTCCAGGTGAAGTCATTTCCATTCTGTGCCACCTCAGTGACTATTTTGCAATTTCTTCCCATTTCAACCTTGTCACTGGGGAGACCTTAACCAACAGAAACATACAGTTTATCAAATCTAATAGTCTACCAGCTGTATTTGAATTGAAGCATGCTAATGGTATGTTTGTTCTCAGACATTGATGTCTAAGTGCCTCCTTTGGTTTCAGGGTTTTTTTTGGTGTTGTGTTGTTTGGTTTGTTGTTTTTTTTTTTTTTTTTACAGCAGTATCAAAGCTGTGAGTTTAAATTACTGGTATAAAGGAAGATATAGGTACATCAATGCATTTGCTAAAATAATAAGTTTTGGTCTTGCATTCTTTTCCCTGAGAAACAATACACAGAATAAATGTATAGATACAAAGTAGATATAAATATCCCCTTCTACTTAATCTACACCTGCAGATGTGTGAAATATAAGGTGTATGAATTTATGCCTTTGCTATATAGCTGCACATACGTATTTACTACTTACTATTTGCTACTGCTTTTTAAAGAAATGAACACAAGCACTGACCTAAGAGCTTTTGCAGGGTAATCTCTCAAACAGGTTTGCACAGTCTTCTGAAAGTGTTCACAGAAACCTGTTCTGGTGTAAGAGTTTGACAAGCATTTTCATACTAAATTTATACTCCCACCAATGAATACTAAGGACAGAAAAAGTGACTTTCACAATCACCATACTGCAAACATCTTGACCCTTCATTCTGCTGCCACTGAAAAGGAATACTACTTCTGTAGAATAGGACTATTTCCTCTTGTAAGAATGAAAACTGAACTCCCTGCTGAAGTGCAGTCTTAGCCCGTTGATTTCAGCACATTTCAGTAAAAAAACTTCTTTTAAAAAAAAGTATTTTAAACTAATTTATAAACTTTAAGACTTATACCCCAAGACATACTTACCAATCTTCTTCACAAAGTCATCATAGTTCTCATCGCCTTCAAATTCGTATTTGCCTGCGAATGCCATGTTGCCCTGGTGATGTGGCTGGTAGAGCAGAATAGCAGCTGGAACAAAGAAGAATGGATAAGTGCAGATGGCTTGAGGCCCTCGTTTTTATAAACCAGCCCAAGCTGTTCAGCCCACCTATACCCACACCCCTTGGAAATTACTTTTATGATCTATGTGAGTCATTAACATGGATGCCATTGACCTGTAGGAAAATCAAGGTTATAATGCAATTATACATCCTTGACAATAATCTGGAGCAGAAATCAAGGACAAAAGCTCAGTTTTCATTTTACTGCATATTTAAACAAAGTGATATATTTTTACTTTCAAGATTCCACTGATTTCGCATTCAGGGTGGAATAATGGTAAAATATGTTATAATGAAACAGGGAGGAAACGGCTTCAAAGCAGTGTCTTGAGATCACAGCCTTGCTCTGTTTGGAATCATACCCTATATTAGTTAACATTTGAAAATAAGAAACAAGCTGCATAGATTCCTAAGTAATTCTGGTAGGATATAGGCAATGACAAGATTCTGGGTAAATTACTGCACCTGTCTTACCTTATCTCCACACACAAAAAATAATTATGAAATATTTTATACTACTTGGATGTAAAGTACATTAGATTAGTCCATGGCACCACATTCCCATACCCTATTTAATATCAAGAGACAATAGTGCTTTGTATTAGCAAGTGTTTGCACAAAGTACAAAAAATACACTCATTTTGGAAAAGCAGAGCTCTGATTTATATAAGATAACCATAAGTTAAAAGTCAGGGAGTCTGATGGGTAATTTAGAATACATACAGGAGATGTCCTATGCCTAATGAATCCATTCCCACACACAGATAGCAGGGTAGGAAATTCTCAGCTGCTGTGTATTGGCATAACTCCACTGGCTGAGAATACAAACTAACAATTTTTAATCTGAACAAAAACATTCCTAGGATTTATGTGAAAACTGTCATAGATTGGAATTTTATTTTATTAATGTAATACATTTGGGACGGAACAGAAAATCTATTTTTCCCTGGGTTTATAAAAGTCTGGAGAAATATGTAAGTGTTCAACAGGTTTTGCTGTATGCAAAGTGGGTTCCATTTCTTAAATGCAATTAATTTAATCCCACATGCTAATGCAAGAACATGTCTATCTAGAGTCAAGAAACTGATCAGAAGAACAAGAACATAGGCTGGGTGATGAAAAACATGGAAAACAAAGATCCACTAAACTTCGCCACTGCTCTCCTTGGTATGCTTTCAAAATAATGTATTCTATGTAACCATTTCTGTATTTCTAATTAATAGACTTATCCATACTCCACTCTGTCAGAGAATAAGACAAACTTCAGTAATGGGATGAAACTTCAGTAAAATGTTAAACATCATAAATCACAGTATAGCATTACTGTAAAACTACATAAATTGCTACATCTAACAGTTTTATTACCAGTAACATTGTCCTTGAGTTCACAGAGTCAGTTGTACACTCCCTCAGCCTGTGCTCTAAACCGTGCATGTAGGAGAGTGTAGTGTAGTTTGCAAGCTGTTCTACTGAGTTGAGACAGAAGGGTGCCCCTGAGTGACTCCTGCCTCCTACAGGTCCTCTCTCGTATGGTCACATACTGGCCGTGTCACGCTGTAGCCTCACAGATTCGGGACTGCATGTAGATTATGTCATATCAGCATTAAATTCAAGAGGAGCTAGAAATAAGACAGCCTGTACCCAACTGTTTCCTCACAGCATATCAGTGTACACAATAACTCCTTAAATTAGTATCTGTCAGGGGCGTTTAAGGATTTATTACATTTAAATATATTTGCTATATATACATATATATTTAATGCATATTGCTTGTCAGGGTGTGTTGCCACTCAATGAAAAAAATCCTCTCTAGTTTGTATTAATTTTTTATTTTACTTAGTAAGCTGCTTTCTTTTATGAAAAGACTCTGCTGTCTGTATGTTCTACAGTCTTACAGAAGATTTCCTATCTTAGGAAAATTTTTGCAGTTTCAAAACTTTTCCTTACAGGGGGAAAATGAGAGGGATTCCAGAATAACACACTCACTGATGGGTGAAAAGTCTGAATCATGCAAGAAGGGGACTTCTAATGGAAAAGAATATTCTGACCAGAAAAAGCTTCAGAAAATTCCAAGTCAATTTTGTGAGAGATTATACCTGTGGACTGGAAACGAGCTTACCTCATGTTTATTAGTTAGGAATTTACATAATTTCTGGTTTTTGGGGTTTGCTTTTTTTACCTACTTCTTCTTCTGAAGTCTGAGAGAAGCTAACTTCAAAAATCTTACATCTTCTTATGAAAGAAAACAAAACTTTCAAATGGAGATGCGGTTTTTGAAGTTGACAACAATCCTTTTAAAACTATTTGTTTGGGTGTATGTTCCTGGCAGGAAAGCAGTTTTCTAGAACAGATGCAGAAAGTGAACAAGAGTGAAGCATAACAAAATCATGGTCAATTTGTAAAATAAAAATGGAACAAATGTCCTAGGAATTACTGCCTTCCCACCCCTAACCCTTCACTCTCCCCATATTTACTCAGCTTTAAATTGTACCATGCTGTGCAGTGGCTGACTATATTGTGCTGGAGTTCATGACGCCACAAAAGCCATACCATCTGCTGTCTGCATGCAATTAAAAGGATGTCTCCATACTTGAAATAGAAGAGAACCATATACCTTCCCTCTGTGAACATTCTCTGTGTCCTGTGATTAGCATTCAAAACACAGGAGTGTGGGAGAAAAGTACAAAACTGGGGGTTTCTGTATCAATTACAAATACATAAGGTTCAGGGAAAGAACAGAGAAACTTGTTTCACTACCAGTGTTTCCTTTGCACTTTTCATTTAAAAGTGTCTGTAAAATGATTCTGACTGTCCCACAATCACATTTAACACTTAGTTTTTTAATTAAAACTCCTTCAGCTTAATCCCAAGATTGCTGAACTCAGTGACCAACTGTGCAGAAGCAGACAACTGAAAAGGAAACTTTCTTTATCAGCTGGACCCAGATGCTTAGGCCCTATCTATATAAAGAAAAAACACCATTAGCATGGAAAACAATGAAGTGGTTGCACATACACAAAAGCCTCAGTTCTTACTGCTATAGTAAAGCTAAGTAGATACCAGTTAAGCTACAAGAATGTAAACTCTGTGCTGTTAATAGAGGCAAAACCCCAGTAATTTCAGTCATACACTGATTTGAAAATACCATTTAGAGGAAAGTATCATCAAGTCTATTTCATACATGAGAAAGCTGAAACACTGAGGAAAAAGTGACGTATTAGAGCTTATGATACAGTAAATGGATGATGCAGCCAGTAAGAAATCCTAAGTCCAGGCATCAACCCAGTGTCTACAGGATGGCACATTTATTTAAACATTTTTATAATAAGCAAGCCCTTAGAAGCAAAGGAGAGCTCTGAGTGACCGTTTACTTTCAGACACCCAGGAAGTTTTACACTTGTTCCACTGATGGGCTGTGAGAATCTTTAGAGCTGCTTAGCACAACTGGCTGAGCCAGTCCCTAGTTAAGGTTCTTGCTGTCTCCATGTGGCCCTGTGTATACTGAAAGATAACCAGTGTCCAGCCCCAGCTGTGCTTTTGGAGAGGGGGTGACCGGTGAGACTGTCCTCAGGCTAGCTGAGCACTGAAGACCTCTGTCTTGCACTAGGCTCTCAGTGTTCCAGAGAGACATGCACAACCCTGGGAAGAAGGTAAATGAACTCAAGCCACAGACTCTTCTGTTTACATAAAACTTATTGGAGGACAATACCACTGGCATAGTAACACCACATGGACCTTGGATGATAGATCAAACTGGGTAAGAAATATGCCACAGTTCTGTCAAACAGGAAAAAGACAATCAGATTAAATGAACTTGAGCTTTTACGTTATCTTTCTCTATAAAGATCAAATGATATTGATAGCTTTCTTGTGATGTGATATAAAAATGCTGACATCTACACAACTATACAATACTTAGAGTTGCCTGCAGTGGGAATGTGGTGGGCACAGAGCCAGTGTGTAGTACAGTAAATTCCCAGTGAATAACTATTTGACTGGGTGGGTCACTCTTGTCACACACTAAATATGAGTTTATTCACCTCCAAGGGGTTGTATCCTACACTGTGCATGAGATTTCCAGAGCAGGTTACAAACATCCATCCAAACAATAAAGGTAAGGCTATGCAATCTTAATAAATAAATGTGCTTGCTCTGCCTGGCTGCTCAGGATCAGCAGAATCATTTTCGAACAAGATTTGAACAAATATGCCATCATCTGTACCTGTCTGTGCAGAGGAGTTTTTAATGTGCATTGTGAATTTGCAGCCATGTTTCTGCTTACTTATTCTGAAATAAATCCTTATTTTCATTCCTGCCTTTTTTGCTATAAAATGTAAAGAAATTTGATTGTGTATTGGAAAATGAAGAATTTCATCAAGTAGTCTTCCAAATACTGAGCGAGGACAATGTTTATTCCAAGAATAAAGGAATGGAGGCCTTCTGACTTTACTGAAGTTACGGTCACTTGGACAATTGCTAAGGTTAGTCATTCAAGTCCTTATTTCTTCAGTTTCAGCTAAAACCAGTTTCCATTTAATGACCTTACACTTTGCATTTACAGTATTTGTGATTTTCCTACCTCTTCAGAGCTGTGAGGATGTGATGTCGTTTTTGCATACCTCTACAGCAGTGCTTCATCCTTGGTGGGCTGGTCATTGAACTGGTGCAGAGAACTCTACAATTACCCAGTAAAATAAAGAATAAATTAAAACAAAATTACTACATATACATGTATTTTAAATGCATTATGTGTATTTAATCCATTCCAACTACTACAACGTAGAGCCTGCACACTGCTGCAAACAACCTTGGTTATGTTATACTTCTGCTTAACAGAACTCAGTTCAAATCCAACTGAATTAACAGCTATAACTGAGACCCATGGAAAAAGAAAAGATATTTCCCTGGCATAAGGAGAGAATCACAACCAGAGAAAGGCAAAAGAATAAAAAGCTTCCGGTGTAAAAACTGAAAGCAGCTTTCAGAAAGTGGCCATTATCTTCAGCGTACTTGGCGCTATTTATCATTTTCAATGGAGAAAGATGCAGCTGTTCTTTATGTAGGTCAAAGAAAATATTATTCTACAGGAGACTGTCTGCCATCTGGTGGCCAACTGTCAGGGCCCGTACGCCAGGCAGCACGTCCTACACTGAGCGCCCACCTCACCCATGTAAACCCCTGACTTCAGTTAGAGCGTGCCAGGGCTTGCAACTAGCCCCATCCCACAGCTGAACCTGCAAGATGAATCGCCGATCCCCTCATTCTCTAACACTAAAAAAAATAATAATTTCCCCCTGAGCTGGTTATAATCAGCTCGATAAGAGTCATGTTAAATGTATCATTTATATTTATATAATATATAGAAATAGTATTTATACAAGCAATTATCTTCATATGCTTCATTTTGGGACATAGTTCTTGATGAAGATGATTTCCTAAGCACTGGTTTATGGCATTGCTGACCTATCACACAGTGTTCGCCTTTGCTTAAACACAAATACATTTGTATTGCTATCTTGGCAATCAGCAAGACACAGGACTGCTTCATACAGATTTAATTAAACATTGTAGATCAGAGGCCACTGAATTCCCCTGAATTCAGTGGGAATTATCTACCGTTGAACTAACACTTCAACACAATTTAATGAATCTAACCTTATGTGCAAATGTTATTTGCAGCACACTGGCATTTGTGAAACCCACTGAGTGGATTCAGCTGTCCCAGAGAAACAGAAATAAGGGTGTGCACGCTTAGGCAGAGCAGCACTGTTTGCAGACAGAATGCAAGGAAATGGCATAACCTTATTTTGCAAGGTCTAAGGTGCACAGGCTTTTTATGCTGAATTTGTCTCACTGAGTGAGGAAAAAGCCCATAACAACCATAAAAACATGCATTCATAGTTGTGCTTACCTAACTTTGAAACCTGAGTCACTGATCTAACATGGACACATAGTAAATCTCATATTTGAATGCATGCTGTCAGGACCACGGGCAAGAGTCTACTACTAACAATGAGAAGTTACGCGGACGAGCTCAGCACTGTATTTGAATTTATCAGGATAATGGGAGTTGCAACAGTGTGGCTGTTATAGACAGTTAGCATGAATAAGTTGTCAAAAAAGTAAAACTCTTGTGGAAGCTTATACCCAAAGGAAAAGTTCATCTAAAGCGAGCAGTTACTTCCCTCAGTCTCCCAAGACAGCTACCTATGATATGCAAAACAGCTGAGTCTTCAAATACTGGTAGGAACAGAGGGAACTTTCAGGAACCAAATCAAAGGCCTTGGATATCTTTACTTTCAGAATTTACTTGCCACAAAGTCATAAATATAACGCTTTTGCATTCTTTTTGTCATGTTGGAGTCACCCTGCCCTTGAATGTCTCCCAGCATGCTTTAAAGTTTATTAACCTTTCAGATGTGTTGTATAAAGCCAACTGAGATACACTCAAAGACGAAATGGAGATAAGGAAAGTAATTCCATTAGTGAATGAACTAGGCTGAGTGACTACCTTTGAAGTGCTTTTAGAACTGGAATGCAATTGAACAAGGAGTACAGATTCACAATAAAAGTAGGAACTCTCCAGTGAAAAGAAAGTTACACTTAATGATTCCTTCAGAATGAAACTTGATCAGGAAAGCTTGTAAATTCTTAAAACAGCTGTATCTGGCAATTATTCAGCAACCCTCCATAGTAAATGGCTAATGATTATTAATTCCTTTGGTATTCAGAGTAATCATTCATGATGAATTCAGAGTGAACTCATCTGCTGTTAATGTAATGTGTAATTCCATGGGAGTTCTATTATAATGTTGCCTTATTAAGTATCCATTTAGTATAGTACTAGGTGTTACTATTCTAAACCCATAAGCAGTAGAAAAGCAATTACCAACAAGACGTGGTTGAATTCTTGAAAAGCTAATGCTTGTACAGAGTCCAAATATTTAACAGAAATGCACCAGCCAGCTCTACAGGACTCCTACAGGTGACACAGTACAGACTCTGTCCTTGCCCCAGATGTGACATTCTGATGGGGATCTGCCTAACAAAACCAGGAAAGAAAGGATCCTACCAGAAGCTCAGAGATAGATATATCTGCAGGGGAAGAAGGCACAGATCTTCTAAAAATCCAGTATTTTTGGGACTCCCTAAAAGGAAATTTGATTATTTCCTGCCAAAACACTCTACCAGGAAAACCTTTAGTCTGTTTGGATTCCCAGAAAGGTTGTTTCCAGAGAGCAAGATAACCAAGTGATTAATTCAAGCTGTACAAGCTGGCATAGCCTCTGTAAGAAGTGTTTGGTTCTGCTGCCCCTGACTGATGTTCCTGATCTCTGAGTGCTACCTCAATGGGACTGCTGAGGTCTGGTTTGGGCAACTAAAAGACAGAAAACTAAACCTAAGGAAAAAAATAAGAAAAAAGAAGTGCTTAGTTTTCAGGAGGTTTCATCAGTTTTCAGCTGATTTGGTTCTCTGAACTGCCTCAGTTGCATGGTCAGGCCCTGTCAGTACAACAGGAGGTACAAGAGAGAGGAGGGGAAGATGAATGGCACCATCATCATCATCATCATGTAGCCCTTTCATTGCCTAGTGGTGACTGCAAACCACAGAGCAGTCTGAGGATATGACAATGCTGCTTAAATTGCTCAGGTGATTCCTAGCTGTTCATGAGCCACCTCCTGCTTTGTGCTGGCACAACTGTTCATGCAGTAGTGTAGCCACCAGAGTGAGGGCCTGATTTGAATTAAAAATACCAAAGATAAAATGAAAAGATATTTTTCAGCTAGTTCAGCGCTCTGATCCAGTTCTTTGCGTGATCACACAAACAGCTGTACTGGCATAATGCAAGTATTGGCATGGAAACAGGAACAAGCAGCTGGTGGAGTATCGGCACAAGGTGGCTATGCCACTGAAAAATGCTCACTGTAATCATGGTGTGAGTTATACTTCATGACCTATATTAAAAGAATAAAGAAGTCCAAACTGATAATTGTAAACAAGGCTCTGGAGAGGAAAAGCAGAAATATGCTCATGCTAATTGAGCTAGCAATGTGTGTCTAGTTCAGGTTCACTGAACAAATTTTCTGCAAGCGGAAGGCTCAGTACAAATTCTCTGAACTCATTATTTCCTATTGTCTCTTCAGAGTCCAACACCCAAGTAAATCAAATCAGCACTCCTGGACTCAGAAGCACCAAAACACAGAACTGGGAGGGACATCTGTTATCATTTCAGTCTCTTGCACTTTATACAATTTCTTGTCTTTGTTACTGTAGCAGGCAGTTTACTCCCTGGTATGTAAAAATCTTCTTTCAGTTTCTAGTTTAAATTAATGCATGGTTATTCTAAGCCTGTTTGTACTTGTGCCAGCATTGCCTCTTCTCTTAAGTAGAACTTCTTTCTCTGAGTTTACCTCAAAGTTCTTTAGAGAACAGTTACATCCTTTTTTTTTTGCTAGGGTAAATAAATTGGGCTAAGCCATGTCAAACTCTACTAGACACTTTTGAAATGACAGACTTTTTCTTCCTCTTACCATCCAAGTATTCCTCTCCACTTACTTCAATTGCAGATAATCTTTTTGGAACAGAGGTGACTATGACCTATAACATTTTCCAGCTCAGAAACAAGTTTCATGAGTACACTCTCCACCTTTAAACTAAGATCATTAACAGACATACTAAAATGTTTTGGTTTTACAATAAGATTCATACCAGCACTTTATTAATCTAATTGTTCTTTTCTTTCTTCAGGATTCTTCCCTTTAATTAGTTATCTTATACTAAATGTTATCAATTGCATCCAATTCAATGGTAATGGGGACTGACAGCAGAAATAGGAAGCTATCTTGATTTTTAAGTTTTAGTAACTACTACAACAGAAGACTTGAAGATTTTTTTTATGTCAGTTTTACTCACGTAATCTGAAAATGCACAGTAAAACTAATTTTGGCTACTATCAATTTGGCTCACATAAAACTGTTAAGATTTCCTTGAAATACCATCTTTGGATTAAGAGCCACTATGGAACATGTTGAACCTCAATGGTTTCAGTCTAATACACAATTTTTAAAAAGTTGCTAAAATGAAAGATAGAATTCAACCTTATCTGCAGAGTATTCTGGTAAAAGTAAACTGAGTTAAAGATACTACATCTATATATTTCTTTGTTCCATGTATTTATACCAGAGGTCCCTAACAGAAAGTAACTATAGTTCTAATAAAGTTAGAAACTGACAACCCTAAAGATAAGAATCATTACAACTACTGTTTCGGACTTTTCTGACCAAAAACCAATAGTCATCTCCCCTTTATCTACATAGTTCATGTGATGTGTTGTAAAGATTTTATTATCTGATAGTATCTATATGACTGTACTTGCTGACACATCAGGACAACATAGCTCCAAATGGGAGTTTATCTTCAACATAATCTAGTCTAATTTGGAGACTTTTGTCACATGGCTGTGGTCTTCTAAGCAATCCTCAGTCATCACCAAAATGGGGGGAAAAAGCTACGTACCAATATAAAATGAATGTGCATTGTACCTGCATTCAAAAATATTGGGAACTGACAGCATGAAGCGTAACTAAATGCAATTAGGCTGTCACCACCACACACCAGTGCCACCACCAAGAAAAAAAATCAAATTCTTTCTTAGCCACAATGTATTTGGAAGGTATCATGCTCTGGAAGCCTCCTCTCTACAGCTAGAGTTACCTACAAAATTTGTACAGTAATATATTCAAATTAGAAGGCAGCAGGATGAACATGGGATGAAACAAGGACTCAGGGTTTCAGGAACTTATCCTGCTTCTACAGCATAAACTGGAGTTCTGCATGGGCTCTGGTGGCAGCAGGCTTCTCATGATAGCTGGACAACTTGATGAAACCAGTTCTAGAGCTTGCATTTTTATATGCACTGAACTGACTTGCTTATTTTAGTTATTCCTACTTCTCACATACCCCTTCTGCAGCACCCTACGATTGCATTCTAGCAGGCAGCATTCACTCCACTGTAATAAGCACAGAATGCTTTGCTCCACCTAAGAAACTAAGCAACTGATGATTTTGTGTACATGGCGTTGATTTAGGCTCTCTTGGAGAAATGCTGCACAGAGCTTGCCTTTAACTAAGTTTACTTAAGTCAATAAAGAACAATACGTAATACCATGTTTTAACTTGTTTTACTGTAGGAATTCTACAGGCTAAGACCTGCCCTGTTTCCTCCCAAACAAATCATGTTATAAAACAATAAATCAATTTTTAAGTGCTATCTGCTATATGGAAGGGAGAGGTTTTCAAAGTCTACAGAGATATAAGGAACACTGAAAATTGGAAGTTCTTTAAAAAAAGGAAATTATAAAGAAATTCTTTGCCTTTCTCAATTTTACTCACATTATTGGCTTATTAAGCATAGGCTACTGCTGTGTAGCCTATGGGTAACAATGAAGTGATGGACTTTTAAAAACAAACATTATCTACTTAATAAAAGTACCATTTAGTCTTGTGAGACAATGTATTTTGTTGTATTAATTGAGAATCTAACAGGAATTGAAGGCGTTCAGGATTTTGCAGAACTTTGTATCATATTTAACACAAAAGATTTCTTCACATTGGTAAGGAGTCGTTTAAAAAAATTTACATATTTTGAAGCACAGGGACATATGATTTTTCCACTTGTCTCTGTTTCTGCCTTATACTGTTTAAAGGAAAACTCATTTGTTTTAAGTACTGTTTCAAAGAAGAACAAAGACATTAAGAGTTTCCGTCTTTTCCTTGTTTTTCCTTTATTTTAAGGAATCAATGTGCTGAACGAGAGTGATGGCAATCTGGAGAAACATGTAAGGGTCTCAAATAACCTCAGCACTATGTCTAGTCTAAATTGCTCCCACATCCACAGCCAACCTAGTTTTATCAAATATATAACTAAAGCTGCCTCTTTAGAAAATATTTTGAACTTTCAGTGTAGATGCTGAATTATATTATCTCTGCTCAACATGCAAGCTTATACATAGTTTACATATTAAAAGCTTATATTTTTTTGCTGGAATAATATTTTTACATACCATGCTGCTTCAGGGTTTTTTTTAACCACAGTTAATACTGGAAAAACCCACAAATATTTATTCTTTGTTTTAAAACAAGCACATTTTTAAAACATCTTAAATGTTTGTTTTCAAATCCATTAATGCATTATATACAAGTGCCTTTTAATAACTGTACCTTGATAGCAGTCCTACTCCCTTCACCTCTTCCCTCTAGTTTGGGATACTTGGAGCATTTTCTTTAATATATTGCAGAGTTCACTCCATGATATGTATGATGAAAAATGCAGGCTAGCAATGGGTGCTGAGCAAAGGGTTAACTTTCAGCTTCAATAAGACAATTCCCCATTTAGAAATACATATATGTGTTTGGTATGTTTCAAAAGAAAACTTTCTAGGTCATTCCAATAAATTGAAATACATCTTTTGGTTTTGAAACAGGCTGTTTCTACTGAAAATGCCAACACAATGTTTTCTTATTCCCAACATGGAAGACTTTAAATTTTTTCTTAAGATACTGCAATTTCACATCTTGCTTATTTTCATGCATCTTTACTTCTGTAATGTCAACATATCTGTATCTGGATCATCAATGGTTACTGAGGCAAATACACAAAGCTGCAGAGCTAAAGAAAGGCCAAATTCCCTACTTGGCCTGCCAGGGGAACTCCTTCTACTGCAAGGGTTACTCAGAGTTCAGTATGCATGGAATAAACACAGCATACTTTATTATGCATCCTGCTTTCCAGACTGCTGCTCCCCAGCTCTCCATCATTAAAGCAATAGTACTGTATTTTAAATACAGATTATGTAATTTGCCCCAGGTCATATGAGATGGGATTAATAGCCAGAAATCCTGATTCACTGCTGTCTGTTAAAACAATAGACACCACTCCATCTTTTAGATATAAATGGTTCTCCTGCACATTGTCCTGCATCTCCACCAATTTTCCTGAAGTGTATTAACCTCCATCTATTGCACTTGTAAAGCCTGCTGCTTTATTGGAACACATAAACCCCCTGCACAGTTAAATTCTGCTATTCCAAAGGATTCCATCAGCTGCAGTTCCTGAATGTCTGTTAAAGGGAACATTACATTTAGACACTGTTTTTTTTGAAGGTACATCTGGTTTTCAGTTGACTTTTTCTTATATTTTAAAATCATGTTTACTAGTCTCCTCCCATCACCTTCACTCTCTCAAGTTTTTCCCCTATTCTCTTCTCCGGCAGCTCACCTGAAGAACAGAACTACAGCTGACCAGTGATGGTGATATGCTATTTGCTACCCCAGTAATCCAAGCCAACAAGGATTTTGTCTTATAGAATCTCAAAGGCAGACATGAGAAACCAGTATCTGAGTGAATTTTTCTTACGCTAGTGCCACACTGAAAATACTGATGCAGGTTAATTGTGCAAGAACAGAAAGAGTTTGAAAATATCTGAAGCAGAGAAGGATGTGTTTCTTTTCCTGAAATCCGAGAAAAGCCAGTTTTCATTGCATATAAGTACTTTTTTGGCCTTGGCTATGCTTTGATGTCTATGATTCACGGTAACATCTCACTGCATATTTTACAACAATCTAAAATTGTTTATATTTTCTTAGATACATTTAACAAGA
Source organism: Strix aluco (assembly GCF_031877795.1). Taxonomy (NCBI): domain Eukaryota; kingdom Metazoa; phylum Chordata; class Aves; order Strigiformes; family Strigidae; genus Strix; species Strix aluco. The sequence continues at coordinate 13,099,391 of NC_133943.1, read as the reverse complement.
GAAATAAACACACTTTTGTAGCAGAGAAAATACATACATCTCACATGCCATTTCTTCACCATCTCCAAAACAAGCTGATATTTGCATCTGCTTGTTCTATTAACTGCTTTTATTACACCTAGCCTGCAGTGTCCCTCTTCAATGGGAACTAGTTATTCTTGGGTTGGTCAGCAATAAGTTTGCTGTTACTAATTAGAAAACACTAATGTAAAACTGGAAAAATAAGGCTATGCTGTTAACAGCTGTGATTTTGTCTTAAACCCTGGAATAAGCCATATTTCTTTTAAGGCTTCCTTCTGGAAAACACTTCAAAATCTGAACTTCCACTTGGAAGCTTCTTTACTTCATAGTACCAAACAACAGCTGTTTCCTTCCTAAATGATGGGAAAGCAGCAGGGAACAAAAAAACTAAACAGTGACAATTCTGTTGTGAGTTTGGTTTTTTTTTTTTTAATTTCATTTTTAACCTAAACTTGCATTTTTGAATGGCTCAGTTTGGTAACATATACAGATAACTTATCATTCTCAGGATGCTTAAAAATGTGGATGTTTGGTTCAGTGACTGGATAGAGTGCCAACTTCCCAATATTCTGGTTCCTCAGAGAGAAAATGCTTTGACAAAATTTGCACAAAGTTTTTAAACTTTGCAGTTGCATCCACCGTTAATGCATTCTAGTTCCAGGATTATCCCTGTGACTCCCCTGGTGAGCATGCTGAGGTGGTTCTAAAACCAGTCTGAATTTCTGTGAACGTTTCTCCAGAGTAGGCATGGTCTTTCAGAGCAGACTGAAAATCAGGTAGACACATCTGCATCATAAACCATGCTGCCATCTAGTGATAAACCTTTAATTCTGCTTCTTAGCTGAATAAACGTTCAATATGCCACAAATGGACTTCTGTGCCAAAATGTGTGGCTTATAGGGCTAGTTGCAGCTTGTGTCATAAAAGACAGGAGATTTAAAGAAAATAAAATACTTAAGCTCTTCCTGCACGATACTGGAATTTGTCGTAATTACAAAATTCGAGATATAGACAGATTATTAAATATACTGATTGAAAATGCTACACTGTGCTTGCTTAACAGCAAGTCTTTCACCCACCTTCAAGGCTCTTTTTTTCCTAGAAGCACCTGATGAGATTCTGTAAACAAGCCACAATCATCTTTGCTTGAGTTTACTCTCTGTTACCAGAGAGAGGCTCTGGCTTCAGGTTGCTAAGGACTGCCTTGCAACACAGTGTTGGTTCAAGGTGGGCTGTCTTTTGCTTTCATTGTGCTTGGTTTCTTCATTTTGCTACTTGGTAGAATGCAGAATAAGCCACGATAATGATTCCTGCATGCAAAGACAGCAAGATCAGGCTTTATCATAAAAACCCCTCTCAACTTGCTAATGCAGAGAGAAGTGTGATAAGGACATTCTGGTATTGTTTTGAACTGCAGTGTCTGTATTCAAGAATTGAAATGTAAATTTCTTCAATCCTTCGTGATTATTAGTTACTAATTCTTTACAGTTCTAGTACACTTTTCTCTTGAAGCTGTCAATGTTCTTTACAAATAATATGTTGCAAAGGCCAGAGGAATTGAGCTAGTACTTTTCTCAAGGTCAGAGAGTGATGCCTGTGGGTCCACTACTGCTTAGGACCTCTGAAAATGAGCTCTCACTGTCTCTTACAAGTGTTGAGTTTGTTGTGATCCGTTGTGATTATGGGATAGTCTTCAAGGGTATGTTGGATATAAACCCCTATCCTGCTGTATTCTGCAGCCTGTAAAACAGTCAGACTGAGACAATTGTTTGAAGAGAAATAAATACAATATCTTGCTCTATTCATCTCCTTTGAATGTTAGGCTCAGGCAAGTCTGTGATGCATTACATACCGATATTAACTATTTCATGACTTTCATTTTGACAGACAGCATAGGGGAGAAAAAACCCCGCTGAAGAGAAAAGAAGGCTAACATATGGAAAAAACAGAGCTAATACAAAACGGGAGCAGCTCTCCTGCTGAGCAATACTGGAATCAGCAATAAAACACTTCATAATTAACAGCAACTAAAGCTATACTTAGAGGATTAAATCTCTGGTTTGCCTACATTTTATGCCTAGCTTTCCTCTTGCCACCTGTGGAAACGCTAATACTTAAGGGTACTATGTGTGAGGAGAGGCTGAAAGAACTGGGTCTCTTCAGCTTGGGGAAATGAAGACAAAGGGGAGGCCTTACTGCATTCTACCACTACCTCACTGCAGGAAAGAGGGAAGATGGAGTCAGCCACTTCTCAGAGGCATGGTGATAGGAGGAGGAAGGACAGACACAACTGGCAATATGAGAAATTCTATTAGCTATTATGATTTTTTTTTAAACCAAAAGGCTGGTGAAATATTGGAACAGGTAGCCCAGAGAGGATGTGGAATCTTTATCCTTGGCACTAGAGATGGCCTTGACCATCTAAACTTTAAGGCTCATGCCTTTAACTAGACATGTTTTGAGTGGGGGCTCAGACTAGATGACCTCTGGAGGCCTCTTCCAACATAAATTAGGAGTCTATGACAATATAATCAATTATTTCTACCTTGGCCACTGAGTCAAATGAAAAATGTCTTTTGTCCACAAATGAAACTCACAACATAGTAGAAAAATACAAGCATGAGACAGATTCCATTTCTTTGTCCCACCTCTCTCAAAAGTTACACTTGGCACAAACCTGGAAAATAATTTTCAGATGTTTTAAACCACTTACAAAGTTAATTCCTTTATCAAGGATTCAAAATAGTGTCAATCACCTGACTTTTTTTTCCGTTTACTACTATGCAAATGAACTTTGACAAAGTTAATTTACCAAAACTCTTAACTTACTAGAAAATGTAGTAGTTAAATAATGGCTTTATAGCAGTATTTGGTAAGATGATAAAAATCAACACAATCTTTTGAAAATATTGTAGAAAATTAAAAAAAAAAAAATTGGAAACCTTAAAAAAGTATCAAACAGACCACTAATTCAAAATTTAAAAAATGGGTTTTTTTGCAGAGGAACATCATCCTCTGAGAGCATATTTGTCTCAAAAGTCCTAATCTTTGTGAAAAGATGATTCACTACAAAAATACACCTCCACTGCTGCACAATGCCTTAAAGTTATTGCTATCTCCAGGGTCTGGCACAGAAAAAAAAAATAATTAAATTTTGCTAATCACACATGCATGGACAAAATCTGGGTGCATAATCTTGATTTTAAAGCCAAGGGGAATCTATTGGTTTCCACTGTGGATTTCTAAAACATCAATCTGCATTTCTATACAGCTTTTCTACAAGTGATTTGTACTCTTAGGCCCAGTTTATACCTTGGTTTTGTGGGGTTTTTTTATGTGCACTGTTGCCACACAGCATTATTATTTGTAACCCAAGTGTCACTAAGAGCTCTTTGGCCAAAGGCATTTAGACCTTCTGTGCCCCATCTCTTCACAGCTGCATCACTGCCTCCAGCTTCCTCTCCTAGAAGAAATGCTTATTAGATTATTGTTACAGGCTGCTATTCTTGTGCTTGCACAAAGGCTGACCAGAGGGCTAGACAGAAGATCTGCTTTCCTTCCACTTTTTAGGCTCCTCAGAGCTGAAAAGGAGTTTGCTCAGAAAAGATGTATGGACTATATAGGTCCCTGCCTAAAGGAGTAATTCTTGCAGAGAAGCACAGAATCACTAGGGTGGCTATTGGCCACTGAGTGATGGTCACAAGGGTGAACGCAGTAGGAGAGGCTTTTGTCCAGACCCTGTAATTAGGAACTGAAGGAAAGCAGAAATATAGACCAGTGTGGGGAGCTGCAGTGAGAGGTTTCACATCTTCTCTTTATTCATGAGGAAGGATGATCAAGCTAGAATTTATTTATATGGGGTCATCACAGCACAAAAAGTCAGGAGGAGAAATGGCTTGGAACCAGCTTCATAGCCTCTTGCTGCTGTGCTCTGGATAAGCTTACAAGCAGGAGACAGGCAAGCTGAGAACACAACCACTGCAGGTCCCCCTCTGCTCTGGTAACATAACTAACTGAAATAGCAGTGAACAGTGACACCCTTTCGCTACTAATGTTCAGTCTTCTGTTTGAGAAAGAATCCTCCTCCTCCAACAGTGGTATTTTTTGGAAAGGTTTGTTTCTGTCTGGTCAGTGTCTTCTCTTTTAAATCATTGTGACCTATATACAGACATGATCCAAATAAAAAATTAAAGAGAGCTTTATGTGACATTGCTTGGCTGATCCAGCTCTGGAATTGCTGCGGCCTCTGTATTATTTTTTTCACACAGGGTCAGATATGAGTTTATATAATTTATTTTTGTTTGTTTTTTTCTTCACTATTATAACGACTGTTTAAATATCTCTCAAAAAAACATTCAGAGTTTACCCCACTGAAGGTGGCACTGACGGACACACCCTTGATACTGTTGTTATCCTGATGTTAAGAAAAAAAAAAAATGCCTAGAGTTATGCCTCTGTCTGAATAAAACAGAGGACTGAGGTACACAATGAAGTTACTGTGAGTTAACGTGTTACCACTGAGCCACAGTAACTGATACACAGGTTCCCTTAGCTGCTTGCCAACATGCGGTACAACATGTTAGCTTAAATCATTTTCACCAAGACACTTTGATGAGGTTTAGATGGCACAAGAAATTACTCTAGGGATATGGAATCCAACCCCTGCTATAACTTACATTTAAATCAAGATTGGTAGGATCATTACTACCTGATGACTGTTCATTAAGCCTGGGTGAGATAAATTTGGTAGTCAGTTCAACTCCCAGTGGCTGGAGACTTGCTGCAAACTGATTTCATAGCACAAAGGTCTATTCCATTTGGAATAACTCAGGCTGTGAACTGATCTCTGGCTGGAAGCAGAGTTGTACTGCTGTTCCAGAACATGCAATTCACCACCACAGCTGGCACCATTTTGACAAACAAAAAAATAACAAGAACTGAACTGCCCTGAAGTATCCTCTGTTTTGTGATTTCTCCCTGCAGGTCAGAGCTGTATCTCACCAGTACAGCAAGGGGCACTGTCAGGGCTCCTGACATACCTGCACTCTGCCTATAAACAAAGAAGTGCAGATCCCACTGCTGTCAGTCTGGCACCTTTCACTAGCCCTACATTACTCAGCAGTTAGCAGAAACAACAGGCATTTCAGCATAGTGAAGGAGAAGCAGCTGGCTAGAGGATGAAGGAATAGAAAGAAGCAGTTATACTATTATGGCTATCAAACAAACCCACATCACTCTTACTTGTGCTTGGGGGTGCAAGGCCAGCTCATATCCACCTTTGCTGCTGATTGTTTTTTTGACAGAAATTGCTCCCTAAACAGTCGTGTTCAGTGATTATTTGTCTCCTTCCTTCTTCCTCTGATTACAGCCAGACTGGGATATCCCTGATCCGCATAGAAATGAATATTTTAAAAGTCAGTGGTGTCCTCAAAGGGGCTTGTGCACCATTAGGTCTCCAGATTTACTGCGCTAGCAAAGAACAGTGTAGTAATGAGGTAGCAGCAATAGGCTAAAAATGAAAAGACCTAAAGGAAAACGATTTTGTCTTGGTACATACCTGACTGTAAATTAAAATTATATTGAGGTCCTGTCTTTATATAAGGAATTTTCACCAAATTTTGTAACCACATTCAGAGAGTCAACTCTATATTATAGTAACTCTTCCTGATTCTTGACTCAGCACATACACTGTATTTTGCCTATGATAATGAGCAGCCATGAAGCACTACTATCAAAAAATAAAGCGTATTTAAACATGACTTTTGATGTGTTACTGTATTGTGTCAAGGTCTCTGTATGAGAAGTTTTCCCACAGCTAACAGCAGTTTGTGCAAAATAGTAACTATTCCCTGTGGTATATGACAGTAGCACAGATTTTCCCAGAACTACTGAGAAAGCAGTTATTAATTGCAATATGTGTACCCAGGCCAATACAGTTGGCAACAAAAATGCTAATGAATGCAAGGAATTGTGTTCTCACTGCGTAGGATGCGTCACAGCCTCATCACCTGCCTTCAGAGTTTTAAGTCCACTGCCTATTTCCATGTTGTTAATTATCCTAGTCTTCCCTCAAAAGAATGTTGAAGTCCAAGCCACAGCTGAAACCTATTCCCTTCTGGGTGTATTGCTTTACATGAATCCAAAATCAATTGCATAACACAGGTATTGGTCCATTTTTCCTCCCCATTCATAGCTCTCATACCTCGCTGGCCGTTCACCAGCTCTGCTAACAGAAGAGCCCTGAAATCCAGTTGTATTCAACCTTGACTCACCAGGTGGACCTTCTCTCCCATTGAACCATATAAAGCTTTGTGGTTGCTTTATGCCTATAATGACTGTCTCTACTTGCTTAGCTCTCTGAATTGACTCATTTTTTCCATCATTTGGGAATGATTCAAGAGCTTATTTTGGCTTGACCAGATCTGACTCACCCTGGGTGACTTCAGAAATTAGAATCAAATTGATTGGTGTAGGACAAGCAAAACTACGGTCAAATTGTAACTACAGTCTCTCTACTGATGTGACAAAGAATTCCTGGCCTCCAATCTGAATGCAGAAGCAGTATTTATCTCGTCTATCACTGGTCCAAGCTTGCATCAATCAGCCATTTAGTTTTTATTCTGAGGGAAAATCATAATGAGTATTATGAATCCTTTTATATTAAATTTATGTCATAGAGAAAAAGCCCTTACAATTACAAAAATTTCACTGTACCACAGAGACAAAAATTTAAGAAACTCATTCATACATATAATACAAACCCATGATGAAAAAACAGAGAAATAGCATCAAATTTCCCCAGTTACCATGTATTAAAATAGACATCAGTGTTTTGAACTATAAAACACTACTTTCTTTTAATATAGTGGCTTACACGAGCATTTAAAACTTCCATATTTCATACATGAGACAGTTGCAAAGTCTGTCCTATGCCTGCACGTACAGGGTAGGCCCATTACAAAATATACAGAAAGGGACACTGCCAGGTGAAAAGCATTGGGCAAAATTCCAAGGGCTTTACTGCCTACTTCTTTGCTGGGCAAACTCCTGTTGAAATTGATGGGAATTTTGCCTGAGCAGAGAACAAGGAATGTAATAGCCAAAACAAAGCAAACAAACATAAAATATACTACAAAAAACCTTGGATTATTAAAAATACAAAATGCTACAATACTGAAGTCTAATTAATGTACTAATAATTATGTAGTTAATGAGACTTGAGTAATCTCTAGGTTTAGGTTGTGAAAATAAGTGTTTGGGGTTTTTCTGATTAGTTCCATTGTGTTCAACATTTGATAAGATGCTACCATTGTGTGTGGGCTATCAACATTTCTTTATTAAAAAAAAAAAATCAAACCAAAATTTCTATTGAAAAAGTAGTAATGGATTGGAATAAGGTTTGGAAAAATTTACCATGCAGATCCTAAAGGAGCAGAATGTGATTGGAGCACCTCATCAGCTAAGGGTGGCAATGCCAAATGGTTGCTGTCTTTACTCATTTCAAGGACCTTAAGAACTTCCCAACTTTTTGCATGAGGGTAACCCTTTGGAAAAAAAAGAAGTTACTCAGAGTAATGTTGAAGTTTAGACCGGTAGGTTTTCTTCTGGAGCCATCAGTAGTTTAGACATCTAAGCTAAAAAAGCCTCTGTCTTTTTTCAAGAGACCCTAATTTGATAGCACAAGGCAACTGAATAACTCTGTCAATCATGTTATAACAAAAATGTATCAAATCAGAAGTTGCTCCTAAATGCATCTTCCTCAAAGGTATGGAGCATAGTTTGTGATGACCACTTATATTTCAATTATTGAATTTTAAACAATACTGATTTTTACATCTTTGATTCTTTATTTCAAAGAGGATAAGAGATTTCCTCCTTCCTTCTTCCATTCCTTCCTCTGCACAGCTAAGATATTTGGCTGCTTTAGCTTTTACACAGAATCCTAACTGCAACTTCTCCATTATCTTTAAGAGAGAGCATGATTTCATTTGGTTAATTCTTTTGGGACACAGATCCTTATATTGCATTGTGTGATTCACCATATCTTATTTACTATAGAAATGTGTCACTTGACAGGATACATCATGAAATTCAAGTTGTATTTCAGAACATTTTTGTCATTCGAATGGATGCCAAAGCAGAACAAACTGACCACCCCCAGGCATATCTAGATTGAAGTACAAGAACTGGTGATGGGAACATTCAGTAAACATAACATCTGAGTGACATAGTAATCAATGACAAGGGGGTGAAAGTAATACTAAATGCCAGTGGTGCTCGGACAGGAATTATCTAGACTGCAAACCTCAAAACCACAAAGAATTAACCTTGTATGAAGGGAAGATTGCTTGGAAGCAGTGTTGCCATTTTAAATAATTTTCAATCTTTCTCCCATAATAAATAGAATTACATGGTACAGTTCATTTGTTTTTTTAACAGTTTTCCCTCTCCTTTTATTCCATTAGTTAGGTAGAGTCTAAATAGAGGAATCTTATAATCTTGCAAAAAAGCAGTCATTAATATGTCCTTCCTTTTCAGAATGAAGTATCTCTGTTGCAGTTTAATTTCTATATTTTTCAAACTAGTATAAAGTATGCTGGGAAAAATGAATTTTTAAATCAGTTCTCAATGTTTTTGCAGCCTAACTATGCCTACTAGATGCACAAAGAAAAACAACCACACTTCTAACCAATCATTCCAGTGAATAGAAATAAATTCAGGCTGGCCAAGGTATCTTTTCCTACTAGATTATGTACTATTCAGCACGGTGGTTTGAGCTGTAGTGAGGAAGGAACTCCATCTGTTAAAAAAAAAAAAAAAAAGTGCTATACAGCTACATCAGCCTATCCTTGGTACTGTGGACTTGGCCCTTATTCTGTGACAAGCCTCCACATGGGGAATTAGATTAGTACAACTATAGAGAAACGCAGCATAGTTACACCAACATATTTCCTCACAAGGATGGTGAAGCAGTCGTTGAAGGCTTGAATTTTTCTTTTTATTATTTGCTGGGGGGTAGGAGGGGCGATTTTCACTTAGACAACTCTAGAAATAAGAGAATTTGTGTTATAAAAGATACTGCATTGTCCTTCATATGTAATTCAAGATCAGACATTACTGCTACTACCCCTGTGAAATAGTCTGTTTAAACATTCTGCACTATTTTCACACATTCTACTACCATTTAAGAATCTGTGGTACCTACTGAGCACCGCTGTTCAAGTTTCCTTCCCTAAGGCAGGCACATTACTTCACAACTTACTCTCTAGTATTTAAATTAGCCAGTAACAAAACAAAACAAAACAAAAAGTGTGGTGACATTGAGCATTTGCCTAGAAAATACAATGTTATATACTTTAATTACAGATTGCAACTCCTGGCCTACGGATAACACAAGATAACTTTGTAGAAAACACTGTAACAGTCTCAGTAGATTCTACACTAAGAGTTGATATTAACCAGATGGACAAAGACAGAACTTTGGTAAATGACAAAAATGCAAGCGTCTTGATAATCTCAACAGTATAAAAACTGACCTTTTGCGGTTTTAGAAGTCACTTGACCAATGGAAGAATTGCAAAAAACTGACCAACCTCATTCCAGCTTTCTGACAGAGGTACATTCACAAAGTCCTGAATTCAGCCTTGCTGTCAGACTCTGTGGGCTGTGCACACTTGAGAACTGCTTGAGGTGGGTAAAAACATTCTGTGAGACAACACAGCCTTCCTGCATAGGTCTTTGTAATGCCCACCCCTACATGTAACAGTCCAAAATTCATTGAAATGCTCTGAATATTCCAAATTGTCTGCTCAACGTCCCCAAATTGCCTGTCAAAACTCTTCACGGATTCCTACTAACAAAACAACCCTCTCTGAATATAAACAAGAATCTAGTTCTGCTCATTGTGCTTTGGCAAAACTTCCATTGACTTCAACTGTCAAGTAGAACACAGACAATAATCATGACAAACAACAAATGCAGGAGCTCAAAGGCAAGATCCAGCCAATCTTTTCTTACAGAATGCAGTTAAAAGGACCAAACAATGTTTTGCAAATTATCAAGATTAGTTCTAATTACATTAATCTTCTGTCCTTAGAGTTGCCAATAGATAGACATGCAGAAATCACAGCTAAACACAGGCTGAATGACAGTGACAGAGGTGTTACTATACCTTGGTATTTGTAATTTTACGGACTTGTCTGTGACAGGAGCAAGGAAAAGGACTCCTTAGAGTTTCCATTTTGACTGAGTCACCCCAACTCTACATTCCCAAAACTTTTAGACAAGCAACATTTACCATCTTGCAATTTTTTCCACTGATCACCATGTGTCCTTATTATTGACAGGATAATCAAGTCTCTTGTGTTAATCATCTCTAATACGGTTTTGTGGACCAGCTGCCAGTCACTTGCCCTGACTGGGCAACACAATTACCCAACAACTGACAATCCAGCACACACTTAAAAGATAACAGAGCAAGCTTTTAGCTTGCAGGATTCTTTCTCTTGATGTGCAAACTAACTGCAAATAGTGTTTTCTCAGAGTTAGAAGTTACAAGATAGCCGGGTAAGATCAATTAAAAGGTGACCTGACTTTACCAAAGGAAGTGAATTGCCAAGGACTATGCTGGTATTGCTGATGAGCTCTGACAGGAAGACAGGCTGAGCCTGAATACTCCATAAATTGATCCTACCTAGAATTAGATTAGGTAGCAGTAAGAAAACATGCATATCAGATATGCATAAAATACAGGTGATACACTTTTCCTTGTTTTGAAACACACTTAGCACAACAGGTTCTACAACCTAAAGTCCACAAGAAAACAGAACATGAGACACTGACAAGAATAAAGATTTGTAAGAGAACACAATGTGATATACTGTAAAGAGCAAGACGGTTTAAGATCTAGCACGAATTAGAGTGGTCAGAAGTGCAGATATCTTAGTAATCAGGACATAATGTTCACATTGTCATTTCACTGAGTTAACAACTGAACTCTGTAGTCTTGTGGCCAGACTGTGTCTTTTGAGTGCTCTTATTTCAGGCAGCACTGAACGTCACCACATGCCAAGCATATTTTGCTGTCAATGTGCAGGGGAACGTTTGTGTCCTGAAAGCAGTACAGCATTTTCTCCCTTGCATACTTAACGCTCATAAGGTTTTAGCAAAGAAAGGTGTCTACAGCTTTAGTCACACCAAACCTGGTTAGACAGTGGCACAAACACAAAATTGCTGATGGAATTAAGGCATGTGACAACACAGTGTTATAGCATAGTTATCCTCTATTAGGTGAAGGTAGGTATTTCCTACCTGTACTCCACACATTTCTTGAGCCAAATGAAAAGTTGTTCAGCACATGGCAGAGAAATGAAGAGATTTTGCAAGACTAACTTCACTGTTGAAGATAAGGTGGGATGATAGCACTCAGCTCCAGCTGCTGAGTGGTATATGCATACCCCTAGGCTACTGCCAAGAAGGCAACAATGTCCTCAGCTAGTCCTCACTTCGAGGAAGGAAGTGAAAGGAGAAGAACTTTAATTTGAATAGCTAAAAATTTGTAGTGTCTTCCAAAGAAAGTAGGGATATAAGGACACAACAACTCTCCCCTTCCACCCGGCTCCCCAAAAGGCTAACTGAGAGAAAACTCTGTAGTTTATTTCCCTACATACTCCCCCTCAATACATGTGATATTTTAAAATAAATAATAAACTTGTTATTTTCATTAAACATTCATTATTTTTATCAAGAATGCAAAAATACACAGAGTAGACAGGGACACATACAATCTGAAGTACATTTTCAAGATCAGAATAGCTGAAAATACTTGTCTGTGATGATAGCATTTCTTGACTTGGTAAATCATGCACATCAGATGAGGCCTGAGGAAGTAAGAGGGTGAATAAAAGGGAACTCTGTGGAAAGACAGAAAGAAAAGAGAAACATATAGACAAAGAAGGAATGACAACCAATCCTCTAGCAAAATGTTACAAAAAAGAATTCCAGGAAAAAAAAGTCTGGCATTGAAAATTGCTAACTGCAAGTTTTTATTCTAATTTTAGTCAGAGAACAGAGCATCTGATAAAGAGATGAAATGTGCACATCAGGCACAGAGACATTAGCATACACAAATGGGCCATGACCTCTCCCGCTGCTGTTAGTGCTTTTTTGTGTGTGTGTTTGCGGACACCATGAGGGACAAGTTCATCCTCAGTGTAATTGGATTAAAAAGTCAGTAGAATTATATCAGAAATTAATATTAGCCTGAATATCTACTGATGTGATTACATGGTATGAAGATTCCAGCTCAGAGTGGCTTTTTGCCTCCCTCACATGAGAAATGCAGAACTCGGTTCCAGATGGGGTTTTTTTGGCGTTTTGGTTTTGGGTTGGGTTTTTTGTTTGGTTGTTGTTGTTTGGTTTTTTGTTTGTTTTTTTTTTTTTTTTTTTTTAACTAAGAGCTTAACTGGATGGCATGGCTAAGCAGTATGCTACAGCTTTCAGTACTTTTGTTTGACCTTTTTAAGCGATAGGGAAAGGCTTGAAAAACTTGGATACATTGTCATTTATGCCACACCCCTCCACTTTGAACAGTTTCAAAACTGTATCAGAAGAGAGGCAGAATGAAGCAAGTTAGTGTGGTATCCTAGGCTCCTAGGCTCCATAGTGTCTCTACTTTATGACTTGGAAAACATCGGATAGATAGTAGATAGCAAACTCAAAGGAAGATCCAATTACAAAACACAGCAGTTATGAATGGCATGTGGACAGTAAGACAAGGATGTGAGACAAAAGTTACTCTTACTAAGGTAAACTGAAGTCAAGGTGACTTTAAGAGGGACTACCAGGTATAAACACACTTTTAAAATCTACCTAGAAAATCCCTATACAAATTTGTTCTATTTTGTTGACCTTACTGCAGTGCTTAGCTCCGATTTGTAGCCAACCCATATATAATTGTTGCATTTAAGGCAACGTCTAGCCTTCACCAGTCATTTTACTGAAATACATCCAATTGGTCATGTAAACCAATTAGCAAGAAAGCCAAATGTGTCAATAGCTTAAGGAGAGAAATTAATTTGTAATTTATGGGATAACTGGATGCATCTGGAAGACTTAACTACCTGGTTACTGTGTCTTTGTCAATGATAACATTCAGCACTTACACAGCACTTTTCATCCTCAAGTTGTTTTTAAGGATTCACTGTAATTAAACCACATTACACTTCAGTGAATGAAAAGTTATGGTCCATAATTCACGGCCAGCAAAGCTGAGGCTACGAATAAGTGACAAAGAGAAGGACTCAGTGTCAGAGAGGTGCTGGCAGCTGCTTGCTTCAGCTCAGGAAGTACAATGGCTTCCAAATGATTACTAGTCAATTCTATTTCCTCTATTGTCCCATCTTCTTAAGCTCTGTCAGCACAAAAACCTCAGTAAGAACAGACTATGTAGGATTCCATTTCTGTAAGTAATTAAGGTCAGTATTTTACCATTCCTGTTATTCCTATTTGACATGAGATTTATCTCCAGGCACCACAGGTAAGGAAAAGCCACACCTCAACAGCTGTAAGTTATCTTGATCTTGGAGTCAACAGAGCTTGTCTACAGATGTAGAACAGCCTCAGAAACACTACTGTGTTTCCACAACCAAAGAACAAAAGAGTTGCTTTGACATGTTATTAAGGCAAAAGAGACTTTTGTAATTTGCTCAGAAGACTTCTGTGAGAAATTTTAAATTAATTACCATGCTAACTTACCTATACTTGAGTTTAGGCCTCACAATGTACCCTAGCTCGAGTGCTAATGTCACCATCACATTACAGGCATGTCAGTAGCATATGCATTTCAACCCACAACCTATGCCACACCAACTAATTCTTGAACAATATAGCCATGCATTTGAGATGGGTATTTTTGCATGGAGGCAGGCAGGGATCAGGATAGGAACAACACTGTAGTTATAATGAGCTGGAGGATAAAATGCAACACATTGTGATACAAATAGTCCTCCTGGTACTGCACAAAAAGCTGCACAGTTATTTGCATTACAGTGGTAGGTAAAGGTTGCAACCAGGGTTGGGCCCAACTGTTTTGTGTTCCATGTAAACATATAAAGAGATCTCCATGTACCTTTAAAGTACTTTCAGAAATGCAGACTGCAATCAGAAGGAAAATTAAAAAATAAACCAACCAAACAAAATACTCCAACCTTGGGCAATATACTGCCCAAATACAGGTTTCCATCTCTGTACCCCCGTTTGGCAGCTTGTGTCAAGTCAGAGTGAAATGCATTTGTGGGGCAGCCCTTGAGCTCAAGGGATAGGTGCTATATGGGAAGAGAGCAATGCTGCTGCCTACTTGTGCCGTGCGCTTCCATGGAAAACAAGAGCTAGTAAAGTTCATTTAATTCATACACAAGTACAGAGAAAATACTGTAGAAAACTCAGGAACAATTTGGTGCATAAAATTCGTCTCATTCAAATAGTGGCAATATTAACTAGTTAGCATGTTCCTAAAAATAAGGGGACAAGGGAACAGGTCAGAAAAAACAAACAAAACTGGGAAATAGAATCCTCAACAGGCTCTTTTAATTCAAATGCCAGTCCTGCCTCAGGCATTTTTTTTGTCCTTTCAATTTTTGAAACACTACACACATTTCTTATAAAGATGCTGCAGTAACTAAGAGATGTCTTGAATCAAGCAAGAAATAATTTCCAGAATAATTTCCAGAAGAGGGTTCGGGAGGTCATACTGTTGGGAACAACTTTACAGTATGAATGCTCAAATATCTATTTATACTGAACTCATTGCTGTGGTAAGTCAACTCATAGTAACAGGTATCTGATCCTAAAGAGCATGCATGTATCTATAATTTTATCTCTTGTGCATTTACAATCTGATAAAACATTCTCATTTCACAGTCCCACAAAGCAAATCATCTGTACATGCACAAAATAAGTTTCTTTACAGCATTACATAAATGAAAGATAGTTTCTCCCTGCCAGAGGATTGCCACAGAGGATCCGTGGACCTGTCCATACATCGAGGTGGATGCAGCTGCATGTTTGTCCTGCTTTCCTGAACTGGACAATGGTCGGGCATAAATAAATGTCAATCCACAGCCTTTTATACACCTTAATATAGAACTGCCTTTGCAGGAAACGAGTTGACCCCCTGCAAGGCCCTTAATTAACATAGGCTAAGCTAATGAGAGCGCATATGAGCATGCCTATATAGACATGTTCTGTCAACAGTCACCTACTGACCAGCTCTGTGCCCTGAAGAAGAGGCACCTTTTCAGATACAGTTATCTTAAAAGAAATAGATGGTGATCTTCAACTCACCTTCTGTAATCATGCAATGTTCATGATCTTGGTCTATGATACGGTTCTAGGCTGAATTCAGATCCATCATGAGACACATACTCCCATGTAAAATTCTCCACTCCCATGTAAAATTTTCCTGCACTGATGTTACTGCAGCTATCCACTGATCATTTTGCTTTGATCTTAGCTCTAACTTAAGACTAGTGGACAGGTCAGTGTGGCAGACTGAATCAAATGTTAATTTAAAGACAATAATCCTACTCTTCCCTCCTTCTTTCTCTCTCTCTTTGAAAGAATGTGGATTATGCAAGTCAATGTTCTGTAAAGCACTTTAAGAGCCAGTGATTGTATCAAGCAATTTCATTGCCAGCTTAATGCAATATTTAAAGGAGGAAAGATAATTACTAATAGGACTAAAAATTAAAAAGAATTGTATAAAAGGGACAGTGTGAATAAACAGCTCAAGAATTAAGCAGAAGAACTAAATACACTTGAGAGACCTTGGTCAAATTATTTTCATTTAGAAAAAGATTATCTTCGATGATTTTCCTGTATATTATTCATACATGGCTAAGAGAAATATTTATGACAAAAGGAACAAGACAGAACAAAAGCCTAGATGAAATAAGAGCTATTAATGAGGAAGAGGTACAACTGCAGAAATGAAAGGATTCTATTTAATTGTCAGAAACGAACTGGGTCTTTGATGCTCAGCAGACATGACCTGAAGTGATCAGTGTAAGGGAGGTACTCTTACTTAGGCCTGCTGAGCAGCTGCCTCCAGCAGTTACAGGAACATGGTGCTGTTTACACCACTGTCCATGATTTGCCATGTGACTATGGAGGAAATACAGTTCTAAATTTTCAAAATTACCATTTGCTTTGGACATTGAGGATTTCTACCAACTGATTTAAGGTCTGTTTTCAAAGGGCCTAAATGCCTATAAAGACATTCTAGTAAATGGGTTTAATTCCTATCCTGAAGGAAGGAGGTGTTTGTCCATCACACCTTATGATATATTTTGTATTTTGATGTCAGCGCTTTAACAGAGGGACATCAAAGTGTTTCTCATCTGCTCCGTACCCAATGCACTAACATTTATGAAGGGGAAATAATTAGAGAATTTATTAATTTGCTTTTTCATGTAATTAAAAAACCAACACTCATCTTTAAAGGAAGGTGTATCCTGTTTCATTTGGCAAACAAGCACACTGCATGTAATTTAAAGGTATATGTTCATGTATTTTACACTAACTACATAATACTATACATAGCAATGTACGTGTTCAACACCAAAAATATTTTTGGGGAAAGGTTTAGGAATGGCACAGAAAATCCTGAGAAACTTTTCAACAGTACTTTCACTTAGTGCAGTTTGGTCCCTTCCAAACAAAAACATTTAAAAACGGTTATCATCAAACACAAAACTTCCAGCAGCTTTCAGACTGCAACTAGTCAGCTGAACCACTGCATGAGAGATTGGGTCTCAGTCCTTCTCTGTCACAAAATGAATAATAATAGCTTACACAGCAGTAAAATACACCCCCTTGTGAGGACTTGTAGAAGGACTTTCTTTTGTAGAAGAGAAACAATGTTTAAAGTATCAGTGTTTTACCTCACCCTTGGAGTGGAGTCATATAGGCTGCTACTGTAACTTGGGTTACACTGGGCAATGTATTAAAGCAGTGTTACTTAAATATATGCCCACATAATTTACAAGTTAATTTACAGGTCCCAGATGAAATAGGTAGTATATGGGTTTAGTACATGGAAATCAAAAGGGGCAAGTCTCAATCTTCTTTTTAACTTGCTTATCAAGGTGGGGTTTTCCCCCCTTAGTTCAGTCATAATACAAAAGAAAACTTCTTCAATACTCAGTCTTACATCAGCTAAGAAAGAAAAACAAAGTGACAGTTATGTCCTTTTGAAAATATTTTCTTTCCACTTCCACAGGAGTAATTTCCCTCCCCAACATGTATGCAACATTAAGTAATTGACTGACTATTTTCTCACAAAATCAAACGGAATCCAACTTGTAAGTAACAGTTCTGGCTACCTTATCCAAATAGGACACTTTTTGTCCCTATCTTTGCCCCTTTATTATTTCATTAAACACAAACTTGAATATAGATGGACTCTATATTTCAAAAGGACAGTAAACCTCCTAGATATTTCTTTAACAGCAGCACCATAGGCATCTTCAGCAACAAAGAATTAATGTCTAATCGACACTCTGCAAATAACTAATATTAAACCAAAATACTCAGGGAAGAACTCTAAATAACAGCTATGATGTCAGATATTTAAAAACAAGAGTAATATAACAATGTGCAGAATCTTCTGTTAAATAATAAGATTTAGTACTTGTAATTCTAAGTCTAATGTTTCAGCCAAATACCAACTATTATTTGATTATTGCTTTTTCCAGGTACCCTAACATTCAGTACAATTTCTTCTTCAAAAACACAGGTGACCACCAGTAAATATGATTTTCAAAGGTGCTGCCCCAATACTTCCAGCTCCCATTTTCTGGTGCAAAGAAATGCAGTTGTTGTACTCATACCATAAGAAAAATCAAACTGGATATGTTCTGCTAGAGACAACCAAACCCACAAACTGTTAAAAAACTATTGAAAGATCTGGTTTACCTGGAAATTTCCAGGAAATATTTGTATATGGCATTTTCTTGCTGTCCTCTTTATATAAGACTTTAAAATCTCATCTTTCATATTTCTAACATTTTTAATTCATATTAAACATATTCCCATCACATATCTGACTAATACTTGTTGCCTTGTGTATTTGCCACAAACATTCCAAGGAGCTTTCTCACAAACAGCACTCATAAATAAAGGAGACTGAACAGAAATTAATAGATCAAGTTGATGTATTCATAGATAAAACATCTGTATTTGTAACTTAATTTAAAAGCAAAAAACCAAATAGTTGCATGGGTAAGAACAGAAGAGTCAGGCAATCCAAAAGTAAGTCTGCACACACATCTTTTGTCCGTTAACTTGTATTTGTTTAGATAGTGTTGAAGTACCTGCTGCACTTTTCAGTACCGTATCACTAATTTTTCACACCTTTAGCCATACAAATTTCTCCATTTCGAGGAGATATTCTGAAACTCACATTCAAAATACTCATAAAATACATTGCATTACTGAAAACACAATTTGTGATGATTTAATTGCACTGCAATTTTATTTTGCCAACTGGAATGACTGAGACAGAACTACAGAGTGTTTGGCTTTTGATAAATTAACCATTCTTTCATTTGCATTTATCCCCTTAATACTTTTCAGACAGAAATCTAGAAATCTCTCCCATAGGTGTCCCAAAGTAATGAGAGAAAACTAGAGCTTAGAATGTAAATTCTTACACAATCTTAGTTACAAATAGCACGTTTCATTCTAAAGAATACCTAAATGTCCATGCATAACACACAGAATTCATTACATTAGACATTCTTGACTGGAACACAGGAGCTAAGGAAGACATAGATCCTAAGAAGCTGGTTTATATTGCTCGAGGTATAAAGCAACATCAAATATTGCAGAACCTGCCATTTTTACAAATGAATCTCTGGGTGAATCAGAAGTATCCTAGTGATTCTAAAAAACATCATTATCATGACTTAATGCAGTACCTGTCATAAGATAAAAGAGGCATGATGGCAGCGAACTGAAGGCAAAAAGAAGCTTCTAACCTGTGTCAGATGGGAAAGTCATTAAACCCCAACACTGTTCCAGAGCAAAACTTAACACATTTCAACGACAACCTAAGGTTACTGCATTCAATTTAACTGGAAAAAAAAAAACAACAAAAAAACAAACCAAAAACCCCAACACACAAACCACACCACACCACCACAGAAAAGAAAATATCCAAGTCATCAAGACTAACACCCTAACTCTTAGGAACAGTACCAGGAGAACTTCAGCTGCTTATTTTACATTTCAAGTCAAAGACTTGAAACACTGGGATATTCCCCAATCCCTATTCTGGAACAGCGTCCTTGAAGGAATAATTTTCTTTATTCTTGGACAATTACTTTAAAAATACAGAGAGACAAAAGTGAGTTTAGTCCTAGTGCAGATCTTCAGTTTCAGAGACATTCAGAGGAGGAAATCTCAAGCTAAGGCTACATAAGATACTGGTATTAGCGATGATTGGCCCTTACAACAAATCCTGGAGTTGTTTCTTCTGCTACGCAAAGTAAAAGAAATAACTCAGTTAGCAATTAGAACTGGCACAACCACAGGGCTCTCCACACTGTCAGCTCAGGCACCAATAAGCATCAAAAGCATTTCTACTGGTGCTAGGGCAGCTTGAAGAGATTATGCCGCAGCAGCGAGGGTATCTGCAAAGCATAATCACAGTTAAAAACTGCACCACGAAAATGACAAGTTGGATGCCAAGGCCTCACTTTGGAAAGCCTTATTCAATCAGAACAGAGTATCCATAACAGGAATTGTTCTGTAACAGTTTCTGTGAGCAAACTCTTCTGCTGCGTGAGCTGTTACTCAGTGTAGGATGCTGATTTAGCACTGATTCAGGGAAAGACTTACTGATTCAATTAGTAAATCGCTTGAGTATTTTGTAGGGATCTCCTACTGAAATTCAGGTGAGGCCCAGTCCTGCTTGCCATGTCAGGACTATATATCAATTGTGCCATAAACTTCACTGCAAAACCTATACATAAGGATTGAAAAGACATACTCAGAAAGTTTTCTCTTCAGTCTACAATTGAAAGGGTAAAGATTTAGCGAATACAGAACAGGTATCTATTAACTAATTACTAGTAGAATGTACTAGTAGGTGGTATCATTACAGATCATTAAGGAGGAAAGCAGATAGAATTTAACAACCACAGGGGAGATCTTTAAAAGATTGACAGTGTAAATTCTTAAATTAACATGGGAGACAAAACTAAACAACCTCTCTGCTAAATGAAGCTTTCTGCAAGGATTCTGAAGGCCATGACTGTGCTTTAGAGCAGTTAGTTATAGCTAAAAGAGAAAGGAATCTTAAGAACTACAGCAGAATTTCACAACTAAATGTCTATATAAGACATAACTAAATGTCTGGCAAGACATGCTTGCTTTTACATCCCCCTATCAAACCTAGAAAGCTTGATTAGAAATATTTAGACACTTTGAGAACATGCAAGACTTTCCTATAAATTCATCATCTTGAAACTGAAATGTAAGTTTTTACTTGCAGAAATCCATAATTGTGAATGGATATGTGAATCAAGGTCCAAAAGCAGCAGCCAGATATGGTAGAAAGGAGCATATACAAATATTTAGGACAAATCAGAAAAATTAAAATGTGTACATTACAGTTATGTCACAAATTAGAAATAACTGACTGTATCCAAATATACAAAGACTTGCATTCCCACAGGAAAGACAACACTGTATAGACTACTTGAAGCAAATGGTTTCATTTACATTAGATTTTTTTATACAACCTTTTATTTATGCTAAAAGACTGTGAGATTCTGGCTAAAAGACCACTTAAAACTTGACTAATAACATATCCTATTCTGTTCACTACAAATCATACACAGGCAAATCTTTAAACAGGCAGAAAGAAAGAAAAAAAAAACCCAAACCATCTGAAGAAAAACAGTTTTCAGTTTCCCTAGATCTTAAATTCAGTAACACAGTCCCCAGGTGTGCTGCTCTTGGCACTAACAGAGTCATCCAAAGAGAATACACTAGCTACAGTTCTGCTCTTTGCAAAACATGGAAAATGTAAAACACATTCTTTTAGAGCAGGAAAATTAAACTCTCCTAAAACTATGAAGGAAAATTAATCAAAAATGGTTGAGGAAGAACACTTCTGTAAGTAATATTCAAGTCTGTTTAAAGAGTGTATATAAGTAATTTGATTCCTGAATAGAGTCAGAAATTGTATTATGTTTCATGTAAGCCCTGAAAACATAAATATTGCTTTAGCTACAAAATTATTCAGAGAGCCTAAGGCCTTTATGCTTTCAAAAATACTTAGCCTTAGCACTCAAAATTAAGACTAAATTAAGCTAGATGCCTCAATAGATGGGCCACTTACTGCCACTCTTGTTAACATTTGTAGAACCTTCCTTACCTCTTGAGAAGATGGCAGTACAGCTGATAATCTCAATTTCAATGTTTGAACTGTGAAACTGGAACACCTGTGTAGTCAAAAGGACAGATGATCTTCTAAATTCACTCCAGAGCCAGATTAGCATCCCTTTCTGAACCACTGTCCTGAGAGTGATTCCTTTCTTTACTATCAGGGCTCCTAAACTGGCCATTGAATCTAGGAACTTAAATTAGGTCGGGTAAATACCTTCCTCTATACCTAAACCACTATTGAAAATGAACCTTTTTAGTCATTTAGGCCCATGTTAACCAATTAGCATCTCCCAGACTGGGACTGTCAGAGCAGGGAAATGGAAGAAGTGCTTCCCTGCCTGCCATGCTTGATGAAGCAGTGGTCAGCCCATCATGAGGTTTGTAGCTCCAGCAAGAAGGACCTGGAGTATTTCATACCTGACTCAGACAGAAGGCAGCTCATGTGCTGACAGAGTGCTGTCCCAGCCCAACAGCCTCTTGTAGGTACACAAATACATCTCTGGCTCACAGCACTATGAAGGCTGATTTGTCCTGACAATACTTTTGAAAAGAATACCCTGAAAACTCTGCTCTTTGACGTCTTGGTCACATTTTAGACTAATTTTGATTTACTGAGTCTCCAAGACTCAATAAAATTAATCTAGCTGAGCACTACAAAATTGTATCATATAAATTAATTAATTAATTCCACATCCACAACTTTTAATACTGGTAATAAGTAACTGTGGAAGAGGACTAGCATATATGTGTGGGAAAAGGACTGGCATTTGAACTACTAAGAATTAGTTATAATCAATAAATTAATCATTTAATAACAATGGTCACAGTTTGAGAGACACTATAGACCTAGTTTTAGTGCACAATGAATTTTTTTTATTTATACAAAAATAATGAAAGGTATTTTATTAAAACACAGTTATAATGTATGCATGCAAAACTAGAGATAAGGTTTTAGATGCCAAAATATGAAACAATAATAGTATTAGCAATTTTGCACCTTCAAAGCTATTTTATCTGAATGGAAAAATACGCAGAGATACAACGTGGATATCACCAGTACTTACAGATACACAAATTTCAGAAGATAGCAGAAATCAGTCAGATTACAAGATAAGACACGAAGTAGTTTCAGACTCACGTTTCTTTAAAATTATAAAATAAGTGTGAGACGTGTCAGCAGTGAGCTAATGCCAGTGCTCCACCCCAAGGGCTCACTTCTAGTTGCAATTTTTTTTTTAAGCAACCCCAACTATGGTAATTGATTTAAATCAATTCTCCATACAGACATTAGGTAAAGCCCCAATGGTTGACTTCATCTCTTGTTCACAAGAAATTTTGCATATAATTAACTTTTCAAATTGCAGGGTAGACTTCTGGGGCATGCGTGCATGCAGTGAGATTTTACAAATCCTTTAATAATCATTCATAAATGTAACACAATGAACTCTACAGTCATATGGCTCCAAAAATCAGTTACTAAACATTACAGGAATGACTGATTATTTTCTCCTCCCATACCAATTTTCTGTAATAAATCAATAATGAAGTTTCAAAACAGCTTAAATGTAATTAACAACCGTTTCAAGAGCATTAGTTTCCTAACTTCTTATAGAAGCAGTAAGTCTGCAGCATACAATCAAGACCCAGTCTTTACTTTCTGCTCATTTGCTTATATTCCTCTGCATTGCTTACATACATTGGCTTTCATTGGTTACACTTTTTCTTTTTAAATAGGAAAGCCTTGACAATTTCACAATGGCAGATCATGCCTTGCAAACACTGAACAATGTTAAAATGAATTTATTAACACAGCATAAAACTGTGGTCCCTAAACCCTGACTTGTGGAGGTTTTTGTGAGACCCTCAGGCCTTCCTCCGGGTCACAGGAAATTGTCACTATAGCAGTCACAGGAAGCTACTGCCACTATGATTCAGATTGACGCAGGGAGAAAAGTATGTTTCCTGTAGCACACTATTTCTCATTGTTGTTGCTGCTAAAGAGCCAGCAAAGACTGGAGCTTTTGTATGTATATAAACCACAATCCCTTTAATGTGTGGAGTCACAAAGTCTCAGCAAGATTGTTAGAACTTCATATTGTAAACCTCTAATCTAATATTCTCATGCCCCAGTCTAGATGTTAGGAAAAATATCTACTATCCTACCAAAACACTACAAACACTCCCTATAAATCCAAACACTCGTTTAGAGCTTTCATATGCCTACCCTAAGACAGATCAGTTGCATCGTGAACAGGCAAAGTGAACTTACACATATCCAGCTGGCTTGGATACCAGTAACACCACAAATTCTAGCTACTAGGCAATTACCAGGGTGCAGCCCTTTCTGGAGACTGCTATCACAGTTTCACTGTTACTGGTAGCTAAATTAGCTTCAAGGAAACTGAGTATTTGTAGATATGCTGTAATCACGCACTTTGGCTTCACTGCTACCCTGATTATACTCTGTTTATGTATATTGTTCCACTACAACCTTGCATTTTGTGTTGGCTCTTTCATGGTAATACACTTTTATGGAACCTGATGCCCAAAGAATGATGTTACTACTATACATCATCTTAAGCTACAGACACCCTAACCTAATGTACTTCTTAACTGAAACACACATACATGCTGTGACTACTCACAGACTTCAAGATTTTCTATTCAGTTTGGTCACTGCAATAATACATTTGGGTCATGACAGAACAAATCAGTATCACTAACGCTGAGCAGCACAGGCCTTTAAACAGTCAAGTCTGCCAGACCCAGATCCTTATCGCATTCCAGCTTACTCACACAGAAACAATTCTTTCACCCATGTATACCCGTGCACACAATACAGATACACTCATATCTACTTCTTACAGGCATCATGCAACCACATCTCATCCGCTCACTCCCTCAACCCAAACTTACTACAACTTCTTCAGCTACCCAGCCTGCTGCTAACATATCTTCATAGAGCTTTGCTTTTTTCCTGCCATCAAATTCATAATTTTATTCCCTCCTATTTTACCAGTTTCTCTCTCAAATTCATAGTTTCTTCTTTCTACTTCTGTCCTTTCTGCCACTTTCTGAATAGATGGAGACTAATTTTAATCTACAGAAAGTATATTAGTGCAATTTGTTTCATTAACTTCATTCAATTTATTTTGGCAGTTTCTATGCATTCCAGGACAGAAACAAGGCCCCAACTATGCCAATCACTATGCAATCCAGCCACAGGAACAGAAACCCTATCCTAAAGAGATTACAGGCTAGATTTAAAATAAACAGAAATTAAATGGTGATCAAAGGAATTTGGGATGGAAAAAAAAATACATAGCGAGCGCTTTTTTGTTAAACTTACAAGTTTCATCCTGCATCTACATGCCTACTGTTAGTATACTTTCATTTAAGGGTTACCTATGGTATCATATTTCTGTTGACCATTAGAGTGGTATATAAATGTCAGTATTTACCTCTTTTGAAAGCACATATAGCACCTCCAACATGCAAAAGAGCTGTTTACATTCTATTTTAAGACCCACCCGCCAGTAGTTTAAACTGCTCTGTTATTGCAAAGAAACAATTCAGAGTGTTAACAAGCCACAGACCCCGATTTGTCTCCTATGCTTAGCATACGGATTGCTGGGGACTCCAGGAGATGTAAAAGCTGCCAGATACCATTTTAATGGTAACTGTCTGCCATAAGCAACATCTGCTGAAAAACAAGGTGGATTTCAGTAAGCATTAACCTCGCTGAAGTTTTGCAAGAGGAAATCTTCCATTTTACGCCCATCCTCTACATAAGTCTGAATTTAACATAACAAAAAGCCTGCTGGGCTGAGCTATTGGATCTTAATGTCCCATCAGCTCGAGGGCTAAGTAATCTCTTTGTATTAGTTGGTAATTTCTTGTAGGCTCAGAATTTACTGCCATCCTTCTATGCCATGGCACAGCAGCACCAGAGAAATGAACTGTGGCTAACTGAACTGACCGGCTAGCACAATTAAAATCACCAACCGTACAAAGTATCTACACAAGCCATGCTGTTTTATAGTAAGGACCGTGACAGCTCTGGCATGAGAGCTGTCTGGCAACTTTGCTTTTGCAAACTTCTGAGTGCAAGTGTTTGTAAGCTTTTGAAATATAGTACTATGGCTCCTGAGTAAAAAGTAAAAAATAATTTAAAAACACATATCCCTGTACCCTGTCAGCCCTTGTAGCTAATGTGACGCCTTTTCATCGCAATATTAGTCTTGGAATGAAGAAACAGATTACTACTAGTGTAAGACATTAATAAGGAAAGCAGCATTCAAACAGATGATCATACCTCTATGTGCAGAACAGTCCAGTGCATGCAGAGCATGATTTGGTCTACTGCTGAAATATAGTTGGAGTACCTTCAAGCACAGTGAAAGTCTTTGCATAGGAGAGCAATGTAAAAACAATTCTGGTGTTACATATGAGCTATCTTCACTAATATGTTTCTTTAATCTGTCCTAGGACTCATCTGAATAAGGTAAAGTTTCTAGGAAATAAATTTTCATTTTCTACATGTCATATGTTGTCATAATTGCACAGAACAAAAATAATGAGCGGAAAGAACAGCAGAGTCCTTCTTCCACTCCTACAACCTTTTCTTTTATACACAGCTTCTTCAACATGAGAACTCGTTACAAACCATTTGCTACTTCTGTGAACCTTCCAGAGCCACTATTGCATTCTCCTTAGCAAAACATACAGAAAAACCTGAAATCTCAGATCTGAATTAAAACTGAAATCCTTGCACACGGATAGCTTTGAAATGAAGGTAACTCAGTAGCAACACAAATATTCTCATTATTTTCCAGAATTCTGGCAAAGAACATATTCAGCCTTAGGGGTGCCTAGACAGCTGCCATCTTTCAAAGCATTATGGCCTCAGGATATGGAATACAGATCTTTTACAAATATGGTTTAACTAAATTGTTTCAAAATGTTTTGGAAGTAGTATTAATGGTAGGTAGTTTTGGAAAAGCTTACCAAATCTGATTTCATTTAAGCCACAGATCATACGCTGAATCCATCTGCTGTTTCTCTGTGATACAGACTGACAAAGCTGCAAGCATGGCTGGAAAAAAAAAAAAAAAAAAAAAAAAAAAGAAATTCAGTATCTACTACTCCTTCCCCCAATAAACACATTCTATTCTACACACCCACACTACCAAACCATTGATTTAACAGATATGGTGGTAAAACATACAAAAATTTATTAAGCAGTTTTATCTTTAGCAAATTTCTTATTTCTAATGTATGTCTCCAGAAATGTGTCTAGCTGTTCTTCCTGATGTCCCCATATGTTTCTGACACACTTTACACCACCAGTAATGCAAACATGTCCACCATGCAAAGTAAACCACTATCAGATACAAAAGGAAGAGTCTTTATGTCTGTTACATAAGTCAAACCACTATGATCGGGACAACAGAGTAGGTTAATCATGCCTTTATTACTTACTAAAATCTTATAGCTAGCAGCTTAGAAAATGATGTTTTACTTGCATACGGTTACACATAGCTTTTTTTACTGTTACAGAAGGCTATTTTTTCCATGTCCTCATTTATTATTACTAAAAAAAAATTCTTTGCATTACTGTAGTCCTTTAACTACATATAACTCATTTTTCCTACAATGAAGGGGAGAAAGGTAAGTGTAGCACCAGGCCTTAAATCTGATCAAGCATTTTTTTCTCATACCCCTTGCAAAATTTCGTTAGTTCTTAATGCCCATTTTATAAAAATAAGTTTTTTACCTGACAACCCGGGGTGCAGCTCTGTTTCTATTGTAAGCATATGGTTGGTAGCAACTTTGAAGTCTGCCAATAAATGTCACTAACATGAAAGAAAAGGAATACTTTATTTTTAAAGAAAATCTTACAGATTTCACTTGCTACTTTTCAGAAAATTTCATTTGTTGTTGAACAATGTATGTCTCATAATAGAACCAGGAGGAATAAAACCATCCATGCTTTAAGATCACTTTTGTCTTTCTGCTTCCAGTTGCTCCCACTTTTCTTTCTCATCCATTCTTCTAACAAATCCCTCCTTTCTACAAAGGACCCGGCTTCCCAAAATGTAAAATCATGTACATAACAGAGTTAAAACCTTTCCTTTTTAATTAATTTCTGTTTAGGAATACAAGATTTCCTACGGCGGGGAGGGGAGGGGGGGGCGCAAAATGTCCACACGGTAGCAACTATTGATCCCACAGGAAGAAAGATCACTGATTCAGAACATCTTAAGGGAAAGTGTTAACTCTTTGTCTCCCCCTTTGAACACTGCGCCTTTCACCTTTATCCGATGTACCTAATCCATGCTACTTACATCTTCTAAAGTGTCGATTTACCTCACAAAAGACACCAGGCCCACTGCCTTCCTCACATTTTCCCTCTCCCCAGCGACCCGCCCGCTCACCACGCTGTCTTTCACTGGCCCCCCTCCCCTCAGTAAGGGGCCCGCTCTCCCCCACAGCACAGGGGCAGGTAGCGCCACAGACCAGCAGCACCCCGCCTCCCCACGCGCGGCAGCGGGCGCGGCGCTGTACAAGCTGGGAGGCAGAGACGACCTCTCCCGGGTGCGGGTGCCGCTCCAGGGCGAGCTAACCCCGCTGAGGGCCGCCCTCCCGCCCTCGCCATCTTCCCTCGCGCCCTCTCCCGGCCACCCGCCCGCAGCGCGCATGCCAGCCACCACGCAGCTCCTGCCTCGCGCCCCCCTGACGGACGTCTGGCACCGCCAATTACCAGCCTCCCGCGGGAGAGGCTCCTCCCTCCACCAATGAAATGGCGGAGCAGCCCTAGAGGCTCAACCCCTCTAATCTGTAACGGCCTGTAAAGCCTCGAGCCACACCCCTTCTTCCTCTTCCCGACTCTCCATTGAATGAAGTCCCCGCTGGCCAACGAGAAGTTCCCGCTGGGCTTGACGGACTACTCTGCTCTCCAGTAGAAGCAGAAAGTTGCACCGCGCCCACCAATAGGCTACCGGACACGAGCCTAGGGGGCGGGCTCTCCCTCCCAGGCGGGCGGGGAAGGCCGTGGTTATCGA
This sequence comes from Strix aluco, assembly GCF_031877795.1. Lineage (NCBI taxonomy): Eukaryota > Metazoa > Chordata > Aves > Strigiformes > Strigidae > Strix > Strix aluco. The sequence continues at coordinate 13,070,853 of NC_133943.1, read as the reverse complement.
TCCCGCTGCTGGAGGGAGGCGGCGGTGAAGCAGCAGAGAAAATGGCGGCCATGGCTGCGGAGGCGGCAGCGACTGCAGCGGTGCCGGGCGATGGGGGGGCTGGTGAAGCTGAGCCCGAGATGGAGCCTATCCCGGGCAGCGAGGCCGGTGCGGACCCTCTCCCTGCCGTCACCGAGGCTGTGGAGTCGGTGGTGCCTGATGGGGAGGAGGCCGATGGGGGGAAGATTGCTCCCGGCGAGGCCGAGGAGCCGCCGCCTGTGCAGCTCGCCCGGAGCCCGGCCGGGACTCGGGAGCCGGAAGCTGAGAGGACGGAGACGCTGCCGCCCTCCACCCCGGAGGTGGGCTCGCCCCAGGCCGAGCACCGGGGAGCACCCAGCCCGGAGTCCGAGGAGGAGCCGCAGCCCTGCCCGCCGCCTGCTGGGCACCCTGAACTTCCCGAGGAGGAGCCGCAGCCCTGCCCGCCGGCTACTGGGGGCTCCGCGGAGCCGGAGCCCGGGGAGGAGCCGTCCCGGCCGGAGGAGGAGGAGCCGGATGCTGCTGATGCCGCCGCTGTCGAGCCCAAGTCCCCGGTGCCCGTGGCTCCGGCCGGAGGGGAGGTGGAGGCTCCGCTGCTGCCGGGCTCCGAGGTGCGGGTCACCCTGGATCACATCATCGAGGACGCCCTGGTGGTCTCGTTCCGGCTGGGAGAGAAGCTTTTTTCTGGGGTCCTCATGGACCTCTCGAAAAGGTGAGATCTCACGGGGCAGCCGTCCCGAGCCCCCCCACCCAGCGACGGGGGCAGCCAGCTCGCCCAGAGCCGCCTGCCCGCGTCGCCCTGCGCCTCTCCTGCCCTCCGGGAGGAGGGGCTGCCCTCGCCGAGGCCCTCGTGGGCTCCCCCCGCGGCGGGGAGCGGCCTGGGCAGGGGCCGAGGGGCGCGACGGCAGCAGCCTCTCCTCCCCTCCTTCGCCCTGGGAGGCCGGAGCCGTGGGTCTGCGGGCAAGCGGCTCCTGCCCCCGCGTCCCCCCCTGGGGATCGGCGGCAGCAGCTCACGGGCATCCTTCTCCTCGACCCTTCTAGCAGGGGCTGGAGGGAGCGCGGCGGGCAGGGCCCCCCTCCCGCCCGGGGCCGAGCCCCGCGCTCCCCGCCCGCCCCCGGCCTCAGCGCGCGGAACGGGGAGCGGGCCCTTCCCGGGGCGCGGGCTGGGAGCGGTGCCCGGCGGCTGTTCGGCCGCCCGTTTTACGGTGCTGTCCTTACAGAAGTAGTGGGAATGAGAAAATGGGGGAGCCGGGAGAGGGGTGAGCACATGAGTACATCCTTTTGACTCGGTTGGGATTCACGTCGGGCCTCTAGCATCCCTGTCTGCCGGGGAAGACGGACCTGAGCTGCAGCTGTTGGCATTTCTTCCAGTCTTTGTACAAGCGTACAGACCCAGACGTGTTTTTCCTGGTGGCTTGTGTTTTACATTGCCTAGGTAACCTTATTTTTCAGTACATACTGTTTTTCAGAATAATGGTTTTCAAGCCAGGCTATTAACAGTCCTGAAGTACAGTTATTAGTCCTGATTGCTCCTTGTACCCAATGAATGGGGTGAAGTTTAATGGTTCTTAAATACCCTTTCTTTTGAGCTGGAGGGGCTGTTATGTATCACGAAATAACTTCAAGCATTATTAGACTCTGAGGGTTGGGGGTTGTTTTTTTCATTGCTTTCCCCTAGCAAAGGGTTCTTGGGAGGCCAGAAGTCATCAATGATATTGTATTATCTTATAAACAATCTAGCAGCTATTTACAGGTGAAAATAACTTCTTTCTCTTAGTGTTTGTTTTCTAGACTTAAGAACTATGCAACTACATGAGAGAAAACTGTAATTTGACCAGGGTTGTTATTTAAAATAATTGGTCTGCAAAAAATGCAGCACTTTTTCCCCCCAAATTTAAGCTGCATGTGTGGTCATGTCTTTTATCACTCTTTTGCGTTACTAGTAGCTGTTTAATAACTTCCTGCAAATCCAATATTGTCAGTGCGTTCTAAAAGGAAAGGTACTTTTGTTATGGGTGTAGCTTTTCGGTTGGTTTTTGAAACAGAAGGCCTTTACTGAAACCCAAGTTCTGGATAATGTCATGAAAGTAAGTTTTAAATTTTTCAGTTGTCGTTTGAAGTGCTAAGTTATCAATTTGGCTTTTGAAGCCAAGTTCTAAAATGTGATCTGCAAACTGTATTCGCTTCTAGTGTGAAATATTAAAGGTCTCAAAGCAGGCCAGAAGGCATTACAACTTAAGCTGTAATGCTAGTTAACACCGATTCTTTTGTAGGTCTGAAGTTATACCCACAAAGTTACATTGTTGCCCTGGTTAGCAGGGTGACAGAGCAGGTGCTGCTGTACTTCTAGGGGTCTATATGTGTGAAGAAAGAAAATACCAGCTTCTCCCTTACTCCTGAAAAAGATCATATCTTACTAAACGCAGACTGACCCCACACATCCCCTCATTTGCCTGAGGTTTTCTTATGCACTGAAGATCCTTCTCTCATGCAGCAGATCTACTGCAGCCCTTTTCAGTAAAGGTCATCTGCAGCAGGCAGGCTGTCTGCTTCTTTTGCATTGTGGCTGCAGTGGAAGCATGCATCTCAATTTCCCTTGTTTTTAAGCACAGGCCCTGGGGCAAGTCTTCACAGCAAGAACTGTGGAAAGGTGATCCATGAAGGCTTTTGCTATTACTCCCAGATTCTCTTATGCAGTGAACCCCTTATTCCTTTCTCTACATTTCTCTTGGAGTTTCTTCAGAGGTGCTTGTTACATGGGAACCCAGAAGGTGAAATTTAAATTCTAAAAGACGAGCTCTTTGGAGACCTGGACAAGAAGAATTGAGTTTCTAGACATAAGGTCTATAATATTTGGCTGATGACAAGTCATTTGTAGATGAATAGGAGTCTCTGTTCAGATGTCTCAGAGCAGGAAGTGCAGTGGTAAGCAAACTCTAGAAAAAGTCCAAGAACTCGCTACCTGTAAGAAATTGAAGCATTATCAGAAAACAGGTGTTACACGAATGCCCAAGATTTAAGTGTTATTCTAGACTTCGACTTCGGTGGTTAAGTGACTGAGTGATAGTACTGTTTACGTATCAGCTTTTCTTTATATCTGTGTATTTTTGTTTTGTGTAGCAGCATGTGGACTTGTAGAACATTAACATTTTTCATTAACTTCCTTCTGTATCTGTGGCAGGCCCTGGAATTCTTAGCAAGTTTTTCTACTGGACAAAAAAAAAAAGGAAGGGTAGGGTTAAATTAAAAACACCTAAATTCCAGCAGGCATTTACATGAAAACACTGGGATTTCTAGTATGGAAGATGGGTGGCAACTGAAAGCTGTCTCCACTAGCTCATTCAAGTGGATGGGAATAATCCTACAAACTTTCCTAATGCAAAGGGGATCAATACCTTAAGACTACTAGTTCTTATTTAATACAAGTGAAACTTTGTATTAGAATTTACTCATTCGGTAGCTTCGAACAGTGACTGATGTGTTCACTGCCTGTGTTAATACTGTTTTCATCGTATACTTGGAAGAAGTAAATTCCTGGTCCTTTTTGGATCTTAATTTCTGATTTCCCCTCCAGGATAATGAAGGTGCTACTTCCGTACAGTACTAAGGAGAGTAAGTTTTAATGACTGTTTTAAAAACCTGTCCACTGGACTCTTTTTAGCTTTTTGAAGTTATGTTCTGAATTACTTGAACTTCAAGGTGAAAGAAAAGCAAAAACGTCCCCATATATTTCTCATTTTAAAGTGGTTTTTTGGTTGGTTTTGTTATTTCTTTTTTCTTAATTCTTTTTCCATTGTTGAAATGATGCACTGACTGCATTTTATTTTTGTGGGCTTTGATACAAAGTCAGTGATGTTTTTATTAAAGGCCTGATTCCCTCTTCCTCTCCTACCCCCTGTAAATAGGGTTTCCATTTAGGAGTTTATAACACAAGAGCACAAGCACCTCAGTGTTCAGTGGACTTTATTCTTACATTTGTTTGAGGTAAGGAAGTATTTTCTCTGCCTGTACTAATGGCAGACTCGTGTACTTCTCAGCATCTGCACAGGAAGTTTTGAAAATCAGCAGAAAATAGGAACTCGCATCTACTGAGTCCCAAATCAATTTCTTACGCAGTAAATCATCATTTAAAGAGGGACATGTCCCCACTTTTGTTACTCTTAAAGGCTTATTGCACAAATTAAAAATGTGCTCCCACTGTTAAACTTTATTACTACTGTTGCTATTACCTTTTAAGTGTCTTACTGCATGCTAGGATAAGGTTCTGATGCAAGTTCCTCAGCGTATACCTGACAGAGTCTTGCTGATAGGAGAGATGGGAAATGCAGCCAACCATCAGGCAGGCAGGAGCAGGCAATTCTGTCTTTTGTCAGAATGGATAGTGGAATGCTTCATGCACGACTGTAGTTAATTTTCCATGCCATTGTACAAATTGTCATTGAAAACTACTCATTAGGTATGGGGCTTAAACAGGGCTTGTAAGCTTGCCTGTGTCCAGTGTCTGCCTAACACTGTGTTGGGTTAGGGTAGATGAGATGTTAATGCCACCTGCTGGCTCAGAATTAGTGTGAGTCTTGCTCTGCACCTGGAGGAAGTAGACTAAGGAAATACCCGATGAGCCTAGCATTTGTATCTTAAAACATAGGATTAAGAAGTCCTGGTTCTAGTTAGCTCTTCTGGAGGGAGGATAATTATTTCTGCAATTTTTTTCCCCTTCTCAAAGATTAAGGAGAGGAGGGGGATTAAATTTATGTTCTGTTGTTTTGCCAACAGTCAGGACTTGGGGTTTCTATTGCTTTATCGTTTGACTAAAATTGTCCTTCTAATCCTACAGATGTGATGGACATGTGTATTCCTATTGTCTTTCTCTAAGCTATTTCCCTTCTGACTTGTGTGTGATCATAATAGTTCTTGAAGGGGAAAGGGAGAGCAAAAAGTTGTTTCGTGACTTAGAAGTGTTAGATATGCAAAAGATGCCCAGTGTATTACTGGTACAGGTGTTTGAAATTATCTTGATTGTGGTTTGGTTGTGGAAGATAAGGAAGGACTTCCTGCAGAAGGTATACATGAACTACGTGGTGAAAGTAAACTTTTATAGACAGCTTCAAATTTTTACAATCCTAGTAGCAGTTTTCAGTTACAGCATTCTTTCTTGGAGACTCTTGAATCCTGTGATTTTCCTAATATGAAATTTCTACTGCAAAAGAATAAGGATAAATAATTAACTGTTGCATCCATTCCCTAGTTTGTGTTGTCTTATTCTGCAGGACATCTGTTAGATTTTTAAATCATTTATATTTAGCACTTCTTGAAACTTGTGGTCTATGTATGCTCACGTTTTGTTGTTACAAACTCCACAGGGTGGATCTAGTGTGTTGTAACCATATACACCAAGAAAGGTGGGAGGGGACAAGGTACTCCCAAGATGAGAAATTCAAGATCTGCTGTGAGAAGGAAACAGCAGAAGTCTTGAAAAAAATGTGCCATGTTTCTCCCTGCTCTTAAGTTCTCTTTTACTAATAACTTCATTTAATAAATAGGGACAACATTTGGTCGTCCTTGTCTGGGGAAGGTTTAAGTTCTGTAGAAGTACTGGTGTTCTATGATACATGTTCTCAACAGCAGAGATGTCTGTTACTCAGGGTTGTGTGTGGGTTGTGGTGCTGTTGTTTTTTTTAAAAACACTTGGTTTTCAAGGTGTTCCTGCAATTCATCACCTGTTCTCTTTTATTGTTTCTCAAATGTGTAAAGGAGCTTGGTGAAATTCTAGCATTTAAGGAACAGTCATAACACTTCTTTGATACTTGCTTTTATCCAGAACACTGGAAGCATAGGTGTGATGTGAGTGTGTGTGTGTGTGGTTAAGAGTAAATTACATATACACTTGTGACTGACAGAGGTTATATTGAATGGTGTAGTGTCAAATTTAGCCTCACTTAGAGGATAGGGTTGGATCAGAAGATCTTGTGATACTGCTGTCAGCCTAAATTTTTGTATGACTTGTAATGTTTCAGCTTCTATATGAAAATAGTCCCTCTTGTGTCTCTCTACATCCAAAACTTTATTGAATGTTATTTGTGGTCACTTATCCAATGCTTTTTGAAAAAACATACTCATTTCCAAGTTTCCACCTGGAAAGTGGAAATGGCTTAAAAAAACAGACTACCTCTTAGGATTTAGCTAGTATAAGTATAAAGTATGTTAAAGCTGCTGCTTATACTGAAAACACTTGCCAATCTGCTGCTTGATTTTCAGCCAGTAGGAGTGTGACTTTTCCCTTTCTCAAACTAGTGAGCCCTAATTTTGCTGGTAAATAGAGCATCTGTGGATAGTGCCTCAAACTTGGCTTTCCTAAAGTAGCTGTAGTCTACTACTGTTCTTTGTTGGACTGTGATACAACAGATGATGGTTGAACTGGCCTTTCTTATGGTATGCTTTTCTGTATTCCAACAGTGTGGGATGCAATTGCTTTCTAAGAGTAGGTTGACTTGACTTGGCTTGAAGTGTTGAGAGACAGGGTGGAGGTGAAATTTTCAGTATGCTTTAAGTATTTTTTTTTTCTGTACACAGTTATGGGACTGATGAATCTTGTCCATCTTGACACTGAATTGGCTTAAAGTTCATCCATTAATAAATGGTATCATTCTCTTCCATTTGTCTTGGGTCTGACTGGTACGTGGATGATCTTGAAGTGTATACTCAAAGTGTTTTATCTTAATCATGAGGCTTTGCAAATGTATAATGCTTCCGAATATATCAGCAAAGCATCTTCTTTAAAATGCAACTGACCCTTGAAAACTGATAATGCCAGCAGATGTAAAAATTAAAAAATAATTTCAGTTTATATAGAGCTTCAGCTTTATAAGCACGCCAGTGAAATTGTGGTAGTTAGTGGGAAGCCTAAACTTAAAGTATTCTGTCTTTTAAAGCTTACTTTTATATCCTTGATAGAACTCCAGGTTACAGAAAACTGAAGGATATTCTGCAAATTCACATTGGACAGGATTTACAAGAAAGGTGAGGGGTACCTTCCCACTTCTGTGGAGGGAAAGCAGTGATAGGGGATGGCCTGTGTGCTCTTCAGGCTTATCAACTTCGAGATTCTTCTGTCTCTGCAGTGGATAATTCTTCAAAGTCTGCATCAGCATCCTGACTACATGCCCTTCTGTGATTCAGTTTCCTGGAAGTTGAAGTCTTTCAAAGGGCTTCAAACTTCATGGACAAGTGTACTGTAAGCTAATACAGCCTTTGGTATATTTGCATATTGTGTGGTATCTGTTGGTTTCCCCTTGGGTAGTGATTGCAGTAGGAGACCTGGGTGACAGTGGTTAGGAATGATTAACATCAGCTGCTGCCTTGGATACTTCTAACCAGCTCTGAGATACTCTTCTAAACTCAATTCTGCATGTACCCTGCTCTTGTCTTTCCTCTGCATTGAAAGTGTGCCAGAAAAAAGAGCTTGGATTTCAGGCACGTGCACCTGCTTGAAAACACTAAGCTTAACATTGATGAGTAAAAGTTTGAGTATGTAATTGTCTGGATTGTCATGTGTTACTTAATTTGAATTATCATCTTTAACAAAATTTTTCTTGGTGCTGAGAGTTTGTGATGGTGAGGCAGCATTTATTCTTGAAGATGTGTTATTTCCAAAGAGTCACTTTACGCTGCAGTCCTTTGCCATGTTTTTAGAGCTCTAAGTGAAATATGCATTTTCTAGTCTATTTATCCTAGTGTTACCTTGCTCAGGAGGTGAGTAAACCATTGAGTTGATAGCGTGGCTTCTGTGTATGCTTTTTTTCAGTAAGGTGCCTGCAGCTTAAAGCAATGTGTTCCATATTGTGCTTTATCACACCAGGTAAATTATATATGAAAAAGTTATTGCATAACCTGTTTTGAATACAGGTTATTTTGAGGAGTTCTGAAATACTTTGTGTTCAAATAGCTATGATCTAATTGTATATTACATTGAATATTATAATTTAAGCCCTCAGTTTAGATAGATGCATGACTTATGTATACTTAGCTCTACATTATTTCAGCATATTGTTATACTCCAAGCATTCAGAGTCTTTGAACTTTTATCCATGCAATAAAAATGGCTTCAGTTGTTGCTTGCCTTGGCTTTTGCAAAACACTAAGGATGATACTGAGTGCAAGAGCAGAAATGCATAAAAAGGTGATTGGAGATTACTGTAGTCTTAGTGGTAAAGATGAGTTTTGATCATAGTCATTTACAACAGACTTGATTTAACACTTATCAAGCTACTAGAAGTTATTGTGCTTTGACGTTAATTCAGTGTGTTTGCAGACAAATGTGAAATACTTCTGAGCTGGTTCAGTGGGTTCTCCTTTGGCTCTTCTTGGCGGAACAAGGTGCTTTTTCATTTTTGTTTCTGTTAATAGAGAAGTAAAAGGTAGACATTGGAGACTAAAGATGAGGGCTTAAGACTTACATAGTAATGTAAAAACACTTTGCCCCAGGACGTATTGTTTAGATATTTATATATATATAGTTAGGAATTTAAATGGCATTTGTTCCTTATGTTTATTTGTTAAAAAATACTCTTTATGCTGCGTGTTGCATACAAATGGAATAGCAATATGTAGTCATTGTAGTAATTCTGCTATAGAATTTTGATTTCAAAAAAGTGTTTTTACTTTGTTTGAATTTGTATTACATATCTGTAATACAAATTCTGTGGCTCTAAGTGACAGACTTCTAGGTTAGATACCCAAACTAGCTTTTATGTAATTACAAAAGATGCCATGGCTACCTATTCATTAACTTGCAGATGACAAACTGTGGAAATAAAACCTGACTGTTTTTACCATATTTCTGTCTCTGCATACCCTGGTCAATTGAAAGCTCTTTTCAGTGTAAAGATCACTGGATTACCAGAATTGATGTCATCTACCCCATTAGTCTCTTTAAGTATAGTTCCCGATATTCCTGTTGCTATTTGTGTCTTTATTGCATTTCTATATTTAAGTGATATCTATAGCAGAAATAGCCTACTGATTGCTGTTTACTTGTAAAGCTTCTTGGAGATAAGTTTTGTACAATGCGTCTCAACTGTCTTTTGTTTAGAGGTGCCTTTTCAAAGCAAAAAAGAGCCAGGACACCTTTACAGACAAAGAAGTTGGCAACATGGAAAACTGATCCTTAGTTTTGAGTAGGTATGAAGCAGCAGTGCACTGCTTTCCAGAACTGCTGTGAATCAGGTTGAAACACCTATTTCTTATTTTGGTTTTCCTAAGACGTCAATTTTAGATCCCCCATCAACAAATCCTCCTATTCCTTCAAGTCTGAGATAGAACTATGTTATGTTATGCGTGAACGGGCTGTACAACGAACAGCTGGAACTTATGCACAAATGGATTTTTTTTTTTTTTAAGCAAACAGTAGTTGTAGTATGTCTTTCCAAGAATAGCTTCTTCTGGAGGAAAGTAATGTAGTAGGGACAGGTGATACTCGGGATCAATATATGAAAAAAAAAAATGTAGTTTGTTGTTAGAATAAAGACAAGGCAATTTATTGTAGTATTTAAATGTGCAACGTGACAAACAAAATATGTAGGTAGTCTCACTGATGTAGCATAACTGAAGTGGTTTCTTTTAAGAGGTGATCATCTACTGCCGAGTCATTGACTGGTGTGTAGATCAGTAAATGTCATGATAGAACTGAGTAATGTTGCTTGGATTTTTAAACCTTTTTTTATATGGTAGCCTTTTAGTCTATCTTCATCTCTGTAGTAGATGAACCAAATGCTGTCTTTTATGACTTCTGTGTCTAACCTACATACACATGGCACTCCTAGCTCTTTCAGACATGTAGTTGGTGTAATAATTGTTACTGTGGTTGTATGAGAAGCACTTGTCTTCAAGGTCCGCCAACTAGACCTATGAAAATAGGGCTTGAAATTCTAGTATATGCAATAAATACTTCTGTTGGCTATTGAACTCATTAGATGCTGTGTCATGCCTTGTCTTGAATAGATTTAAGATCACATCTTTATTCTGCTGTTTCTTTTAAGAAAATTAGGCCATTCTTTGTTTTGCCTTCGCTCCCTTACCTTGTTCATTGTTTTCATTCTCTTCTCTATAATTTACTGTTTCATTCCTAAGTTTTTCTGCCATTGTTCTCTCTCCTTAATTTTGATATCATTCTTCCAAGTTGCATAGCTGGATAATTTCATTCACCAAGGAGGAGACAAAGATCATCTAAGAACTGAATGTTTATGGACACAACCTGCTATTGGATGAAGCCAGAGAGAAGGTACCATACGCTCAACTGTTGGAAGTAATATTCGGTCTCTGGGCTTACCAAATTTATCTTGTACTTCAGGTGAACTGTGTCCTGACTAGTCAAGTCTTTATGTATTGACACATTGTTTACAGGAATAGTGTCTTCATTTGCTCTTACATAACTGGCACTAGATGATATTAATGAATGTTCTCTAAATTCATTATTTTTTAGGTAGATGGGGCGGGAGATACTAGTTCATTTGTTAAAACAGTATCTTTTGAGAGACAGACTCAGTCTTCAGAGGTTCAGTCAGTATTGGTTTTGTGTCTTACTAAAGCAGGTTTACATCTTAAAGATTCCACTTTGGCTGTCCTGTTCTTCAGCTGTTTGGCCTGTGTGTTACGCAGATGCTTGAAGGAAGGGATAGTTTTAAGGTGCAGTATTAATTTTTGATGCCTTCATAGTATCAGTCATATGCTGAGCTTTCTATTAGGCTTTTTTCTGCATTTGCAGTGCTAATCGTGCTGACTTTGCTTGTGAGGCAGTAGAATGAAAATCTCGGAAAAGAGACAAAGTACTTAAACGGGATCTTTCTGGAGAATCTCCTTGCAATCCTCTTCATCTACTACTTCCCTGGTCACTGCTAATAATGCTTTATTTCCTAACATGGAGTCAGAATAAATTTCCTGGAGGAACAGCTTGTGCATTGGACTATGGAAATGTCTTGTGAGTGGCTAGGAAATGAAGTTCCTGAGACAGTGAAAAGAGTTGTAAGTGATGTTCTTCTGCATGGGTTTTGTCCGTTTGATATCACACTCCTGTCTAGTTCTACTTTTGTAGTGTTTGGGATTGAAATTTGCACAGCAGAGATCTTGCCCTGTCTTGTTCTCAACACTTATGGTAAATTAACTTTTTTCCCAAATCCTGTAATCTTTATCAGGGGGTGAAAGATGGGATCTCGATCTTACTGCTTTTAGAGAAGCTGAAGTTCTTGATGCAAGTAACACTGAAAATACTGCTAATATAATTATTATCAGCTGATAGGTTTTTTTAAAGTCCTACTTGGAATTGAGTAACTTACTCATAATCCTTAGTGGAAGGAAAAGTGTTTGGAAAAGCAATTTGTTTACACTTGGTGGACTTCTGGGACTTTAGGGAACTTAAAACTTAGTTATGAGTGAGTCCCTTGTGGTTTAATGCCAGACTGTAGGCTGGAGAAATGCCTGTATCAGCTGCTAAATGTTTATAATTCACTGTAGCCTTCACTAGTGCAGTAGACTGCATTTAGTTGTGCCGCTCATTTCTGGAGGGACATGTGGAATTCAACTGGCGTGGATCCAAACCTCAGAAATGAACTTTTGTGGGGTGATGGGATATTTTGTGGTGAAGAGCACTCATCAGCCCATGGATGAGGACAGAACTGCCCTAGCTGCCCACCTGGGCTCCTGCTTCTGTCTCCAGAGTTCAAAGGTATGAATGTAGCAGTACCTAGGGTTAGGGCAACAGTGCCCATATTGATACTAAACTGTAAATTGTTGTGTTCAACTTCCCTTCTTTCCTATGATGACAAGATTGTTTGGTTGCCCTTTGCTTAGGTTGTCTGCTGTTTCTGTTCTCCTTTTGTAATGAAGTGCAAACTGGATGGATAATTTAATCTTGGATGAGTTGTTTGCTTTAATTTCAACTTTTAAGTGTAAAAAGAGGCTTAACAGATAAGCAAAAGGACAACAAGTGATGGTTTTGCTTGCTGACAGTGTAAAGAATCTTCTAACATGTGATGACTTCTTTCAAAACCAATTTTGAAGAAATAAAGGCAACCTGTAGACACTTGTATAAACTCAGTTTTTTGCAGGAGTGCAAATGGAAAACAGACCGGTATTCAGCATTTACCTCCAGTTGAAAGTCAACCATAGATTTTGAAGAAACTTCAGTCAGTTAAGAGGATGTTGCAGTTGAGCAGCTGCAGTGCAACATGAACTAGTGTTGAGGACAAATCTTGGGCAATTACTTCATTCTCCTGTCAGGTGGGGTAGGATAAACATAATGGTGTTTGTTTAGTGATTCAAAAATGGATGATTTGGCATTTGAATTGCAACCGTGTCTATCATTTTGTTACTGCATTAAGGTCAAACTATTAAAATACCAACTAATATAAGCCAAACACTAGTGTGTGTATGGGAGCTGGAGTCAGGCAGAGCTCAAGAGCAGTCAGCAGCCTGGTGACAGCTCTGTATAAGGCTGGTACCACAGCTGGTAGATTGTGCAGTGGAACAGAAGGAAGGTTAAACAAGCTTTTATAATCCCTCCTGCCCTGTTCTGGGGATTGAAAGGTACATTGTTGTAAAATGAATGTATTTATAATTTGATTTCCTCTCAGGAGAAGGCAAGCATAATGCCTTGCAAACTGATAAAATGTGTCCTTTAGCACAACCCTTTGCAGAAAGTATTGGTTACCTGTTAGGCAACATGCTACTTCTGTTACTATAGGAAATTTGAGCTAATGCCTAAATCATACTGGGATTTTTTGTTCTCTTCTCTGAGCTGATTGAGCTGTGAGAAGTCCTGTGTGTGTCAAATGGGGAAGCAGAGATCTAGAGCTGTCTGGAGAAAAGTAGGGGAAGGTTTAAAATATTGTTTGCTCACAAAACAGGGAGGAATGGTTTGTACTGTGATGAAATAAGGGTAGTTTTGCTGGAAGAAACTCAGACTAATAGGCTAACAAGTTTTGGGCTGTAATGCATCAGATGATCAAGTGCTAATCTTTTGTGGATGAAGAATGATGGCATGCTCTGTTCAGTGCAAGTATTTATGCAGTTCGTATTTGCCTCGATTAAATCCGAAACATACTCGGCCTTTTGTGCTATGCCAAAAATGGAAGAAATTTTGTTAAAGTAACTGGAGATGCCTTCTTCACATAAGTTGACTTAGTATGGAAGCTAATCTTGGGTGGATTTAGAGTTGATGGGATGAGTGTGTAGTTTGTATATTTATAAGCATTTTCTAAAAGTACAAAGTTAATTCTTTTACTGCTCTCACTAGGTGATATGTTTTTGTTACATTTTCAGGGCATCTTGTTGATGAAAGAGAAACTAATAATAAGCGAAGTCGTGTATATCATGCTCTCTACTGACTTTGATTTGGTGTTCTGCTTTTTCAAAGCTTATCATAAGGCTAGATGTGAAGCCTCATTTTCCTGGGACTCATGTCTTTCAAATGGTGGCTACATAATGTGGACAGGTTTTCAAATGCCTTTTAATAAATGCAGTCAAAGCTCCCTCAAAACATTTAATTTTTGGTTTTTTCTCTTTAAGGTTTGGACCCCATGGAATCCCTGTGACCATATTTCCTAAAAGGGAATACAAGGATAAACCTGAAGCCATGCAGCTCCAAAGTAAACCATTCCAAGATGAGGCACAGGTGAAGTGTGAATCTAATGCTGCAGTCCCTGATGACTCTTCTCTCACGCAGCCATCAGAACCTAGCATAGCTAAAAGCCTATGGACTTCTAAACCACCTCCTCTCTTTCATGAGGGAGCGCCATATCCTCCTCCTTTGTTTATCAGGGACACGTATAACCAGTCAATACCTCAGCCTCCACCCCGGAAAATTAAGCGGCCCAAGCGTAAAATGTACAGGGAGGAACCCACTTCTATCATGAATGCTATCAAACTACGACCCCGGCAGGTCTTATGTGACAAGTGCAAAAACAGTGTTGTTGCAGAAAAAAAGGAAATAAAAAAAGGTGGCAATGCAAGTGACTCTTCAAAATACGAGGATAATAAAAAACGAAGAAATGAGAGTGTGACTACTGTGAATAAAAAACTTAAAACTGACCATAAAGTGGATGGAAAAAGCCAAAATGAAAGTCAGAAAAGGAATGCTGTGGTCAAGGTTTCAAATATTGCCCACAGCAGAAGCAGAGTAGTTAAAGTTTCCGCACAAGCAAATACTTCAAAAGCGCAGTTAAATACAAAAAAAGTTCTCCAGAGCAAAAACATGGATCATGCAAAAGCTCGGGAAGTCTTGAAAATGGCCAAAGAAAAGGCACAAAAGAAGCAGAGTGCAACCTCCTCTTCCAAAAATGCACATTCAAAGGTCCACTTCACACGGCGTCTTCAGAACACCAGCTCAGGTTCCCTCCCACCCCGATTGCGTTTAAAGCCACAAAGGTATCGGAATGAAGAAAATGACTCTTCTCTCAAGACAGGACTTGAGAAAATACGGAGTGGCAAGATGGCAACTAAGCCCCAGTCTCGCTGCTCCTCCACCCGCTCAGCAGGTGAGGCCCCTTCAGAAAATCAGAGCCCCTCAGAAGGCCCTGAAGAGGCCAGCAGTGAGGTTCAGGACACGAGTGAAGTGCATGTAACTGTTGATCAGGATGAACACCAGACATTGGGCAAAAGAGGCAGCAAAAGCAATATAACGGTTTACATGACCCTTAATCAAAAGAAATCTGACTCTTCCAGTGCATCAGTTTGTAGTAGTGATAGCACAGATGATTTGAAATCTACCAACTCTGAGTGTAGCTCTACTGAAAGCTTTGATTTTCCTCCAGGCAGCATGCATGCACCTTCCTCCTCCTCCTCTTCAAAGGAAGAGAAAAAGCTCAGTAATTCCTTGAAAACGGAAGTCTTTTCCAAAAACGTCTCTAAATGTGTCACACCAGATGGCAGGACCGTATGTGTAGGGGACATTGTTTGGGCCAAGATTTATGGCTTCCCTTGGTGGCCAGCCCGTATTCTTACCATAACTGTGAGCCGAAAAGATAATGGCCTTTTAGTTCGACAGGAGGCTCGTATCTCATGGTTTGGCTCCACAACAACATCTTTTCTTGCTCTTGCACAACTATCCCCCTTTTTAGAAAGCTTCCAGTTGCGCTTTAATAAGAAGAGAAAGGGTCTTTACCGCAAGGCCGTCACAGAGGCAGCTAAGGCTGCTAAGCAGCTGACTCCCGAAGTTCGGGCCCTGCTGACACAGTTTGAAACGTGAACATGGAAAGTAAGGTAGGCAAGAAATCTGGAGGCTCCACAAAATTCATAGCCTAGTTAGAGAACTACCATGAAGGACTTGCCAAGTCAGAAGTTGCACTCGGTTGACTGCTCTTTTTATACTAAAGTTGTTCCATTTGTAGCGGTTTCTTGACAGTTAAACAAATTGAACATGCAATCAAAATTAGCCTAAAGCGAGAACTTCAGTATTTTTAAGTGAGAATTTTTTTTAAAGAAAAAAAAAAACCTCCTCAAACACCCAATGCATAGGAGCCATAGCCTCAGCTGAAAGGCAGCTTATTTGCAGGGAATTTTTTAGTAGTTTCTACCCAGTATATAGTAGTTGCTGTGTGGCGAAGGGTTAACACAAGGGATGAAAGTAGTAGCTGTGACTTTTTTTTTTAGGTGGCCCATCAGGGAAGTGTAGAAATGTAAGCCTTGTCTAAATGGTCTTTAAAGATTATTTTAAATAGTCTCTAATATATTTGGTCTGGCCAGTTCGAATTGGTTCAAAGCAAGTTTAAACATCTTAAGGAGGCATGCTCCAATCCATATAGGCCAGTTTAAATATCATTAGAAGACTTGCTGAAATTTTTAAGGAAGAAGAATTCATGTAACTTAAAGACCAGATTAAATGGGGTTTTATCGTAGTGACCACTTAAACACTCAGCCTTTCTATGCACATGGGGGCACAAATATAACACTTCAGGGTCTGAGAAGCTGAGAGGGATGCCTGTAGCTCTAAGACAAAGCTGAGAAGTCGCTCAGTATTTGGGATCAAGGGCTGTTAATGCTGCATAGGTGTGAATCATAACTTCTGGTCTTTCTTCCTGAAGAAATCTTTCAGGCCATTTGCCTGGAGGTTTAGATTAAGAGAGGCTTTGTTTTGAATGTGTAAATAATTGATTGATGAAATTGGTCAGATTTTCTCCTGACTGGTTGTTCCTAAATTCTTAGGATACGTCCTAGTAAATTACACTTTGTGAATTGTCAGATGTGTAATTGTTGCATTTTGGATGTATCTAACTTCATTTTTTTTAATATTTCCGTTTAAGGTATCTGTTTGCAGGTCAGAAAATGAGAATATGTAATTGTGTAATGCTCTGAAATGTAAAAAAACAAACTGTAAATAAAATTGACTAAATCTGAATTATTTGTGTGTGTTTCTCAAAAAGCTTTGAAAAAAATCCAGGATGTTAGAGTACTTCATATGTATGCCGTATTTAGAGGACACCTTTTTAAAAACTAAATTGTCCTTTTTCACGCATTCTTAAAGATAACTGCTTGATGTAAAGTACTATTGGTATACTTCAGTCTTAATTTTGAGATTAAGCAATTATCTGTCCCTTTTGTTTCAAAACTAGCTCTGTAGAGGGCTTTCTGTAAAGTTTATAAAACTTCTCCCTTAATTAGATTTTGTTCTATATAATTTGAATAAAGACTGTGGATAATGTCACTTACACAGTGGGGAAATGTTTTCAGTTTTCTCCATCTATCAAAACCTAATCAGACCCACTCTCCACTGCTACTTCAGCTTTTCTTGCATGTCTTTTGCTCAATGTTGGGGCATTTTCATGCAACTGACTTTTTTTTTTTTTCTTCTAGTTTTGGTCCTTATCTGACCATGTGAATTACTCTCTCTTCTCCAACCCACTACTGTTTCAGCCTTGCAATACCTTGTGAAGAATCTCAACGTTCCTCCCAAAGCAGTTTTCATCCTGTTTTTTTTCATAATTGCCCATGTAGGCAACCATGACAGATGTAAAAATTTAAGCTTAGACTGAAATTAGACTTTAAACAGACATGAAAATGGGGATAAGGATTTAATCATCAAACCCTTAATCTTTCTAACTTCAGATTAAATTTTGTATGTTCATGACACTGTCTGGTCTTTCCAAAGCATTCAGTCTCTTTTTACCTTTTTAAATTATTCTGTTCTGTCCACAGAACTATTAGAAGTCTAAAGTGTCAAATACATGGCTGTTCAAATTTTCCTCAAGTTTACGGTCATCCATTAGGTGCTAATTAAGCTTCCAAATATACCAGCTTTACCTTGGCATTCTAACAGTTACCAAAACAACCCCACTGGTCAATGCTTTTTGAATGTGATAAACACACAATAAATTTCATAATGTGGAAAAAAAAAAATAATTGGAAAAATCCTGTTTCACTTCTGTGTATTCTTTCCTGCAAACAGAAACAGTTACTCTAAGTAAAGCTGTACTTTGTTACAAAAGCAGACTGCTTTTTGAAGTCAAGAACACACAACGTGGTTTAGATGCCTACGCTAGTTCCTTGACATTTAGAAGCTCAAACTGGTTATAAGTTAGTTCTGAGCCAAGTAGTGGTGAAATCAATATTTATGTTGTTAATTTTTCTTTAAAAGATCTGGAAGCTTTGTGCTCTTATCAATTTATATAAAGTTAGAATAGTATTAAAGCATACATAGTCAAAGTTTGCTCAGGTGTTCATGGTAAGATGGGAGAGCAACAACTATGAGAGGGGTTTCTAGATTGTTTCATGTTCAAAAGAACTGTTTATGAAAGGCATTTAAAGAGTCGTAGTTTTGATGTGTAATTGATCAGTCTTAAGAAGTCTTTCCTAAGTTTTATAGTGGATGTGCATTATCACTTCAGACTTAACAGGTCTCAAAACAAATAGAACAGCACCACGTTACATTAGCTTGAAAATACCCTGTTCGTACTCATCCATGATTTTCCTTTCACTCTGAAGTAGCTAACACTCTAGGTATATCTAAACAGACCTCACAGTGGAGAAAATGTTGGGCTTAATGTAAAGTCTGGTTACAGTAAGTAACGTTGGTTATGGCAGTATGAATGCTGCATGTAGATCAGCTTTGAAGACTTAGAAATAAGTTTAGTGCTGTTTTACCTACAAACCGTGAAAACCCTACACTTTTATGTGCCTATCTGCTCCCAGCAGTGCCTACACTTTGAGTGTGGACTACTGTTCTTGCAGTTGGGTACACATCTACCATCTCCGAGTTAGCCTGAGAGTTTAAATGACTTCTCAAATAACTCGTGACAGGAGCAGACCTGTACAAGTGTCATGATAGTGCATCTGTGTAATTAAGCTGTGCAACTGTTGCAAGCAACCTGTGTCTTGGGAAGACAAACATCAGTAGAAAGAGTTAGTTTTCTATTAGCTTAATATAATAAATTTCAAATTATGTCTTTTTGAATTAATGAAATTCCTCAGTGTAGTTGTTGAATATGTATGGTCTTTCAATTTAGGGGGAAGACATGACATGAGATGGTGAGTTTCTAGTACAAGCCTGCTTTTCCTTTGAAGATCTTTCACTTCAGTTAAAATGTTTGAGAGAGTAGTTATTCCAAAACTTATAAAGATTTCCTTTAACGGGAGTGTTTGAAGGTGTGATTGCTTCATGAGCAAATGTGAAATATTTGTATGTTTCTGAAGTGGAGTTCTACAGGAAACTGAACAAATATTTGTTATTTTTCTAATCAGAGTTGTAATTTTATGTCAACACTTAAATGAGATAATCACCTCTGATTATATGGTATTTTCTTTTAGACAGTGCTATCTTTAGTTTGAAACCTACATAACTAGCAGCTACCTCACCAGGAGGGGTGTGTTTAGTGGGGGTAATTTAGGTCAGCTGTGCAAGGTTGGGAAGTCTTATTTTTATCAGCATCTTGTAAAATGCCTTTTTTTTAACAGTAGTTTCTAAATGAGATTAGGTTTAAGAAATAGCACATCAATGGAAGTGAGGAAGGGGTGAGAGTTCCTTTTTGGCATTGCTAGCCTTAGGTTTGTTTCTAGTTAACTCTCTTGAGTCCTGAAACTGATTTCTGTTCATGTCTTCTATAAGCTCTTGCTAAAGTTGTCACAATAGAATAGAAACATGAATTTTGGAAAATAAATCTTAGTAGCTAGTCCTCAGTAGCATTATCATCTGTCCTCATACATGTTCTGTGAAGTACAGTGAAAAAATAGAGCTGCTGCCTTGGCTGAAGAATTCTGGAAAGGAGGAGGCTGACAATCAGTGAAAGGCTATTTCAGTTCATCTCTTTCTTTATGATTGTATTTTAATAAATGCCTACAGGAATAAGAAAATTCAGTCAATGCAGTGGGATCACTATGTTAACTTGTAGACAAAGACTGTGAACTGGAAGTTAAGTAGAATGAGCTCATGATTAAAAGGGCAGTAAGGTGACAGTATTTTGTGTCATAAGCCATTTGGTAAAAGTGTAGGTATGCTATTTAAAAACAAACTAGAAAGTGATCTGACGGTACAGAGTTTATAGTGGTTAAAAGCTGAGGTGCTTTCTGTTCTTATTTTCAGTTTACTTTTTAAGGGTATAAATAGAAAGGTCATAGGGAACCTGAAGGAAGAGAGGAACTTGGTGTAGTCAACTAGATGTGCTACTGGAAGGAGAGCTACAAGTTGGCAGTTTGAGAATAATACGTTACTCCACAAGTTCAGTAGAAGGGAGTAGTGCTCTCCTATTTTAGGGAGCCCGTAGGAGAATTTTGGTGAAACGTATGTTATTGTCCCACAGTCAACTGTTTGAACTTCATCTAGAATCTACTTCATGCTTGTGGAAATGGAGTGACTTGCTAAAGGATTATGTCAGTTTAAGCTGTGCTTATATTAAGTGTGTGTGTGTCTTTTTAGGAGAGGATATAGTAGCATACCTTTTGGGGATATAGACAGGCTATACTTGCAGTAATATAGTAAAATTATCCCTATAAATAAATAAAGTATCAATAACAACAGAGGTTTTGCATAATTAACTTCCTTAAAGGTTCTTCTGACGTGACTATAGTGATCAGAGATCATCCACGTTTAACATCAGGACAGGTAGGGGTCTGTAGCATTGAAAACTTTTGTAGTAGCTGTCAAGCTATCTGAAGATCCATTAGGTCCAAGCTTGTGAGGTGTGGATGTAAGTATTCAGCTTCAAATTACTCTTAATCTGTAATGAGAAGAACCTCTGTTTTGATACATGCCCTTAACAATTATGATGGCAAGTTCCTATTCAACATTTAAAACACCTCAACTGCTGTTCTTTGTGACAACTTCATATTTTAGTTTAAAAAGTTCCCTCCTACGGTGTCATCCTGTTAGTGTATTTATAGAGTATGGCCATTTAACTAGATAAAATAAGATCTCCTTGTAAGATGGCTTTTCTATTCCCTGCTCATCTTACTGGCATTTCTGTGCAGCTGTTGTAGTTTGAACTCATCTTTCTCTGACATTGGTGTCAAGAACTGTTTATGATCATTTAGACAGGGTTTTACAAAACTCCTATCTAATGGCAGTGATTTCTTCCCTAAGTCAGAAATATCTCTGATTATTGGTTTTTGATTGTTAGATCCTAATAGCAGTTTATGATTTCCTATGATTTACTCATACATTTCAGTCTTTCTTCTGTAATACCTGGGATGTGTATACCAATCCAGACTGTAATTTAGATTAATTTGTGAATTTTTTTCTTAAATTACATCATGACACAACTGCCCTTCTGTGAACAGAAGGCAAAATAGCAGTTTTGAGGCATGGCTGTGGAGACAGTGATTTGGTGACTGGCTTGCTGTCATGCTATTTTCCCTGCATGGTTTTGTTGTTGCTACCTGATTCAGCAGTGGGAGATAACTCTCCCTGGGGCAGCACTGGCAACAGGTACTTGTTGCTGAAGGAAACTCAGATCCATGGCCCCTTTTTTTTCCCCAAGAAAAAGCAATCAGTGTTCTTGGCATGAGGTGTAGGGTAAGCAGCAGCATGGAAAATGAGTGTCACCAATAAGACCAGGGCTTTTATACCTTAGAAGACTTAAGCCACCTTGTACATCCAATAAGGGAGGCAAATGGGTGTAAGAGCTGGTCTTGTGTGCCTGCATAACCTTCCCAGATAGTTTCTGTACGCACGGGGCTGAAAACTGTGATTTCCTGTGCTTGTGGCGATGGACATGTATAGTCTTTGATGTTCTCTACCTACCTACCCATGGTCCAAGGGGATAATGTTAACAACACAGGCTGCAGGTATAAGTTGGCGCAGGATCCCCTGTTACAAATTTAAATTCAGGGTTTGCTCATTCAATGCATGAAGAAAAACGGATCTGTGGGATTCATTTGGGCTACATCTTTGAGAAGTTATTTTCAAAATCGGGACCATGCATATTTTGAACAACTGGAATGCAGTTTATATGCCAATGATTTTATTCCTCAGACCAGAGAAGGAAGAAAGGACTATTGGATATTTGAGGTCTGCAAATACCTGCAGGGTAGGTGCAGAGGCAAAGTGGTTCTGTTTGGTTGCAACTAGGACAAGAAATAATATTTAAAATTATAAGACGGGAGTTAAGATTAGGCACTAGAAAATTTATTCCAGTTGTTATAGTGAAAACCTAGGTGTTGTTTGGAGAGTTGCATAGTTTTTGTAATTAAAAGTTTTTAAAAACAATAGAATAGGCTAACTTCTGTCAAGAATGGGTTAAATTCATCCTGCATTTGGGTGTGGGATAGAATAGATGATCTATCCTGACCCCATTTTATTACTAACAACTCTGATTTTGGAAAAACAGAATCTTTGTAGAAATATGTAGATTCTGCCTCATGCGTCCTGTTCCCAGTCATGCAGGAATCACGCTTGGTATAATGGAATTATGGCCTTCTAACAGTAGAGTCTGAGCTTCCAGTTCAGGAGAGCCGCACTGCATCTCCTGCCAGGGGCCTCTTCTATGCAAAATCATGTTTGGGTGACATCATTTATATAACATGTCAACTTTAAATTAGGGTGTTCTTTTTTTTTGTTTTAAATAGGTCTAGGTCGGTTTTCATGTTTGCTTACTAGTGGTTTTGATGTCAAATATGTAATACGAATAAGAAATATTCTTATACGTGCCAGCCATGTGCTATGAATCTATGATTTGGAAGGCAAGCTGCGTTCTCACTAGCTTGTTACCATCACTAAAAGATTCTGTAACAGAAACGCAGAATAATTCTGGTGACAGAATTGTTCTTGCCTGTTTTTAACAAGTGAATAAAGAGGAAGAGAGTACTTGCTTTGTCATTAAGGTAAGCAGATAGAATTCCAAGAAAATATTTACTTAAATACTAATTTTGCATCATTTTTTATTTAGTAACATTTAGGATTTTTGTTTGGCTTTAGGAAACACTAGTGTTTAATTGTCCTTCTGCAGTGGTTCAGAATTTTAAAGCATGTGGTGCCAGTTTTGATAATTAGTAGCTCTGGTGAAAAGGAACTGAATCCATAAGAACTGGATTTTTCAAGGACATTTAGTTAGGGTTAGAATCTCAAGCTGCTCTGTATGACCTGATTAAATGCTTCAGTGGACACATCATATCTGTATGAATGGCATTTCATAAATAATTGTGGACTGTTTCATGTCATCTGGTTCTTTAGTCATCTAAAGTCATCTTGATACTGATTTTAGTAAGGGGCATATCATGTCAGCTTTTCTTCAGATGTCACCACTAAAGTCAGCCCTAAAATCAGTTAGTACTTCATACAGGAACGCAGATGAATGTGGTAAGGATGCGTCTTTATGTTTGCTAGTACTAGGAATGGTCTAGTTAGTTTTGCTGTTCTGTTGGTTACATGTGGAACCTCGATTGGAAGGTGATTAACAACAAAGTTGTCTTCTGGCCATCTGTAGTGGTTTTTTAGTAGGTAGAGATTTTGATTCTGACACACAAACTTTTTTTGTTTTGGTAAAAATACTAAAAAATGTGTTTGCTAGTGGTTGTGGCAGAAGTCTGAGCAGTAGGAGAAGGAAATTATCAGGTTACTCTTACTGGTTTCATGATGCTCATTTAACTTGGATGTCATGAAAGACATTGGGAATATCTTTGTGAAAGCTCCCAAATCACTCCTGATTCCTGAGACCTCCAAGAAAAACAAGAGAGAGAAGGCTTAGTACTAAAAATATCGCCCGCCCTCTACCTTTGCTTCCAAAAAAAGAAGAAAAGCAAACCTGTTTTCCTGTATTGTGCTAGGGAAAATAACAAACCAAACCCTTTCTCCCTACAAGTTGCTGTTAAAAATCATAGCTGAAGATTTTGAACATTGAATATTTTTTGGTTGGAGTATCATATTAGCAATATTTGATTATTTTTGGGGAAAAAAATCTTTCCTTGAGATTTTTCAAGTGTTGAGGGATTTAGGGACCTGATCTTTTCTGATTCTTATTTACATGAAAAAGCTGGTTTTGGCTGAGTTTTAGAAATTCTTGATACTGTGTTATATATATATATTTCAGGGAATTAGCATGCAAACTAAAGAATGTTACGGCTCTTGATTTTCCCTGTAGTTGAGGCCCTGCTCAAGTTGAAGATTGTCTTGGGCTGTAGAGCAAGGCAAAAGTTCTGCTTGATTTTTAGTAATTCATCATCTGGAAGAGAAGCCTATTTTAACTCTTCCTAACTAGTTAAAATTTGAATCTGTAGCAGTAAAATAACATGTGCTGTTTCTTCTGTTAAAGTAGTTTTGCATGTAGACAAAGTATTAGCCCCCTAAAGAAGTTGCATATATGTTACTGTAACTATTTAAATTTGGGCTCGTTACTGTAAGAGCTAGGTATTTTCTTCAGAGTTTGTGATTGGAGATACTGCTATTTTTACTTTCCCTGTCCTTCTGGGCTGCCTTCTCTTCCTCTTGATGGCTGCCTGTTTTCTGCTGTCTTTCTGCTTTTCCTTTGAAGAGAAAACCAAATTCTTTCAAAGGCAATGCTTTTCTTTGGACATTAGTGAATCAGCAGGATTGTGAAGATTTTCACATTAAAAAAATCAGAATCCACATCACAGTGATGACTCCCAGGAAAAAGGCTGTGTAAAACGCAGTTGAGTTGGGGCAGACATTCACAACATCAGTGGTGAAAGGCCATAAGCCGCATCAGTGCTTGTCCTAATACACATGCACGTTTATTACTGGTGGTAATTTTTATGATGACTCCATAGTCTCCAGCATTTGAACGAAACTGCTTCAAAACAGAGTCCAGACTGCTGTGAGCATACTGTACATCAGTGGAGAGCCGTACCCTCAGAATTAGGCTTTGTTATCACTCGCCTACAAATCATGGATTACACGATAAAGTGAATTAACTCACTGAATGACTGATAAAACAGACAACTTGCTGCGTTCACAAGGGTCGGGGAATTTAATGACATGGATATTGAGCCGACGCAGGCGGCTTGCAAGTGTGGACGTGCTGTCTGTGAGGACCCAGGGACACTTCATCCTTTGTGGCAACTCTGCTCTTTGTACCTTTTGTTCTCTGGGTTGCCAGCCCCTGCTCCGCATGGTTCACACCAGGGAAATCTGCAGGGTAAGAGACGTTCCTCCACAATACAAGGAGAATAAGATATGTGACTGCACGTGTGTGGCTTTATTTTTCAGTCACTGTGTCTCAGAAGCCTGATCTTGTATACTCCTTCCTTAAACCTTTTCTATACTAAACACTGCTATTGATCCAAATAAAATGATGTAAAACCAATTATATTTTAACTGGGCAGATCAGACATCCCCTAATCAGTTTTCATACGTTATAGCAATCCAGCCCAAGGTTATTTCTCACTGTTCTGGGCTACATCCACATGCAGCACTCTGAAGTCAGCTTCACTGTGACAATACAAAGGTTCCCATACAAAATATTTCATGTTCATTAATTTTGCCAAACATGCAGGTAACAAGTGTATGGTTAGTATATATTGGCATGGCGAGATTCTGCGGTAGTTGAATGCACTCTCTTAAAATTAATAAACCTTTATTTTTCTAATCTACTTTTTACCCTGGATTTTTGCCTCCGAATCATAGCATCTACGAGAGCAACTGGTCCATTTGGTCTTTCGCCTTCTGTTGTCTCAGTTTTCTTCCATCCTATAATCACTTCAACAAAGATTATAATGTGACTGGCAAGGATTTGAATTTCAGTTTGAAGACTGTGAGCGACCAAATGGGAACAGTTTATAATACTTTTAATAAAGAATGAGAAGCAAAATAGAAAGAAACTCCAATATACTCCACAACTGTGACTCATCTGCTTCTCTTTTAAGCAAATTTAATTACTATAATAAAGAAATTCTTGGTAGTTTGACCATAAAGAACGCAGTTCATACACACAGTTTTGTGTGTGGATACAAAGCCAAAAGAAGGTACAATTTCACCTTTATGGTTTTTAGCTGAAGGGGAAACCTGGTGTGTCATTTGAGGCATGGCCTAAAAAGGGGAGAAATAGCTGGTGGGTTTCACATTTTAGAAAGCAAGACAAATTTAAGACGTGGAAGAAAGTAATGATTAACCGGACTTGGCTACCAGTTTATTGTCACAATAGCAAGTTGTCTGCCTCGCTGTGACACGTGTTTGCATTTCTCAGTATATGAAAAAATCTGGTTTTTCACAGGCTGCATTGCACGATGGATGTAATGCTATCAATATTGAATAGATAGTGCCCTAAGTTTGCTTTTTTTACTCTAAAATACAGAAAGGTCATGGTCACCATGAATTATGATCCATTGCTTCATTTTTCACTTATTCTAGGTAGTTACTTTGTCCAGCAAAATGTCGTAGTATCACTCTGGCTTTGAGCACCAAGTTCTTCAGTGGGCAGTACAGTGTTTGCATAGGTGTTTGTACAGGTAGATACTTTGTTTTGCTGTCTGCTAGTTTGTTTGCTACATTATGTGTAATTTCCCTTTAACTCTGCTGGTAAAGTCCAGTTCAAGCTCAAAAAAGTTGATACCTGATTTTTCTGTGAGCTTTTAGCATCTTTTCATGGTGTGCTGTTTTCTGGAAAGCAAAAGCAGTACACCCAGTAAGAATTCAGGCAGGCAAGGAGGTTGTTTTATCTTTTAAACCTTCGTCAATTCTTTACTCCTGTTAACTGGATTTTTTCTACCATAGGTCTCAACAAATGGCAGCATTTTACATCAGACTGACGAGTCCTGCTGCTCCTTTACAGTGTCTGACAGACCACTGTGGATTCAGGTTGGGGGCACTGAAGTTATCAGTGAATTTGGCAGGTCTGTCTGGTTTAAGCCCTGCCTTAAGTGAAGGGTGCACTATGCTATCAACTAATCATATGCAAAGCAGGTTAGGACAGAGGTAATGAGCTACCTGTTATTTTATTTCCCTCTTCTATTTGAACACTTCAGATACAGCTGTTCTCCCTGACCTAATCTGATGTCAGGATTGTTATCTATTTTATTGAAAAGATCCACACTGTTTCTCTTTAGGGCTTGTGTCCTGAAGTTTGCATCATGTGATCAGATTAAATAACTTGACAGGTATAATGTAAAGGTTAAAAAAAAAAAAAAAAAAGATTTTTGTCTCCTAAACCAACAATCCTCAAACATCTTTGTTGTGTGGATTACGTCTAGGATGTACCTTGTGGGCAGTTCATCTGCTGCTTGTGACTGTAGGCACAGCTTCCTGCCTGGGCTGATGTGTAAAAGTAAAATCAGGAAAGACTTTAGTAACGTTTTAGTTTTTTAAAGAAGCTTAGTACCTAAAACAAGATAAAAAATTGAAAACATGAGCAGGAAGATCTCAGTGAGAAACTCGCAGATGACATACGGGCCAGAGTTGGGGAGCCACTCTTCTAGGAAAATGAAGTTTGTTTTCTTTGTTCTTTTTTTTTTTCTTTTCCAAAGCCCTGATCTGAGGCAGTAACACTTAACAAGCATGCTTAACTTCCAGTGCATGCCTAAGTTTGTAAGGAAATTTAAGGTACATGTTTAAAGCCAAGCAGATACTGAACATTATTGGGAATTCTAGCCCAAATATGTGTTTACTACTTAGATCTGTCATGGATGTATGCATGTCTCTTGTATCTTTTTTTGACATGGAGAGGAAATAGGGCAGTGAGGAGAACATATGTTGCTGTAAAGGGAGCTTGATTTACATGAAGAAGTCATGATTTTTACTTTATTAATATTAAAAAGTTGGATCCAGTACTATATTATTGCATTAGGTCTGAGATTAGATATTTGATATCCATTGGTTTCATATTATATAAATTTGAGATTTGCTGCTGGTAAAACAGAAGACTGGACTATATTAGAGGATAAGACTAGTAATGTTTCTGGAGTCCCTGGTGATGGCGTGTAAATGTTGGTGGGGGAAGTGAAGCTCCTGGTGTTTGCTCAAGCTGTTCTGGGATCTCTCGACGGTAAGAATTAGAGAGTGAAAGAGAGCTGTAGGTGCTGCCTTGGGCAGGAACACGAGTGCCAGGTTTGCAATGAGCAGACTTTGCCAAGTATTGATTCTGAAAATCACTGCAACTGCATCGGTTGCTAAGTTGGTAGATGGGGTGTGAGAAGGAAAACTCCCTGTCATCAGAATGAGGGAACACCCGTGTTAGAGTGAACTGGCCATTTCCTTAGACCTGGTAATAGTTGTATGCCTGCTAAGATAACAGAACCAAATTCTTGTCTTATTCATTCCTTTGTAGATTACAAAAGTTTGCTGGCTAGTAATAGTGTTCCTGAGGCTTGAATGTGGAAGTGCGGGTGTTGGGACATACTGGCTGAACAGTCATCCAACTTTTTGTGGGATTTTTGATATTTCTGAGTAGATCTGGTTCTCTGACATACTATAAAAGCTTCTCTTTGCAAGACTTCATGGACACATGATACTAATTTAATATTAATCTTATTTTGGATAATTTCTTATTGGTCATATGCTTTAATACCCAATATTGGTTGTTTTGCAGCCTGGAATACTGTGGGTTTTAGTTACCTGCACCAACAGTAAGTACTATTGAACACAGTGGAACTTTGCCTAGCATTCTTGTCTTTGCAGAGGCTCTGCAGGTTTATTTCTTGCATATTGGACTGGTTCATAGCTAAAATAGGTTTAATTGTATATAATTTCTGAGTATCATACCCAAATGAGGACACAGTAGATATTGGAATGAATGACTGCTAGTCTACTGTCAGCATATAGCAGCCCAGTGCATTTTTGCCTGGATCTGTTAAATTTCATAATTAGCCCTCATTGCTTCTGTTTCAACTTTCCAAAATTTCCTTCCTATTTTAATTCTACTGCATTGTATAGGATATAAAATGAATTATTTTTATGTGTTTTATGTTGTCATTTTGTGGCACAGTGAGCAACTGAGCAATTGAGAAACTCCATAGTTATCCCCTTTGTCTTCCCTGCTTCCTCCTGTGGTAGGACCATTTTCACAAACTCCTCTCTCCTACTTCTCATTTTATATATTTCTTTTGGATAGTATTCAGAAGAGTTGTCTGTTTAGGAAGAACTTTAGGATTTTCCACTCCATGCTGTGAGTCTTTTTTAAAATTCAGTTGTGTTATTCACAATGCTGTTGTCAGTACCAAAAAATGTATACATGCCTCTCAAATAATGCTAGCAGTCAAAAGCTCAACAGAATGGTAAAAGAAACCAACAAGACTGGCCTGTTGGAACCTTTTTTGTTCTCCTGTGTGTTTTTTTGAGCGAAGGGATCGGAGCAGATGATCTCCAGAGGTCTCCTCCAGTTTAGGTTATTCTAGGATAATGTTTTCTCCACGCTACACGAGAGGCCGGTCAGTGCAGACTGTGCTGACTCTGCACTACCCTCAATGGTTACTGACCGGTGGTGGTCTCATGCAGGAGTTGTTACTTGGACTGCTTCTATCTGCTTTATCATAATTTTATTTCAGTTCTGTGGAGCAAATGGGAAAACATAAGCAATAATGGAAAAGAAACATGATTAGCAGGTTTATACTTCAGTGCTCCCATGCACACTTAGGTCTTGCATTCAGATGGCATTACAGTGTCAGATTTAGCTTTGTGTTGTGAACTACACATCGTTGTATAGACTTTGTATATTAATCTCCCTCCTTCGTTAGCTATCTTTAAACATCTCTAAAAATTGAAATTCTCTCTGGATGCTGAAACGGGGTGAGATACAACATAGATTGGTACAGTAGCTCCTCTTAAAACTCCAGTCAACTGAGGAGTTTGTTCACTTGTGTATGTCTTGTGAAAATGTAAATTTTTTTTTTTTTTTGTCTTCTGCACACAATGCACAAAGCAGGTGAACTGGTAACCTTTCTGGCCACCTCAGATTTTGCTTACCTACTTTTGCAATATATACTGGAAGACATTTAACCATTTTCCCTTTCTCTCCCCTTTTCAGCTCAGAGACACTAGTCAACTGCTGTTTTTATGGAACCTCACTACACTGCCACGAAGAGCACCAGCTCATCAGGACTGAAAGAAATCTGAGACTGAATTGTCCTATTTTTCCTCTGATATCTTCACCAAGTAGTAAACATTTTTTGAAGGGGAAAGGGAGTAAATATGTTAAAGCTCCCCCTTGCACCCTGTTAGGGCACCTGTACCTAATGTACATTTTCTTTAAAATTTAAAAAGATGTTAGGAAATATTTTATAAAACTTTTTTGCAATAATTGACGCATGAAATTATTAAAGACTATATGACACTTACATGCAAGGAACCACTTGAATTATTAGTATGAAGAATCACTGCAAATAACTGGGTTTTTTTGTAATGTGACAGTCACGTTTGTATGTTTTGATAGGTGCCAGTGATGGAGCCAATTGCCTGGGAAGTTGACTGTAACTTTTGAACTTTTATTTTAACTCTTAACTTTAGCATTGCAATTTTCCATTCTATGAGGCTTAGTTAGTATTTAGTGCAGGTGTTAGCAGAGCTGTGATCTGTGATCAAAAGCATGTCCGAAACCAATTGTATTGTAAAATATGAACAGTCCTGCTATATGAGACCAATATTTCCCATAGAGGTGATGGAAAGGACAGTGACCACAACTCCATGTATCTCTTATTATGGGAAAGCTCCTTCTGTGTGAATATGGTTGCATTTTATTTATGCTATTGTAACACTTAGGGAATTGAGGATTGTGGAATAACGTTAAGAAGGGCTACAACACAGAGAGCAGCGTTTTGCTTATAATACTATAACAAGATGGGAGTCATGAATGGAGAGTGATTAAATGGAATGGCATTTCTATTGCAAATCATGTGTTAATTTTTCCTTTTGACATAAATATTTTTCAGATAGGTAACTAGTAGAGCAAAGGTTTTATTAGTGTTTCTGATGGTTGTTGATCTGAGTTGCATTGACTTCTTTGAATAGCTGTAAATCAAAAAAAAGAAACCCAGTGGGCTTTATCCATTTTATTCCCCTCCCCCAAAGGTGTTTGGTAAGACTTATTTCAGTAGAGCTTGTGAATGCTGGACACGCTGCTGAAATATTGAGTTATTAATTATTAATTTATTTGTCACTAATTATTTGACATTGTGTGCACACTTTCTCAGCAGTATCATTTCTTACAAAGTGCTTAGCAGGGGATTTATTATGTAACCTGAGAAAATAAGTATTTGTTTTGAAGAAATGAAAATGTGCACATAATCTACTAGTCAAATTTTTGTTTCTATAGAAGTGAAAAGACTTGTAGTAAACTCTTTTCCTCCTTACTAATATTCTGATTTGATTGGAGAAAATAGAGTGTCTTTGTCTAGATCATTTAAAAACTGAGATACCTTTCTGAGAGGCATCTGTATCAGCACAAAGGCAGTTTCACAGCCTTCGTGTATGGAGCCTGAATTAATCACATAGAATTTGAAGTTAGGACAACTCTATCGTTTGGCTTTGATATTGGCACCAGGTTTATACTTGTTAAACAATCGGAGAGCGGGGAAGTGAGAGGCTGGGACAGGCATCCAAATCCAGGATAGGCCTATCAGTGATACACGCATACTGAGGCAGTTCATGCTTCGTGCTGGCTCAGTTTATATTTTTCAGAGGTAAATTCCTTATTTACACCAGAAATTGAATACTTACTGCCCAATTATTAAAAACTAGCTGTATAATGCTGTACAGTAGGTTCAATTTGTGCCATTTTTTCATAATAAACTACAAATACTTTTTTAAATTTGAGATTAATCTTTGTTCTACAC
The DNA here is from genome assembly GCF_031877795.1 of Strix aluco. Classification (NCBI taxonomy): domain Eukaryota; kingdom Metazoa; phylum Chordata; class Aves; order Strigiformes; family Strigidae; genus Strix; species Strix aluco. The sequence goes on along the minus strand of NC_133943.1, from coordinate 13,039,650 downwards.
TGCTTTTTGTTTTTTACCAGTTGAAGAGGATCAGCAGTCTGGTCCTGTTTGTGACCTGAGATTTGACTACAATTTAGAAAAATTAAGACATGCAATTTGAGGAAAGGGGGAGCGATTTGATGCGTGCATGTGCTAGCCTTTCACCTCCAGAAACCAAACCCCGATTGTATTGACAATGAATGAGGGTCTTGGCCTAATAAATTACATTTTTACCCACACAGACAAAAAAATCTAAACAAAAAAGAAGCCACCAAACAACATGGCACAAAACAGTTTCTGCTCAGGAAAAAGGCCCAGGACTGTAATAGCAGGGTTATTGCACATTGGATTGAAAACTGATTGATGTTGTAAGTAGAAGCCAGTAGTGCCTGCCTGTGTGACATCTGACTCGTAACCAGTGCTCTTATTTCCTCACCTTCGTGAGCACTTGTACACAGCAGCTGAAATAGAAAAAATACACTTAAGAGAGATGCAGGTCTCTGCATTGGAGAATATGGGTATATAAGCAAATAGCATAAAAATAGACAAGGTAGCTAACTGTATTTGCGTTTGTTTTCACAGAAAGTATTGCAGCCATTTTGTTTGAAAGCAGATTTTCATTTTGAAATGAAATTGTCAGGGATATTCTAATGTTAGAGAATTACAGTAATGTATTGCTTTTCACTTTTTTGCTTTAGTTGCTTAATATTTAAGCTTTGCTCCGTGCTACCTTCTTGTCTGTATATTGAATGGTCACTATGCCTCTTTCATTTTGTAGACTTGAATGAGGAAAATATGATTCACCCTTTAAGGTTTGCTGAGAAGTAAATGATAAAGAATGTTGTGTAACATTTATTCAAATAAAGCCTTGATTTTTTTCAGTGCTCTTTTAAAGGGAAATAACGTTGAATAATGTTTTGATGTCTTAACTTTCTTCTTTTATTAGTCCTTGTCCCAAAAGCCTTTGGTTTATGTTAAAATTTTTTTTCTGAATTAAACAAAGATTAAATGGAGGTTACTAGTCCACTGTTGGAAGTCTATCATGTGGACAAGTCTCTATCCAACCTTACCTTTCACCATGTGGCTAAAAGATACTGAGCCATGCTCAACCAGCCGGATGCTTCCCACAAGCAATAGGGAAAAACTTTTCATTTTCTTGTGTAATTAGCAAGAAAAGATTATGTGTACATTGTAGAGACAGATACAAAGAAGCCCTGATGGCTCTGTTCCATGGCTGCGACTGAGACACACTAAGTCCTGGTTAAAGGAGGAAGGTGGATGTCATGGGAAGAGGTTGCTGCCCCTTGCAGACGTGATTCCAGCGCAGTTGGTGAGTGCCGAGCGAGCTGCAGAGCTGGGGGCCAGCTCAGGGCTGGGCAGAGCAAATCTCACTGCGAGCAGACGAGGTCTGTGCTGTTGCAGCAGCAGCAAGGCACAAAGCAGCTGAAGCACAGAACAAGTGCTGGGCCTTTGAATACCTGTGTGCTGCCTGCTGATCTTTTATTTGGCTGGTTTTTACTGCAGTACTAACAGTTTCAGACAAGTCTGGCCATTGCAGGTAAGTGTAATTGGGTATTTATCCATTTAGGGAAGAAATGCCTTGTACTGAGTTGCGTTATTGTGCCATGGTGCCCTGTTGGAGAGGGAACAAGTTGTGCTGTAACGGCTCACTCGTGTACCAGAGCTCTCCATCACTCACACTGTCATCAGAGGTGGGCCACATCGGCAAATATTTCTTCAAATGGCAGAATCTGTAGAGTTGCAGTCTCCCATTAAATCAAAGGTAGCATTTGTACAGATTTTTTTCCACTTGCATTTTTATTACTGTAAAGAAAAGATGCCCTAATTTTAGTTGAGCTTCTACGTTAAACAAAAAATAAGCTGCTCAGTTAAATTAGGTTTCTAGAAGTTCTTATTTCAAGGAAGCATTATTTTTTTTATGGCACACAGTATGCCAGGAGCTGATGGCTGATACAGAGCTACTAACCCTTTTGTAAGTAAGGTGTTTGTTGCAGTGACCTGTTGTCGATAGTAAGAAGTCTTTCCCAAAAACTGAATTAACTTCTGGAGTGAAGTGATCATGTGCATGTACACTGTCTGTAGTGACTGTTGTTTGGCCCTGGGCCTCTATGATGCTTTTGAAACCAGTTGGTGCCTCCTGTTAACTGTGAGCGAACGTTCACATCTGTCTGCTTGGAGCAGAGCTCCAACATACGTGTTTTTCTTTTTCTTCACGGGGTTGTTTCTTATTCTGTCCAGATTACAGGAACTCCCATCCTCTTTCTCTCGATATTCATCATTCTTGTGGCAGTTTCTCTTGAATTGGTTATCCTCATTAGGCTGTGGTGGAGAGGGGAAATCCTGCTGAAATGTAATTGCTCACTAATGGCTTTTCCTTTGTGACATTGTGTTGGTAGCGTCTCGCTGTGGGAGTCTGCTGCATTTGCTGCGTGACTGTGAAGCCCACAAGAGAGGTTAGCCAGACAGATTTCAGAGTTCTGCAATTACTCCATTGATTAATCTTCACTCCAGTAGTTCGGTGACAAAAGTATAAAAGTAACCCAACCTTCAGCGATGAAGCCAGTCCTACACAATGCTGCTCAGTTATAGTGTTTACTGCTGCCCTGAAGCATCAAAAGGGTGATACTTAATGAGGGCAAAAGTGCATGGAGCAGCTGCTCGGTGCAGCTCCTGGCGCAGGAGGGTTTTGTGATAGCTTGCCAGCTAAAATGGGAGGGATCGGTACAGAGAAGTAAGATTTCTTTTAGGGCAAGACCAATGGGTGGATTTCTTAAGGAAATCAGGTAGATCAGTAACAGATGATGTAGTAAATTCAGACACTGTCACATACGCGTTATTTTTAAGCATTATGTAGTGAGGAGTGCAGTGTGAGGGTGCAAGCAGTTGCCTGCCTGAAGCCTCACCTGCGGCTGAGGAAATCACTTGAGGGATACTCTCACGTTACCTTTGTGCTCCCTGGCTAATCTCTCTGAGTGACAGTATCCTCCAAGGCTGCTAAGAGTGTAAGGGGCTGCTGAGATGGGCATGGTGAAGCCCTTCTCATGCTTTTGCTCTTGCTGGGAAGTTGGGACGGCCACCAGTCTGGAACGATTCTCTGACGCGTGAGGTGTGGTTGTATGTTGTGAGGAGCAGCCGTGGCATGGCAGAGAACCAGAGCCGTTTTGAAAAGCAGCTCATCCCTCCGCTCAACGAAAGGTAAAGCAATGCTCAAATTGCTAAATGCTAACGAGTGTGCAAAGAGACTGTCAGCAGCACAAGGCAGCAGTACCAGCAGGCCTCTAAGCAACTGCCGGGGCAGAAAGAAGCCAGTGTGCGCCTGGCCTTGGTATCAACTGCCGCTCACTGTTGTCATTTCTTTTCTCTTGCTCACTTGTCCTTGCTCAAGTCTTCGTAGGTGGATTTGTCATTCTCCCTCTTCATGCAGGGAGGGTGAGTGGAGTCAGGGCTTTCCGAAGGCGGTGTGCGGTGAGCTTCAGCGTGTGCTTCAGGGTGTCAGTAGGAAAAGGATCATGTTGTTTGCTGGTTCATACAGTGCTGGCAGCTGGTTTTTATTTGCATTCTGTAGCCTGTTTTTATGATTCTACTCCTGCTTTTCCCTTGAGTGTTTCTGTGGTCTTTATTTTTCCTCCCTTGCTGGGTTTGGAGCACAAGCCATGGGCACTCCATGCTGGGCAGGCTGAACACCCCTGCAGATGTTTTTGGGGTGTTCTGAATTTGGGCTAAATATTCAGAGCCCAGGAGGGGTAGTTCTAATTTTGAAATCCAGATATTCAGCTAAGAGCTCTGCATCTTAAGAGCTTAGGGACTCGAATTTCCAAATGTGGTTGTATTGGTCATTAAATATTAAACTAAGGCTGTGCCTGCTGGAGGGCTCATTCAAACATTGAAGCACTCAGAGCCCTCAGAGGAAGGGGCTGGGGGCTGCAAAGTGTAAAAGGATGAATACTGGACCATGCCAAATATAAGATCCCAGAAATACTAATACTGCACAGATAGATAAGGATAATCTTGTGATTCACTCAGTTTGCTCTGTTTGCCTTTAGAAAGACAACACTGTGAATGCGCTGTGAGAACAGGGGCCGGGGTAGCCGTACGTTGTACGCCTTTTCGTTAATACTGCAAAATCATATCAGAAGCCATCGATCCTATCTTGGCTTAGTAAACTTGCTGCTGGCAGCAAGTACCATGGCCTCAGCTGTATTTGAGCGTGGAGCAGGGACACACAAGTACATTTGGGCACAGAGAGAACTGTCACTTCAAGGGCAGGTTAGGGGCTGTAGCTGTAGGCAGTAAATCCATCAGCTTCCAGCCTCCTCCTTTCCCAAATTTTCCAAATACTGCAATTCCTCCTTCCTCAGGTAGAAAAGTGCCCCACAATGGAGCAGCACAGCCAAATGAGCTAATGGAAATGTGTCAGTCTTCACTGAGATAAAGAAAGATGCACTTGTGAGAAGCTGTGCTCAAATGCAATTAGGCAAGCAGAGCCCACAGCCCCGCTGCCTCTCCAGGGGCCCGTTTTATCGCTTGGCACTCGCCAGCACCACTCCAGGAATACATTTAGGAAGCTATTCCAGCAGCCAGGCACACAGCTACCGCCTAGACTAGATAATACCATTTCCCCCCCCCTTCCTGACATCTCACTTCACCGATGCATCAGTCTGCGGGGAGGGTGTAGCTCAGGAACACCTGCGCTGCTGTGCTCGGGGATGGCCAGGGCCAGGCCGCATTTCACATGCCAGGGCTAGAAACAACAGAAAAAAACCTGCCAGCCAGTCTGTGTTTATCCCAGATGAATGGGCACAACTAATGCCTCAGCACTTAAAGTCTCATTTACTGTGGCTGGTGGAGGGTCACGTTCTTGGTCGGCAGCCACGGGGAACCCACACTTGTGCACCCAGAGACCAGTGCCTGCCCAGTCACTGCAGGGAGCTGATGGATGCGGTGTCGGCAGTACTGGGAGCCAGGAGCAGAGTGTCGGTCTCAGTCAGATTAGGAAAGGCAAACCTGTATCTGCTGCGTCCGCTTGGGGAATATCAGCTTTGTAAATCACCTTCTCAAGAACCAGCAGATGAGGAATGGGCAGCTATGGGGACTCCGGGCTGGAGTTGTAGCTGCAGATGGTGAAGTTTCCAACTGGGGGGGATTACCACTGAACATGCAGAATCCTAAAAATGTGGTTAATAGTTTTCAGTTGGTTTAGGACCTTTAATCTATAAAGGCCTTTGCTTTGTCAGGGTAGGCTGTAATAGCTCTGGCTTAATGCCACAGCAGCCAAGAGCCTGCCAATTTACTGTGCCTTAGCAGACAAACGGGCTGACCAGAGCCTCTGCCGATAAAAGATACTCCCCAGCAATTACATCCTTTCGAGCAGGAGGCCGCACAGGTTTAAAAAAAATTAAGCTGCTGAACAAGAAAATGCTGGGATTCTTCCAAACAGGGAAAGCTTGTGAATGAGAAATGTATTAATGCTGCACATTAAATGTGCCCCTACACATCTTTACCTACTGTTAAAAAGAGGTGGCACTTTGATATAATTGGTTCTTGGCTGCAGCAGCAGGCAACAGAGCTTTGCTGTTGCTATAATCCCTTGGGAATAACACAGCTAATTAAAGCCTAGGAACTGGTGACCAGCGGCTTCTCCTTTCTCTCCAGCTATGTCTGTGCTAATCAGAGGTAGGTAGATCTCAAGGAATTTTTGTGCTGAAATTTGCTAATCAGGGAAGGAAAGATTCAGCTTCAAAACTTGGTGCTTTATCACATCCTAAATATCCCAACGCGACAAGCTGAAAGAGATTTCAGATCCCTGCTTAATAGCTGGGCAGGAGGGCATTGGCAGCGCTGTGCTTACGGTAAGTCACGGGCATGGCATACATCAGTCTTATGGTCTCTTTTCTGAATCCAGAGTGTTGCCTCCTGCAGCCTCACTTGGGGCTGGTGTTTTGGGAGACAGATCTTATGATATGAATGGAGAACTTTTTTTTCTTTTGCGAGATGCTAAATCCCCCAGATGGGATTGAGGGAACTACAGGTGTTCAGCTGCTCTGAAGGCCAGGCCTTAGGACTCTCGCAGTGCACTCCTGGGGGTTTGGCAGAACGCCTGTGGGTCCAGGCACTGGTGTTTTATGCACCTTAGGGTGCCCTGCAAGCTGCACTCATCTTGTGGACCTGATTTTATTATTTTCCTGGGGGAAACTGATGGACCTTGCTTTGCTGGTTACTTCTGTTTTGCAATGGGTTGGGCTGTCCTGCATTTTATAGCACCTGCCTCAGAGCTGGGCACTCTGGTAATGCCAGTTAAGGGCAGGCAGCTGTGCTGGATGCGGTGCAGCTGAACAGCCTGCCAGTCTGCCACTGAGGGCAGCGGCCCTGGTCTGATGGTCACAGCTGGGCTAAAGTTTGTTGCTTGATGGAGCTGGGTTAATTTGCTAGTGGAGGTGCTGGTCCTGGAGGAGACCTGGGAGAAGGGGGAGAAGAAGCAAGAGGCGAGCCGGGACATGCTGCCTGGGATGCTCGGTGATGGCAGCAGAGCAGCAGGGTGCGGAGCTGGCACGGCCCCTGCGGGGTGGCAGCCGCAACTGAGGGAGCCCACCCGAGATTGTGGTTTAATGCTGGGGGTCGAGGAGAGGCAAGAGCGTGCAGAGGTGGGCTGCAGCGTGGCCGTGCCATGTACACAGGGGAAAGGGACAGATCTGGTGCATCTCCTCACCAAAAGGCAAGAGCAGGCGGGAAGAAGCGAGGTGGTGGTAGAAAGAGGGGATGGGACCTTGCACGCTGCCAAGGGCAGAAAGAGCAAAAAGCAAAAGGGCGTCCACTGCACAGGTGCTGACTTGGTCATGATGCTGCATTGGGTTTGCTCACGAGGGTATGTGGCAAGGTGATTGTCTGGGGGAGGAGACCTCAGGGCATCCCACCTCCTGCTGCAGCAGAGGGACATCAAATAAAAACAGGATTTTGACAAGATGGTAAGACAAGGCTTTTTCTGGGGCTAAGTGAGTGTTTGCTTTCTCAAGAACCTGTGTATACACCTTAGAGCTTTGTGAAATGTTGGTTTTGGAAGCCCTGTGGGTCAGCCACTGGCGAGCGTGGTGCTGCAAGGGCAGAAATGCAAGCTGCAGCTACAAGGCTGGGTGGGTTAGAGAGACCCAGCAAGTGTCTGCTGCCAGGGACAACCACAGCAAGGAGAACAGATTGAATTACTGAGTATGGGACACTGCAGGGACCCTGTAAAGTTATTTATAAAACATCAGCGATTCTTCCAATGCCTTGAATAAATGAGGATGGATGCTGGAAATGGCTGTACTTCACTGCACATCTTGGATTTATGGCATGGAAAGCTCCATTGTGGGGAACATCGTCTTGAGTGGGCTGAGTCCAACCCTGCTGGGGCAGCTCACTTGTTGGGTTTTTAGTAATTTAGGTTTTGTGCTAACCCAAACACCCACTCTGAACTTCCTCTGTGTCCAGGTTTGATTCAGGAGGTGGAGCTGGCTTGAGTGGTGGCACAGAAGTGGAGGGTGAAGACGTCTCTCTTGGGTATCCCACTCCCATCACGAATGAAGAGGAAGAGGTAGAGGTAACAGGAGTGATATAATCTGAAATTTAGTGTTACAAACAACCCACACTGAAATATCAGAGAGCACATAGATGTTTCTTGTTCCTCATTCTTACTCCTAATATTCATGTACAATGAGATGGTTTGCAGTCTCACAAATGAGAAAAAATAATGATATAAGCTTTAGAATACGGTAATGTAGTGGAATGACTTAAATGACTGGACTGGCAATTACTGTGTATTACCTATTTAGGAAGGGTAGACTAAGTAGAGGAAGAAGCAGCAGCAATTTTAAATACTGTAGACTAAAATGGCTACCGAGCACATATCAATGAGAGTGATGATAAAGCTCAGGAAACAGGACTAATGGGCCCACCAGAAAACAGATGAGCTACTTTTCAAGTGCCCTTGTAATGAAAAGATAAACTGCTGGAGACATATGGGGCACTCTGAGTTTCCTAAAATTATTTCTAGAAAGGCTTTCTAATATGAGATCCTGGCTATGTTACTTTGAGCCATATTATAATGTCTAGAGACAAAAATCAGTGTCCTGAAAGTTGGTGGTTATAGACAGTCTGGAGTTGCCCACAGATCTATGCACATCTACCCACATATAAATGTACACATTTTTTCCATTTCTACCCCTGAAACAGGGTAAAAAATGTAAATCTAGAAGGAAAAATTGGGTAAACTTGACTCAAAATAAGAAAATGAGAAAGAAAAATGTAAATTCCTAAGATGCTAGACAAAGGAAATATAAATTTTTTTTAAAACTACAAAATGAGGCAATCTTTGGCTATATGACCAGGAGGCTCAATAGTGATAAGGCGGCAGCAATTAAGAAACAATGCATTTGGGAAGACAAGATAGGTAGTTGCTATAAACTTGATATAAGAGAATACAATCTTGATAAGGAAAGCTTAAAAAGGAAATGACTAACAAAGATAAGGATGATGCAAAATAAATTTTAATCTATTAAGAACAAAAGCAGTGCTCAAAATGCGGTGGGGGCCTGTTGCAGACCATAGAAGTGCTGGTGTTCAGAATTTCTTGATTTAAAGCGAGTGGGATGATGTATTTGCCATTCTGTTAGCAACCAGGCAGAACAGTAACAGGACTGGAAATATGCCCAGATATTTCACCTAAAATGGCCAACTGTCTCACCCACCTTGCCTTTAATGTGTGCTGGATACAGAGACAGGTCAGTGGAGCAACAGAGGGCAAAGATGACAACCCAGCTAAATATAGACTGGTTAATCTGACATCAGGGATAGGAATCTGAAAACAGGATCAGAAATCCATTAATAAAGAATTAAAGGCAAACTTACAATTAAAATCCATCAAAAATAGACCTTGTCATTCAACCAGGCTTAGTAAGTCTAGTTATAAAGATGCATCACCTGGCATGGCAGTCTACAGTATACACAATATGTACAGATAGCTATCTACACTATAAAATAAATGATGCACACATGGAGTAAGATTGTCTCCCTGACAGATCTCAAACAAACAGGGATGCTTCCATGAGATTCTGCTCAAATCACTGCTAGACCTCGTACTATTTGACACTTTTATCAGTGACTGAGAAGCAAATCTAAAGTCACTCCTGAAAACGCTGGTAAGCAACAGCATGGTGAGAAAACACACAGAGCAACATATATTGCTCAGTAAGCCAGGCCTGCCAAACAAAGCGTGACTTAATTTTGCATTTAGCTACATTAACACAAGGAAGAAAATGTCATCCACAGCTGCAGGAAAGGGGAGTATCTCAGCTCTCCCAGAAAAAGCTGAGGGGAGTTCTAAAACTTAGCACATCTGTTGCCAAAAAGGGTTAAGACAGTCTTTGAGGGTATAAACAAGGAAGAAGTGAGTAACAATGTCATGCCTTCTGTATAGAGCAGAAGGGAGACAAATCTCAGTGCCAGTTCTGATGTCAGAAAATGGAAGGTCTGAGACACAAACATGGAAATCCTGGAGAAAGTTCTTTGTAGGGAGAGACTTAAAGCAGCCCCGTCTCTTCAGTTTATGGAGAAGACCAACAGGCCCCTTCATTACTGTGCAAACATGTTCGGGGAGAAAAGGCCAGATACTGAAAGGTTTTTTATTCTGCAGGCCGAGTAAGAAGGAACAAAGGCTGGGAGCTGAGAACAGACAACTCAAAATGGAAAAAAGGCACATGCTTGTTACAATAAGGGTGAGTAACTATTGGAACAAATTAGCAAGGAACTTGTTGGTTTAAGAGCACTTATATTTAAAAGACTGTTTCATAAAACATTTTTTTCCTATTAGAGGTTGTAAGGCCAACACGTGTGACTCAAAACACCCTGGCACTGTGGTGGAATTGTGGCCAATTACACCAGGAGGAAGTACCAATTACCTTTCTGGTGGCAGCTGTGATGACTAGTTTAGACATGAAAAAAAAAAAAATCTCTTGAAAATATAAAGCAAAATAAATGCAATTGTTCAGGATTTAGACAATGCAAAAAGACTTATTTCAGGCAATTAACTGGAATTTTACCTAGAGGAGAACTTGCTGTAATGGCAGGTAACACACTTCAGAGGTTTCTGGTTTAGCTGGAGAGTGGCACTGACCTATAGATTTGAGTCGTCAGTAATGGTGTGCCCAATTTCCAGTGACACTAACCTGCCTCTTTCGCACAATGCAATTAAATTACAAACCCAAGTGTGGAAAGCAGATCAGCTGCAGTCCTTCAGCTTCATTTGTTCTTGCCTTCATTTAAAAACTGCGGGTACACATCAGGCATCCAGCAGGGAAGTTGCACACTTATTTGATGTTGTCTTTGCACGGCAGGTAGTAATTTCAAAAGTTTTGTTGTGCTCTCATTTTCCAGAATAAGTTAACCAGCCTCCAGAAGGCATATTTGCAGCCTTCCAGCCACTTAAAGATGTAGAGCAGGAGCAGAATGGAAGGAAGAAAATCTGTCACTGAATTAATTTGTAAGATAAGCAGCAAGTTGCTAAAAGCCACTGCTTCTAACTTTGCACAACAGCCACACGCTGGTAACTAATAGATATGCATACACTGCGTGTGTATAGCAATTAATTGGTCATAACAAGGATACACAGAAAATTTAAAGTACCCAGAGTAGCTTCGGAGTGGTTCCCTTTATGTCTGTTCTAAGGGGGTGTATGTATGTTGTGGCTGAGTGAACCCAGGGCCCAGACCCACTCTGCTTCCCATTCCGTGATGCACGACGAGCGGGATGTCGGTAAATGAGACAAAAGCCTGGATGAACTCCTTTCCCCCCCAGCAAAGTGAGCTACTGTAAGGCACGGTCAGGGCCCTGCTGGCTCCAGGTGCAGATCACGCTGCTTCCCCAGCCAGCCGCATTTGCCGCTCTCAGGCAGCACGGAGTGTTCTGCAGCAAGAACTGATGTCTCAACCCTGCCCATGCTAAACTCGGAGCTCTAAGGAAGCAGGATTTAGATCTACTCAAGTGCCTCAGTTTGGGCAAAAGCCAAGCTTATGAGCTTCAGCCCAGCACTGCCTCTGCCTAGGGCGCCTCAGAAGCAGCTTGGACAGCCTTTGCTCCATAGCGTTCCACGTTTCAGGAAAGATTATTAACATTTATACTAGTCCTAGCACTCTGCCCAACCCAATAAGCCTTCCCTGAATCTGAAGAGCTCAGATCAGAAAGCAGAATGGTTTTACAACTAATGAGCCTATCTGGACCTGCAGAGCCTCTCAAGTGGGAGCACACTCGTGTCCCGGCACACTTACCTGGGTAAGCTCAGCCCTCTGCTTAGACACTGGAGTCTGACACACCCAGCCTTTGGCTGACAAACCCCCTTCAGCAGCACTGTGGCTGCTCTCAGCAGCAAAATCTTTCTTTAAAACCTCCCATCCACACACCTACCCCTTTGTCCAAACTTTGGTAGTAAAGGAAGTTCAGCCTTGCACATTAGAAACTTTATCCAGTAAAGCATGGCATAGTTACAGTTTCAGCATATGGAAATCCTAGAGGCTGTTTAGTTATTTTCTTAAGCAACATTTGAATTATGCAGAAGATGTTAAAGGCTGCACAGGCCCCACTCTAAATTAGGGCTTCTCTCTTGACATGAGATTTTAATTCCCATAGACTTAATACACACTCACTGCAGGCTTGAGAGTTCACAAACAGGTAACCACAAAGTCAAAACTAAAAATGCAGCAGGACCAAGTTAGACAACAATCAAAAAAACCCCCCACAGCTGCAGAGACAAAAATGAAAATAAAGCGCCAAGAAGACCTTAGCTTGAGACTATTTCTCTCAGGCATATTAGTGTAAAAACTGAAGCTCTATAATTTCAGTCCTTAAGTACACACACAGAGACATCCTGAAACAAATTCAAGAGGACAACCAATAGCCAACAAACAGCCACCACTAATTATTTAATTAAATCATGTATTGAAATCTGCATGGAAACAACTGAAAATCTGCCTCCAATGTAAACATTTCAGTATCAATATAAAAAAAAAAAAATCAGTATTAATTACAAAAGACACCCCTTCCCCAAAATCTGAATAAACTACTACAACAGCACCTGTATAACTAGGTACTTGAAAGTCTTCAAGGTCTAATGTACTATGAAGATCTTCTGCAAGCAACTTTATCACTAATTTGTTTGCCGTTATGAGTATCTGTAATATGAATCTTAGACAAGCAAATTTAACTAATTTTATGTTACCATTACAAAGAGTGTGTGTGTATAGATACATATATAGGCACAGAATTTCCTTGTTGCTTTCAGAAAAATTTAATAAAAAGTAAGTACACAAACTGTGGTGTAAGGGTAGCCTGAGGTTAATTTATCAATATTGCTGTAAGACAAAAAAAAAAAATACATAATAGAATGGTTTGGGTTGGAAGGGACCTTAAAGACCATCTAGTTCCACCCCCCTGCCACGGGCAGGGACACCTTCCACTAGACCAGGTTGCTCACAGCCCCGTCCAACCTGGCCTTGAACACTGCCAGGGAGGGGGCAGCCACAGCTTCTCTGGGCAACCTGTGCCAGTGTCTCACCACCTCACAGGGAAGAATTTTTTCCTTACATCTAATCTAAATCTACCTCCTTTCAGTTTAAAACCATTACCCCTTGTCCTATCACTACATGCCCTTGTAAAAAAAAAAAAACCAACAAAAACAAATGCTTCAAATGAATGTCCTGCAAGTATGTTATTTGGGCTATAAGCACTTTTAACAATGATACCACCACGGAAAGAACTCAAATAAGGCAAGAACTTCACAAACCAAACCAACAGAAATAACAAGCCTTTATTACAAAGAAAAATTATTCCACAGAAGAGGCTGGCTTGCTTCCATGCATGCTGTCAGTCATATCCACCTGCTGAGTGTGGAGAAGTGCTTCTGTTAGATTCATTAATTCCCCAAGACACAATTAGGCTTTGTTCTTGGCTACAGGTGCGTGAGCATTTTGATTCAACTGCATTGCTTGCTAGAATTTTGTTGCCAGCATTGAATGGGCCAAAATAACGAACCTGAGAGTGGGATAAGCCAAACACCACAAGGGAAGAAAAAAAAAAAATTAAAAAAAATAATAAATCACACACTGGACATAGTTATCACTAAGAAGTCAAATGACTTGCTTTACATCCACATTGTAAGTAATGTCACAAGCAGGGAAATGAATGTGCTTGACTCTTATCTTCACTTGGGGAGCGTGAAGAATGTTTGCTGAATCCTTTGATTGGTACGTGCAAGCACACGGTCAGAAAGCCTGAAAGCCAGCAGAACTAGATTGAATTCATGTTATCTATTGTTGTTTGGATTTTGAACGAAATTGATGGAGTACGAGCCAGTTGATGAATCCTGTTTTATCTGGAAATTTTCTGTTGACAGGCCAAAGGGGCGGAGAACCAAATTCCCAAAATCCTTCAGTTTGCCTACAATGAAAAGGAGAGATAATATGTTAAGTATTAAGCAGAGAGAAAACTCCCATTGAATTATGCCTGACTACACAGTCCAGCTCTACTAATTTATCTACTAATTTAAGGTAAATGCTGTGGAAATCACTGCAGTTTGTTGAATATTTAGGCTCTTTACATGAATTAAAGAAATCCCAGTTGTGATGTAGTTACTGTCAGCTTTGGGATTGAAAACAGATCACCATGCTGGTCCTGAATGGTTCATCAGGCAGCCCTGACGAGGAGCCAGTGGCTGCAGACTGTCATGGCTATGTGGTTATAGCTATCCAGAAGCACCTTATTTCCTCAGTGGTAAGCTCTTGACGCACGAGAGTTTAACAGCTCACAACAAAGCACTGGTCTCCCCTATACTTATGCCTGGCTATAACTCTGATAGCTGCCAACATTCAAATTTCTAACACAAAGGTTTCAGTTCTGGACATTTTTGATGCTGCTACAGCTCTCTAAACAATCAAGAACATCAGTTTCCTCGACTACTGAAAGACACAATGAAAGCCAGTGTTCAAACTGCTCATTTGTGGTTATTAAAAATCCCTTTCTAAATCCCTGTATTGATATAAAGAAAAATAAAACAATTTCATCCTTGCAACTGTGTTTGCACCTGCAAACGAAGCAGTTCCATCTGAAGCATACACGTTTACAGCCATTTTGCCTGCAAAACACCTCAGCATGATGTCATGTCACACGACATCATTAACTCACTTTCAAACTACAGTTCTCCAGGACTAACCACTGCTAAGAGCTCTGAACAACTCTTATTTAACAAGCTTTGTTAAATATACACAGGGTATGACAGTTAATAACATGTAAAGGCTTCTATCAATGTACATGTATCATACATGCTTTCTGACTCTAGAAAATGAATCTTGCTACCACCTGTAAAAGGGGAAGGGCAACAAAAGGACAGCCTTTTAAAAAAAAGTAATATCTATAGAGATGATAGAATAGATAAAATTAATCAAAACCAATGTTGCCTAAACACAAGCTAACTGAGCCCCTGGCATGACAAGACAAAGGAGGAAGATTGTCAGTTTTCCAAGAAAAACATTATTTTCCTCCTGGCTTCAATGCAGAATTGTAGACTAATTTCCCAAAGAACAAACAGGAGAAGTTTGGACAAGTTGAACCCTACCCTAGGTTTGCATCCACAGGCTACACACCACTGTTCAAAAAGCCTTCTGCCTTTACTAGATTCTTCAAGGCAATGGATTTTGTTTTGCTGGGAGTTTTGTGCATGCAAATGGTGGGGAAAAAGTGACAACAACAACAACAGGAGATCCAGCTGAGCAACTGAAGTAGTCACAATCGCGTAACTAAAACATGCAAATGCCACAGCTATTCCTACTTGCATGTGCATGCTTTCAGCAAGCCATCTTAAGTCATGAGAAACATCTGTTACTCGTCATCTTCACCTGTATTTCTATTTCTAAACTAGCATATTAGAATCTAACTGCAAAGTCATATCAACACTTATCACTTAGTTTTCCAAACATTTTCCAAAGTTCTTTTGTTTGTTTGAAAACCCTGCTTCTACTCAGCAGTGGAATCATCACTACTGCTATTAAGTAAGTTTCCTCACTACAGTGCACCAGCCAGAATTCAGTTCAGGCTTTGTTGCTAAGCCATACTGAAGCAGTCACTTCCCAGCAGCGATAAAGAAGTACAGAAACATAAGGAGCAAAGCCCTATGTACGTTCTTTACAGAAAGAGACAAGCAGTATTTATGCTGCACAACTGGAGTACAAACAGATCAAGAGATTTGACTTGCATGACACTGCAGGCCTGTGACCGTGCTCAAAACAGAAATCGTATCCAAGTCTGAACTTAGCCCGTGGAAGTATGTCCCTTATCTCTTACATTGCACAGTTCAAGACAGGTTAAACACCATCACCCTAAACCAAAATACGCTATTTTTTCAATTGCATTTCCAAAATTGAATTGCAGCAGGGGAAGCTTTTGAACACGCTCCCAGAAAATACAAAAAGAAACAACAGCTGGGGAAAAATGTAAACTTTTTATTCTAAGGAACAACTCAGTTTGGCATAAAGAATCTAACAGCATTACTACAGTACTCCTAAATATGCCAAAGTAATTAAGATCTTGCATCAAAGTGCAGGTTCACAACTGGGTATCCTTCAGAGATTTGTGTGATTATTTTAAAGCAAGATTGATCTTTGAGAGTCAACATGGAAATTCCATGGCCTTACACAAGAAAAAAAGACAACTTAAGCCTACAAAAGCAGCTAGTTGGAGAGACAGAATTTTTCTTCAGTTTGATTTTTCTGTGTGGATTAACAAATGCAGTGGTTGAGTGATCTGGCCAAAGTCATTCCAGTGAGTGGCTCAGCTAGGATTAGCTTCTTTGTACTGGTGGTGGTTTGGGGCTTTTTTTAAGCTACACCCTGTTTAAGCTAAGTTAACTATTAAATTCATAGTTTCATACTGCATCCTAAAAGCATTTTGGTTATAAAACTATGAAGTTGTTCATTGGATCTCTATGACTGGGATGAATAGTTGCTATTGTACTTCTAGACAAACATTTGATCATTGCTTAGTTTCAGGTTTGGGGGTGAGAAGTATCTTTGTCTACTGGTGGAAGAATCCCGGCATTGCTAGAGCCAGTTGTAAACAGTTCACAAGTTATCCAGGCACTGCAGCTGGCTCAGGAGCAGGCAGACGAGTTTGACTGTTTCAGGAAACTGTGAAAGGTCTTTTCTAATTGGAGTTAGTACGATGGCTCTTTTCCGGTCATACCAGAGCCAATAAACACAGAACAACTGCCTCGGTATTCTTGCTTGTAGCTAGGCCAGCTCTTTGGGAAAAGCTAAAGACTATATGATATATTTAATACTTTATTCTTCATCTCACTGGGATTGAATAATTAAAACAATGCAGTCATAGGTCACCTTCCTGTTCTATCACTTAAATCCACATATAGCAATGCCTTTTGGTGCAGCCACATTTAATAAATTGTTAATGAAGCAGAAGAAAGCCTTGCCTTTTCCGGGAACTCAAGCCCAAAGCACTGCTCCTGCTGTCTTGGCACACATAAACCCATCATTGTAGGAAAGCACTATTTCCTCCTCCCCCACTCTCCTTTCACCCTAAATTAAGATCTGTAGTTAAGTCCAACCTCCCCCTCCCCCCAAAAGAAAAGCTCTCTTAAAACAGAGACTGTGCTTGAAGGAAGGAAAAAGGCATGTGGAGCTGTGACTCAGCTGCAAAGAGTTCTCAGCAGTCAAACACTCACTTGTCCCCGAGCAGGGTCACGTTCTCCTCTCTGAGACCGTATTTTCATAGATCTTGTTCTTTGTATTTTAGAGACTCTATGTCTACTTTTCACTGGGAATTCCAGCATGTTAAGGTTCTTCAGAAGAGCAATATTTAGAAGTTAACAAGAAAACTAACTGGTAAAAATCAATTTAGGGCTCATAAGTCTATGATTCATTACTCACTTAAACTGCAGTGTAACATCCTGTTGCAAAAGGCAGATGCATGAAAAGATTTCTCACAATTTATATTAAGATGTAACAGCCAAAATTAATTGCTATTCAGTCTTTCTGGCAATAATTCTAGTATAGTTGCTAGTGCTAATATGGTGTTTGAAGTTGAAAAGCTAGATATTTGTGTTAATAATTTTTTTTGGATAAAAGACAAGTTTCCTGATGAGGTCTCATCTTTGTATAACTTTCTGTATTACAACAAGATTTCTTAAGCAATTAAAAGAGCAAGGGCAAATCCTTTTCCCTTCCCTAAATGGTGAGGACTGAACTGAAAGTAACTATGTATTAGCTCTCATTTAAACTATTTAAAGTGACCTCCCTATATACAGTATGGGAATTTAGCAGTTTCAAATATGGGATACCCTTCAGTATAAAAAAAAAAAGCCCAAACTAATTCTTTAGGCACTAAGTCTAATAAATATCATTGCTGATCTCAAGTAGCTGGAAAAATCTCTTACTGGCAGAAAGGCCCAGGTGATATGTTCTGATAGGCCTTCCCATTAATCACATAGATGATCAAGTACATTTCACTATTTTCTGGAATGCACTCATTTATAACTTAAGCTGAAAGTCCCAATAGTTTTTAATTAGATTTGATGAACCCTGTGTGTATAAGATGGGTAACAAAGATTGGCATATGTTCCATCCCATTTTTTAATATCCAATATACTTGGCTCCCCTGTAGCTATGAAGAAAACTATATTGTTGTCACAGTCCTCAAGTTGGTAAATGTTGCTAAAACTATGCCAAACTTCCCCTCTTCTCACACCCTCTCCCCAAAGGAGTTGGTCCTAGTTATCACAGTAATTATAGTTTCTCTAAACAAGACTAGCTTGTTGCACAATAGCTGGAAATCTTTGGCTTTAAAGTCAAAAGAGAAATAAAAAGAACACAAAATGGTCAGTATATGTTCGTGTCCTGGGCAATTACTAAGGCAGAGGACGCTCATGTTATGAAAGCATAAAGGGCAAGAGCCACATGGATTTAAAAGCTCCTTTCAAACTGTGCTATAAGCTAAGCTTTCATTAATGTGAAACTCAGAGGTTAGTTTGTACTGAGCAAACTTCAGTGGCAAGTGGCAACACTAATCTGCAACGGCTGAATGGCAAATATGAAAATAATTTAAATACAAATGTCAGCTTTGGGAAAGTTAGACCCTTGCAGAACACACAACAGAAATGTACTTGGTTTGGCAACAAAACATGCTTTTTCTAGTGACATCAACTTCATCAAATCACATGCACTACCACTTGCACACAAGAATTCATAGTTAGGTAGTCTGGAAGAAAAATCCAGTCAGGAATGTGTACGCTGATTTATTTACACACAATCACTTAAGAAGTGGTTTCAGCTTCTGACAAACTATGTGGTAATGAGCTGTAGCACTGGAAAACAGGAAACACACTTGGGGAAGGAGGAAGATGCACTCCATTTATTTTGCTTTGTTTGTACACAGCTCCAGTTTTCATGACAGTGTCAGTTGGGTATACCAGGACTTAGTTTTATTTGAAAGAATAAAGGCCTAGAAAAATGACGTTACTGGCCAATTCACTGACTAAAATGAGAATTCAATTCAATATCCAAACTTCAAAGGAGCCAAAGCATGAATTGTGACATTTTCTAAAGATTTTGTTCGTGATTAATTTTAGTGTCAGCGCTCCTGGACCAGGCCTAACCTGGAACTATGAGGATGCATCTGAATTGCTCTCCTGGAACCAAAAAATCTGGGGTACAAGCCACACACTCGAGCTGACACCCCTGTGAGAAGACAAGAATGAATCCTTGCACACCTGGCACTGTTCAACCAGTAGTCAGATAATCTCCTAACAGACTACCACAAGCAATTGTTTATTCTGACACAGTACCCAGTTGGTAAATACATTAACAAAGTTCTTGAAAAAGAAAAGCTGAAGCAACTTAAAACAAATACATTGTACAACAAAAACAATCCGAAGAAATCTCTTAACCACCACACTATATCAAGTTTGTCCTCTTTCACTCTTTCCAGAACTCCTATCTAATCCCCCTTCTTCAATTGTAAGAGTTTTTCCTTGACCTCAGATGAAACAGCAGCATTTTGTGAACCTTGAGAAGTATTTCCTTCCCAGGCCTCCATTCTTAGATCCATGACATCACTGCTATCTCTCTTACTGACAAGATACAGGGAATTTTATAACACTTAAAAAATTTAGTCTGGTTACTGCCCATATTCCTAACTTACTTTCAAGTGTTGTATTAAGAGAATGTATTATAGAACAATCCTCAATTTCTGTTACACTAGTGATCACAAGCAGTGCTAAGAAAAAAATATCACCTGCCCAATTGACACCATGTAATTTTAATGAAACATGAAAATTTATAGGAATCCTGTCACATGCAGAGGTTGTAGATGAACATAGGGTTATACACTGTACTACCCCACTCTTAGTCTGGTTTTCCTGGCTGTTTAAACCAGTAAACATCAATGTATCTCCTTGCACGTATGTAACATCATTGAGAAGGGATTCCTTTCTCTAGGATCCCAATATAAACGGCCTGAACTGGTTCCCAAAAGACCAGTTCATTTCTGAAGTGCTAACTACCACTGGATTAACACTTTCTAAAAAGATCACATCTAGTCTGAACACTAGGGAAAAATTAGCAGTATAGAACTAGGTTTGTAATGACAGTTTATAAATCTGGATTTATTGTCTCAGTATAGTCCCTTGTGTTTAGTGAGGCCCTTTGGACGCTGGTAACAATGGTACAAAGGGAGAGTTCAGAATACTTTGTGTTAAAACCCATCCCATGTCCTACAAATGAGCATGATCCTTCTGGAGATTTTCTGCATTTGTCATTTATTTATAGCACTATTGCACTTAACCTTCTTTATTTATGGCTTGTTCTAAGTACAATGGTGGAAACAGAATCTGATGATGTAAAGCTCTAGAAAGCCTCACTGCAGCTTTACTAGGTCAAAACAGGTACAAAACAAGAGCAAATCAAACTCCCTGCACAACAAGAAAAAAAAATATCAGCTTCAGCATAAGTCCTTGAAACAGCCTTTTCTTCCCAAATATTTTAAGAATTAGTGTTCCAGTATGCAAGACAGACTGAGTTTATTTGACCTGATTCTCTGCAGAACAGCAAAACACTGTCTTCCCCTTTCCCATCCCAAACCCTCAAAGCCTACTCATCTGGAAATAGTATTTCATCTACTACTTGTGACACCTAGAATGAGCAAACAGGTAGCTACTGAAAGCTATTTCTGAAACAGGCTACGTACAGTTAGTTTATCTTATACTGTCATTTGTCCTTGATCTTTTGTGGGGATTTTCTAAACAGTACAAATGAAAAGATTATATAAAAACTCATTTTAAAAAGCACCAGAACATCACATTGGCTTAAGTAGCATCTGAACCTATAAGAATTAACAAACCCTGTTAACTAGGAGACAGTAGACAATGTTGACAGCAATCTTGTTTGGGCAGGAGGTTCCCCCCAAAACTGTTAGTTTAACCATAACACTGTGAGTAGTGCAAGGGAGTGCTTTATACTCAGTGTTACACATGAAAACCAATCTTGCTTGGGCAATCTTATTTAAGTAGTTATCTTTTTGAAAGACATCAATCCAGTTAAGATATTAACCAAGCAATACCATACAACACTATGATGGGGGCACATACTTTCAAATGAGTTATATTAATTAAATTTTCTTTTCTACAAACAAGTAGAGTCAGTAGTATCCTTTGGTATAGAATTGTAAAACGTCAAGAGACAATGAACTATGCAGTTAGTAAATCTAATTCTTCTCCTAGCAAGGCCAGATGCCTGTTTGCAACACTAGGTAGGTCTAATTCAGCCTCCAGACAAACAGAACTGAAATACTATATAATCAAGGTAAACACGAAGACTTGGAGGTCTCTAGGTTGGAAGTGCTACAAGAAGAACTGAATTTATTTCTTCAGACACAAGATCAAACATGCTCAGTTATTACAGCTGGTTGACTTCTTTTACGTAAAGGTTTAGTGAAAACCCTGTTTTATCCCTTTCATGAGAATGTTTCCTTTGAAGGTTTACTTGCAGAGAGAAAGGGCAGAGCAGCTGGTCTGTTTCAAACCATTTTCCCCAGCGTTTACATGCATCAATATTAAATGGTTTTAGAAGGTCTTGAGTGTTCTCTCTTTAAATTTAACTAATAGCCGTTTCTGTACCAGAGAATTATTTGGCTAGGACTTCCTGGAGGTGAAACCAAGTAGTACAGAACTATGAAGAAATGAGGAGTTTTGTTTAACACAGAACAAGTACTTCCTTTAAGATTTACCTTCTTTAAATTTTATACAAGAGATTCTACTCATGCATTTTTACTTTTTCCAGTAGACTATGAAGATTACTATGCAAGTTATATATACACACTACTTACCTAACATTTCTTTCTTTAATTTTTCATTCCGCTCTTCAATTTGTCTAGGTAATCGCTGTGGAGAGAGAGAAAAAACTGGGATCAGACCCATGCTTTCAATAATACTGTAGGTTAAGCTAACGGAATTTTCACACGCATACCCAGCATACACTGTTTATGTCTTAAAAGGAATCCTTATGTCAAACCACACTTTCATCTTATTCTGGACACCTGTAATTCATCCTATGACATCAGTTCACATAAACAGTAAGTCATAACTTGTAAGTGCAGGTTTCACATAGTCATACATTTTTACTGCTGAAAAACAGATCTGATCTGTTTGCTTGGAATTTTAACTGAAAAGCTTATGGAATTTAAGAGACTTACAATTAAAGTATATTTTAGCCCTATTTCCTCTGCTGTATGTGTTAAGTTTGGTAAGAGAGGCTAGAGGAACTAAGCAAGCACAGCATTGGACTTCTGAACATAAACACAGGTGTCATGAGGAAAACATCCATAAAGTCAGTTCTCAGTGGCATCGCACTTCAGGGAAATCTGCACTGTAAAAACATGAAGATCTTCTAAATACAAGTATTTTATTAGAAGATCACCGAATTAACTATCTGTGAACTTCAGGACATAGCTTACTGAGCAGCATCTTGGTATAGGTCTAAGGAGGAGAGGGTATTATAAATAAGGGCCTTGATTTGGCAGTTTGTCATGGGGAAGGAACTCCAACAGTTCATCCTGAGCAAGGTACCAGTCCAATAAGAGTTCGTTAATGTGCTTTTTCCCTCTCTGCCAGAACTGGCACCAGTGTTAAAATCTATTGCACCATCACAAACAAATTTATCACATGTTTCTAATGAGCATTACGTAACTGCATGGTCTATGCATTCCTAACGACTTGAGACTCCCATTTAAGCCTAGAGCAGCTGTGACTCATCTTCCATCCTTACACAGTGTTTTGCTATATGATTGTAATGATCATTTTTAATTGAACTTTACATTCACTACAAGTAAGTTTACCATTGCATCATTTAAATTTTGCATCTTCTATACATCAGTTAAAAACAATATTAAAACAAATGACAGTCACTTTTTATACATTTCTTTTTGTATTTTTCAGAAGTACTATTTCAAGCTTTTATACTATGCTTATTACTGTATAATTCTGGCAGTTCAGCATGCAATTATATGCATAACTATGCTGTCTCTTCTTGTGGAGGTCATAGCAAGTAAGACAGATCTGCTGTAATGGTATAGTGGTAACTTAATTGCAGTTGCAGACTATGGTAACAGGTGTGGAATTCACTCCTGATACACTTCCCTTGTGATAATTGGCTTCTGAACATAGTTAAAGAATTAATTTCCTAATCTTGTTCCTTCCTGTCATTTACAGCTCCAATCATCATCGATAGGTTTGTCATCCTGATATCATTGCCACAGTGAAATAAGATGGTCACCTCAAGAAAAAGCCTATTGATAAGGCTGCCTGGCTACTGCTCTCTCCAATGCAGGATACACTGGTGAACACAGGCAAATACAGTTCATTTTCTATAGTGATGGGGAAGAGAGGTGGTATACCCCAGAAAAACAAGTACTAAGGAATAGAATGCAGATATAGATAGATGGCTAAGCTTGAAACCAGCCCAGGCCCAGCATCACCACCAGTGAGCCAGATCTAATTAGCCCAGTCAGACCTCATCTGACTCCTGCTGACCCAGAGGGGCTTATTAAGTTCTGTGCAGATCTGGACCTAAGATGCCTGCATGAAAACATGCGTAGATATCCCCAGGCTCTAAATTCAGTCTGCATTGTGGCTGAGAGATTTGCTGAATCTTGGACGAGTTTGGCACATATAGCATGTGTGTCTCACATTTGGACATTAGGCTTTATCAGGACGTATGAAGACACAAATCCTTGATCTGAAATACATATTCCATGTTTTGTTTGTCTGCATGTTACTATTTCAAAGACTCAGCATTTCTCACTCCAGAAATGTATTTGCAAGGTTAGTTATCTATAGAAAGGTATCTGTGAGGACAGCTATTTATCTGGGGTCTATAATACTCAAAGTACAGCTTCTTTTGGTAAATAAGTTTATCTGGGCTGCCAATCTCTCAAAAACTGTGTTGAAGCTAAAATTCACACAACACTGTTACACACCTGCTAAAAACAAAACCTTAAGATTGATACCATATAATTAAACACATTCTGGGAAAGCATCAATAGGGATGATTATTTGACCACAAAACATTATAATTTCAAACTGCTTAATTTAGCATTGAAGATGTCAAAATTACCTGAAGTGTGCGACACTAGGATTTAAATCAAAACACTAGCACTGTACTCCTGAAATATAAACAGTACTGAAATTTTAGAGCACCTATCAAATCAGGAATCAAAGCAAAGAACTACTGTGTATTTAATGTTTTTAAACTGTCATTTAACAAGTTCATGACATTCCCTAAAGCAGTATGTGAAATATTTTCTGTGTACAGGAAGAAGAAATATTTGTTCTAACAGTGAACGAAGCTAATTTGCAGATTCTCTTGATGCATCATTTTCATTACCAGCAAAGGGGGAAAATTACTGCAATATTTCTGCAAAGAGCAATGCACTTTACCTTAACATAAAGCAAAGCATCTTAGCCTCCTATATATTAGATATGTTAACCACGTATGTGGAGTCAACATTACAGCTGGAATTGTTTTTTTATTATGGAATTTAAAGATTTATTATGAATATTTTAAAAAGTGTAAAATTTCCTTAACAATTTTTCAAGAAGGGAATTTTAAGCTTCAGTCTCAAAAGATTGCTTCTACTCTGAAACTTGACAAAGAACAGGACCAACTCAGGGCAGAATGTCCTAAATCCCACTTGCAGTGTAAATTGAGGGCATTTTGTACAAAGTGTTCTGCACCACATGTGAGCTTAAAGCCTCTGCCTAGTAAAATGAGGTCAAGGAGCAGAAGGTATATGTAACAGTCAACCTCTGTACTTCCCAGCTACAAAAATTAAGAAGAAATTACCAATCGTTCTGAAACATTCCTGGAAGATGGCCAGGAAGAACAGCAACACTGTTTATGATTCTCTTCTAGCCCAAATCTCCACTGGTTACTGAGCAAGGGCTCTTTTGTGAGATTATTAAGAGGCATACTCACTGAAAGAAAAGTGGTTTTGCAAGAAGTACAAAGGACATTATCTATACTTTCAGGGGGTTCCAATCAGCCAAAATATATGTATATTAAACTCCATACGTTTTGTACCAACTACTGAGTGTTCCCAAGTCCTAATCTGTGGAGTCCTGACTGGTGGTTCGTAAGAATCTGTCTGATCTTCACAGTTGTTCTTTGTGTGATGAACTGCTAAAATGCACTCCTTATACACGATTTTACCAAGTAACTGACTAGATTACACTAGGCCTCACTCTGGAGCTGGTCTAATGCTAAAGGACTGCAAGCTACAGAAACTAAACCCCATCGTTTCCTTTAGAAATGTCAGCAGACTCCTTGGCTGAATTCCTGGATCAAATAAGCCATAGTCTCAGCTAGGAGACTATAAACAAGGCTGACAAATACTCTTTTCTAGACTGTGATGGACCCATCACATGCACTACCCATGCAGTAATGATGTTTGACAACCTTGTCATTTATTAAGCCATTGCCAAGAGCTAGGTGATAAAGTGCTCTCCTGATCTCAACTAGATGCATGCAACAAGCATCGGGGGGTTGTTTCACACTACAGTAACCTGACCCTGTTAGTGGTGCTGCCAAAAGGGATGGCCCCAATTCCTGCACTGCCTTGACCACGTCTTCTTTCCTTCTCACTTGCATTTGCAGCAGGACTTGTCTGACTGCAAAAAAGCAAGGCAATGTAAAAGTATTTACTTTGGGGCTTTTTGGTTGCAGGCTTTTTTTGCTCGCTTGTTGCTGTTTTTCCCTTTAGCAGAGTTAGTTGTCTGCCAGACTCATAGATAGAACCAGCCATCCCCTAGGGTCAGACATGAGCTAGTACCAGCGCTAGCACAAGGAAAGCAACTGGACAGCTTTGTAAGCAGCAGGTAGTTAGTAGATCAGTTTAGCTGTTTTGTGAAACCGTACCCTTACCACTAACAGGAGTTACACAGTTAAGCAGAATATTTTTTTGACATCAGTGCAACTGATCCAGTCCCAAAGGAAGTAATTTCAGGCAAGGCTTCTTGTTTAATATGCTATAAAAGCAGTTTCTAATCTGTCACTTACAACACCACAGTATGGGGAAGGGGGGAGGGGAAATCACTACTAATAATTTATTTTACCAAATGGAGAGTTAAAACCTTTCAAAAATAACTGCATTGACATATTCAAAGTGGTTTTGAAGATAATTTTGCAGGTGAAGTAAATGATTTTTTTTTTTCCTCTATGGGGCAAAATATGTTGCAGGTTCACTGATGTGAACTAAAATAATGATGCCCTTTGAAAATTTAACCAGATATAAAGTCAAGTATTGGCATATGGATTTGAGTGCCCAACGAAGAATTACGTTTTAAAATCGCATCCATTAAATGGAAGTAAAGAATAGTTCGGCTGTTGCTTTCCCTGCAGAAAATGGTCAGCTCTTTCCAGGCTCTTCGGTGCTTGCAAACCATTTACCTACCATGACCTGAAGCTCCCACTTTGATAAAAAGTGACCGCCACTGTACTTTTTACAGTGGCTACCTTCCATCAGCACATGTTCCTTCAAAACCACAGGCTGTCTGGCTACATCTCTACCACATTTGTCCTTTCAACACAGTCTTCATAACCTCTTTTCAGAAATAAGAACAGCAAGCAGCCTGTAAGAGGAGCTTTCTGTACAAAATAAATTTCCCTTCTTGCTACCCTTGTGAAAAGACCCTCTGAACTTGTCAAATCCACAGCTCTTTTTCCACACTGAGCATTAACATACTAAATATCACTAAAAAAATAACTTCCTGCTGTTATTTTACACAAAGAGTTACTTAAAACCCCAAATCAGCAGGCTGTAGCAGTGACTTTAAATCCCCATTGAGTAGGGATTATTTACATGTTAGATTGGGGTTTCAGGAAGTGCTAGGGGTTTATCTTTTTTTATCCAAGCTGACACATCCTAAGGGCCAAGGAAGCTTTTAAAACATTTCCTTACACTTAGAGATATGGCAAAGATTCTGCAAGAAATGTTTAATCCTGAAGTATTTGTGATTTGATTGAAAGTGGTGAAAGTGGACACTGGAACACAGTACTAAGCTGCAGAATTTTTTTTTTTTTTTTTTTAGAACGAAGAAAGTAACCAAATCAGGAGAGAGTGCTGTTTGCAACCACAAGGTGCCTTTTTCTTCAAATGAAAAACTGTTTTTGAAGATTAATAGCAGACTTCAGAGACTATTAGTAAAATAAGTCAAAGTGGCCAATACACACAAGGCGTAGCAAAGAACAAGAACAGAAAACAGCTAAATCAAGAAACACAAACATCAACATTTTAAAGTAGATACTAACACAGATACGGGCTGATAGAATCCTGTCTCTTTGCCATTCTCAAAGTTATATAATCAAGTCATCAAAAAAAGTAATTATTTTATAATTATGCCATAAAGGCATTCGACTGCAAATTTACGAATCAGAAAAATAATTCTACTGAAAGAAAACCAGACTCCCACTAATTAAACAGCTAGCAAGAACTGTATTACTGGGTGCTTGTATTCTGATCTCCAAATTGCAGATTCGTATTGAAATGATGGCTACTAAAATGCAGCCAAGGTTCAGGCAACCTCTTCTAGCACATGCATAAATACAATTAACAGTCTCAATCAGAAACACTAGGTGTGTGTGCGCGCACGCTATTCAACAGCTAAACATGTAATTAGATGCTTACAGCTCAAAACACACGTTTACTTTCACTCAATTTGCCAAGGTAAGAAGAGGACCATGCTTTATGGACCTGAGACCTGTCATGGAAGTTGTGGCAGTTCATGTAATCTTCCCTTAGGTGAAATCAGATGAGAAAAAGACTACAATTTCAGACTTGAAAAAAAAAGGTATCATCACTGCATATGAAGCTGCTTGCATAAACAGCACTGAATATTTAGAATAGGAAAAAAAAGACTTTGCTTTAAAGTTAGGCTAAAGTATACTAAAAATGCTTACCATGCAAGCTTCTCTGGCTTGATGAACTGATGGGTCTTTTTCTAGGACTGCCTTATAATCTTCCAGAGCTTCATCTAGTTTTTCTGTTTTTTCATATAGTTCTGCTCTCCTCAGCAAAGCTCTAATGTAGTTAGGATTTAATTCCACTGCTAGAAAACAAAACCAAAGCACAGTATACTTGAAACATTTCTACACCCCTCAAATGAATTCTTAAGTGTGTATTAAATTCTTAATAGTTATCTTTATAATGTAGCTTAAAATCAGAGTCACAGTTTAAAAGCAGTCATAATTCAGAAGAGGCATACATCTAACTGAAAGTCTAATGCAAATGATCATATTTCACTTAATGTCTACAATCTATCACAGATAGAGGTGATTTACAATGCACATTTAATTTTGCAATACTATATGTGCAGAGATTCTAAGTGACACTTCAGAAATTTTAAGTACCTGTAAGATTTTTTCAACTTTTGTATATTTAATGTTTATTACTAGATTACAGCTAAATATACCTGAAGATACACATAGCAGGGAAAATAAGCATTTCCCTGTTTATCTCAGTTCAAGTTGAGACAAACTCCAGGAGAACTTCTGAATTTAATATCAAACAGTCAAAATTGGGTTGGGAATCCACAAACAGTTATATTAGCTCTACAAGTTAGCAGAGGGGCATACTGACTGAATTTAAGCTTTTCCTCTCCTTATTCCCTTGGTGGCCATGACCATGTTTACAGATGCAGTTAAGACTGAATGCTAAATTTAACAGTAACCTGCAAATGGTAATTTCTCAAGAATTTCTTCATCCATTTTTCATCACAGAAAGAAGGATTATGAAAGACTGCCCCTTTTATAATTACCAACCCATTAAAATGGTTCTCAGGCCAATTAAATGTAGGTTTATCTAGCTAAATATTCTAGTTTATTTTTTCTGGAAGGACAAAGACAATGCTACAGTCAGCAAGTTGCAGGTTAGTGTGAATTGCTCTGCTGTGCTCCAAGTGTTGCATTGCAGTTTGTAAGCCAAGTCCCTGGGGAGTGTGAAGCAATGGTACGTTTAAGTCTCGCTGCTGCAAAGCAGACCTACTCCCTTTCAGCCACTACAAAATTAGCAGAAGTGTTTTTCAGAATGCACCACCACCAAAACAAGGCAAACCTCCAAAGTGACTGAGGCCAGCTAGAATTTGTTACCTTCAAGAATACTTTCCAGCATGTACAAACTCATATTTACTGTACAAGCAGTACTGGCATGCAGCCATTGGATTAGTTTTCTGATTGGTAATTTGGATTTTTTTCCCCAGCTGTCATGGGGAGTTTAACAAATATTCAAGCATGGGTGAGTGGGTGGAAGCAATAAAGCAATGCACAGCTGAAATGGTTTCACTAGAAGTTGCAGAGAGAAAAATATGCAGGACAAGAACGGGAGAGCATAAGCCCTTGTGACAAAGCAAAAGCCTTGCATAAAAGGGACTTGATAATGCTTTTAATTCTGTAAGGCCTCACGGTTCTTTGGAATCTGGCATTAAACCAAGATTTGGGGAGGAACGGCAGGTGGAAGTGGGTTTAAAATAGTAGGTGTAAGGAAACAGCTTCCATAATAAAAAGACTTTCCTATTAAAAAGAAGTACAAACAGCAGCCTTATTGGCACAAGACAATAGAAAGTAAGTTACAGACAGGAAAAGTTTGATACATGTTTTACAAAATAAATAATATAAATAATTTTCGATTCGGGTGTCTTCCATCACAGCTTTTCTTTTAATTCTTTAAAGACCCTTATGCCCAAAATTACAGCTCTGCAGTAAGGCACTAAATGGCGTGATTTATGCATGAAAGATCTGGCACAAGAGCAGGAAAAAAAAAGTCATACCTTTGCTGCAGTCACTTAGGGCAGCTTCTGTCTTGTCCTAGAACACAAACCAATTTCGCTATATTTAAGTCACATTTCTTGGGAAACAGATTATTTACAATTGCAAGCAAAAAGGTTTGTCTGGCATTCCAAGGAACTGGGATGTTCACGTAATCAAGGCTTTTCATACCGTTGCTTCTGATATAAAGCTCTTTACCAGTGATTAGCTTCCTCTGTGTGGAGGCTGCCAGTGTTCACATTGCACGGCTGCCCCACTAATCGGTCTGCACTGAACAGCCGGCAGCAAGCTACAGTCAAAAGGCTGAGTCACATCTGCAGGCCTTGGCTTAACCCAGCTACAGCTTTTCTACCTTTGTCAATTAATTAAGGGGTTGGAATAGACGGTTCCCAAGAGTCCCAGATAAATTCTTGTCTGTATGAGCTAAGACATTTGGAAAGCAAATACTGCCTTTAGCACTTATACAGCTTTCTCTACAAGGGACAATGCATGAGACTTCCAGAAGTGGTAGGCACAAGATTTTAGTGCACCCTGACAACCATAGTTAGAAGACGAGCCAGGCAATCTGCTTATAATGAAACAAGGCAAAAAAGCAAAATATCCAAGACACATTATATTTTCATCCAAACTAAAAGGGCTTAAAAAATATAATAAAAACCAGGCTGTTCCATGCTTATATTGTTGATACAAGTAGCAGTAATCTTTCTACACCAAGGAACTATTTTCTTCTCCATAAGACAGAAGCCGCCTCAGAGAAGAATGCCTCACAAACTTTTATTGTAGTACAAAGGGGTGCAGCAGGTATGGAAGAACAAACTTAATGGAGAAATTACTAATAATATGAATCTATTTTCAGAGTAACGTATTGGTCTGTTGGGTTCCACTGATCTATACTGGCAAGATACACTAGTTGTGCACAGTTCTTTTATCATCTTGGGCTCCTTTGGGGACTACAGGATTAGTTTCCCATCTGGATTA
Organism: Strix aluco; assembly: GCF_031877795.1. Taxonomy (NCBI): domain Eukaryota; kingdom Metazoa; phylum Chordata; class Aves; order Strigiformes; family Strigidae; genus Strix; species Strix aluco. The sequence goes on along the minus strand of NC_133943.1, from coordinate 13,009,279 downwards.
TGAGGAGGTTTTCCAGTTTATGGCTTTCATATTTGAAAGGTTCCAGCATGTTTTTACATATTTTCTTCCATTTTTATCTTGTGTGCTCAAACAATTCAGTATCCCAACAGCAAGTTAGATAATTCTAGCTGAACAAGAATCCTCTATGCTGAGGAAGAATTTATTTATTTATGTTTAAATATAGCTGCAAGGTACATTTCTGAACAGAGCTGCATCTGTCTCAACACTGGAGCAAAACTGCAAGAAAGTTCCCTTTGCAGGAGGGTAAACTGAGGATAGGAGTTACTGTGTTATTTTTCTATAATAATTTAATCTTAAAAACAAAGGCAAAAATAGGAATTACTATCTCCTGAATTATTAGTATCTCCTCTTTCTAAAGAAGTGAAAGTTTCTGTTCAGACAGATTGTGGTCTATGCCTTCCATGCTACCTAAGGGTATTGCTGATTCTTGTAACATCTGGGCACCTGTCCCTGGTCAGGTAATAGAACATATATGAAGAAAACTGCAGACATTCCACCCAGACTGTGCCCTACTATATAGGTCTGTCTAGTATATAGTAACTGTGAAGGAAGCAGACTAACTGAATTAATAAAGCCATAGTTAGGAAGTCCTGCTTATGCCTCAAAGTATTTGAGCCAATTAAATGAAGTATATGATAATCCAGGCTTTTAGAAAAAAATACTGTAACTAGCTACAATTCTAAACAATCTAATACATGATCTGCATACACTAAACATGCTTAAAGACATCTGTTCCATATGAACTTTGAATGTCATTAAAATAGAATGAAAGAAAAATCAGTGTTTTAAACATAATGCAGCAGAGCAACTTTGAACAGCTGTTCCAATTGCAACTCTCAGGTTTGCATTCATCCTCCGTAAAACCAAACATACCAGCATTTCCTACTGGGAGCCTGACAGACAGAGCAAGCAGCAAACCCGCAAACAGCTTTATTCCTTTGCCCTCCTTTATGCACCCCTAATGACTTTATAATTGCATGTCATATAATCAATACATGGTGTTTCATAAAATAAAAAGAATATTCACCTGTTTCATTTTTGCAGCAGCTCTGTTTGAAAATAAAACAGCCCTGTCTTTTTGGAAGCAGGCTGGACAAATCTGCAGAGCCTTCGTATAAGAGTCTTCTGCTTCTCCATAGTCTGCAGATGCAATAGCAAAAAAACCAAAACAGACCCTTTATTTCAAATGCCAGTACAGTCAGTGAACCACATGGCTAAGACTCCTTTGGAAACATTTCTCAACATATGATGCAATATTAAACCAGAATCAGTAACTGCTCTCAGACAAAGTACATTGCTAAGTAGTACATAGATCAATGACAATTTAAAATCAACACCCTTGTAAAAGCAGAAATATAGTCCTGATCTTAATGTAACAAGTGCAGCATGAGGTGCACATAATTCTCATCCCTGAAATTGTTTCATTCTATTTGAGTATCAGCCTTAGATGTAGAATCTCTTTGGATTAAACGTACCCTTGATCTGAAAGGAAGTATGTGCTGAAACATGTCACGGCACTGATACCTGTTCAAAGCTGCTATGGAGATATTTCACTTGCCACATCATCTTCAATGACTGACTTAAAGCTCAGTCACCACAAACCCATTATCACTCAAAGGTCATCCGTCATCAAGTCTGGTCTAAAGGAAGAACCAGTGGTAAACCACATAGGATTATCAAGTTACTTATTTTCTAATAAAGGTAGAATCAAGAGTGAAAAGGCCCTATACTGACTCTGAACAATACCCTGTCAGCTGACAAGTGCATTGTCCTCAAAACAGAGCAATTCTTTCTGTGCACATTAGCTGGTGACCATCTAGGTGCTTAAAAGATTGTGTATTTCTGATCAGTAAGCACTTTGGCAGGCACAGGCACACTGAAAAGATCTGCCAGAGAATTTGTCAAGAAGAGGTTATGGATGAGACTTCACAAGATGACTCAGCCAACATTACAGGCTTCCTGCTTTCATGGCCCAAGCAGTTCCCCCCTGCCTGCTCTGATGCTTGCATGAACTGGTAAATCATTCCCCAGGAATTTTGCTCTCTTAGCACACAATAAGAGACCTCCAACAGGAAGGCCACTGTCTGGTTGTCAGGGTATACTTCTGGGAAGGGGAAGTTACTTGTTTGTGTCCCGCTGACTAAGGAAAGTATGATCTGCATTTCCTGGTGTCTTTGTGAATCCTCTAGCTACTAGAACATTAAATGAAATGTAAATGTCAAAAATCACTTCCCCCTTTATGTTTTTTAATTAAAAGCACTGGTACAGTTATTTATTACTGACCTCAACTCCGTTATTATGCATTAACTATGTTCAGAAGATGTCCACATCTGGCATAAGCTAGAAATTTACTTACCTCTAGATTTTTTTTTGAAATGTATGTGTGTATACATGTATATCTCTCTATATACACAGAGACATGTGTGTACATCTCTATATATACATATATGTATATAGGTGTATGTATATATGCATACAGATGTACATGTAAGTACATATATATACACATATAGATATATGTACATATAGATGCCTATACATACACATACGTACATAAATAAAATGTATAACAGAGTCAGTGGATAAAAAGAAACATGCAAATGTACAAAGGTATGAGAGGGCTACTGAGCCATTGAGTCCTACATCAATTCTAATCACATGCATTAACAAAACTCAGAGCCTAGTGGAAGCCTTTTTTGATTAGTAAAAGAAACCACGGCACTTGGAAGGCAGTCAATTCTGTATCATGTTTTTGGATTTAAACACTTAGCTTTCATGAGAATCCTGCTTTAGTAACCCAAATCTTCGTGATTTAAACTTAACTCTTACGGAGGTCTGCTATCTCCTTCTGTTCTCTAGAGCTGGATGAAAAATGATACAGATGATAAATTGAACAATGATAGGTGTGAGATCTTCCTATGGGTTTTCTGCAACATCACCATGATCACTAAGTACTAATTTAAGATTCTCTAACATCCATATGGTGTTAAAAGATTATCGACCCACCTCCTTTCTTGAACTGATCATTTCCTTTCTCCTTCAGTGTTGTGCTCTCCTTTCTTCTTTTCTACAAAAGAAAAGAAAATGTCTCAAAGTATTTAATTGAAATGAACAACTAGGTCAGCTGCAGTTCCAAATAAAGTATGACTAGAAATCAGAATAAAACATAACCCGAAGAATTTTAACTACTATCGAGCTTGCTTGCAGTCATCGTGACACTGATATACTTTATATATCTATGAAACACTGGAGTATAACAACAAGGCAATTAAAAAGCTTTAGTTCATAGACAACAGTATACAGAAAGAGCATTCATCGTGAATTACACTGTTTAAACTAATATGTTAGCTTTTTAGCTGGCTGTTCACTTCTCCAACTCAATTCGATTCAGTCAGTGCAGGTCAACTACATAGAATATAATTGAGATGTAAAGTCTCAGAAGTTTTGCTTGAAATAACTCCACCTCAAAAATTCATAGTTAACTTTCAGAGATGTACAAAGCACACTGAGTTGACTGCATTAGAAACAGGTCCATGGATAAAACTGCCCTGACAGATTGCTTATGCAGAGTGACTAAACCATCAGACCCAGAGACAGGAAGATTGTTCTGTTATACAGTGAAAATTGCACATGCTGAGCAGAGTTGTGTTTTCAACCATGAATATCTTAACAGTACTCTTGGCACAAGTGAAGTTGACATGAATGTTCTTAGCCTTTGACACAGAAAACACAGGATGTCACCACGACATCTCTTCAACCTATTTACAATGGAAGTCTTTCACATGCAGGCATACCTCACACAAGTAAAAACAAAGCAGTGTAAGAAAGACAGTAATATCAAGAAGCAATGCTCATGTTCACGAATCATTTCTATGGTAGAAAAATGATCATTTGACCACTGATTTTGACCACAACACACATCCATACACAAAGGACTTAAATCAAGGTGTTTATAAATTATAGATCATCAAGCAATTAAAAAGCCAACACTAGGAAAAGGAGCAGTTTCCTTTCCTGCAGATTGTGTAAATCAAGGATTAATGCAATTATCAATATCGCACAGAACATCTCCTTGGAAACAGCTAAATATAGTACTCTTTGTGGAGCGCTGCACCATCTCACAGCTATGCCAAGTAGCTGACAAACAATACAAAATCAGAGGTTCCGTCCTCTCGCTTTTATTGGTTTTGGAAAGTAATTCACCTGACCATTGTCACCATCTTAGTAATAACAGATCACAATGCTCTGAAAACTAGGCTCAAGGGAATGGCATTCAATTGTGACACACAAAATTACACAGTAAAATATCATCTGACCCTTTTGATACATGCCTAGTTCACTAAATTTTTTTCTATCGCTTATTAAATATGTTTTCTAATACTCCTTGCTCCTCACATTTAAAAAACAAGACAAAACATAGGTCAGACAAAACATGCACCACTATTTAGAAACTGGCTTTCCTCCAGGGTGGACTGACAAACCTACCCAGGTCCTTCCACAATGTCACTTACACCAATGTACACAAGCCACTTGGTGCTTTCTAAATATGAGCATACAAACAGATTTAAGCACTTAAGGCACAAACTGCATTAAAAGCACAAATTCTTTGTATATATGCAGGATTCTGCTGTTCAGCACAGGGAGTATGTAACTGCATTTGAAAGCTGCACCCAAACTTTTGAAGTGCCACACAGAACAGCTCCAGCAAGGTCACTGACACACGCACAGTCGGCCCTCCACAGAATGAAATTTTTAAAACATCCTGAATGCATATAGAGTGGATGCACAACAGAAGTAATTTTCATACCAGTGAACAAAGCAGCCAGATTTCAGCAGAGAACAGGTTTGGAGATGATGATCCTACTGGAAAACATGAAAGATCTACATAGACAATCCTCTCAAGAAAAGAAATGCTTGAAACACTAGTCCTACTGACTTCATTGCTCATGACCTATTTAGAACTGGCCTTTTAAGTGCCATTAACTGATTCACTGTTGCATAAGTTGGAGTGCAACTCTACAATAACGAAATAATTTTTTTCATATAAAGTGAGAACTACAGCACGGTCACAGTACTGATGCAAAAACCCTAACATCAAGGAATACTGGATGAAAAGCTTTACCTGTATTATCATTATTTTGTTTCATTTTATAAAAATTATTATAAAATATTACATGTTTACCCCAGTTAAGTATTAAATACTAAAAGTGATTTGCAGCAAGGCAGCTTCTGATGAATAAGCTTTATATTTAAAAAAAAAAAAAAAGCAACAAAAACCCAATTCTTCAGTTGTGGGATTCTTTCTCAGGTAGCCAAGACAATTGTGATGTGGAGTCTCAACAGCACAGAAGAAAGACCAAGGTGGCTGTATGGCCATATTCACTCAGGAAACATGGACAGATGAAAGTTCTGAGCAACTGAAGAGTTTAAGGACTGTCACACTGGGAAGCTGATGATTCATACCACTCTACTCCTCCAAAAGCCTGTTCCTTGGTATGTTCTCTTGTCTGTGAATGTAACTGCACAAACTTGAAGGATAGAGGACTATTAGTCACATAACTGTTACAGACATACAAATGTCAGGCACAGTCTTGTGGTCTTCTGACTACTTGACCAGAAAAGGTGTTGTCTACGCATGTTTGAGAAGCCAGCAGCATTGGCAAGAACACCGTATATGGTTCTGCAGCTTACTCAGCTCCCTGGAAAGCAGCAATCCAAGCAATGCAGTCCTGGTTCAAAACCAGTATTTCTGTTATAGCTTGACCAACATTATCAAGATATCCCTGTGTTACAGGTTTCAGACAGTCCCTTAAGTTCCAAACTGTACAAGTTTGCACAGTATTTTTCAAAAAGGTAAAGTCTAACAGGGTACCTCATGCATCATTCTGGATTTGCATTTGGAACATGACCCATAAACAATATACAGGAGGAGACTATCCCTAAAACCAAATTCCTCTGGCTTCTCCACAAAATGTGAAAGCATACGTATTAGCACGTCACATCCTAAACACACTGCCCTCTAAAGCACAGTATGTATTTGTGAAATAAATACATTAGTTATTCCTCTGTATGTACATTTCTAACAGAAAATCCTAGCACAAAAGCAGTGGAAAGTCAACCATTTTGGACGAATTTACATTTAACCTGAAAGGGCTGCTCCAAGGGATGCTGTTAGTCTCCATCTTCTATTCAAATTCAGGGTATAAAGAAAAACCAACAGAAAACTAAACCACTGTTAGAAGACATAACCTTTTCACTCAGTATACTAAATTTCCAGCTTCAATGGACAATTGCAAATTGGCTGGTCATCATTTTACTGTGATCATATCAGCCCAGAGTGAAAAAATTGCAAGTGACTTGTCCTTGGGACAAATTTTGCACAATGTCATTTCAGTGCCCCCACTCACTCATTTTCAGAAAAAGATTTAAGTAGCTGCAGGGCAGGCTACCCTTTCCTCAGCAAGGGAAGTAGGTCAGACTGAACTCCTAGAATGCTCTGCCTAAAGAAAAGATATCTTGACCTACTACATGTCCTGAGACTACTCATATATGACATCGGGTCAAACACAGCTTCCCCAACTCACACTCCATTATGATTTTCTGCTATTCAAAGTCAGCAAAATCTTAGGGTTTGCTTTTTGCAAATTTTATTAACGCAAAGATGACAAATTCCAAGTGGTAGGCATTAGTTTCTGATATACAAACTCAAGAAATTATTTTTTAAATTCCAGAAAAAATAACTGCATTTAACTAGTAACGTGATTCTTAAAGGATCTGATTAGAAATGTTTACAGATTTGGATACTGAATTACAATCATCCATATTCTCAAGAAATCAGGATTTTAACATAAACCCGCCTGGCAAACAAGTAGTACTGAAGATCGAGGCCTGATCTGAAGTAATGAGAAAAGACAGCTTGGCCTTCTGACAATAAAGTACAACAATTCAAAAGAAAGTTTTGAACATCAAACACAGTCCCTGGACCTCAGCTACTCAGCCAAAAAACTCAGGGTTAAAAATAAAAGCATTAAAGCATTATTCTACTATTAAAGAAGAGAGCAACCTACAAATTTTCACTATTTGTTTTGGAAGTAACCCATATAATAAAAGTGCTGGAAGTGAAATCCTTAAATATAGCTGGTGAGAGTTGAAGGACGAACACCCTCAGTTTGCAGTGCTTCCAACTCTGGCTGTTCCTATGCATTTTATTTGATCAATTGATTTAACTTTGCTAGGGAACTGTTCTTGGCTCCAGTTTTGCCAAGAGCAGCAAATGCATACTCTCTCTGTAAAGCTATTTATACCGTGTGACAATGTACATCTGCATCTCACATACCCTTTTGTAAGGTCACCAAATAGCAGTCAGTTTAAAATTACTGGAGTTCAAAGGGTGCACAGAAGCAAGGAATTTAAACAGATAAAGAACATATTTTTCAGCTTCATATACCAATTCTAGTTCTAAATCATCCATTAGTAGTCATGTGCTTCCCCCTGCAGTTTTGTGAAGCTATTGCTGTTATCATGCATTCAAGGATTTGAATTTCAATTTAAGATTGTAGTCACTCAGAAAATAATTTTTCAAACCTCGCTAGAAATGTCACTTGAAAACTGTGCCAAATCTACCCTCTACACTCAACGGACAGAGCAACAAGCATTGCTAGACTCTGGCCGATCCCTGCTCATTGTAATTCCATGGTAAAGACACATCAGTCTTTCTACTGCCAAATCACTACTTTTTCCTGAAATTGTAAGCAGCGCTTCCGGAGACAATAGGTGACATCCCTCCCTGACAGTCAGTTTAAGTTAACACGCCAGACTAACTGTGACTATTCCTCAGTGACAATACAGGCCATTCAGTCGTTCCTATTCCAGTGGCAATGGCCTCAGGCAAAAAAAGTGGAGCTGACCACTTAATCCATCACCACCACAAGTCAAAAAGGTCTCAATTTGACAGTATCTGCATCTTCCAGAGAAATGCAACAATGAATATAAGACTGAAATAAGATAGCAGCATGGAAAGAAAGATGAAGATGTATTTTTTCACTCTTTCTATTAAATTGCCATCTAGCAAAAGATTTTTATGTTTGTTTAAAAATTTAACTCGAAGAACTATAAATCACACAGGTAGATTATAACTCCAGATTTTGTTCAGGTTCTTCTCACCAGCACTTGCAATTAAATTACTCTAGCAGATACAGATAGACTTCTCAAATGTGCTTGTCCAAGCTTTGATTAACTCAGAAAATTTAAAAGGATGTTTTGTTCTATTTTGCAAGTGATGAGACAGGGCAGTTTTACTCTAGCAATCCATCTTTGCCTCCAATTTGACCAAAACAATGGCACATTTAGTATTGGTGCTGTACTGTATACAGGATTCAGGTTATTACAGGTAGGTCATTTGAATAAGGGGATCGCCTTTTATTGTATTTCACAAGATTGCATTCACACCTTCAAAACCCAGTTGTCTTGCAAGTTTTAATGCTATATAAAAGAATTTTGAATGCTGATGAGAATTATTAACAAAATATATATTCCTTATTGTTATTTGTCAGTAATTTATGTAATAAATTTTACTGCTGCGCAGTCAGTTGGATTGTCTCATGTATTAATAATCTGGTTGTTTTGGTTCAACCACATAATTCTTCCAGAAAAGAGTTCTGAGACATCTCCAAGTGATCAACACCTGAGGACTGCTCCAAAATATCCACTCGCTTTGCTGTATCCCACCTTCCATTTTGTACCTTAGCTTTTATTTTTTAAATACTATAGAAAAAACAGCAACTCTAAAGAGTCAAGGTTACTCTATTATATTGGACAGACCAAACTAGGAAAACACCAAATGCTGAAATGAATGACGACACCTGACAAAGCCATCTCAGAGGAAATCCCAGATCAGTTCTTCAACCCCTGGAAAAGAAAATTCTGTGGAGAAGCTATAATTTATGGAAGAACAATGTGATCAACCTGAAGCATGGAGAAGAAAGGGTGAGGAGGGGAGCAGTTTAAAAGGAAATTTCTTGATTAAGACAGTTGCTTTCTAACACATCCTAGAACTCCTGGAGAAAACGGGGTGGGGTGGGGGGGAAGGAAGTTTTACTGTTTAGACCAGAACTGAAAAAATCTGTGTAACTTAAAAATACTATTTCTCAAAGATCAGTTTCACTTAATTCTTACAGAGTTGCTAACAAGATACTAATCAAGAATCTCCTCTACTAGAGCTGTGTTCCTCGGCTTGCTGACACATTTCCTAGTGTTAAAATAGAAGTTCAGCATGATTACAGCCAGCTGTAGCTCCAATGCACATGCAACAGCCCAAAGATGGGAACTGCTTTTGAGGAATATGAGATATTTATTCCAGGATCTTACAGCAGCTAGAAAGGAGTGTTCTATATCCAAAATAAGAGTTTACTAAGCCAGGTGCTGAAATCTTTGCCAGACAGGACCCAAAGAACAAGACAACATCTGTCACAATGGAAGAGCATGAGGGATTCAGAATTTTGCTGCTGGATAAACTCATAATTAATGGGTGTTCCTCCAGAAGAAGACCGGGTCAGCCTGAAACAATTACCATGTAACAGCTGTTGGGTGTCTTCTGATTAATTCTGCAGACTAGACCAACGTCAAAGCCATCACTGTCAGTGACAACTAACCAGAAAAATCCGTTTGTAATGCATCAAAAGCAATTTACTGCTCAGTGCCTCTGCTGAGGCAGCAATCAGCATGCTTTTGAAACAACAACAACAACAAAATCTTATAAAAGTGAATTTTGTTTCAGGCTGCTTAATTCTTAAAAAGCTCAGAGTTGCAAGTCCAAGCTAGTAACCAGGCTCTATGCCACATCTGTTTTTAAGAATACTTCTTGAAGGTTTGTGTCTTAATATTCCTTCAAGTTCTTATTTTGCTTCATTCTGCAGACACAACTTCTTACAGTATCGGTACTGTTTCCCTGGAAGTAATTCCTGTTGCTTAAAATTAGAAATCTCACTGTATGGGCTCTTGAAATGTAATTGAAAGAAAATACACAACCACTTGCTCCTTCACTCTGATCTCTGCAGCAGCTTCTACATGGATGAGAATTTCTACTCAGAGCTGCTACCATGAAAGCTTGCACATAGGATATGCATAAACACAGAGCAAGGACTAGAACCTGTCTTTGGATCTCCAGAATAAATTAAATACTTTCTTTTCTACAGCCTAGTTATTGGAGAACATTGCTCAAGGGAACTCATTTATTAAAGCTGCTAAAACATAACAATGGGCTTAGTTTAAAAAAAATAAAATTACTATCAAGGTGTAGCTCCATAAATTTGACTTGAGCAGGGCTAACATCCAGCTCTCCTCATGACTCAAGTACATAGTCTATGGTTGGTGTTGCAACCACATAGGAAGTTTTTGTTATTTAGGCAAATATTCTAATTGAAGAAAGTCCATCTACCCCTGTATGCCATCATGAGGCTGTCATTTGATGTCTACTTTTATCAGCACTGCCCTTGATCTAAAAATACAGCATTATTTTTCATCTGAATCATTCCCCGTAACTGGTTCACTGCACATTCACACAGAGAGGTGTGCTAGCACAATGAAGGAGGCAGCAGGGGGCTGAGAATAACTGATCAAGGACTGCCTAAGTAGCAAACACAGCACTGCTGCTGAGTGTCTGGTCACAACCTAAGCAGTCAAATAAACAAGTTCTGAATATTTCTGCCTCATTTTCTCCAGCTGCAAAAAAAAAAATTAAAAAAAATCACATTGCCCTCTTCTCAAAAATGACCTTTTGAGTAACAGAAAGGAGGTTTAAAATGTTTGAAAAACTCTGAATGGATGTACAGCATCTGTTTTCAGACTGTTAACTGCAGTATTTTTTCTTAACAGCTGTATCTTTTAACAGATTCTTTTCATAATAAAAATATATATAATGTTTCACTTTTAAAAATAAAAATAAAATAAAATTTGTAACCATCAATTCCAAGTACTGTGAGGAAAGCTGGAGTGGCGATTCAGGAATGACCCACCCCCATGGTTTTACTACACAGAGAATGTAAGGTGATGCAAATCAGCTACTTCAGTAGTTATCACAACTGCTGTAAGCTTCTGATTCCTCTCTAGTTTCTGGATTTCTCAAGCTCTGCTTATAAGAGATACCAACACTATTTTGTTAGAGAAAAAAATAGCTGTATTTTAAAGACTACTTATGTAATCCACTCAGAAAGCTCTCTATGGAACATAAACAACGTTCACAATGTAAGTATTGCCAATCTAATAGTTATGGTGATACTAAGAGATGGAATCCCTCCATTTCATTAGGTATAATCATAAACCAAGCTGAAGGGCACAGTTGCTCAATACCACTGGAAATAAACCTACAGGAAGATGAGAACAGCAGCTGTCTCAATACTTTAATGAAATCTTTCCAGCTTTAAACAGTTATTTTGTACTCCCATATCACCTTTCAATGGAGTTCCACAAAGCTGAATGCAAGTATCCAACATGCACGATTCTTCTGCTCATTTTACAGAAGGCAAAAATTGATGTGCAAAATTAAATTATTACCTAACAATACAACAGGAACAAGAGCAGCACGAAAATCAGGCCTGCTGCTCTTTCTAGAGTTTAATTCTATTATATAATTTTCCACAGTTTTTAGCACTTTGTCTATAAAACTCTGAACCTGCCTTCAAGTTATAGGCTGCTGCAGAAGCCTCATCATGACTCACAATGACAATGCTCCTTGTTGTACAAGCAATAAATGGAAGTAGAAAAAAAGGGACTGTTTAGTCTAAACTGGAAAAGACACAAGGGCAATGTGTTTTTTCTGCGTAGTGAGTAGGTGAAGGAATGTGATTATTGCCCTCTGTTCAGCACCTGAAGGAATGCATTTGGAGAAGGCCCAGTTTTGATGTCTCACCCCCCACCCCACCCCACCCCCCGCAGAAAGACATCGACTTCCCAGAGGCAGTCCAGCCGAGGGCCCTCAACATGGTCAGGCCACTGGAGATCATGACCTAAGCAGACAGCCTACAAGAATTGAGTTTGTTCAGCCTTGGGAAAAGGTGGCTCAGAGAAAATTGAGACAGACTCTTCCTGTACGGATGCAGAAGAAGGGGAGTCAGTGGTCACAAGTTACAACAAAGGAAATTCTAATTAAATACGAGGAAAAATGGTTTCTACCATGAGGGTAGTTAAACACTGGAACAGGGGCCCTGAGAGGCTGTGCAGTCTCCAGGCTCTGAGATGTCTTCGTGGCTCTGGGCAGGCTGATCTATTTGATCTATTTTTGAGCAGGGGGGTTAGACTACCTGACCTCCAGAGCCCCTTTCGGGGCACAGGCTGCACCAGATGATCTCTTGAGATCCCCCCCACCCCATATCATTCACTATTAGATCTCAAAGTATTACAACTGGCAAGCATCACCATGCCCATTTTACAGATGGCAAAATTGAGACACAGAGAGGTATGACTTCCACAAGGTCAAGCAGCAGACAAGTGTTACATTTAGTCTCATTCCTCCTTCAAGGAGATTATATTCCATGATCCCCTTCCCCACTAGTCCCATACTGCTTTTCCACCTCAAGAAACTGCTATATTAACATAATGATCTGTACTACAGATGAAAAACTACCTTTTTGTCTTCACTGATGTATTTGGTCAGAAATCTTACCCTACCTCAAAGGGAACTGTTTGAGACACAACTTGATTAAATTTCTGTATGCTGGTTTGTAACAAACAATTTAGATATTTGGTTGCCTCTGGCATCTTAGCTCTGCATATTTCTGCCCCTCATTCTCTATTTACAGTAGCTGACAGTAAGACCATGGCATAGTCAAGTTACTGCCAAGCCACTCTCTCTTTCCAACTTTTTTGGGCAAGGTATAGTCAGCACCTACTTACTTATACAACACAGAAAGGGCTAGTCAACAGTTAAGAAAGCGTGGTCCAGCTTTACCAACACAGTTGAATTAGAAAAGATCAGCCTGCCTGTACAAAAGAGTAATAAGCCACTATAAATTCACTGAAACATTCACAATATTTTAAGCACATTTTAAAAAAAAATTAATTTCATGTAACCCTTAATTTCTTCTTTTTCATCAAATGCCTCATTTTACTACTACTTGTCCATTACAGTAGTAATTTCTTCTGCTGCTCCTGGTGATCTGGGAGTTTCCATAATAAAAACTATACAGCTATACAATAGACTATCTTCCCCTATGAAGTAATGCTCTCCTAAGATGCTGCCTATCTTCTCTTGTCAGCTGCCATTCCCCACTCTGCTCTCTCCTTCCCTCATTATTAGTTGTTCAATGTTACCAATGATCCAAATTGTGGAGTCAGCCTTCCAGTAAGGACTCTATTTCCTTTATTAAAATAAGATCTAATTCATGCCTACAGGACTATGAAATAAAGTTTGCTGGTCTTCCCTTCACATAAGTTACAATACGCCAGAATTCCATCTTTTTCCCAACTGCCAAAGAATATAGTAGTACTTTTTGTCACTGTTTCAGTTTTCAGTACAAGTAACTGCTCGTTTGGATAATTCAATCAGATTTTAAGAGGCTGGATCAGTTCTTTGAAACACGATCTGTTCAAGAGGCCAAGCTATATAACTTGTTAAAAATAAAATGTTCAAAAAAAAACCATAGGAGTTGTATGTTGGGATACAGACTTTAGTTTAGTATCTTTACTCCCACACCATCTGCAAACCAAAGTTGAAAAAAATTAGGAAAAAAAATTTCCATAAATCAGTAGAAAGCCTTCCACCATTTGCTATGAGAACATAATTATCAACAGAAATTTACTGCATTACTCAAGCCTAATCCTGGAAAGTGATTTTATCAAAGTTAGAAAAGTACTTGATGACCATCATATCTTAGAACCCTGAAAACTAACTGCTGTCAAGTGACACCACTGACTGAGGGTCAAAAAAATCTGATTCACACAGACTTACAGGGGAGTAAACACCATCACAGAGGCTGTTGGACTTCCCCTAAGACATACGTCACTACTCCCCACAACATCATCCAGTCTGTTACCCAAACATTTTGTCCACTGAAAGTAAACAAAACCACACATTTAATGTGTTTTGTTTGTTTAAAGTTTAAGTAATCTACAAGGATACTTTCAAATTTAATCCCAACTAGTTGTATTACATAAACTAGCCTTTCAGATATAAAAACTATCTTGAAACCCACTTTCAGTTCTGGAAAGGTACCTTGCAGCTAATCAGGTGAAAACAATGAGTGCACACAAACTAAAGAATATGAAACAGGAAGATTTTTGTTTCATATAATCTCTCTGAGTCACAGTAACCTTACACACTGGTGAAAGTAGAAAAAAAATCTGCACTGGAATGTGATGATTAAGAACACCAAAGAAAGTTAACAAAACATTTGTTACCTAAAAGAAGAAATTAAGAACAGTAAAGCTAGACACATAAAGAGTTTTAAAGGTCCATTTCCATGCCAGCCACAGACCGTTCAAAAAATTTATCTTTTTAGATTCAGCATTGGTACTTCAGATTACCTGTTTTTCCTCCTCTGGCATATCTTTTTCTAGTTCTAGTAAGTATTCTTCATCTAGTTCTGTCTGCTTCCTTGAGCTATTCTCATCATTCTGTAAATTCCCTTCATCATCCAGCACAGGTTCTTTTGCCTCAAAGGAGTCGTGACAGTCATGGAAACACTCATCTGCTGTTGTGGGATCTTTGGCTGAAGAAGGTGTATATCCACTTTCAATGTTTTGGGGATTCTGTGCATCTTTAGGGCCAGTCTCTGAAGACTTCTGATCAGAAAGCTTTAAGTGATCAAGTAATTCTTCAGGTGAACTTGCATCTTTAAACTCTTCCATGCTGGACTCCTTGGAGTGGTTAGGTTTTTAGAAACAGAAAGAAATAACCCTCAATCAGCATAATTTAATGCCTTGTCTGCAGACAAATCTCTAAAATACTTACAAGTACTCCTGACATCACCTGAGGGAAACTATTATCCCTCAGGGGAGGGAGCAACTTATACATGCTTCTTCTATGCACTACGCAGCGACATGGGACCAGCACACTGCTCCCATAAATACGTTAATTCACGAACTCAGATCCCCAGGACCGGCACGGCACAGCGCTACGCTACGGCTTTTCCTCTGCAGTGGGACTCAAGTCACACACACTTGCCTAGCCACAGGCCTCAGCGCCCCCTCGCCCTCCACAGCCCCCGGCGGACTGCGTACAGCGAGCCCCCCGCCGCCGCCCCAGGCCCCGCCTGCACCGCTCTCCCCTTCAGCTCCCTCACGGCCGCCCCCCCCAGAGCCAGGCCACAGGCAGCTGGTCCCAGCTCCGTCATCTCAGCCCCATCCCGCCCCCTGAGGTGAGGGGCCGGACTGCGGCCTGCGGCCCCCATGACACCCCCGCCTCCCCCCGGGCCGAGCCGGGCCCCCGGCAGAGACCTGCGCGTTCCCTTCCGGCCGCCGCTCGCCTCCCGCCCCGCCCCTCACCCCGCAGGTCGCTTCCGGCCGGCGCCAGCCAATAGGATGAGGCCGCGCGGAGGCTGCCGGGATTTGTAGTCTGGCGGCGGCGCGTGGGTCACAGCGCGGGCGGGGCCGAGGTGCCTCGCGGGCTCCCCTCAGCGCTGGGCTGGGCTGGGCTCGGCTAGGCTAGGCTAGGCTAGGCTGGGCTAGGCTAGGCTGGGCTAGGCTAGGCTAGGCTAGGCTAGGCTAGGCTAGGCTGGGCTAGGCTAGGCTAGGCTGAGCAGCGGTGCGTTGCCCTCGGCCTCTTTCTCCCTGGGGTTGCACTCGGGTGTATGTGGGGGCACCGAGATTGAGTTTTTTAACATGGGCCGCTTGCACAGCCCTTTTGCACACCTGTAGTTGGTTGGGCTCCCTGCAAGGTTAGAAGTTACACCTTGCACCTGCCCCTGTGGGGCGCTAAAGCAGCCCCTGCTAGGCTGGGTGCAGGGTAGCTCTGAGGACATGAGTCTGGGGGCTGTTGGCCCAGAGGCTCCTCAAGGGATCAGGCGCAGTTAAAGCTGTGGGAAGTCCCTGGGATGGCAGAGCCCTGCTCCAGTTCTCCCCATCCCCGGTGAGGGCACTGCTCTGGCTCACCAGGAAGTGCTTGAGGGATGGGATGTGTGTGGGAGATGAAGAGACACAGGGCAGGGCTATGGATGATATGGGTGGGCGGTGGGAGAGGTGTGGTCTTGGGCAAGTAACCTGGCTTGGAAGGATAAATCGGGGTGAAAACATGATCAGCTGAAAAAAAAAGTTTTGGTAGACAGACAAAAAGAGGGATCATATCTACAGCTCGGTGTTACTGATCCAGGTTCTGTTGCCTGCACTACTTTAGCCTAGAGGTGAGTTTATCTAGTGAGTGACTAGCATGCATGTGATAGCTGTATCCCTTCTAAGGCACCATGAACTGGTGGTTTCCAGTGCAGACTTCAGTTTTGGGTTTTCTGTTCCAGTGACATGTGAAGACTAAGTTCTATCTAATCAAGCACTGGCATAAAACTCCCCTTCATCCTGTTTTGCATGCATTCATTGTGTACTCTGCAAATGGTTATCACAAAATTTTGAAACTGAATTTTCACAGATTTTGAAGTCAAAGGCATGTGAAGCAATATCTTTTTATTGAAAATCACTATGCCAAGCCATGAGGTGGTTAAGGCTATTCTTATGAGGTTTTCCTTGCTCTAAGGAGCTTTTTAGTAAGCAAGTTCTGATGAAAGATAAAGTTTAAAATGTTCCTCTAAATTAAAGTTCTTAAATGCTCTAATTTAAGAAGAAACCCTGGTATCAAAACCCAACAGCAACAAAAAAGCCCCAGCACTATATAGGCTGTTCCAGATTTGGGTTAGGTAGAATTGTTCTGATCATGGTTGCAGGTTATCCTCAGAGAATACAGGTTCTTACAAACAAGGTAATCAATCTTTTATTGAGAGGATGATTCTCATTATTCTTTCTCCTCATACTGTGGGGAAGTATGCTGACTGTTAGAGCCATATTAGCGCTTTTGGATTTACCAACCACCATTGCTAAAATACCAAGAAAGTATTAAATCTGGCTGAACTCTGTTAGTGGACTGAAGTGTATCTATCCCATATGAGGGTGCTGAGGAGGAGGTGCATCTTTAGAAATATTTTGAGAGGTGTCCTGACTTCTGAACTTCTAACTGACATCACCAGACTTTTGTTGAAGCCTGAAGGGCCTGTGGGATATTTGGCATTTCAAAGCTGGGGTAGAAATTGAAGATTTGGATGCCAGATTCATTTTTGGTCTTAATTTGTTTGATTGCTCTGCTAAATGAACATGTCTGATGACTGAGTCTGTTGGTGCCAGTGATGGATGTGGGTATTAATGGAAGATTGGAACACTGTGCAGTAAGTTGGCAAGAGAGTGGCTAGTTACAATGAAAGCAAACAGGAGCTCTATGGCTGATTTTTCTCCCTCTCTCTCTTGATAAAAAAGTAGATTCAGCATTCTGCAATGGCCCAGCTGCAATGATTTAGCCCACAAAAATGTGCCTTTCTGCTGTTCTGCTAGCACTGTGTAATTTGTTCTGACTTACAGAAAATATTTCTGAACCTTCACACTGTCCTGTTAAATATCATGTAATTTGAAAAGGGAGAAGGAAATTACAGCTGTGGTACAAAATCAATCCATGCAGTTTTGAATTTGCTGAAATGCAATTTAAATCTCCTCTGGGTGTGCAAAGAGCACAGGGGTTTGCATAAGTCATGGTGTTTCATCCCCAGAAGGAATTGAACTGGTAAGAAGAATACTGGACATCAGGGGTCAGCAACCCATCCAAGGTGGTGTGCTAGCCTTTATTTTAACTTTTCCAAAAAAGAGTTTATTTGCTAGCAAAAACTCTACAGGAATTGGACCTGCTTGGAAGTTTTGAGCTGCTGCTGATCAGTGGCAAGATACTACCTTGCCTCCATGTGAGGCAGGGGCTTCTGTCTTCCACACAGCTCTAAACTTAGTGGGAGCTAGGAACGTTTGCTTTTCAGGAATGCTCCCAATTCCAGTCCCTGGCCAGCCCTGTAGCAGACCATCCAAAATCTATCTGCCACCTTTGGCTTCTATCCCAGGGGGTTACTATTCCAAAATGACTGACAATTTTTCCTTATCATCACATTTTTTAAATAGATTTCCTCAACTTTGATGAAACATACTGTCTTACTGACTTCATAGGAAGAAATGTGAGAAAAATTAGCAAATTTTACCATATAAATTTTCTGCCTGCACCTCCTCTGATCTGGAGACACTTTGGGTCTCCCTGAACTTTAGAACTGGGGGCTATTCAGCATTCTGTTTTTCCCAACACAACATGGGGGAAAAGGTTCAACTCCCCAGAACCCCAGTTCCCTGCTCTCATTAGGGATGATTATTCCTTTATGAATCTTTACCCGAGATGTAGCAAGAAGGGCAAGCTTTCCCATGGTCTTACTTTATTAAAGACAGGGTTGTCCCCAGGAGTCCTTTTCAGCAGAGTGACCTTTGAGCCTCATGGCTGCTGTTTAGGGTTGTTGATTACCCCGGGGGTGAGCCCTGAACAAGCTGCAGCTCAGTGGAAGTCTCTGAATCTCTCTCCTGTGGAAGTGCTCCCCAGTGCCACTGTGAAGTGAAATCCCAAAGGCCTCTCTGGTATTCAGGGAATTGACACACGCCAGGAGAACTGGGGGCTCTCCGCCCACCATCGGGGGACCAGTCCTCCAGCTAGCAAATGAAGAGGCAGAGGCTTTCTAACCCCTCATCAGGTATCAATGTTAGTCAATGCGTATGACTTCTGTCTTTAAGGTTCCCAAGCGCTGACTTACTGTCTGTATGTCCCACTTTCTCTTCTTTGCACTTTAACTTTCCTTACAGGAGTGTTGTGTTCAGAGGTTACTTTATGTTTGAAAAATACAAGAACAAGTTGTCTTACAGTATTTTCAAACATACGCATTTTAGTAAGAAACACTTACCCTGGAGGTTATAGGGCAGTTGCCAGTTTTACCACTAAATCTTACTAGATCAAACACAGAACATGTTACTGCTTTAATCAGTCTAGGATTAGAACTTCTGATTCATTGCTATAAGTGGAAGTGTATGAATAGCTGAAGATTGTATATATACAAAGAATGAAGACTTGGTATCATTTGTTTAATCTTCTTGGTGCTAAGGGATTTTTCAGAGCATTGGTGTTTGTTTAAGTGAACACCTGTTGAGAAAATCAAGAACATATAATCCTGAATAAGTAGATATGTTTGGATAAGAGTTCAGCGATGGAAGCCTTAGCTTGTATTGTTGAGATTTACTCTGTGTTTTGAATGGGTTTACCTCTCCAGGTGAGACGCAGCAGAATCCAGGGTCACAGAGTACCTCAAGTGGAACACTTTAATACTACAACACAGGCATAAGTTGAAGAGGTAAAGTAAGAGAAGGAGTCTGTATCTCAATACTTTCCTCTAGCAAAAACTTCCTTACCCTTCCAATTTTTTTTTTCCGTTTCTTCCCAAACCCACAGCGTGATGATGGCAATGTTATCTGGCGTGATCAACAAACTCAAGTACAATGTAGTGTGCCAAAAGAAAAGGGGCAGGAAGCAAAGAATATTGTGTGACTCTAGCTTTCTCAGTAGTGCTGAAAGAAATACAGAGAGGACCAATGTGAAAGAAGATTTATGTTTTGTTTTCAACACGAAAGTCTTTTACTACATTGTATACAAACAGTTTTTTCTTACTGCTTTCAAGCTAAACTTAGATTTTGCCTACCTCTTGTAACTATTAATACTATTATAGAAGACAAGAGGGCAACTGGAAGGAGTGGAGTATTTTATTCATATTGTTAAAAACACATTTTTAAAATGCATAATAGTTCCTATTTTGCAGCAATGCCTGATTGGCAGTTGGTGAAATGATTCTGCTCTTTTAATAGTTACGGAAATTCATAGCCTAATATCCTTGAGTTCGCTAAAACATCTTCTAGCAAGACTGAAGACAATGAGAATTTCTCATATTTCCAAGAATAAAATGTTCATAAAATGTAACAGTAGACATACAGTAGTTTAAATATTACAGGCCAGCTGATTTTATGCTGAACAAACTCCTGGGAACAATACCTGGCAACTAAATCTCACATTGGGAGTTTGTAGCTCCAGTATTTATGGCCATGTTTTCAAGAGGGCTCTGCACACAATTAGGCATCTAATCTGCGTGCATAATTACAGTGATTTCAGGGACACATTGGTTGACACTTTACTGCTGAATTTCATTGTTTGCTCATTTGCTTGATTTATGTGAAAAAGCAAGAAAGCTGAGCATCAGAAAAAAGATGTACCTACATTTTGAAAAAATCATCCTGAAAACATTCTGGGTCTTGTGATAAATAAAAGCAGCTCTTTGCTAAAGCTTGCACTCCCTCCTGCAGACCTGTGATATCCACATATTTCATTTGTCTTTATGGATACCAATTTTCTAATATTTAATTCCAGAAAGTAGCATTGTTTTTCTAAATGTTTCCATGAACTGTGAATTATTCCAGTTCCGAGCTCCTCTGATGAGCATTTCATGTTTATATAACTCAGGAATATGTGGATTTTCTCATGTAACTTTGAGATGATCTTAAACTTGTTTAGTCTCACATACCATTCTGGTTTCATATGATATTAAAGGTGTTAAGGTATTTCAAATCTGTGCCTGAAGGGAGGTTTAAATTTTCCCAGTAGACAGAACCAAACCCCTGGATTCAAACAGCCAGAGACTATGAGGATATGCATTTGAATCTTGCTGTCTTTAGACATTCTTAAATACTAATATTTACAGCAGAGGATTCACGCAGTAGAGCCAACGTGAGGCCCACAAACTGAGCAATGTATATTGCATGCTGCTTGTTTTTCACAGGATGTCTAAACCTTGCAGGAGGACCACAGCAAGACTAGAGCAAATTGGGGTTATGAATTCTGTATATCAAAAGGATCTTTTCTCTGTAGCCTGTTTCGGGCTTGCTCTGTTGCCCGAGTGCAGCTCCTCTCAGTTAAGTGTTGCACTAGGATCCCTAGGCTGGACTCTATTTTTACCCAGTCATGGAGGCAGGAGCCTTTGTTGTTGGGTGAAAATGGCTAATTTACACTTGAACTTATAAAGTATCTGCTGCTGGTAACTTCTGATGTATTTTAAAAGTATGCATTCCTTGAGAAAAAAAAACAGGCTTGTACTGCTTAAGACAGGAATAATGTAAATAAACAGGCATACAACAAGGGTTTGTGAATGTGGACGTTAAGGCACTTCACGCCACGTTGGGTGCAATACTGGTACAGTACCAGCACTGCAAAGGTGCATACAAATTATTGCACTCACAGCTAGGTGTGTACTGCAGCAGAGTGCAATTTGTGCTGCTAAAACTCAGCATTCTGGAAAATAGCTTCCCTTTTATTTTTTATTATTATAGTAAACTCGTGTGTTTAGCACAAGAGGTGAATTATTTTAGAAATGAAGACTGAACGAAAGAGTTTCTGGAAGCTTTCAGTCAAAGGAAGAGGTGCTTTTCACAGCTTTCCTTTTTTTATAGGTTCTAGTGCCAAGTTGCCTGAACAGCATTCTCTCTTTTCAAAAATAAAACAGAATAAAACTTCAAGACACAGGAATTTCTGTGGAAACCAAATTGCCACTTTATGTACTTAAAGTTTAAGGAGGGGAGTTCTGAAGGTATCTGCAGTATTTAGTTAACTTTTTTTTTTCCTGTAAGCTTGTCAATCAGCTTTACTTCATGGATTTTACTGTAAAAAAAACCCCGTTTCGACGAAACAAACTGAGCTTTGAGAAGTCATCACTTCTGGAAGAGACTTAATTGAAATTGAAGACAGGATATCTAAGTCCTTTTGCTGCACTAAGAAGAAGTCTTTCTGATTTACTATTAAAGAGGCTGAATTTGTAGTATGAGAAATCCAGGGGAATCTTAGTTGGATTAGAGGATTTGTGAATCTCACCCGGAATAGAAATCCAATAGGTGGCGATGTTGGATTTTCAAAGCCAGGTCCCCATTCCTTTCCTTGTAAAACCGATCCAGTTCTTATTGAAATCAGGGCTGAAGCTCCCCTGTCTTACAGTAGTGCAGGACTGGACTCGAAGCTAACTATAAGAGAGATGAACTGTTCCATAATTACCTCAGGCTCCAGAGCATATGATAAATTTACTTTTTGGGACAGCTTTTTTGATCTTCATAGTGAAGAAACCAAAGCTCAACAAATCAACCAAAGAAAAAATAATTACCATTTTCCAGAGGTCATATAAAGTTCAGGTTCTTTGCTAGAATTAAACATTTGCACACAAGTCTCAGTGGAATCAAATTATTGTGCTTCCCAAAGAACATTTTAAAGGAAATTGTGAAATAGGCAATTAAAGGCTTTTTAATCACAGCTATAAATTAAAGTTTTACTACATCTGCTTTTTAGGTTGACTTATTGAAGAAATTGTGAAGGATTCTTATTAATTTTGAACATCCATTCTCTCTTTCTCCATGTCTTGGCTGGAGTCCTATAAAGATTATGGGAATTACTAGATAGAGAGCATGTTCTTCATTGGTCAAGCTAATATATTTTGACATAAGAAATTTCCAGTAACACCAGATTTCCTTTCCTTGTCACCTTCCACTTATCTGAATGACCCTATCCCAGTATTTTTTCAAGCCTTCCATTGCTTTCATCAGTTTGACTCAAGTTCACAGGGTATAAAATAAAGGCCCAACCTGTTAATTAAGACTATTTGCCTTCATCACTCTTTACATGTTTGGTAGAGGCAGGATGCTGCTTGTTCAGTCAGTGTGAATATGTCTCATTTGAGCTCAAAACGATGCCAATTCACATTGTTAGAGTATCTAAAGCAGGATTTGCCATAGTGAAATCACTGATTCATCTGGTGGGATAGCATGCCCTAGCAATGACTTTCATTTGGGGCATGCTCCTTCTTACACTGGTTTCAGACTTACACCGTCAGCGATGCTAATGGAAAAGTGAAGTGACTGAGACAAGTTTATAATCTCTGTGGTGTTCACTGGTTACAGGAATAAATAAAAAATGCACCTTTAACATTAAGCCAGTGCCTGATTAAAATCAGCAATAAGTGTATAATTGTGAATGACTAAAAAGCAGAAAAAAATTGTTTCAGATTAGTCATATTAGAACTGTGTACTCAAATTTGAATGTGATATTCCTAAAATTATGGATATTCTAGGAAAAAGCTCAACCATAGTTTACAACTGAGTATAAATTGTGCTTTACAATTATGCTTTTACAACCAAGGCAAGAGAACAGAGGAATGCAGATGCATCTGTCCATGTCATAGTGACATAAATTGACGTAATATCCTTGCTTTTCTCTACAGGGAGACTTTGCTTATCTCCTCATTTTAGTTACAAACCAATCAGATAAACATGGTATAACAAGTTGTCCTGTGACCATAAGGATGAATAAAGGCTGATTTATGGATTTGCAGCCTTTATCTCTTAACACTGCTCCCTTTCATTTGGTATTTTCAGCATCCTCTTTGTCTTCCATGTTGTCCTCCCACATGCCCTGTTCCATGTTGCTCTATCTTATCGGGCAAATGGGAGCATGTGCCTTAGCTGCCTCTGGACTATGTGTGTGCTGACTAGCTAGTCAGCATATATAAGCTTAGTAGCCAGCAGGCTTTGAAATTGGTTAAGGGACAGACTTATAAAGGTCTCCTCCTGAGAGGAGGCATTCATTTGGGTCTCTTCCCTTCATTCAGCCACAAATTTTTATAATACAGAATTGATTATCTTTCTTAATTTAACTTCTTGTTCAATTTGGTAGAAATCAATGAAGAAGTTCAAAGCCTAATAAGAGGATGAGAAAGGAAGCTGACAGATGGATGGACAGACAGAATGATTGTGTGAGTCTCATTTCTTTAAAATACCAGGGTAAGGATTCATGCAAGTTAACGAGCAATATGTTATTTGCAAACTTTTATATGTATTCATATATTCATCTACAATTAAAGGTGAAAGCAGCTTTCCAGTAATATATCGGAATAAAGTCTCTGTTCCCGAGTCCAGAATTTTCTATGAATAGGCTAAACCACATCTATTTTTATATACAGATTTCATTCTCTGTTTCCCAGAAGATGTTACACACTGTCCAATATATATGAATTTTGTTGATGCCTTCAAACGTCATGCTTGTTCTCAGCTGGCTGGCACAAATATCTCTACTCAGACGGGAGAATGCAGTAAAAAAATTTTGTACACTTTACCACAGAAAGCATGGTTAATGATGCTTTGATTACTGTGTGTTCAGAGAGAAATTTCTCTTCCATTTCATAGACAAACCAATAATTACACATCCCAAGAGAATAATGAGGGAGTTTAGAGGTGTTTGTGTGTGTAAGTATACAAACCTAAAATAGTAATGGATAGAGAGAGCTTAAGAAGATATATCATTTCTGTCTGCTTGTAATGTCAGCTGAGCAGATGGCTCCAGTGAGCCACTTATATGTAAAATAGCTGTTCCCTTTTCTTCTGTGAGCCTTTGGAGGTTTTCTTTCGTACTTAACATATTTGCTGAATGCGATACATAGGCCTGTTAGAAAGTATTAAACTCTTGTAAGACAAATATGTGAAAAAATAGTTGATAAAAGAAAAAATATGCCTGCATAAATAAGGGTTGTCTAGAATGATAATAAAAGACAACAAAATACTGTTGTCTATGGACTGTGTGCAACGCATGGAGAGAGTTAGGTGTTTGACAATGGGGTCTAATACAGACTACCTGGGAGAACCTGAGCTGAAAGCTGCCTGCTGGCACGTACTAGGACATTGCTGGGAGGACAGAAGGCATCCTGAAACCAAGGACCTCTCCAAAACCTTGCTGTATGCTGCAGGAAGGTATCCCCAAACACTTGGGATCCACAGTCTAGATATATCTGCTGAGAGTAGGCACTTTCAACTGTACTTTGGAGGGAAGAGCAAAGTTTACTCTTTTTAAAAATACAGTTAGAGGAGGCTCAAGAGTTACAGAACAGCAACTGGCATAGTAGTCATTGTGTAAGAGGGACTCATAGGTTCAAATTTCTCTTCACTCTAGGGACTGCCTTAAACCCTAGAGAAAAAGTTTTTCTTGTAGAAGCTATGCCACTGTATAGGTGTGACCTCAAGATGTGTTGTGCAAGGGGGAGGGAATGCCATGCCACAGTGCTGTGTGCAGCCATCTGAAAGGGAGGAGTACTGTTCTCTGCTCCTTGTACTGTCTGTGCAGATTATTAGACAGTCTGGAGATGAAACACAAAAAGTGTTGTTAAAGCAGAGGCTGGAATTTTCCTAGGTTAGTGCCCTGACCACTAGGTTACTGCTTCAGGTGTTTTTACTGATCTTGGGAATCACGACTTAGCTTTTGCACAAGTGACATGCTTCATGAGAAAGGTAACTAGTACCCCTTCCAGTCCCAAAAAAATCATAGTGGGTGGAAACATATTTTGGTTCCATTAAAGTGACTTAAACTAGCATGATACATCTTCATATTCTGAAGTATTTCTTTTTGACCACTTCAGGATGAAAGTGGTATTTCTTTGTCTGATGCATCATCCCTGTGGTACCATGTTCTGTCCTACAAAGTGTGTGAGCCACAGCACTGCTAGCATGGTTTGGGAAAAAGGTAAGCATATCTGTTGTTGAGTGTATCAAAACAGAATCCAGTTTATTCTTATGGGAATGAGCTGGTTAGTTTGTGGCCACTAACTGGAAGAAGCAGTTGTTAGTTATACCGATAACTTCATAGCATAGCTGCTGTGGATTATCATCTCCTGTCTTGTGCAGCTTTATGTTCGTTTGTATCAGGTGAAAGTCAAGCACAGAAACTGAGAGCAGGGTGCACATCTGTTGAATAGGAAGTTGCTATTTTTACATTTTCCAAACTAGAACTGCACTTTATAATATTAATGTCCCCTCTTCTCTCCCTGTCACATTTAGAAAGATAATAGAAAACTGCATTTCCAAAGAGTAAAGGATGTAGAATGCTCTAGGGTTTCAGTCTCATTCAGATGGATTGATTTTACCATAACTCTTTCAAAAATAAGAAGCACTTTTGTGATAGCTGAGTGCATAGAAGCCTAATGGGTTTAATTTATGTGCAGCTGGGCTGTAACAATACTCCGTGAGCCATTACAGCTGTGCCTCTCAACTGAATGGCCTTGTACAAGCCCCTAGTTAGTGATTAAGCTCCACACAGTAGCTTAACCTGGAGAAATTCACAGTGTTTTATGAACACCTTCTGTGCTAAATGGCAGCAAGTCCTCTTTGGAGGCAAATCTATTTGCTCACAAAATGGGTTAATCAGAAGGTCTGTTAATATGCATAAAAAATATGCATGATAGAGTATAGTTGCATCTGATAGACCACCATCATGTGCCAATTGTCATTTCACTAGATTGTGGATGTTCTGCTTGTCAAATTAATTTTGGCTGTACTAAAAAAATGGGCTAATATGGGCTTGTCCCACAAGGTTTGATGATCACGCCCTGACTCAAATAGGTTTTCCTTTAAAGGAAAACATTGCAACAAGTGAATGACTAACAAAGGGAAGAGGGTGATTTGCATGGCCTCATTTGGGCTGGCTTTGCCCACTGGAGGTTGTAGAAGATTCCAGTCATAAAAATAAAGGTATTTCGAATAGATTTGTTCTAGAGAAGTCAGGTGACCTTGAAAGGGTTTAATATTTTAAGGTGGTATATCAGACTTTCTCCTCTGTAATCTTTGTGGTCCCTCCTTCAGATCCATGTCTTTTTTTCCATTTTTACTATCAGTTTTATTGCCTGTATCTTCATTGAAGCTGTGACTGGAGGTGTTGTTGGCAGCTTATGAATAGATGTGACATGACTCTTTTGAGCTCTTACATAGTTTAGCTTATTTGCATGGATGGGACCCCACTGGTACAGTGTTGCTGAGTATGAGAACGGGCTGTATGGGACCCTATAAAAATGGGAATTCATGAGGCAAAAAGTAAAGAGCTTAGAAGAAGAGCAGTCATCTACTTGGTTTTGGGAAGTCATGTAATATCATGCATTGCTATGAAGAGCCTGGCATGGCAAGATATGTACATGACCTGGAAAAAAGCTTGGAGAAGAGAAATGTATTTTTGAGAAATATTAGGAATCCTTCCATCTTATATTTGTTACAGCTACAAGTTCCAGGGTTCCAGGCTCTCCAAATTTAATTGGGTAGTGATGAGACACAGTTTGTTAAAATTCTATCTAAAGTATATATCAGGTATTGCCTGAACTTGTTCTCACTTCTTTCTGTTATCACTGGTTGCTCTGCTGGAGCCTACAGTTTGTCATTCCTTCATCTTTCTGATGCTGGGGATTGTATGAGATGATCCCTTAGGATGTGACCTAATGAATATGCTAAGAAAAAGGGGCCTGATGTAAATGTCTATGTCAGAAATGACAGACTGTATTTGTTCTGATTGCCTGTGATTATTTCCAAATTCTTGATTTCCAACTTCAACATGGTGAATAAACTTTTTTACCCTTCTTGTTTTCCCTAGTATCAGAAATTCCAAAGCAAAGCTTCTCTTAGTTTCCTGTTTTCTTGGCAAAGCAGCATAACCTAGTCATGTCCCCAGGGAGGTTGCCCTTAACATACTTGCAGGATTTGGGCTTGAGGAAGAGTAGAGATCCTGTGGCTCTTGAGCCACATATGTTTTGCATGCAGTTCAGATGTGCCTCCCACGCTAGGTAGGACGTAGGAAGAGCAGCAGTGCTGTGGCTGGCTGTGAGCAAAAGCAAGCTGGCAGGGGTGGATGAGTCTGTGTTCCTGTCCCTGCACAGTCCAGCAGCCTTCCCAGCTCAAGTTTACAGGGAAGTGTAACTCTTGAGGAAAAATATCACTGTCTGCCTGTGGAATGCCTTCTCTTCTCCACTCTTAAAGGCTCACGGGACATGCGTCTCGGGGTTTTTGGCTCTCTGAGGATTTTGGTATATGATTCATAAGGTCAGAGGCACTGGATATTCTAAATGGCATGGACTAGCATGATGTTAATGCACACCTTCTCCTCCTGATCAATTACAGTGTTTAGAGAAAGCTGTTTTTTCAGTACTAAAATGGCTGAAATTCTTATTTTACAGATTTAAAAAAAAGCAGTAAGGGAAGTTTCCTTGCCATTTTTGTGACATTACATGTAAAAATATACAAAGATAATAAACACTTATAGGTCATTTAAGTATGGGATAAAAGCCTACCTGATTGCTTAGGTAATTAGAAAATTATGTCATTGTTTAAGGAGCTTAAATGATAATCAGAGATCACACAGCCTTTGTTAAGATTAGAAACGAATTAAGAGAATTATCAGACTCTGAGAGCTACATAGTTGAAGGCTTTAGAGTAATGCAGTGCTATTTATTCTGAAACCTTGCTGTATCACTTAGAAATTCTCAAATATGGATAACATTACTTGGGTTTACTTTACACTATACAAGTCATGTGTGACTCAAAATTTAGCTGAAGTGTGCTGTCAGGTGGTTACACAAATTTATTTCCAATTAACAGTAATTTCGAAGAAGCTTTACAAAACCCAGATGTGTTTGACAGGCTACTGTAGGTTCCCCCCCAAAATTATAAGAATAGGTTAGAAATACAGTTCTCTGCCATTTAGAGGCCCAAAGAGGACAGCTTCATAGTATATCACAGCTAGATAGAATATTCTTTATGACAACCTCAATCTATGAGCAACAAGAGTTTGTTTATCTGTTTTATAATACTTATAAATTTTATAAGCATTGTCCTTTTAAGAAGAAATTACAGCCTTCCCCACAATCAAAATGGAATTATTGAAATATGAGACTGACCACAACTTCAGTCAGGATAAGACCTAAATTATACTTACGTGGTCCTTACTATAACATAGGACCATGGGAGGACCTTGGAACATGATTTTCCTGTCATTGCTCACTGAGCTGAGGGATATTTCATCTAACAACAAGCCACATTCATCCCTGTCAGCTTAATGAGAGACTACACATTCAAAGAAACAAAAGGAAATGGCTCTCCCTTGGGACCTAGCATTGTTAAATTGTCCCTAAGTGTTTTTAGTACATCTGTTTATGGTTCATTCTCTGTTTCAAGCTTTAAAAATATATCACTAAAATTCCTAATAAGGAAAGTCTTGGTTTGCGGAAGGAGTAAATTCCAATCTTCACAGTTTGTACCACTTCATGTAAAAAAGTCGGTCATTAGTTTCATGATTCACACTTAATTGCAAGAGTTGAAAATAACTTCCAAACATGACCTAAAATGTCCTAGAAGATATTCTCAGGAATTCTGTTACAGTACTATATTATTAAGCTGAAAATATTAATGATAGTGAAATGTACACTACTCCATTGTTTTGACTCTTTCTCTTCTTATCTGAGTGGCAAAGTAAAAGCCGCTAAATGTGCAATACTGTTTTCAAAGTGTGCTGAAAGAACCAGGGGTTCAGTGTATTTGTCCTAAGGCTGGGTTTTGGGCCTCCGGCGGTCAGTGCTCTTTTGTCCTGTGTCCACGACACTGTTTATGAGGTATTTGGAGTGATTTATGAGTGTTGCTTTTAGAAAGCAAATCCTCTGGTAGCCTGTATGTTTACAGGACACTTATTAATGTGCTGAAATGTAGATTCTGAGCTCTCATCATTGCTGGTATTTTCAAACTTTCAAAAATGAACATGGTGAAAGATAGAGAAGTCACATATGTTGATGATAAGGGAATCATGGAAGGGAAGCAGCTTCAGAGAGATTCAAGAGTATCCTAAGAGTTACAGTGGCAAACTTAACCACTATGAGTGTTTTATTTTGAAGGGGAAATCGTGATGAGGGATCCTGGCTGAATTCCAGTCCTATAGTAATAGGTGCAAGTGTTTAAATTGTTGCGAAATTACTTTAATGTTTGACATTGTTTTCCATTTCTAAAGTGCTAATGTACAGTGAAGTACAACAATAAGAATTTACAGGCAAAATCAGCAGCAATGAGTACCCTGGAGAGGTACAAACAACACTGCATTGCTCACTTCCACTCTCAGGCATCCATACATGCGGCTGGCACACATGTGCACACACACATTCATAGACATTTCCCCTGCCCGCCCCCATATTTTTACATTCTTTCTATATACATGTTTGGCTGTTCCACAGCACTTCCATGACAGCTAAATAGTTGGATGTGCACTTCCCTGGGTTTATGCTGCACCTTCCCTGCATTCTGTTTTTGCTTCAGTAGCCTCTCTGGCACTTGACTGGGAATATGGTTAGCCCCTACGCTTTGCCGCTCTTGTGACAGAAATCTGCCTGTTCCTCACTGGCTTCCTTCTATGGCTATACTGAGAAAGTGGGCAAAGGTCCATTCCTTCACCTGGGCTAAACGTCAAACAGGTTGGTGTACAAAGAGAACAGACAGTTTAGAATCTGTTCATTCCAGCGTCGTGTTTGCTCTACCGTCAGTTTTGCCATTCAGTGTGTCACAGATGGCCTCGTGGTCCCCACTCCTGGAGGCCTGGCTGCCAGCAGGAACACGTCCATTGTGCTCTGTTAAGAGGTTGAAAGTAAAAAACTGGCATGGGTCCTTTTGTCTGCTGCCTTCCTGTAAGGGGCTTAGGAAAGAGCTGGAGTTTTTCCATTCCTGGAACGTGCACATCTCCATATGCGGGTGAGTGATTTTGCTCAGGTAGCCAGGACTGGGAGATGCTGAAGATAACGTCCTCTGACTGCCACTTAGGAAACTCCCGCTGTCTTCCAGAGAGTCTTTCCTAGGGTGTTCAAAAGAGCACCGATTCCAGTTTCTGTAGCTGTAGGCCCACCACCCCAACTGCTTTCGACGGTGGCACTGGCATTTTAGGATCTGTATAAAAGCCCTCTTGAATTCTTTGCTTGAGCAAGGGTAGATGATTGGATTCAAGCAGCTGTTAAAGTAGCCAAGCCAAAATATCACCTTGAAGATCGTTTCAGGGGGCTTCAGAGCCGAAAACAGAGATCCTGTCCAGAAGAAACAAGCAGAGACAATATCTGAGATAATTGGTTTGTCTGCCTTTAAGAAGGGTAAATGTCCCTGTTAAAATCTGTTTATTAAAAATCTTTAGTGCATGTTGCTTTAATTTTTGGTCTTTTGGTAACAAAATGTTACTTTTGTTATTTTTAAAGCTAATAAGGAAATGCTTTCTACAATATGAAAGCTAAAGGATCACATAATTAATGTAGAATTAAAAAATAAAAAGCAGTCCTTGCGTTTATATGTACACATCTGTTGCACTAACATCGTTGATCCCAATGAAAGACCAAATCTCCATTGTCCACGCTGTTGCACAATGCACGCATGGAATAAGGTTGTGCCTTCTTCAAAGAACTTTGCTTGTCATTTTTGAAGAAGATCTAACTGTTCTCAGGAGTATGTTCAGACATATCTTATAACTTCTAATACATTCTTTGGCAGCTCTTAAATATCACCCCATTTATCTAGATTATTATGATAGTACAAACCTCTTGAAACCTGAAGTTAATTTTGATACTTCCCATATCTCAGGCATTCATAAAAATGGTGTAACCCAAACAAAGAGGTTATTTTATGAATACTTCCTCTTCCGTTCACAACCAAATAATTTCCCTAAAGAGGCTGCCCAAATGAGAAATTCATGCTGGGAAATCCATTTTATGTACTTTTAGTATTAAAAACATGCAATTGATCAGCTAAATTTAGCAAATGGAGCTTTATAAAAGAATGTATGACATTTTTAAAGCAAAACAGGCATTCAGCAGTTATCCAGCTGGGAAAACACCTTAGTGTCTGGCTCAAGTAATCAAAGAACAGGTATTCAGGAGAGAATTCTTATGTCAAGAACTGGAATTAGATTTGAAGAGTTTTTTCAAATAGAAGGTGACACTCAAGCCTGAATGTCATGTCTCTGAGAAGAGCAACCTTTTACACTTGGAGTGGTTTCAGATTCTCTGGGCTGTGAAAGCAGCTGAGTCAGTTCTGACTGTCAGGATGCCTTAGAGGGGAGGGATATGATTCTAGGCATATTTCCCATCTCATAGCAATGTAGAGGCCGTGGCTTGGGCCTCAAAACTATGCAAAAGCACTTCCTAGCTTCTTGGATAAATAGCTCTTATGTGCCACAGCAGATACTGCTGTTTATCTAGATGACAATGCTCCTTGGTGCTGACTATAGGGCTCTGAGTCTCCTTAGCTCACAGGAAAACCAAAGGGAGGTAAGTATGTGTCATTCCTCACACATCCACTGCCCTCCTCAGTGTGTCAGCTAGTCCCTGAGCTGGCTCAGAAGAGGAAATAAGATCCTGAGATGGCATCAGCTATCTGGAAAGACTCTTCCTCCCCCTCACTTGGGCAATAGGAGTCAGGAAAGATCCTGTGAATGCAGAATAATTTCTTCCCTGGCAGTGTTTTGGGATGGTTCCAGCTAGCACTAGCTCTACCTATTGCCTCACAGCTAAGCAACATGCTTTCCCTTAAGGTTAAAATGAAGTTTTTTTAAATTACAAGGTTGATAGTATTTCTTTCATGACTCCTGCACTTTACTGACTTTTACTCCATGTGCAAGACTCTTGTAAGTTGAACCCATGTCCTTTATTGCTCCTAATGATTTGCATGGTTTGACCATCTGGCCATCTGCTGGAGATGCTACATCTGTCCTGATTGATACTGCAGAAAGTACAGAGTACAACATGTCTAACGTCAGAGAAATTATGAATTGTATTTGATAACTTTCCAACAGATAAATCAAATCAATGCAAGCACTTACAACTGTGTCTTGTGAGTGTTACATACTCTTTGATGACAGACTCAGCAACAATTCATGTGGTTCTATGGAATAAGCTGTTAAACAGGTGTCAAATTCTTATAAAGCTTTAGGAAAAGTTGACCTGGGTTTATAACTGCAGCCAAGATGGGGAAGATACTCCAAAATCTCCCACATGCACAGCTGCAAACCTTTTCAGGATTCATTCTGTCAATAAGAATTGCTAATATTTTCCCTTCAATTTAGGCAAAATAGAAGTTTTGTGACTTTACAAAACAAGTACAAAGCATTATTATGTACAGCAAGGAACTTTTTGGAGCTCATGCTGGTAAATTTCTTACATTGTTTTCTGGAATTCCTTTAAAATATATATGATTTTTAGCTCTTAAAGCTCAGTAAACCTCGTGAAGGGGCTAAAGAGCTTCCATTTTTTCTTATGTGTGAATGTTGAGTGAGCAGTGGTGAATTTTTCCAGATCAGTTGGTTTGCTTTTCTCTCATACTGTAACAATTGAAAATCTACAGGACATTCCTCTACAAGATTTAAATATTTTTAGGCAGATTAAATATGGACAGAGTAAATGCTACGGTATAGTTTTCAATAAAATAAAACATTAAGGAAGTTTACTGACAAATTTTGTGAAATGCCCTAAGGACAAATAAAATGAGCTAAGCTATAGAGAGGAAAACTGGGAACCAATGCAGATAAATTGACTTGTGTTTGTGTAATTTATATTGCACGTGAACTGCATACAACTACATACAGTAGACTGAGACCAAACAAGGAAAAAGGTAGAAAGCTGAGTGCTGAAAAATGGCGAATCTTTGTAAACTGCTTCAAGAAGTATGTGTTCCTTAAGGAAAAAAAGGTAAGGAGCTTATGCTTATCTTTCATGATAATCTATTTTTCAAAAGCCATTTGAAAAAAATGACAGCAAGCCATTTTCAGCAGCTGCAGCAAGCATTTTCAAAGCTCTTTCATATAAAGGGCAGAGAATTTCCTCATAGCAACCCTGACTGACAGAGGCACCTTGTGTTCAGGCCTGATTCTAGAAAAATCACTGTGCCCCAATCAATCATTTAAAAGCTATCATGACCCTAGCTGAGTCATTAACAGAAAATTTGGAAATAGATCAGTTTGGAAAGCTATGTGGTGTTGTGATTTAAAAATAAAGATCAGCATTTAGCTACAATAGTAGAAACATTTTGAAACTAAGAAATCCAGGAATAAGTGTCAAGGAGTTAATGAAAACACTGATTATTAAACAGTACTTCATTCTCCACTTTTTCCTGGTCCTGCAGACAGCACAACGCGAGTGTTGCTTCACTCTTAAATTATACACAAACTAGTAAATTAAGTTTTCACAAGAAGGCAAAGAAGTATGCTTTTCTGAACAAGGAATATTTATTTGATAAAGGAGCCATTGATTTATAGACTGGTGTGTTAGTTGCTCTTATTTTAGACTGATGTATTAAAACTGGATAGAATTCTTCTTAACTCGTCTACCCTTTCACATATATATATACATATATATATCTGAAGGGGCATGGATTTGAT
Organism: Strix aluco; assembly: GCF_031877795.1. Classification (NCBI taxonomy): domain Eukaryota; kingdom Metazoa; phylum Chordata; class Aves; order Strigiformes; family Strigidae; genus Strix; species Strix aluco. Next base: position 12,974,946 of record NC_133943.1, on the reverse strand, counting down.
CTATGAATTTTGTCTATGGTATAATGCACTATTATTTCCTAGTTTTTTTCAAAAGTCAGGTAGTAGATGATTATTCCAAGCAGGCCCTAGCAATAAGAGAGGTCACTGCAGTCCCAGTGAGAATAAGTTCATCTATAGGAGCATGACTCATTTGCTCTCAGATAGCACTTTTCATCTGTCATCCTGACTTTGTGCCATCCCTGATTTTACCAGTGGGCAATCTCAGCTAGGGGAAGGTAAAAGCAATCAGCTGAAGGTCATGTGCTAAATCATTTTCACCAGTAAGAAAGTTTTTGTTTTACCAGGAAGATAAACATGAGACCTGGCATGACTCTCTTAACCACTAGAATTCACAGTGGATAGTACAGTGCATTCAGGTGGTGTGTTTGGTGGGTCCTGCTACCTTTGCCACCACCCAAGAAAAATCAGAATTCAAGAATGTTTCCTGAGATTAACAGAAACTGGTTGATGCATGTGATCAGCTACGCTGCTGGCCCTGCAGAGGCTGTATGCAACGACTACATGATTGTAGCAAAACTCCACCTATGAAGGAATACATGGCTAATGAAGGGATCCTCCACCACCAAAAGCTACAGATGCTCTGAAATGTAGTAGTTTTGTAATACAGCTTTCATCATGGTGAAGGAAAAAGGACTGAGGACAGACATGACAATTTATCTTTAAAAACATAAAAACTACCTGCAAAGAAGAAGGAAATTAAATTGTTTTCCATGTCCACAGTGGCATATATATGAACCACAGTGATTTGAATTGCAAGAAGACAAACTGAGATTATGAATTGGGAAACACTTTCTGTCTTCCAAGATAGGAAAATTCTGGAACATATGGCCCAAGAAGGGTGTAAAAAATCCAACCCTGAAGCCTCTTCAAAACAGAGTAGACACATCTACTGATTTATATATAGCTGATCCAGCCTTTGGGTTGGAGGATGCCCTGAATGACCTCTTCAGATCCCTTCTAGTCCTTCTTTCTCTGATTAACTCTGCAGAATATAACTGTGTTCATCAGGAAAACTTTATGGCTTAAGTTTTGGCAGCCCAGCAGAGTTTTACATTTGCAGTACTGGAATCCCACTGACACTGTAGTCTTAGATCCCCTTGGTAAATATATCCATTATTTAGGTTGAGGATTAACTGTTAGAAAAATGGAATGTCCAAGACAGATACTTATTTGGGCACTTATTCTCTTCAGGGCTTTGGAAAGTTACTGAGTTTTTGTGTTCAGTCCCTCCTCACTGGGTGGAATCCCAGCCTGAGTTTTCTACAGAGAGAGAAGAAAAGCTGTTTTTTATTATCCACAAGGTGGTTTAGATGTATTTCTAAGTATAGTTTAATTTGGTGACTATTGTGCAAAGCTCCACTGCCTTTCACCATATAAAGATATGAAAAATATTTTGATTAGCTTGTATATTTTTAACATTACCCTTTTCCCTACCTTGTTCTTGGAATTAACAACAATACCTTTTATTTAGCTGCACACATGCTTTACCTCATAATTAACCTGTCAGGAGCAAACAACTGCGGGCTATTTTGGTACCTTGATAAAATGATAAAGCTAAGCCTACTAGACACACTCTCTAAACATCAGACTAATATTTCCTCCCCTAATCTCCAACTACTTTCCCATCAAAGTCTGATAAACAGATTAAATATTTCCCTGTACTGATTTAGACTGCTTTTCAAAATGGCTGGAAAATTTTGCATATGATTATCTCCTCAGTGATTTATTTGTGATGGGGGTAGCCAGAATGACTTCCCTACTCAAACTGATTGCTCTCCTGATGCTTCATGTTTAACGGCTTCACTCTAAGGGAATGTATATTTTCTATTCTCTTTTATTTTTCTGCAATAAACCCTATGATTTATTGAACATAGCACCACAATCTTACCTGTGATTGCACCGTTGACACCAATGAAGTTTTTGCAAAGCCTGTGTCCAGCACAAATGAAGAACAGGAAATATTTCAGAAACTCAATCAACTGGATCAATTTTGATTGTTTTTTGACCATGCTCACCAGACTTGATAGAGCTATTCAGTTTGGAAATACACTGAGCAACAGCAAATATCATAAAAAGGAATTAAGAAGTATTTTATTTAGTAATTTCATTTAGGGTCTGACTGGTTCTTTATAACGAATGCTTTACTACACAGAAAGTAAGTAAAACACTCTCAGTGAAATAAAGGATCACTGTGGGAAACAATTTGCCATATTAATTGTCTTCACATATTCTGCAGAATATCTGGCCAGAACACCACTGAGACATTAAAATTCAGAGTCCACTGGAGTCAGTGGGAGTCTTCAAAAGCCTCTGTAAAGGCTCATAAGGACTTCAATGGACTTTGGAAGAATCCTTAAAATAGCAGGGTGAGCAGCAGGAAAATCTTCTGGACTGGCTTAATCCCAATACTCTTAATTAACGAAAACTCTTCACTGAAGGAGGTTTGGATGTAGCCTTTTGCAGAGGAGAAACACACACGCACGCACGCGCATACACACACTACTCTCTCATATCCTTTCCTGCTCTGTTATTTTTCTTCTATCTAAATATCTGCTCCTTTGCTACTTCTCACAACTGACTGCTGTATTTGTAGAGAAAGGAGGATGGAAAGTTAAGACCTTCTATTTAAGGATCCTTAATGTAATAGTTGGCGAGCTTCTTGACAAAAGTGTAATACATGGGACATGTTTGAGTTTCCACTTCCATTTTATGAAAGAAGGAAACTTAGCACCAAAATTAGACCTGCCAATGCAACCAACCAACCAGACAACCTCCCCCAAACTACTTCCAGTAGAAAGGAGAAAATTTGCTACTCCCATTGTGTATGTATGCAGAGTGATCAGATACTATAGTGATTAGCTGGAGTTTAAATCTGAAAAATAACATGAAAGATAATTTTCATGAGCTAAAACTTTTGAAATTGCCTTTGATATTTCTGTGCCAACCTACTCTGTGTGGTACTTCCAGTCACACAGAGGAAATAAACAACTAGGTATAAGTGACCAACAGTTGTTTGTGACAACTGTCTTTTGTGAAATATCACTGGGTTCCATTGTGTGGTTATACTTCCTCCCTTCATCCTTCATGCAAGGAATATATATATATATATTTATGCATGATGGGCCTGAAAGCCAAGAACTTAATAGAATTACAGAATTATTGCAGTGGGAAGGGATGTTACAGGGTCTCTTGTCCAGGCCCCTGCTCAAAGCAGGGTCAACACTTCATTAGATCCCCTAAGCCTTCCCTTCTCCCAGCTGAAGAAGCCCCGTTCCTTCACCCTCTCCTCACACAACGTGCTCCTCCACTGGACTCACTCCAGTTTATCGTTGTCTTCCCCTACATGGATGCAGTACTCCAGACACGGTCTAATGACTGTTCAACAAAAGGGCTTAAATCACTTCGTTCCATCTACTGGCTCCATTCCTGTTATACAGCCCAATATGCTGCAGCTTGCATCTGATAGGGGCATCTGAAAAATTTTATATCCTATGTTAATGTTTGTGTGAGTCATCTTCATGGGAGAGGGTACTCTGTGTGTGTGTATTTTCAAGAATGCCATATATTTATTATTTGTACCCAGTGGGAGGAAAATTTTAAACTATTAATGTTTTCTTAATCTAAAATTAACCGCATTCTCATTTACTGTCTGCCTTCTCTTTAATATCTGCCTTTTTTTTTTTTTTTTTCTGTCCAGGCATGTTCACTTTCCAGTTACTTATTTCCTTTCTTCCTCTTAATGTTTAATTATTTATTTCTGCTCTCCTTATGTCTTATTTAGTTTTTAACTCCAACTGCTAATCTCTTTTCTAATCACTTTATGTTGGGATAGTTGACTTCCTATTAATTAAACATCCATTTTAAATAATTTGTGTATTTGATATCAATTAAGTATCTAAATTACTCATAGAATCATCAATTCTGTTCAGAATCAAGTATTTGATACTTAGATTAGATAATAGTTGGGCAGGAGTACTGTGAAGTTCCTGGATTTAAGGAGAAAAGGTTTCTGTGGATGAGTTTTGGGTTATCAGGTGCTGTTTTCTGCCTGTTACAAAAAATCACATTTCAAAATGTTCTAAATCCAGTTTTGCTTAGATGAGAGCCAACCTAGGGTGAGTGTATGTTCCTGTTTACTGGAACAAATACAACATTTGTTTTTACTGAAACAAAATGATCTGGAGTTGTTTAAGAACTTCACTTTGTGTCTGTTGATATCCCAGCAATAGCAAACTAACTACAATAAAACATGTGGTGAAATAATAACGAGGTAGAAGGAGACCTTAACTGCACAGGTTTTTGTCATTGTCTTAATATTAAAGAAAAGCCATAACATTTGAAACTACTTGGCTTTATTCATTACAAGTAAAAAATGAAGTGTTTCAAAACTTGAAACACTGAGTGGGGGTATTCTGGAGAGAAAACCACCTTTTGTTTGAGTATCATAACATAGAAATATTTAGAGAATTGGTAAAAAGTATTTGGAAGTTTTGTTATAGAGTCTGGTCAAATTTAACTAGTTAAGGTAACCTTGGAATGCAAATATATCCTCCTTCATTCAGAGTAGAGAATTATTCCATTTTGGTGCAGCTTGGAGTAATTCTGACTGGATTTAAATCTGAACTTTTCAACATTCCAGACAAGAGAAAATGTCAATGTTTTAAAAACTGCTGTAATGATGAAAAAGCATTGCAAAATACAAAATGGTAACAAATGAGTTCTGAAACATGAAGACCAGGAAGCTTCAACAATATCAAGCCTCTGTCTCTCAATCTGTTCTTGAGAAGACAACTTGAGAAAACAATGAGTATTGTTTTGCAAGAAATTTGTTTTATGATGGAACTCAGCCTTCCTATGAAAAGTGACTTGATCAAACTTGTGATGTGATCAGCGAGAGACTTTCCCGGTGCCAGGCAGTAGCTGGCTGCTGATGGCCTGGCTGGGAAGCTCTGCTTCTCCCCTGCAGTTCACGCTGTAATTCCTGCTGCAGCCCTAACTGCTGGTAGCTGCTAATGGCTGAGTTACAGCCACTTCCTAATGAACAGGGAAAGCTCAAATGCCACATGTGTACAGCCAGTAAAATTCTCCCTGTAAAAGTAATAAGCTGCGTCTGACTAGAGTTGTTATGAGTACGAGTTTAGAGAATGTGAAAAGGATGTGTTCGTCTTTTATTTAAGCTTTCTGTGGGCCTTTTTACCACATGCTTAGGCAAGTCAGCATGCCAGGGTTTTAAAGCTAATTGGATTTCTAAAGCTCCTGATTTCTTTCCTTCCAGCATTCAATGTTTGTTTACATTCCCCTGGACTTATTTAGTATAGGAAAAAACCCCACAGTTTACAAACAGCAGAGGATGAAATAGAGAGTATGGTTATAAAATTAAGAGTTGATCAAGCTGGGAGGGACTGCAGGCCTTCTGGAGGAGAGGGTTAGGATAACAGTGAAAAAAGATCTTGAGAAATAGGAAAAGCATCCAAAATCAACAGAATAAAGTTCAATCAGATGAAATGAAAGATGGTTAAATTAAAACTACTACAAACAAGTAATGATGGCTAGCATTTGGTTATGGTTTTTGAGCATGTTGGTGTCTCAGTGGGATACCTTGGGCTGCATATCCCAGCGGTGCCCAGGCTGCCCAGCTGGGGGACACCATGGGAATCACAGTAACCCTAGAGTCACCAACATGGTGCAGAGCTGCACACCATTTGTGGGCAACTTGTGTGTGTGTTGAGGGAGAACACTTTGCTGTTGAGGAAGGAGAAACAATCAAACAAGGAATAACTGACTAGACAATGACATTGTAGAAGATAATGTGGGACATATAGAAATACAAAGACGATGCTGTTGCAGGTACAGCAGTTCTCATTCTTCATTGTATTAATAGGTACATTAGGTATATGTCCAAGGATCTAGGACAGCTATTAAGAAAAGTGTCCTGGTTGTGAGGAATTTATGTCCTAGAGCTGACTAACTATAGCAGTTGTGGGATTCTCTTTGCTGGAGCCTTCTGGCCCTACAGTGAGCAAATACTTGTGAGGGGCGATGAAGGTATTGTTCAACCAGCCCTTCATTTCTCTGTTTTGCAGTTGAGTCAAGGACGTCACACAGAGAAATTTCCCCTAACTGTCCTGATGGGGTAAAAGTGTTTATACGCATTCCTCCATCCCATTCAAAGAGGGAAATAAATGTCTGCAAACGAATACATTATTGGCATTAAATAAATGCAGTAACTCCTACCAATCTAAGGCCTGATCCTGTGTAGACAGGTTCTTAAGCAGGCAACTGAAAGTAACAGAAGTACACAAATGAAGAATCTAACCATAAGAGTACATCCCCCTATGGATATGTTCATGATTAGGAGCAAAACCTAAGGAAAACATTTTCCTTGCTGTCTCATAGGCTGAGAAAGGTTATTGTTTCTATTTTCTTATCCTAATTAACATTCACAATTTCTTATCGCCCACACTATCTATCTCTGATAAAGGGTGCCTCATATTTCAGATGAACAAATCACTTCTATGAAACCTGCATGAACTTCATTCACATTGGCTCAAATTTGAAAGCCTTTTAAAGGCTCCAAAAATAGACACTTGTCTAGAATGGCCAAAATAAAACCAGGACTTTACCTCCCTTGAAGCTTTGCTGATGGAAATTGTAGTACAGATAGTGATCAGATCTTTTTACTAAACCCCGGAGTTGCTACACCTTACATTACAAGCAATCGCAAAGCAGAGTAACTGTATTTGCATTTTTAAAGGGACAGTGACTATGTATTTAACCACAGAGCTGCTAACAATGGCACTCCTGGCATGGTAAGATTGTTCCTGATTGATAGGCAGAAGTTAAGAGATAATCTGTCATTTCCAGAGATCTTGCTCTGGTCTGCAGTCCATGACTGTCCTTCCTACAGTGTCATACAAAAGATGGTGTTGATGCTTAAAGCATTGAGAGTTGAAAATTATTTTTAAAAACTTATGGTGCAATGGACCATTTGCAAGTTGGTATTTAGGAGAGCAATAGAAAAGACAAATAAGAGCTTTATTTGCCCAGCACAGAAAGAAAATGGAAGAGGAAAGCTGTACTTCGAAAAAGAACAATAAAAAAAGGTAAAAAGATTAAGGTTTTTCATGCCTCATCTATAGTTGTCATATTATCAAAAATATTCAGTAAGAGATTATGGAGATACAAGATATGGAAAATACATGAGATGAGGAAAAATTCCATCGAGCACTTACATTTTTGACACAAACCCTAAATATCCTTATATATACTAGTCTATCATCTCTCAGTCCAGGATAGCTATGATGACTTACACTATGGAGAGAATTCACTTGTGTTTAAATTGTGTTCCCCTCATATATAAATACGATAAAATCAAGATCAATTTTAGTAAGAATCTTGTTCAGTACTCTAAAACTGACAGTAGATAGGGACAGAAATATTATATTATTTTGTCCAAAAGAGTTACAGACTTTTGCAGCTTGCTAGCTAGAAAGAATATGGGCCAAGCTTATGCTTGTATTGTAAAAGATTATCTGATTAAGGGAGTCTAGAAAAGCTAATCTAAGTCTGCTGACATTTATTATACTTAAATATCTTCAATTACTGGGCATGCTTTGGTGTCTTTTTTCTCCCCTTCTTGCTTCTGACTTTTAACTGAGGCAATCTGTCTTGGACATTGTTGGTAAATAATAGGATTCTAGCATGGACTTGAGTAACACAGCTGAAAGATATTGTACGAACTTCCATTATATTTTTTCTCTTTTGTTACTTAGAAACTGATAGTTATTGCTTTTCAGTTTCTAGGCATCACTTGAAAGACCATCAAAATAGCTCAAAATCTTGCAATGGGCTATGGAGGAGGACTTTAGTGAAGATACTAAAAAACTCATCGCTTTTTGTTCATGTCTGTATTTCACAGATAGGCACACTAAAGAACATGCAGCTGAGATCCTGAGGTATGGCCTCAATGCTTTAGGACCACATGCACATGTATAACTACTCAGTGCTTTCATCATGACTGCCAACCTGAGCAATAGCACATGTGTTTGCAAATGCTTTTGGCATAAGTACCTTGAGTCTGCTGCCTTGCCGGATGCTGAAAGCAGTGTTTCCTCTGAAATGATCACTTCTCTCCTGTCTTTGATTTCAGTAGTTTTGAGATTTCCTATTGATGCCCAGTGACTCAGTCCTGATTTTTTTTCCTTGGAGCTTTCTCATCACCTGAGATAGGAATTGCTGCAATCCCTCAGGTTGAATAGTCAACATGAGTTGATTTCTTTGATTTTTTAATGTATTGCTTTGCGTATTTGTTTTGTAACGCTGTACACTTTAAGATTTCCCTTTGTTCCTCTGACCTGTAAATCAAAAGCCTACATAGGAAGTACCCCAGAATTTGTGCAGTTTTATCTGCTTTGATAACAAAAACTTTGTTCTAAAAAATAGAAGTCTGTAAGTAACTGATAATTGTCATCCTTTGCAAACCAAAAGGCTTAAACTAGGGCTTAAGGGAGGCTATTTTAGTAGTAAAATGAGTAATCTTGAAATAACCTAGTCCTCCACATGTGACAAAACATGCTGTACTGGTCAAGAAATGCCCTTATGATGTTTAGTTTTACAGGAATTGGCTAGAAAATAGGAGGAGCAGGTTCCTGCTGTCACCTGTGTAATTGAACATTGTACCAAAGATTGATCTGCAAGTGGGCAGAGGGTCAGATTGCCACATATATAATTAATTTGTCCAAATTCTGTATAACTATTAACTTGAGCACATCAAATCTAGAGAGCTAAGCTAGTTGGAGAGGGGAAGAGGGGACAAGACAATGAGATGAAAGACAAACCAGGCCTAAAGCGTTGCAGAAAGCAGAACCCAGTAGCATTGACAGCACTGAACCTAATGCCTTGAAGTGTTTCCCATGGGAAACTAAGTAGCCTAATTTGGTATTTTTGGTGCAGAGATGCAGAGGTTGGGCTGATGTAACATAAATCTACATACTCTACTTGAATAACATTTTATTTTGAGAATAATTTTGTATTGGCTGACCTGCAGCATGCAGAATATTTTTATGTTCTTTTTTTATTATTTTATAGAGAGGTTTCAAAAGTTTAATATATAAGGATAGTCAAAACAGTTGTATCTTCATTATGAGACTCTTGGGACCTTATCCCACTGCCAGTTAAGTTACAAGATTCTGACTTCAGTGGATAAGATCACAGATTTTGTGGGAGCAGGGGTAGTTAGGCTCTGAACTGGGAAGTGAATAATGCTCCACTGATCTCCACTAGAGTTAAGCAATAGTCTGGAGAAGTTAATGTGCTGGAGGTAGTAAGTTTTCCCTTTGTGCGGTGTGTGTGTGTCTGGGAGAAGACTGAAAAGCCCACTCTCATATGTCAATTAATAGAAATAAGACTAAACTTTTACCTAGTAGGCAGGGGAAAACATATGATCTTTCATTTTGGATTAATTTTTAAAATAAAGGTATTGGCTTAAAATTGGATATTCCTTTGTTTAAAGGAGGGGGTTTGAATGAGTGTTACCTTATTTCTGCAGAGCTCTAGTCTTTAGATAAAAATCATCTATTTTACCTAGAATTTTTCAGCAGTGCATATTTAATAGAGTCCTAATGCCTAAGAAAGGATTTGTATTAGGGGAAAGAAAAGAAACATTTGTTTTAAAGAAGCAAGATATTTACTCTTCAAAGCTGAGTCATTGAATTTATGGCACAAGAAGTTGTCTCAAAGACACATATGTCTTCATTTTGTTTTTTATGCTGTACCACAAATAATTTTGAGTGGCAACACAATTGTTTACCAAGCCATGGAGTGTTCATGAATGTGTGCAACAAGGATATTTTGTATCTCTATTGCTATCTGGAAAGAATATCTGGTAGCTACTGGAACAAAAACAAATTTCTGACATGATTCTCTTTGATACCAGTTTTGCTGCATCATCAGGTGCTTAACACTAAAGGCAGCATGGTTCAGTCCTCCAAAAAGAGATTGTAGGTCATTCTTTGTGATGATCATTTCATGATGCTCAGTACATCATAGTGTCAGTGCTGTAATTCCTCTCCATAGCTGTATACAGAGCTCTGTCAGAGAGCTTTCCTTGCAAAGCCTTTTGATACTTGCTTGAAAAACACTCTGTAAGTGTTAATATTATTTATTTTCCTTTGTCATGGAATATTTATTCAAGCAATATCCCTGCTTTCAGCACCGCATCAGTTCCCAGTATATATCTGCCACCAATGCAATAATCCTTTATCTAGGATACCAAAATGGGTAGTTGTGGAATATATTGAAATTCCAGAGTGGAAGAATTATAATTTTCTGGGAAACTAGTAGAAGAGCTGAGAACACTTTTAACATGAAGGAAACTACGTATAAGCAGATTTCTTAAGACATGGGTTTGGGGTTTTACAGAAATAATGTTTACCGACTTGTCAAATGTTTTGTGGTTGGATCCTCAGAAATCCAGAGCTGCTCTGCTAACACCATTCTGCAGAGTCATGGCATTACTGAGTGAAACAGGGAGCAAAAAACATAGTAAAGATGTGGATGTGAGGGTATGATTTGGGTTAATGGTGCAAATACAAGGTGTGAAAAATACAGGCTAAGGAAGAAGCCTATCCTTCCCATATAGCGAAGGTAAGTATCTAGTCTGCACTCAGTAGCAGAAAAGGTATTGTAGTTTGCAGTCCTGCACTGATGAGCAAGTGGTTGTGATTAAAGCATCCCAGGGCACCTATGGAGAGTTTTGTAAATCATTGCTACCTTTTGGATTCTATGATTTGCCTACCACTGAAATTGGTTTCATACCATTGTGTGCTTTTTGTAAGTGTTCTTAATAGCATTTAATTTAATTTTGTGACTTCAAGACACAAAGCAAAAGATTTCTGGTATGAAGAAAGCAGCACACAGCAAGCTCCTTAAGAAGTCTTTCTCCACCACTCTACCCTCTTTTCGATTAAGAATGGCTGCATTATGCATGTCAGGAAAAGGTCTTTTCCCCTGTTTTAGTGAGCAATGATTTAGTCATGCCTAACACCATTAATTAACTTTGCACTGATACACAGAGATGAAAAGTACAAGCTTCTGGAGTGTGCTGAATAAATTAAAAAAAAGAGATCAGGGACAAGAAACAAAGCCAGCCCTATTCCTAGTCATCAAAACAAAGGAAAGTACCTACTATTTAAAAGCATTTGGATGCTATATTGGATACTATGTGTACCTTTTTTCCCGTTCTTAGACTAAAGGCTATCAGTTCAGAGTTGGGCACCCAAAATGATTTCTAGACAGAGGACAGGAGAGCCAGCAGTCTATATTGCAACACCAAGATGCTGATTTTTTCACTCTTCTAACTGACACAATGGCAACTCTTTCTGAACCTCAGCTCTGTGGGGCAGCAAGTGCTCACAGCGCTGAAGTGAGCGTGTTGGGGGTTACAGGCACTCAGTCTGTGTGGGGTCAGAGCCCGCAGCAGTGGGCTTGGCCCTTCAGCCCACCCAGCACCTCTGCCAGCACGCAGTGTGCTGTGGTGGAGGCTCTCAGCCTGTCACCTCACTGATGCCTTGGGCACAATTTATATGACAGATAAAATCATATTGTGACAAGCAATAAATTCTCCACTCAGGTGTCTTAAGCAATGACTCATTAAGCCTCCCAGGAAAGACCAGGAGTTTTGAAATAACTTCTCAAAGGGAAAACTGACACTCTTTCAAGAAACTTGTTTCTCACACTGCTTCTGCCCTGTGACAATAATGTTTTTAATGGACTAATCTGCATCTGTGTTCCTTGAACAGTGTCAGTAGCTATACTGGCTTCTGCTAGCTAAGGATATGCTCTGCTGCATTCACGTTTGCTTTTTTTCTCCAAAGTTCCTTCAATAATTCAAAATCAAGGAGGGAATCTACCTTATCAGGGAATCATGAACTACTAGCTACATATCTAGTACTACTACTAGTACCGTATGGTGAAAATATATTTCTATCCACAGGTGTGTATTTTTGAAATAGCTGGAAACTTGCTCTGAGTTATAAACTTTCTTTAAGAGCCAGCACAAGGACTTGGACTTCAGTAGCAAAGAGAACGTTGCTCACAATTTCCTTCTGTTTGGAGTTTTTCACATCCTTAACATTAGCTTTATGTAGATCTTGAATCATAAAGGTTTTTAAGTTTATGATACAATAAGCTAGAGATTATAAAGTTGCCCTGCAATAGCTTAAGTAGTTGTCTTGCAGTAAAGATTCTAGTCTAAATGATACTACACATTCCCTGAAATTATAATTTTATAACACTTCACCAGGACCAGGTTGCTGAACTCAGTTTAGTTTTCTACAACAGTCTCTAAAAATATTCGCTTACCACTCAATTAGAAATGCTTTGGTAGGGTAACTAAGTAAACATGAATACAGAACATTAATAAAGGCTTTTTCTCTCTTTTCTTTTTCCACCTCTTTCCATATTTAGGCTGCCAGACTCTCTGTGTCTCAGAGAAATGAATTTTAGACAGATATTTTTGAGAGCTTAGTAATTCAGTGTCTTGAGATATTCCACTTCAGAGGTAATGCTAATATTAAAAACAATACAGGCAAATTTCACAAGGACTTGGGAACACAGAACAAATCAAAAAAGCAAACAAAGAGCTGCATAAAATGCTTTAATAATGTTTTAAAGTTGAAAGTGAGCAAAGTGGCTGCCAAAATTTCACATGGCAGTCTCCTGAAATGCTTGAATTAAAACCTATTGAAACCAGTGAGAACCTTTCTGTGGGAATCAGTAGGCTTTGTGTGTTTGCTTTGGGGATTTGATCAGTTTGAACTGAGAACTAGAACTTTTTCAGCTTCCCAAAGCTTGGGAATTTTGCACCTCATCATTAGATCAGGTTCATTTCCATTTAAGACAGCTAATAATGCCAGAAGACCTACTGTGTTATACTCCAAACATGTAACAGTAAACTAAATCAAGAACATTTCAGTGCTGAAACTCTTTTTGTGTTCTTATCTAGGATTTTTGTCAAAGCACCCTGTAAAAAAGGTTTCTGAAAGCTAATTCAATTCAAAGAAAGACCATAAAGGGGGATTTAATATATAAACTCTGAAGATATTGTCCCCTGATTTGACATCTGCCCCATCAGAGAAGGATTAACAGATGAGCAGACTTTCTGCAGGCTGCACACTTCACAGAGTTTCAGCATGAGTCTTTGAAAAAGCCAACATCAGAAGTAAATTACTTTCACTTCCCTTCCTTTCATCTGTTCACGGCAGTTCTCAAAATGATATCTACTTATCATTCGCCTGATTTTTTTCTAAGGTATTTTTGTAATAAACAACTAACCCTCTTCCTCCCCCTCCCCTCACAAGCCCTTGATTACCAACTTACCTAGTGGCAGAACGATGAAGAAAGGTAGCCAGCACAAGATAAACATGCCAACCACAATTCCCAACGTCTTGGCTGCTTTCTTTTCTCTAGAGAATTTAAAAAGTTTGAAAGCTAAGGTGTTCCTGGGATTGTGACCCTTGGATTTCGTGCTGTTTAATGCGTCCTCATGAATGTTCCTGTAATGAATCCGTAAAGTCACCTCCTTGGAGTTGGACATTTCTTTCATAACCCCAGCTTCCAGGTTTTTAGTAGTCCTTTTTGCCACTATGTAGACCCGACAGTACATCACGAGGATGACGATTAAAGGAATGTAAAATGACCCCAAGGAAGAAAACAAAGCATAGAATGGTTCTTCAGTGATACGGCACTCTTTATCGTCCTTGGGTGCTGGTTCTTTCCAGCCCAAAAGAGGCCCAATAGAAATCACCATGGAAAGAACCCAGACACCTAGGAGAGCTAAAATTGCCCTTCTTCTTGTCACCAAAGTTGGATACTGGAGAGAATAACGTACCCCTATATATCTGTCTATAGAAATTGCACACAGACTTAAAATAGAAGCTGTACAGCATAGCACATCAACTGCTGCCCAGATATCACAAAATATCCTCCCCAAAACCCAGTAGCCAAGGATTTCCAGTGTAGCAGAGAATGGAAGGACAGTAAAACTCAGCAACAAATCTGCTATCGCAAGGTTAATTATGAAATAGTTTGTAGGGATTCTTAAATGTCTATTGCAAGCAACAGAGAGAATTACCAAGATATTACCTATAATAGCAAAGAGTATAAAGGCACCTAGGATAAGCCCCACAATTATCGCCCTACGGATATCCAAGGCAGGTGAATCCAGATTGCTTGCTGTCTCATTGGAGTTGTTTGCAGAAAGATTGCCATTATTTAGTGCAGACACTTTCAGATATCCAGGTACTGATGAATTGGATTTATCACCGAGGTAGGTATTCATCTTAAAAATCATCCTCCATAGCAAATTATGATTGGGTCCCTTGCACAACACGCAGGTGGTTTGAGTTCAGTTGAAAGTTATCTCTCTACCCAAGAAGTTGCTGCAAAGCCCCAGCCGGTTTTAGATTGAGAACTCATCTCCTCAGCAAGCTGTCAGCTATGAGCACGTAAAACTTGCACAGCGTGAAGTCCTCTGAAGCCTGTCAGAAATAATAGGCTGTTCAAACTTGCTTAATTTCTCATACGAACTCGTTTAAACAGAAATTAGCAGGCAGAAGTCTTGGCTGGAGCTCGAAAGTAGCTGTTTCGATCATGACGTCCCTGAAATAAAAGACAGGTTTACTGTTCTCCCTTGTGGATTTGTGGTTCTGTTGGAAGGATGCCCCTGTCTAGCTGCTGTGACATGCGTCTCCAGGAAGGGTTTGTCAGCATTTAGGCAGCTCTGCATGAACTGCCCGTCTGTGCTCACCCTGCATGTGCTAGTGACATCACTGCGGCCGGCCCGGCACAGCGCTAGAGGGCAATGCAGCGCAACTTAAAACTTCCGTATCAAAGTCTGAAAGCTAAACAAATGGAATATATCAATCTTAATTAAAGCATTTGCCACATAAATCTGGAATGGAAACCTTCAAAAAAACAGTTTCATTATCTGAGAAAAATATACTCGGTGGGATGTGGTGAAAAAAGCAATTTCAGTACAAAATGATCTAGTGCCCTTTGCCTTTTGCTCACCAAGGAAATGTATTTGAGTTTATTTTGTAATCAAAGTGAATCACATGCCATTTTAGAGAACAAATCATCTCCCACCTGCTAAGGACAAATAGGCAGGTTCCAAAAATCCTGAGTCTATTCATAGATTCAGTATTTAATGATGGCATAAAAACATACATGAAGTAGTTTGTTTCTAATTGCAAACTTTCTGTTAATAAAGCAAAACTAACAAATGATCAAAACCAAAATCTCTATTAAGATCTTTATGTTTGTTCTGTACTGCTGTGTACCAGGCACATCTGTGGCTTCATCTCCTCTTTTTTACCTAGATAACTTTTCTAAGCGTAGGTGCATTATGAATCCCAGCCTTGAACAGAGCTGAGCACCCTCACCCACAGCCAAAGTGAAGGCAACGAAAAGTAATTAGTAGTCTTTTCAAGGTAGTCTTTATGCTTAAGTTTCTTCCTATATCTTTGCTAAGGGCTGTGAGATCACTGAAACTGTTATTAACTCATTGTAGCTCTCCAAAGAGCTATCCTCTTACAGTGTCCTATAAAGGAAAAAATAAGGAACAACGGATTTATTTTTTAGGTAATAGCCTTTAATGTTGAAAACTGGGTTCTTGGTTTCTCCATTTTGTGTAGCTTTAGGTCACCAGGTGGGGAGAAATCTCAGATCTTTATAGCTCAGTGCCATTAAAAACAAAAAGTGAAAGATTAGCTGAACATATAACTGCCAAGATACTGTTCTCAACTTTCTGTCATCAGATTATGTCCTACAGCTGTTGTCTGCAGTACTCTGGATTACTGTATATTGATCTTCCTGTTACAAAATGTACTGTGTTTAAAATAAAAGGTTCATTTTTAATAAGGCAGCTATGGCTGAAAGTTGCAGCTGAGTGCTGGTTTTAAGGACAAACCATGTAAACAAAAGCTCTGGTTGAATTTTATTTGAGGAGTGTATGGCAGATGTTTGTATAGCCCTTCCCAACCGCAGGGACTATAGCAAAGCACTATCATTCAAAAACTTTGAAACATTTACAAGAATGACATGATAACATGTCATGGAGTCACTGAAGGGAAGAGGAACAAACAGTCTATGAGCTCAGCCTCAGCTTTTCTGTCTCTGCTCTCTCAAAGGCAGAGCTTTCACTGCTAATAAAAGCAGTTAGCAGCCTTTGATTTTGGACACGTATCCTTCACACCATTCTTGCTGGACTCCACATAACCACTCTGAGTTTTGTTTGTGATTTCTGATTTTGTTTCTCTGCCTTGTCTGTTTATACCATGAATTCCTCAGGCTAGGGGCTCTCTGCTGTTGTGAAGGTGCAGACACAGCTGCCAGGAGGTGTGATTACAGCTGTGTGCACCGAGGGCAGCTGACTCAGCACCACTCGCAGTGGGGCTGTGGTAGCGCAGAGGGCAGCAGGAGCAGCTGCTTGCCTGGGCATCCTGGTGGGACTGCATAGCCTACAGTGAAGCCTGCATCTTCCCACTCTTGGTGCTTGATCTAAATTGACTAAAGCTAGTTTTATTAAATAATTAGGTCAGGGCATAACAATGTTTCAGCCTTTGGCATGTAAGAAAATATGATCACTGCAAAATGTGGAGAGGTTGGGTAAGAAAAGATCAGTGAGGGAGTAAACTGGTCTACTTTAATTTTTTATCTGGCAACATGTGGGACACGCCCAGCCTGCAAAGAATAACAGAGTGGCCTGTAACTCCTCCCTGGTTTTGGCCACACTACATTAAGATTTTGTAGCCCGGAGGAACCAGGTCTTTCAATAGCCTTTCAACAGCCACTTCCAGGAGTCAGCTGGTTCCAGCTTGCTGGCAAGGTCCAGGACACTGTGCCAACAGCAGTGGCAGGAAAGGGCGGAAGGGCAGGGAACAGGGATTCTAAGTGGTAGCAGTTGGACACGTTTCTTTGCTCAGTATCTTTTGCTGGCAGGGGTACTGGGACCAGGCTGCTTCCCTTACTAGTGCTGCTTTCTGTGCCCCTCTAGATGAAACGACATAAAAGTCCTATTCTAGGGGACAAAGCGAAAGACAAAGCTACTGCTCATCTCTTACAGCCCTACTGAGAAGTCTGATGTGTTTTCACATCTCTGTTTACCAGTCTATGTAATAATGTACTGGCTGAATAGTCATGAGACTCAGCTGATTAATGTTCAAAAATTGCTTTGAGATCTGCAGTGGCAGGTGCTATAATAAGGCAGAGTGTATTGAAACCCAGGCATGAACATTAACTATTTACCTACCTTAGGATGAATGATAGAATAGGTATTGTGAAAAGTATGCTACTTTTTCTGCAAAGTTCAAGGTAGCACTTCAAGCTAGTGCAATGGAAAACATCTGATCAGAGAAGTGCAGATAGTATTCTATGAGAGAAGTGCAGAGTTGCTTTCGTTCAGATGAATCATAGTTTTCAATGAAAAAGTAAATTTAATAGCCTGGAGATTCTACTCAATATTACTTCAATAATGATGAACAGCAAGACAGGATGCCCTTTAGCTATTCATTGTACTTCTGCTGAGAGTTTGCTGAAGCAGCAAAAGACTGGATACAGAGCATACATTTGAGGAAACATGGAGAACATTTTCATATGTTCTTAGACTAGTTCAAAATTTGAAATATGCTGAACTTTTAAAATGTATTTTCACTCTGACTCGAACAGTATCATGAACTTGCTATCATATTTGATACAAGTATTCTTGTCATACCAGCACAAACCAGAAAGCCTTCCTCCCGTGAAAGAAGTATGAAAAGCAAGAAGCAATGAGGAGGGCATTGGATGCAGCTGTAGAAATATCTCACTTCTCTGCCACTGTCTCTGATACTAACACATTCCCAAGAAGTGGAGTGAGGAGGTGGGCTTGGGGAGGGTTTTTTGTATGATTGTGGGTGAGTATTTAGACTCATGTGATGCATAAAATGTATCTGCAGCTCAGAGAAAATGTGAAACTGATTGCTTGGCACTAGATTATTTTCTTCATAATACAGCTTCTTTATAGATGGTGTCAGTCATTAGAAATATAATGATAAAAAAATGAAACTTGTCTTTGTTAGAAACTTCAGTGTTAGTTACATAGATACCCTTATTTTATTGCTTGTTTTATTAATTACAGATGGTGCACAATGTTACCACTGTTTTGATACAAGTGTTCTTTCTGAAGTCTTCTTTCTTGCTCTGAGGACCACTGGACAACACTTAAAATCCACAGACAGGGTGATCCACAAAATTTCTTTCTTTCATTTCCATTACTGCTGATTAACAGATCTTCGTCCTTCATAGAAAACCTCTTTGACTTAGCCAGAGTTGTAAAAAATTTCCAGACTTTGGAAATACACAGGATTGTAGTTTTCTTACATTTTGTGATTAACCAGAAGCTAGTTTCCTTTGAATGTGTACACACAAACCCTGAACCTCAGGAAAGGGTCAATTTCCATGAAGAGAAAAAATGCACTTAAAATGCTAATTTTCAGTTGTCCAGCAATGATATTTAAAAACCTGTGGTTTTATTTTCAGAGTAAGAAAAATTTCTATTAAGACTGTATTAAAAGCTAAGGTTGTTAGCTTGAACTTGCCAAAAGAAGATTGCAAACATTTGCAATTTTGAATAATCTTTTTTCTGCGGTGAATCAGTGCTTGTCATTGTTATGTAAATAGAATTTAAAGATCATTTTCTAAGTAAAATGTAGTCAAATAACTAAAATACTATGCTTTTTATGTTGTCACTGGCTCCTAAATCCTCTTCCAGATTTAGGTTTTGTGGGCCCATTTCCCACACTACAACATTTTTCTCACACTCTAGTTGTGCATTTCTGCTAAAGGCTCACAAAATTACCAGTTATTGATACAGGCCCCATCTCAGAAACAGACTTCATGAGGATGATGTCAGTTCAACTCTTTAGGGCAGAGGGTAATGGACTATGTATTTAGGTCTGCTAAAAAATCGGTATTTGGAAGTCTGGAGAAAAGTATGTTCCTGCCTTAAAGAGAGAGAAAATAACACAGGCTTTCTCACTCCAGCAGTGAGAGGAATGAGTGCATGTCTTTGTGTAGTTTTCATCTTAAAAATGCTTAGGAAGCTGATGGACCCACTTAATGCTGTCAGTCTTTGCAAAAACGTCACTGAGTAATTGAATTTAAAAAAAAAAAAGACACACCAACGTGGAATTCACAGTACTGCAAATTACATCCTCTCTAAAGACCAACCTAGGTGTTACAGGTCTCTGAGACAGTTTTGGGGGTTGCTGCTCTTTTAATGCAAACTGCACTTTATCAGAAACTGTGGGGCCAGTTTGGTGCACAGGTTCCCCTCAGGCTCCATCCTGGTGTTACTGTCATTCCGCAAGTGCACTGAAGGGAGGAGCTTTAGATGGACAGCTGTTTTGTGTCTTCTGCTGTGAGACTCTTACCTGTCTTTCACAAAGTACACAGTCTGCAACCAAACACTGCACTAAACAGACCCACAAAGAGCAGAGGCAGGGGGAGGACCTGCTAATCCCAGCAAGCTCCAGGGTCTCTTTCTTTCTCTGTGTATCACAACATAGTGTGACTGTAGCATCCAGTAAGCACAGGTGACTGCAAGCAGTTTCATCCTCCCCAAAACAAGAGGAAACAAGAGTAACAAGATGCTACATCTGAGTCTCTCTGTCTTTTCTTTATGCTTTATCTAAACTGTGTATTTTTTCCATTTATCTACCTCCATGTTTTGATCATGTGGTCCATGACCATTTGCTCTCTTTTGCCACCTGCCCTCTGCTCCCTGGAGTTGGGGAGAAAGGAGAGGGCAGAGCACTACTACTCATAAGATGGTTTCTTGTCATTTTGCTGAAGCTCTGGTAGCAACTCTAGCTGGCACACGCTCCTGCTACAAGAACAAAGCATCACTTAGCCAGCAGAACCAATGAACAGCTATAAACAGGCTCCTTCAGACTGCTTGAACTAGGTCACTGGGTTGCTGATCTTCAAAAAAAACCCCCTCAACACTTCTCCCTGCTCCAAGGTAATATTATTGACATCTTCCCCGGAGAGGACTAAAACTGCTGGAGAAGTAACTATCACAGAGTTAGATAAATATCAGACAAATATCACCAGAGGATGAGGAAAAAAGTGAGAACTCATGAAGTCCTGACTTTTCTTTGTGGTCTGCTGGCAGGCTGGTGTACAGGGTACAATTTTTTTATTATTTATGACCCTCTTATCAATTCACGCAGACAACTTATTTTCTGCTTGTGGTTGCATTGTGACTATCACTGAAACAAAACACATGGTTCTATCCTGTAACATCTCCTGTTGCCAAAAAAAATAATAAATGTTTCTACAAGAACAATCACTCATATGGTTCTTTTATAAACTGCAGGTCTCTTCTTAAGTGTTTCCACCTACTGACATTGAACAATAGCACATTCTGGGAGGATAAAAAGAAATTCTTGTGGTGGAAGAAAATTTCATGTTATTGAGTCTCCTTTGACTTTTTCCAGGAAGTCATGCTGGCTTGGAGCTGAATGCAAACTATGGGGAGATCACAGAGCTGTTGGAAGATAATATTAGCTGACAAGATGTTCTGACAAACCATAATGCAGTAAAAAAACCAATCTTACTAAGTTACTCATATGAAGCGTAGGATATCTTTACTGAAAGTAAGAAAAAGCCATGAAGCTGTCTTTGACACGTGCAGGATTATAGTGTTGTCATTTTTGTATGAATGCAAAATAGTGAAAATCTGTCATAGACTATCAATGTAAAGATGCTTGCAAAAATGCCCTGTGCTTGGTGAGCTGGTGTGATAGAACTGCCCCTGCACTGTATGTGCTGCTGCTCTGGTTGTGCAATGTGCAGTCTTGATTGGTTTCCTCTTTTCTTCTCTATCTAGAAATTTGATCACTTAGTTGCTATTGTACTGCAGTGTGGCTAACCAAAACAACATGGATTAAAGTTGTAAATGCAGGAGGAGAAAGGGAAACTTTTCAAAGGCTTTTCCTGTACCCTCTCAGTTGTTGCTTGAAATACATATGCCTTGTAGAAAAACCAGTCTTCACCCCAAAATAAAGACCATAGTCCTTATTAACTGTGCCTTGAAATTAAAAGGGATGAAAGGAAAATGTATGTTAGATTTGGGAATCTCTCTCTAATTCCACGAGACTTTATTAATTAGTTAGGAGCTCATTCCCTTTCTCAAACCACTGAGATAAGCTAAGAATTCTCAAGTGGGCAGTGGGAGGTGAAAACAAGTTAGCTTAGTCTTCAGGAGCCATTTTCACAGGGATCAAACTTTGGGTACATAAGCTAAATTGCTTTATTTAAGGCTGTGGACTTGCCATGGTGAACACTGGCTAAATGGCAGTGCAGGGTACACAGTGCTCCCTGCAAAGAATTTCTAATAATGGGTGATGCTTTGGCTGATCAGAACTCCTATTTTATTTCCTTCTCTTCTCATCTTCCATCCTTCCTTAATAGTCAGATTTTCCCTCAGTCCTACCTGTGACCTTTTAAAGTATGTTGAGATTCTTTCATAAACTTATTGATTTGTAAGCTAAGAATGAATCTAAGCTCCGGCAGTCTAACCATTATATACTACAAAGTTTGGCATGACTCAGGTGCCTGAAAAAAACCCTGACTGTAAGTCAGTTGCCAGCTCGTGGCAGACATTTCTTGGCATGCATTTGAATGGGCCATTTGAAGGACTCATACTTTAAATAAAACACAGCAGAATGCAGAATAAGTATTCTATGAGAAAGTTATTACAAAAAGAATGATTTTGGTGAGTGTAATAAAATAGAACTGTAGCAAAGTGTGCTGGTTAGTCATGGCTGGCACGTATCCCATCTGCAGTGATAACCTGGGCAGAAGCTGTCCAAAAGAAAGTGTAAATCCCTTACGGTGCTGTGCTAAACTATACTGAAGAAAGAGGATTTCTTCCTGATCCCAGCTGAAGATGAGTCCTAAACCTTGGTGAAATGTTTGACATGTGCAATCTTTCAGAATTTTAATCCAATAAGGGGACATTTATGGGAACCAGATGAGTTTCAATGCAGACTGTTAGCCTTCTCAGCCCAGCAGTGGAACAGCCCTGATAGCTGAACTAGGCCACTGCTTCTCCCAGAAAGTCTTTTTAGCCTGAACACTGACCTCTGGGAGATGGCTATGTGGCTTCTTGGCCAGAGGTGGCTAAAGCCTGGCCAAGGTGAAGTATGAGTGAAGTGAGACAGGTCAGTCCATGCCTGCCCAGAAGTCACCATGTTAAATGCCACCATGATTTATTTAGAAAGTTGCCACACTTTATTTGAACTGTTTTGCAAGACTCTGTGCACCTTTACCTCTCATTAAGATCTTATAGTGTAGCCTTGCAGTGACACTGGCCAGTTCCCTCAGCACCACCTTGATCTCAGAAGTTTATTAAAAAAATAATCTTCATAGAATAAAATAGAATAGAATCACAGAATGGTTGGGGTTGGAAGGGACCTTAAAGATCATCTAGTTCCAACCCCCTGCCACAGGCAGGGACACCTTCCACTAGACCAGGTTGCTCAAAGCCCCGTCCAACCTGGCCTTGAACACTGCCAGGGAGGGGGCAGCCACAGCTTCTCTGGGCAACCTGTGCCAGTGTCTCACCACCCTCACAGTAAAGAATTTCTTCCTTATATCTAATCTAAATCTACCCTCTTTCAGTTTAAAACTGTTACTCCTCATCCTATTCCTACACTCCCTGACACAGAGTCCCTCCCCATCTTTCCTGTAGCCCCTTTAAGTACTGGAAGGCCACTAGAAGGTCTCCCCGGAGCCTTCTCTTCAGGCTGAACAACCCCAACTCTCTCAGCCTGTCCTCACAGAGAAGGTGCTCCAGCCCCTGATCATCTTCATGGCCTCCTCTGGCCCCGCTCGAGCAGGTCTGTGTCCTTCTGATGTTGGGGGCCCCAGAGCTGGACACAGCACTGCAGGGGGGGTCTCATGAGAGCAGAGTAGAGGGGGAGAATCCCCTCCCTCGACCTGCTGGCCACACTGCTCTGGATGCAGCCCAGGACACAGTTGGCTTTCTGGGCTGTGAGTGCACATTGCTGGCTCATAGTCAGTTTTCCATCCACTAATACCCTCAAGTCCTTCTCCGCAGGGCTGCTCTCAATCCACTCATCGCCCAGCCTGGATTTGTGCTTGGGATTGCCCCGACCCAGGTGCAGGACCTTGCACTTGGTCTTGTTGAACTTCATGAGGTTCACATGGTCCCACCTCTCCAGCCTGTCCAGGTCCCTCTGGATGGCACATCCCTTCCCTCCAGTGTGTCGACCGCACCACACAGCTTGGTGTCATTGGTGAACTTGCTGAGGGTGCACTCGATCCCACTGTCCATGTCGCCAGCAAAGATGTTAAACGGTGCCAGTCCCGACACCAGCCCCTGAGGAATGTCACTCGTCACCCCCCTCCACTTGGACATTGAGCTGTTGACCGCAACTCTTTGAGTGTGACCATCCAGCCAGTTCCTTATCCAGTGAGTGGTCCATCCATAAAATCCATGTCTCTCCAATTTAGAGACAAGGATGCAGGACAGTGTCAAAAGCTTTGCACAAGTTCAGGTAGATGATGTCAGTTGCTCTTCCCTTATCCACCAGTGCTGTAACCATCAGCAAGTCCTACTGGTGCACAAGAGGGCTTGTCGGATGTTGAGCTGGGCCTCCTAGGTAAAGCAGTTGAACTGCAGTGGTGAGGCAGGAAAGGGATACCTGGCTCTCCTGAAGGAATCCTTTCCTTTCCTATGCATTTAAGCTATCTCATAACTTGACTCTTTTAGAATAGAATTACAGTGGAATGAACTTGAGGTTTTAATCTCCATATTATAATCTGTTCTAGGTCATAAAAATGAAAATTAATACAGATCGCACAGTCGTTTTTAAAAAAGGCATATGGCTGGATATATTTATTTACATTAAATAAGCTAGTCTTCATTTAAAATATTTAATGTAACATTAAAAGAACAGTAATTAAATGTTGAAAAAAGAAGAACATTTTAAACACAACACATAACTCATGTTACTCACTGTCATAAAATAACATTGTGTCAAGAGCTGTGCAAGATCAGAAGGAGATTAGACATTTATGTGGCTAACGAAACAATCACTCAAACTAGCTAGATGACTGCAGTGTTATAAATCTCCATGCCTCAAGAAATAAACTAGAAGGTGGATTCAGGCTGGATAGAAGCTTCTCATACTGGCAGATTATGTCATAAGTAATTAGTCTCATTTCTGTGCCTTCTTCTGAACCATTTATTCATTCTAATAATTAGGTGCTGAGCCTAGAGTAATATTTTTAACAACAGAAATGTGGCTGGGAAAGAGATTTTTCAAAGATATCTAGGCTGGCTCAATGCTGTGGTTGCACTCAGTGGAAATCGTGCTGTCTTGATATTTTTTACCTTCATTTTAAGCACCAGAATACCTTATCGGCCCTTAGAAACTTCTGAAAACTTCCCCCCTGATCTGTGCACAAGAGCCAGAATTACTTCGGGGCCTGATGATAGCCTTCCCTTTGTTTTTAACTATCCAGGTGATTTATTCTGCCCCTAGCAGGTCATAGCAATTTGGGTCCCAAAGTGCTGGGGCATTTAAAATCTGAACTTGAACTTTACAAGTTGGGACATTTTTTTGAAAGACCAATATTTCCTTTTTAAAAAAAAATAACCTAAACTTATTTTTCATCTCTCTCCATTTCATTAAGTTCTGATCATGGTGTGCATAGTACTTCATTACATCTTCATGACATTCAGAATTTGCAATTGCAGCATAAATATCTTATTGCCAGTAAGTGGATGGGGACTCACTACTGATAAACACTGAAATTCATCTTGCTGTGCTGATATACCAATCCATTCTGATGTTTTGCCTTGATGAAAATTCATGGGAGAGTTGGTGACTGAGTTTTATGTGTGCAATAACACAGGCCTTAAAATATAGACCCTAGATCTTCATTCAAAGAAATTGATGTCAGTTTATCATCTAATTTGATCTGTTCCTTTTAATAAATCAGTATTTAGACATATTCCAGAATATCTTCATTGGAATCAAGCCGGTTTTTTTATTTTTAAGTATTTTTGACTTCAGGTTTTGTTAAAATATGGGTATCTCTGAGAAAAGGAAGCAAATCTAGGCTTCTTGTCTTATTGGTTCCCTGCTCCAGCTAAAGATCTTAGAGAAGCTGGAAACTTGTATTTCTCCTCCATATCTCAGTAATTATCCAGTCTTTGCTGAACTCATTGCAGTAAAAATGATAATGTTAAATGGCAGAGTTGTTTGGGGAAGGATTGCAAAGGGATAGAAAGCTTCTTTGGTCCAGTGTTGAAAACATTAAGATAATAAAGAAGTAAAGGACAGAGAGGACCTCTTTAATTTACAACGAGGGAGTAAATAAGAGAAGTGCATGCTACTCTGTCTTTTAGAGATGAGTGTAAGAAGAGAAATAAATTTACCCAGTGCATCAGTGACACTTGAGCACTCAGTAGCTAGAACATATACTTAGAGGTGGAACTGTGAGAACTTCCAAGAAAAGAATTGGAGTTTGGCTTGTACTTCCTGTTAAAATGAACACTGAACTCTTCTTTGAATTAATGTTGAACATTCATGAATCTGCTGCTTTTTCCATATTTTGTTCTTGTGAGAAACCATAAAAATCTATAACCACTCTTTATTTCTCCAGAGAAGAATTAGGTGAAAGGAAACATTTGTTTCATGTCTTTTTCCTGTAAAGATTTGGAATAATTATATCTACTGTTAAAGCAACTGGGAAAGACCTAATTCTATTTGATTCTAATTAAGTGTGCATTAGATATAAAAGTGAACTGCATTGTGTATTGTCTAATACACATTATGTAGTGTAAAAGAACAATGAGAACAGGTTTATTTTGTAGAATTAAAATAATCTCTGCTGCTTTTGTATTCCTATGATTTAACAAAGGGACATGCAAGATCTGTCTGCTGCTTATCCACATGTGTCCTGTGGCAGTGCAAACCAGGAGAGTGCAGATGGTTTTAGAATCATTGCATAAATGGGTTCAAGCCAGGGAAATCACCTGATCCCTCCATATTGCAAAAGAGAGAAAGAAGAAAACCCACAAACCAACTTGTAGGTCTCGCTTTAGAACTTTATAGTCTGTAACCTGCACCTTAACTATAACCTGGAGGTTTACTGGCAGCAGTGTAGAGCTTAGCATAGAGCAGAGATTGCATAGTTCAGTAGCATTCTACTTCAGATTCCTCACAGAGCTATCAATAATTTATTAAAGGTAAACACAGTTATTGATTTGTCATCTTCTTACATAAACAATATAGCTGTAACACCAGGCATACAAGATAAGGGCCTTTTCCTGAAAAGGCCTATAACCTCACGAGTATCTACTCTTGGATTCATTTACCAAAAGCAAAGCAGTGTGGCGCTGCAGAATGCAGCTGCTTCAAGCTATTGTTTAACTGAGATAATAAGTAGGATTTTGATGGAATTCACATTTTTTACATGCTCATTGCAACATATATTCTTGAAAGTGTCATAAGTTACTGTAAGTCAGAAATAAAAGTGAGCTAAAGGCAGCAGTTTTGACCCATCAGGAATAGTGTCACTTTCAGAGAGATTTTGCAAGATCATTCTACAAGCTGTCCCTCACTGACATCGGGCAGTACATGACCCCCAGCCAGTCATAACCACCTGTCCTGGAGAACATCTCTTCTTGCTAGTGTTTGGTGTAAAGAACTAGTGTTTGGTGTAAAGAACTAAATGACAAAGGAGTACTATGAGTAACTATGTCTGGGGAAAGACCTGAGAGCTCTGTGAGTAAAACTGCCTGAATCTGTCAGAAGTATGTGGAGGGACAATGGGAGTCTTTTGGAAAAGCTGAATGCACCAATGGGTATGGTACATTGCAGTGTATAAAAAAGGACTAGACACTTGATAGCATACTCAGAAATTCGTGTTTTGAGATACTGCCAATGATTTCTAGTCCCTGAGTTTTTTAATTATACAAAATACATGTTGCAAACAAATAGGAAATTATCCTTTAGAAATAATCTGTTAATGAGCTGATATATGGAGTATCATTGGGATGTGTCCCGACCAGGCAGTGCTTCTGCACATTTTGTCCATTCCAAGTCTATTACCCAAGTTAATACTTGTTGTAATTAAGAATGACATTCTTGACTCCATCACCGTACATAACCATTAGAAAAAACAATTCAATAAGGCGTCGACTAGCTTACAAGTTAGTGATGCCAAATGAAGTCATTAGACTTGTCAGTCAGTCTGGCACCACTCTTCTGATTAGCAGTTTTCCTTTTTTGGGTAGGAATCACCCAACATCTCTGTGGCTTAAGGAGGTTTAGTTGTAACCAGAAACTACTCCAACAGTCTCTGGTTAAAAAATATCTCACCTTTGTTTAAGGACATCTAAGGAAAGAGCATTCTTGACCTGTTTCTGATAGTAAACTAGTCACAGCTTCTTTTCTTCTGACCTTTTGGAATGAGCATGAACATTTGCCCGTGATGAAGATAATGGAAGAAAGTATGTATGAGAATGACTCACTGAAATTTTTGTTCAGAAGGCAAGATCCAGTATCCCAAGAGATCTTTATTTATAGCCTAAGCAAACTCAATGGAGGGTTTCAGGAGGACAAATGAAACTGCAGAAGAAGTGAAAGTAATGAATAATGAACATGCTATTTCCATCTCAAATTAAATGAGCACATTATGGTAGTAAAACTGCAAAAAAGCTAAGATGGTTTTAATTCTGTGGAGCCCTTCAAGACTTTTTGGAATCTATGTTGGAGAAAAGGTTGCATTTCACTTGTTGCCTTTATCTCTATCTAAGCAGTGCAGTAGATGTCTAGAATAGAAACAGCTACAAATCTGGAGAATAGTCAGAATAATACTATGGTCTGTATCTCATCTTTACGTCTGTGTGTCTTCAGTCCTACCACCTCAGAGTGTAATATTACCATAAATGTATTGAAATATATTCAGGGACAAAAAGTATTTACAGTTGCAAGGATAAAATCAGACTGCTTCAATGTGACATGTCTGTCACACTCATCTTGACAGTCATAATAAAGTAACTGCAGACAGAAAATAGATCCTGGACTTCTCCAGAGCTGATGAAGGAGAGAAAAGGTCCTGTTATGCCTGTTATTTAATGAAAACAAAGATCCTCATGATTTTACATGAATGAGTTGCCTGCGTATACATGTAACAAAGGCACCATCAAGTTAACAGCAGTACAATGCACATTAAGACTATCCAAATGTCACAACGCTGTTCCTCAGCCTGTGGGCTGCAATCTCTTCTGATCAGACTGATTCTCTGATACAGCCTACCTCCAGGGTCTGGTGTGGAGAGAAGTGTTGCTATTAGGTAGGGAGCTGGCCTGAGCATGAGGAGATGGTAATTGTATTCTGAGCTCTTCTAATGGGTTGCTGAGTGAATTTAGACAATTCATGCACTCTCCCAGTGCCTCAGTTTCTCTACCTTTCACAAGAAAATGATGATGCCTGTCTTTAAGTATAATGCCTTCAGACATTTCGCTGAAAAATGATATATCAGGAAGATACTATTCCTACCTGGGAGGAAAATATAATTCTGTGAACACCCAAGCTTTCCCCCTTCCCACATGCATATGTATAGATATATAGATATATATCTATTTATATCTATCTATATATAGATAGATATTCAGACCCACTTTAGTACAAGTGTAATTTTCTTCTGTTTATACTTACAATCATGATTCCTGTGTCTCGGCTTCTGCTAGAGTGAATTTTTCACAGAGCCTCTGTAGCCTTTTACGCATACTAACAGGGTGAGTGCCTGTTCATCTGTTGTGTGACTCTGAGGCTATTACAGAGAGAAATAACATCAATGTTTAAAAACAAATGAGCAACTGAGAACTTTAGTGATGTACCTGTCTCTGTGACGTCCTTCAGTCTTGGGAAAATGGAGCAGTTGGAAATACAACTTGGGTCTTTTTGGTGGTGGATGGATCGGCTGCAGCGCGTGCTCTTGCTGGCTGTAACAGGATTATTTTTGGAATGGATGAAGGGGTGATTCTCTTGCCTTGCTTTGCACGTCACTGTGATCTCAGTGCTGCCGAATACATGATGCGTCTCAAACTGCAAGTCTCTCTTGCAGCAGCTGCATGATGAATGTAAACTGCTACTAGAAGAAATGAAGGTAACTCCCAAGTAGGGGATAATAGCTATTTTTGTCACTGTTTATCACTGGATTGTACTGTAAAAGGTTTCCATATGTTTGAAACTTAAACTGTGTCTCTGGTAAGCAAACATTTTAGAGATGCTGATCAGAATTTTCCAGTGAAACAGATTTTCATCACAAATTCTTGGAAATCTGTATAAATTATTTTAAATTTTTTGTAATCCAAACTTTCCATAAGAACATGGAGATTTTGCTAAACTTTCACTTACTGTTATGTGGCAGGGTGGAAGTTCTGATCAGTATTAGAGAGATAAAGGCCCATCATGACATATCCCTGTGACAAAGTTATTCATCTGAATTATGGGTAAGCCAGCATTCAGATTCCTCTTCTATGTGTCTCAAAGTGGGACATCCAACTGCTCACCCATATGGCTCTCATATTTCACTTCCTTCCCATGGTTGTCAAGAGATTTTTCCTTCCATCAGTTTTCTCCTTTTTGCCTGCCTGTTCCTGCCTGGCACTGTTCTTTGAATGCTCTCAGCTGGGTGCCTGGCTAGCAGATGCACTCTTCAGCGTGCTTGCAGAAGGACTGGATAAATGTTGGAGTGGCAAGTAGATAAGGGATAGCTCAGCAATTAGCTGTACGTAGAGCTTTTTTTTCCTTTTAGACTGAAGAAATTGTAGAGATTGGTTAATAGCTAGATGTCCCCAGGAATATGGAAAGGTGTGTACTGGAAGGGAGCTGCTGGGGATTTCCAGAGATGGTGGAGGCTGCTGATCTGTGATCATGGCAAGGGTTGGAGTGGAAGTCACTGCTAGGGCACAGACAGGTTTGCCATAAGGTTGCCAAGGTTGTCTTGATGTGTCTGCTGTATTTTGAGAAGGAGCTGCTGTCTACAAGTGAGGCAAAGTCATTGGCTGTGGAGGGCATTAAGGGGAAGCAACAGAGTGGAGGGGACTGTAATGGGCAATGCCTACTGGGAGGGAGGCTTAGAAACTCCCACTGCAGGGTGGTGTTTGACAATAATCCTTACTTCTCTGGTAGGAAACTTCAGATGGATAGTGAATGAGTTTTGCTGTTGCTGAATGTCTAACAACTATGTTTCTAGTATCTCCAGTGTGGTCTTCCATCATCTATTAAACGATGGCCCAGATACCATTCCTGTAGCAGTAAGGGAAGTCCCAGAGGAAGTAACTGTGATCATGTGTTCAGCAAATTAAAAGCAGCGGGTCATTTGTCTAAAAAATTCCTTATTATAAATGGGGAATTAAAAAGCAGAAACCCTGTATAATTTGCAGATCCATGTCTGAACTTACATTAAAAAAAAGTAACATAAAAACCATTAAGTATTGTACAATGTGACTGATTTTGAGATTTTTGGTAAATGGTAATAACGAACCTCATTAAATTTTCATGAGTTAAGGCATATTCTAATTTTCTGAAGCTTTGCATCTCTCAGGTTCTTATTTGTCATTATTAGTCAAGAGTCTGAAAGTATTTTGCAAACAGTAGTAAGAATGTACTCAGAAAACATACATCTTTATTAAATATCTTTGAGAGTGGGTTTTCTTATTCACGCAAGTGAAAAAAGCCAAATTAAACATATTCTGAATACAAAGGACTGCATTAGCCTGGTTATTACAGGTTTAGAAAGGAAGTGATATGCAGGGACACAGACAGGAGCAGAGGCTCATAGGATAGCATTATGGACTTATTTTGATTGGCTTGTTATTTATTCTATTCAGGTGAAATTAAAAGTAACAATAATTTGGTAAAATTCTCTTTATTGGCATTTGTTCAGAGTTGGACTAATTAAACCACTGAGTGCTGGAGTTCTCCAGTCTAGTTACAATTTACTGCTTTTCCCTGTTTGGTAGGTAAGGGAAAGTTTAGCTGAAAGGCTGGCGCTGTTTGCTTAGCTGCTCTCCCCGTGGACGTGGAGATCCAGAGCTGTGGCAGTGATGATTTAGAGCAGTCTGACCCAAAATGATCTTCCAAAAATGACACGATATGGCTTCAGCTCCTGGCATTCTCACAAATAGCAGTACAATTCCATAGTGTTAATTTTGCTTTGAGATGTAGAGTTGTATTTAGAGAATTTATGCCAGAGTCTGCATATTCCTTAATCTTGGGGTTATGGACACTCATAAAATATATTCTTTGTTTTTCTTAAGACTTTTATAACTGCATAATCTAACTCCAGTTTTCCAGGTAGAATCTTGGCCCTCTAAGTAAATGGAAATTTAATGGAATTAATGTTTTAATTTATTGAACAAAAAGAACTAAAGGTGACAGAAATAAAATGTTTCACTGCAGAGCATTTTTTAATCAGCTATTTAATTTTTGCTGTGATGCTGTCATTACACTAATTTCAGTGGTTTTTTTCCTTTTATATATAGCCACATTTTTCATAAATCAGATTCAACTTTCATTTCAGAAGACACACTTATGCATCTTTGATCTTTTGTATGTTTAATAGGAAAAATGGATCTTATTAGTGTACTTGCATGTCTTAGAAAGAAAATAGTTTTCTATGGTAAATGGATTTTGCCTGTTTATTGAAAATAATGGTTTTAGTCCTGGATATATGAAATTAGTTAACTTAATACACTATCTTCAACTAAATAATTGGCCTGCATTTGTTACTGTTCTACTTATAAATGTTATGTCTCCATACTCTAAAAATACTTTAGTATAACTGTTACATGTAAAATGCATTTTAAGGAGAAAGGCATGATTGTTACTTGTTAACTGCTTCTCTTGTTGCCTTATCTAGAAAAAACAAGTTTAGTTAGTAGAATGAAGGTAAGCTCCATGAAATTAGTAATAATAAATGACAGAGTCTTTTAACACCTGGTAATAAATAATAAAGCTATTTTCTTATGACTATCATTCATGTGATACCAAAGTCTGCTTTATTGCTTTATTCTTTATTGCCACCTCTGTGAGTGCAATTGGCTAGCTGGAGATGTGTTTATTAAATATAGCAGGTACAGGTCCTACTAATAAAATCTTTTAGAAAACTGTATTAGACAAATTAAAGAACATGATGGTATAATTTTTTTTATATGCAAATGTCGCATTCTGACTTCTCTACAGCTTCCTTAATAGGAAACATGCTTAGAGAATGGTTTTGGAAACTGGGTTGTTCATCTCTCTGTGCCCATCAGTAAGAAAATGCAGTGTTTTATTTGCATATGATGATTTCAGTATTGCTTCTAAATACTGCATAGGTAGGTTACAAGCAAAAAAGAACCTGTGTGAATGAATGAAGCAGTGCTCCTGGGTGCTCCTGTTCTTTTCTTATAGATGTCAAGGAAATGGGATTACTCTATGTGAAATTAAATATGATAAGAAGTGTAAAGAATTACAAGCAACATTCAGATGTAACGTTATACTACACCATATATATGGTAGCTTCTTTTCTGTATTTCAGAATGCTTTCAGTTTAATTTTGCAGTACAGCATTTAATGAATACTGAAAGTCTATTGCTTATCCTGTCACTCTCCTCCATCATCTCTGCTAAGTTTTTGTTACTTACTTGATCCTTTCATCCTCTAACATATACATATATATTTCCTGCCTCCTAGACTTGGATGAATATATGCAAAGCATTATTAGTGTTCTTAGACAAGGAGCAATGTTAGCATTTCATGTCATAATATTTATTTTTGTTAAGAATTATGCCAGCTGTCCCATGTTTTATGGAGGTTCAAGCAATGATAACATGCTGTGTCATCTGTAGACATGCTGTTGACCTACTTGGTTTGACAGAAGCAGAAATTATACTAGACTGGCTATCTCCAAAATGGTCTGCTTCATTTGTGTTCATCCAAAGGATATGATGCAGACTGCCTTTTGCTTGTTTTGTTTATGAGCCGTCCCACATTTCAGAGGATTTTGCTAACATGCTACTTGAATCTAGCTGGGGATTTCAGCTGATTGACCCATAGAGCTGCTGAAAAAGGCCAGCCAAAAATGAGAAGTATTTTCAAGAGCTTTGCCAATGCTGCTGGGAGACGTGCCCTGCAAAGGCATTCAGATTTCTGATTCACAGGCTTGTAAGATATAAATGTAGCACTTCTCATACAGAACATCTGGATGGGGAAGAGCTTGGCATCTGGATAGGTCAGTGCCCCAAAGGACATGGTGCTCTGGAAATGTCACCTGTGTCTCATCCTGAGTAGTACCCATTCCCATGGCCTCCTGTATATGTCTAGGCCAGATCAGGGTGTGACAAATTCCGCAGCTACAGAGGAAAAATTAGGAGTCCTGGGCCTCTCAGTCTGAGTCTGTGAGCACACTGATGTTGTGGCAGCCAACAAAATCAGATGCACTTTGAATGAAATCATCAAAGATACTCAACATGTCCTAGCACTAGGAGAGCTAGAAGGGCTGGCATTAGAGTATGGAGTCGTGAGGCCATGACAGCTTTCTGAGCTCATGTGGAAAGGCTGGCAGAAACTGAGGTTATTTAAGAACTGGTGCCAGAAAAAAACCCAGTGGTGTCATTTCAACCCTCTGTTCTTGTAACTTATAAACTGTCTCTTGCTTCCTTTCCTAAAGCTTCAAACTCTAATGAAATTAGTTCAAGTTTATTACCCCCCTGAGGTTGAACTTCTCCAGACGTTGTTTCATTTATGTTTTACCCTTTCTCTTCTGTAATGACTACTGTTTTCTTTCCTATTACTTCAGTCAAGTCATGGCTACATCAAGCTGGTTTTACCCAGCAGTGATTTACGTTTGATGAGGAGACTGCTGGTGCAACTCACAGCTTGAGCACTGCTATTTCTACAGACTCCTGTTTTTGATTCATCATTCTCCTCCACTTTTTATTCAGCAATTTATGGACTGAATAATGAGTATGATGGGTTTTTACTTAGATGAGTTTTCAGCAGACTTATGGCAGAAATTTTTACAGAGATATGGATGTTCTGGGTTATATCTAATAGCAATTTAATGAACATTTTATTAAAATAAACTTAGTTAATGTTTTGTGGTTGCATGGAGCAGTAACCATCTACAAATTTGTGGTCAGGATAGCTTAAAGTTCATTGCAAATTTCCTCTTCCTAGAATAGGATCTTCTTTCTCAGCACCATGACATAAGGCCAGAAGGATACAAATGCAGTTAAATGCTTGTTTTATAAGTGAGAATATAGTGCAGAATTTTAGCCTATTGTGAGGAATAACATTTGGTATCTACTGTTGGTCTGTTAAGGATGATACATGAAATTTCAGCACTGAAATCTTGTGCTGATGCCAAGACAGTATCTGGGAAAAATGAAAAAGATTCCAAGATTTTGGGACTTTTGGAAAATGACACCACTAGGAGTTAGTGTTACAGGCAGACAGTGTATTGGTGATGCAGGACTACTGTCTGGAGAAGAGGGTGTATTTTTCTCTCTCTAAACAGAGGTGCCTGGGTTAGACTCTGCCCAGTGTCTGATCTGGACTGGGTCTCACAGAGCAACTGAGCCAAGTGACAGTTATGCTGCTGGCTGCCCTTCATCTTGAGGACTCTCCAGAGCAGGCCTGTGATGGGGACATGGGAAAGAGTAACGCATGGAAACTCCTTTGGTGTTCTATGAGTTTTTCAGTGCTGCCTTCTTTGCTGAGGGCCCAAGGTGCTGCCTCTAGCAAATAACTAGATCTGTATCTGTCAGTGGAGTGGATTACACTGTCCACTGTCGCATGTGTTCATGTGCATCCCCAGGTACCTTCAGGATAGGCTGGATGACCAATCCTTGCCATACAGTTGTTCACCAGTACTCTCCAGCCATCTTCCTGAGGCAGTGCTACAGCATGCTCTCAGCATCTGAGTGTCTGACAGTCTTGATTATAGAAGTATTCTTGCAAACTGGTTTCTTTTTAAATAGTTTTCTAACATCCCCATTGTTTGCTGAAGAGGCTTGACATTCAGCAGGGTGAAAAGCCCTTGCATCTTTCCACCTTCTAGGCAGTTCTGGTTTGGCTGCGTTACTAACAGTAAAAACCCCACAAATTCCCTTCTCTCACTTAAGATTTCCAGGATATTATTGGCAGGCTGGTAACTACAAACACTGAAACTAGACACAGACTTGGGTCCCCCTCCCCTGACAGCAGCAGTACAAATTGCAGTGAGGGGCATAAGGACAGAGAAAGCCCAGACCTGACTGAGATAGTTGTAGCAGCAGTATACACTCACTATATTCCCAGCCTCCCACTTTTGCCCTTTGGCACCACACCTGAAGCAGGGGTTCATAGGAAGAACAAATTAAGGAGGGTGAGGTGGGATGAATTTTCCCTTTAATGTATCTGTATCACATATGCAGTTCCAGCAGTCATGGTAGGAGTTATTAGTCTGTGTGGCAGGATTTTACTTTTAGCATATATCCTTGTCTCCTTCAATTTTCAAAATGAATGAACAAAGGAAGAAAAAGTTAGCTCTTGCTTCAGTACATATGCCATTTGTAACCTCTAGGCCTTTGACTTTGCAATTGAAATTAATTTAAATTTGATTTTCATTGTGGATATAAACTGAGGAAAAGTAGATTACTAATTATCATGAAGGACCTGCAGTCAGGTCTGGGATCAAACCTGTAGCCTAAACTCTGAATCTTTTTGCAGCTGTGAGGAAAGTCACCACATTTCTCTGTACTTCAGTTTAGTAGACATTAAGCTTTTCACAGTGGTACAATAGCATCCATGTCAAAGGATGTGAAATGAAGCTCTCAGAGTGTGAGAACATCCTCGTGTTTTGTGCTGACACTGCTGGCAACTAAAATAAGGGGCTGAGAATGACAGCAAGAAATGGGATTCTATTCTACATGAAACAAGAAACTGAGGAGGGGGCTGAGAGCAGGCACTCGCTGTTGTTCCCACATTCAGTTTTCACATCTCCAAAATACATAAGAGCAGCATAGATGAGACTTTAGCAAATGTTTATAAATGGAGTATAATGAAAATAGGAAATGAGAAAGTGATAGTAAACACTAGAAGGAAAAATCAGAGATTTGGAAGACTACAAACCCTCCTGACTCACACCACAGCCTAGTGATCAGGGATTAGGAAAGATTTTCTTCAAATTCACTCCACCTGATGAGTCAATTAACAGTCTAGCACCTGAGGTGGTGATAGGTGTTGTCAGGCTGAATTTGGGGCTAGGTGGATGTGGTCTCTCCTGGGGAAGGGTAAGTCTTGGGGTTTTTTTAATATTCTGATTTGAGAGCACTGTGTGTATTCAAAGTATTTTACATGTGACAGATGTAGGTTTCACAAAGCTAATCTCACTTTATGTAGGTGCTGTGTTCAGAAAGACTCTTCCCTGGGAAAATGGATATTGGTGATCATGATTAGGGGCTATTGTAATGCTTACTGCCCGCAGCAGAGAGGCTTGGTGGGCCTGAGCAGGCGTGGACAGGGCAGTTTTGCTGCAGGAAGCTTGCTTTCAAAGCTAACAAGGAATATGTTTTCAAAGTTATCAAGAAATGTAACCAGGGTTTGGTTTTTTTGACTAATTTGTTGCTACTCTGCTAGAAACGTTTATGTAGCGTCTGCCTTTCCTCTGTGTGTTTGCCACGAGTCTCAAAAACTATGCCTAAAATGCCAAAATCACAGAGACCAGCAGTGCCAGGGTTTTAAAAGAAATCTAAGTGGAAGAAAGTAAAACTCCTAACTGTTCATGGTTGTGGCTAAGAGTTACTGGATATTTCTTCCTTATCCAGCAGAGCTGTCTGTCCTCAGGCTGGCTTTATTTGAATGAATGAAATCCTTAGAGATTAAAATACTATAAAAATTATGTATAAAATTGGGAGGCTATGTGGGAGAAAGGGTACAACTAGAGGTGGATTAATAGTACAAGTAAATAGCTCCAGGCAGCACATGTCAGTCATTTCCTTTGGGATCTGCTTGACCCTTGTTGAATAGAAGGAGAAGCTGGCTTTGGTCTGTAAACCCACAGATATCTCATGACCTTTGTGGAAGTTCATTGCCTAAATGCTATTTCTTGGACCCAGTGGCATCAAGGGACCTACAGAAGCTTTGCTGATGATTTGTTTCTATGGACTGCTGCTTCCAAACCTTCACCCCTTGGCAGAGGGCTCACTGCTTATGATAGGGAACATCATTTCATTTTAACTTTCATGTTATTGTGCTTTTGACAGAGCTGAACAGGAGAATCATCTGTTAGCTTGGTAAAACAACCAGATTTCATGCAAATGTTGCTAAGAGAGAAACTTTGCAGTTTTACCACATGCAAAGTATATTGTCTCTAAAAAATAAGCCAAAGAGTAAAATACCTGCTTTTAAAACTTAACTGTATTTGAAACACTTCTGGTCATTACAAGGAAATAGTGAGTAATCTTAGCCTTTTCTTTACCCAAACTTGAATAAGGTATCAGAGACTTAGCTGCCAGAAGTAATTTTGGGAACATAAGAAAGTCACCTGAAGAGTCAAAAGCTTTTTTTAAACCATCACTTCACTAGGTGTTTTCCTATTGCTGTATCTGCTGCTAGCTAACCGAAGGTATGACTTTGCATTTGTTCTTCCAACAGCTGAAAATAGCTAGAGCGTCTTTTCTTTGTTTTAGTGATTAGTGCAAACATCTGTTGGAGCACGTCTCTAAAGTGAGGTATGGTCACTGAAATGGTTTCAACTTGCGTCTGTGGAAATATATTTATTTTTGTATCCCCTGACCTGTGGGAAAATATTATTTTGAATATCAGGATGAGGTCATGGAACTGGATGGGGGAAAACATCACAGAAAGAATTAGTTTGGTTTTCAAGCTAATCAAGATATATTATTCAATATTCTGAGTCAGATGTATTATGACTATGCTAGATTTTCTAAATAAGCTACTTAAATACAAAATCTAGTAGAAAAGATTTATTGGCAAAGTACCACATGAACATTTATTTGCATTTGTCTTCATGGACACCAATTTATCTTCTCCAAAGAATGAAACAGCTTAAGCCAACAGGAGCAATGTAAATTAATAGGCTCAAAACATGAGCCTATTACTAGTAAGACTGCTTTTTAATGTCATTGTTACATCATCTTTAGTCTATGGTAGGAGTATATTATCACTCAGACATGTCTTGTTTCAAGCAAAGATGCTTCTACAGCTGTAAGAGCCACTGAGTTTCACTGAAGATCTTTTCCATAAACTTACACATAATTTTTCAAAAGGGAAGAATGTAAGGTAATCAACAGCACAGGTAGTAGAATCTCTCTTCTCCCAGGAGAGAAAGGGTCCTACTGAAATGTTTGTAATAGCACTAGAAATCATTTGGTTCCTGTAGCTAAGCTGTTTTCACTATCAGACTATAGGAAATCCATCTTTAACATTGATGAAACAGTTTTCCACAATAGTTTAGCATTAAGGATGGCACTGTCATCTGCCACTGAAACTATTAAA
This sequence comes from Strix aluco, assembly GCF_031877795.1. Classification (NCBI taxonomy): domain Eukaryota; kingdom Metazoa; phylum Chordata; class Aves; order Strigiformes; family Strigidae; genus Strix; species Strix aluco. Next base: position 12,936,289 of record NC_133943.1, on the reverse strand, counting down.
CATGTTTTACTGACTTGAAAGCAAAAACAGTTGAGTTGCAACATATGCCAGTCACAGTAAAAGCTTTTCTGAAGTCTGCTGTGTGCATTTAGCTGTCAAAAAAGTCAGTTGTTCTTCACAGCCTAACATTGGGCAGAGTACACTCCAAAGTGATCAGAATCCAGTTTCAGTAAAGGAGTATGAGAGCAACCTATCTTTCTTCCAAAACAGTAAGATGTCAGCTGAGCTTCCAAAGGACTTGGATTAACGTGCAGAAGCCAAGAAAACATCTCACCATGTTTTGTTCTTTGAGCTGATATTCCAGGGAAAAGTAACCAACAACTACCTATAGCATTTGAATACCTTTTCATTGGCTGCAAGGGAATAATTACTGTGAAGAGGGGACATACTTTCAGACACGTAATTTCAGGTTTATGTCAGGCTGATTTGCTGGTGAAGAACTGTGAACATGGACATGTAAACTCAATAAGTATAGCAGTCTTGCCTGGAAAACTGTTAGGGATTTCTGGTTTCAAAGGGAGCAGTTTCTGCCTTCTTCCCCATAAAATTTCATGTATAATCTGTCCAACACAGGGCTGCTTTTGCTTCTTGATATTTTTTTCTGAAATTATAGCATTGCTAAAAAGAGAGGGCCAGTCTTGGGAAAATGTTCAAAACTAGCTGAAGTAAGAAAGTTTAAAAGACAGCTAGACCTATTGAGGAAATCCCAACAAAGCAAGCATAATTTAGTCAGCACTGGGCCTCTTTTAGAGGCCTTTGTGGACATAAACACTACTGAAATTAATTCCTTCTCAACAGGGTTAGCCTTAGCATTTATTCCAGGCTTTTAGGAGCTATTGGTTAGCTGGTAAGTGTGACAGCAGGAATAATGGTTGTGTGTGTCACATTAATTCCCAGGACAGCTATATAATCTGTTATGGTTTGACTTGGGCTTCCCCTTGGGGCACTGTATGCACAGGTTGGTTGTGCCTGATTCTTCCAAGACAGCAGAGCTCTGCTTTGCTTCCACCTTGCTCCGAGTGAAGGGATGCTGGACAGAAGGACAGCATTGCTTTTTGGGGGAGCAGGGGATGAGGAAGGAGAAAACCCTGGAAAGGAGAAAACCCTGGAAGACAAGGAGCGGTGGGAAGATTTGAGTGCAAAATCTAAAGCTTGAGTGAGGGGACAAGTTGGAGATAAGGAACAGATAAGCATGTGAGCACAGAATAAAGCTGTTCTGCAAACTTCTCCATAGCTCTCCAAATCTGCTGGTTGGTACTCATCAGCCCAGCCTCAATTTTACTGTTCTTGCCTGTGCATTTACCAATCAGGCTGAGAAACAAAACCAGATATACTGTGCTCTTAATTAAGAAGGCCAGCCACTCATGGAGGGCTTCAGTGAACGTCTTTGATGAGCCAGGTTCTGCCTTAGCTGTGTGCACTTCTGATCAGTAGAACAGTGACGCACATAGTACCAAAGTGGGGCAATACTTTCCACCCACTCCCAGTGGCTTTTGGACCATGTAGCACTCCTCATGTTCTCATTGGTGAAGAAATTAAAGGTGCTGACATGCCATGTCCCCCTTAAGACATTTCTGGACTCAATAAGAACTTCAGACAAGTTTGTATCAGTTTATTCCAAAAGTAGCGTCACTCAAAAGAGTTTTATTCCTCAAGAGGTTGCAACAAAACCCTTCAAAACAGACCTATATGAATTTCTCTACCAATGCCAATTCGTTTCTTGACTCTTCAGTGTGTTTTCTAGCTTCTGAATGATCCATAGCACAGACCAGGTCTTCTAGTGTATTGACACAGGAGCTAAACACAAATCCTAAGCTTTGTTGTGCAGTGTGGTTAATTGGGGGTTGTATTATTTATTACAATTTTCTTTCATTCATGGCTGAGAAAGAGATTGGGGGGGAAGTTTTTTTGAACATGAATGTTTTTCCAATGTATTTTAAGATTTTGTTACTCAGAAAGATACACTTTAATCTTCCGTGGCCCCGTGGCATAATGAGTTTCACATTTTTGTGTTTATATTACAAGTAGTAAACATCAATGTGGAGTCTTAGAAGACGGTTAATTCCTGGTTTTGTATGAAATTTACCATTAGTCTATGCAACTATGGGATGACTTTTCTTGAAAAATGACAGACTGTGTTTCCTGGTTATAAAACCAGGAAAATATTTTACTTTAGCTTCTATATATGCGCCTCTTTCTTCTCAGAGGTTCAGATTGGAGCACTGAGTTTTCAGATAGCTAGGATTAACTTGTCAATTGGAAACAGAAACAAGGATGCACTTCATGTTTTATAAAGTAGTGATCTAAAATTCCTTTTCATATATATGGGACTGAATCTTCCATTGAGCAGATTCAATTTGAAATGCAACTGTTTCCTGGAAAAACGTTCAAGAAAGCAGATGGTGCCTGACATAGAGGAGAACACGAGAGATCTACACCGGTGGACTGAGTTTATTCACTAAGAGCCAGCAAATTTAACTTGCTTTCTCAGCAAAGCAGAGAAATCTAGCTCTAGTTGTTCTCGCACCTGGGAGCTGCCTTTGGATTTCCTTCCATCAGAATTGCCTGCCCTTCCTGCCCTTTAGCATGGAAAGACACTCAGTCCACTGCTGCAGCCTGAGTTTTTGTAAATAAAAAAAAATGTATTTACTGAACCAGAGGGAGACTGGCAAAGATAGCCTATTACTGTGAGTGTTTACTGGGGAAATGAAAACAGATTTTGCTGCAGTAAATCTGGCGAGATGAAGATAAGGAAGAGTATTAGTCTTTACCACTTACATTTGAAAAAAGGAGCAGTTCACTGAGAAATTGCTTTGCTTTCGGCATTAAGTCTACCACTGTGTTGTTATTTTTTGCAGCCAGTGGTAAGACCATGGAGTTTTATGAGGCCTGTTAATGCAGTGGTCTCTCTTGTAAAGGAAAGACTTGGACAATATGTATTTCACAGAAAAAAATAGCAGGATAATCATCCTAGAAAAGTTTTGTTGGGTACAAAATTTTATTCAAGTATTTTTATTAAAGAAAAAAAACCTTACCACAAAAATTAGCTTAAATTTTGAATAACTATAAGGAAAGAAATGTTACCAACATTCCCCTTTCTGGAGGAGCCATCCATATTATTTAATTTCAGAGCAGTTTTACGTTCCAGCAACTGGGATTTAATTACTATCTCCTTTTCTAATTCATTTTAATAACTTTAATTATAATTTCCTTCAATGGTCACTTGGTGTGTCCTTTGGACACTTCATATAATTATAAGGGTTTGCGATATGATTTTGCATTAATGAATATTCACTGATTATATGACTCTCAATATCTTTTATTATTAAAATGTTCCAACCAGAATAAAATTCAATTCAGTGCAGGGCCATAATTTTTTGGATGACTGAATAAATAAGAAGATCATATTGTTTTTCAGCTTCATATCTGTTTCAGGAAGAAGATGGACATATCAGTGGTCTGTTTTGCTCAATGAAATGGAAAACATGAAAACAGTAAAACAGATATTAATTAGAAATGGGCTGAGACACAAGAATGAGACTTGAATTTTAAACATATCAAATTTTAGGGAAATGAATAGTTTTTATTAATCTTCTGGATTTGGATAAAGAGGGGGAGGAAAAAGGGGAGTGAGGAATTCAAGTTTGAGTATGGATCAGCGGTACTTGGCAATGAGAGCTTGGCTCGGACCCCCTGTGTTTATTTCTGAATAGAAACAATAATTGATGTTTCTACAGTTGCACAGCTGTTCTGCATCACTATGCCATGTGAATCAGGGTAGCATAACACAGCTATATGTACTTAAGTGTACAAAAGTACACTCAAGATAATTCTCGATTATCTTCGAGATCTCGAGTATCTCCATTGCTGCTCTTCCTTTTGGTGCTATGAAGTGACCTAAAACTATATTTAGAAAGAACTCTGAAATGGCAAAGTAAGCCTTTAGTAAAGTCTCTGGAAGTTGCTGGGGTTTGTTTTGGTTTGTGGTTGATTTTTTTTTTTTTTTTTTTTAAAATGTATGGGAGGTCAGGAATGATATATTAGTTAGATTTGCTTATCTTAACCACTAGCCTCAAGTATATCTCATGGGTATTGCATATTGTATGGGCAAAGTTTTGTTTGTTTAAAATCTGTAAAAAAGTAAAAAGAGTAAATTCATCAAACTGAAAAGAGAAGTACCAAGAACACTGGGAAGAATAGTGAAAACAGGCTTTCAGAAATTCCTTCTTAGTGTTTGGCCTTGGGAGTGTTGATAATGGTGCTCTTCATATGAACTTACAGAATTTTATTTTTGGAAATCATCAGCTAGGTTTCAACCCCTTCTCTCCCAAAGCACATCTTCTTTTTAGTGGTGGTTCCATGAAAGAATGTCTGTTCTAATTGATATAAATTGTGAATACAAATACATCTGTTCTAAGTTACAAACATGAGTTTACCTGGTTACTGCATTTTATAAAAATAGAAGGTCTGCACTGTGAGAAAATGCTTATGAATCTGAGGTTGTTTCCCTGTCTAAATATTGAAGATTTTCTGATAACAGTAAATGTATGCTTTGTGTGTGTTAGAGTTTCATCAGTGGTTGTTTTTCAAATGATCAGAAGCTCAGTTAACTCTGTAACGGATCCTACAGATAACTTGTCGGCATTGCGATCATCTTGTGGTAAAGTTTATGGGTCCCTCATGTCATTCAGTAACTACTTTTTCCAAGTTGTAGTGGAATACCAACAAAACTAAATATGTCAGAAACAAAGTTTGGCATGTACTGCGAAAGGGTGTGAGAACAAAGTTATGTTTTCATGAGAACAAGTGTTCTGTTATGAAATGAAGATAAATAATGAGAACAAACATTGCATTAAAAAAATGAGGATTTAATGAGCTGGAATTGTGGTCAGTCCCAGGGAAAGCTCTTTTTTTTTCCTCCCCATTTTTTTATATTCTATTCATTGCTAGTAAATGACTACTTGAAAGCATTACCCAAATTCATATGTGATTTCTTGCAAGTATGTACAAAATCGACATATGTTAGATCACATACTGCACTTTGCTTAAAATAGATCTCAGGTTTGTGTGGAAATTTACGGCTAATTTCCAGCCAGAATGGGTCTTATTTATAAAGCATTATGATTATAATTACAGCCGTGTATTTATAAAGTCATGATTCACATTCTTTCTGATGAGTAAGGAGGTTAACATCCCACTAATGGAAACTCAATTATTATCAACTTTTCCCATTCCATTCTCAAGTGTATACCAGTTTACTCACAAGAGTTTTCAGGGAGGAGACCGCCATTCCTGGTTGGACCCCACTTCCTGGGACAGACACTATTGGACTTTCATGAGGAAGGCTCATTTTGTAATGCTTCCGGATCTGTGCTAACCTAGGAGCATCCATCATTCAGGGTGAATTACTGCAATGAACTGCTGAAGCTTGTTGCAATTTGTTTTTTATTAACAACAAACACTATTCTTATGCTCTGGTTTAAAACAAAACCAGAGAAAATTAGGGTCCAGTTCTGGTATCTCTGAAATGTGAAGTAGATTATCTTCAGAGGAGTTAGCTCTGGACTCTTTTTCACCAAGGGAGCTGTTTGGGATGCAGCATAAAGGGTGGTGTCTTGTCCCCTTTGTTTGTTTGATCTCTTCAGAGTGATAGGAGGAGAGCCCTTTACAGCTGTTCTCAAACAATTCTTTCTTTCAAAAACATCTTGTGTTTCATAGAATCATAGTTTTAATGGGTAGATGGACAATTAGGTCATTTAGTCTAACTTCCAGCCTAACACTGGCCATAGAAATTCATCTGGTTTCAGATCATCAGTTCCCTAAACAATAAAATGCTTGTTTTACAACTTGGAGAAGGAAACAAAGCGCACTTTGCTTTAGTGAAAGCATCTGTGTGACTGGTTTATTTGTGAGACTGGTTTATGGAGCCTATTCACACTTACCACCATCTCCCAGACATCAGCCTTCTAGCTCATGAGACTATGGAGAGGCATAAATTTGGCATAAATCATCCTGGTCCACTGAAAAAACACCACTTTGGTCAGGAAGCTTTCTTTTATCTCAGCTGGTGAGAGTGTGTCCTCAGCTGGGGCTGCAGTGAGCTCCAAGCAGAGCTCTACAAGCAGAGCGCTCTGCTTTCCCTGACTCGGGCACCGACGCACAGAAGCTGCGGTGCAGGCTGGCAGTCACAGTGCTTTTAACACCCAGCTCTCCCTGCAGGAGGATATTAGCAGTTGTTCACAAGTTGAAGCAACAGAAAGCATGTGCACAAAGTCTGGAAATTCAACACTAGAAGAAAAATTTGAAGCTGTTAAGGAGGAAAATCTGCTTCAGCCAAACTGAAATTCTTTATTGAACTAACAAACACTGCTACAAATTAGAGCCCTAGCACAAGGAGAGAGCGTGGTATAATTGCCTGCCACGAGTCACTGAAAGACTATCTTGGCATTGAAGCAAGCTGATAATTTTCTTTTTCAGATAAATATAAATATTTCTGCCAAAGTAAGACTTACTCATCATTCATAAATTTACAGTATCTTAGCAAAGGGACAGAATGTACTGCAGTGGCTGACGAAAAAATAGTTTCATAAATAACCCTCTTGACACGTGTAAGTTGTTATACATTTTTTGAGGTTTAGGCAGGGTTTAGGGCAGCAGAAAGTTTATTTGCTTGTTTCAGTTTTAAGGCAACTGAGTCTTTTATTTTACCTCTTACCAATGGGTAGAATATTTCTGTTGGCTTCTCTGGTCTTTCCCTCTTCCAAGCAAGCATTCCACAGTGATTGACATTTAGCTATAGGTGAGAGTTTCCAAAAACATATATTATTTAATTTCAGTAAGACAGCTATTATTTGATTGATAATGTAATGAAGCAGGGAATATACCGTGAGTTCTGATTAAAATTTACAGTTCGGTATCTTTGTGCCATAAATCTATACATACAATATATACATAGGAATCTATAATGGATGAAGTAGAGTAAAAGTGTTCTTTAACAGAAAAAAATGCATCAGTCCCAGCTCTAAAAAACTTATGATCTAAAAGGCACAGAGACGAAACAAGTATTTGTAGTAGAAGACCTGGAATGAACTGTCAAGAAAATGCCTGTAGCAAAAGACTAATAAAACAAGGTGTATCGGACTGAAGCAGCGACCTCAGTCAGACAAGAAACTGAAGGTTATTCCAAGGGTCTATTTTCTAAAAAAATAGACAGGACGAAAGAGCTGAAAGGACAGAATGACAAAGTGGCAAGGAATTTGCACAAGGCGTACACACATGTATGTTGCAAAAGGAAGATACTAGCTTCAACAGGCTTTCAAAGGCTTACCTTTCTCCTTTTTTATTTAACAATCAGATGAGACTTAGAGCCCCTTCTAATCATTAGTTATTACACAGAAGTGCCTGTCACTGGTCCCTGTCTTTTGCTTCAGGCCAGTGACTATTTCTTTCATTGAAGAAATGTATAATGAATACAGTTCAATGAAGCAGTAGTAATATGTCCATCAATGCCAGAGAAAATCCCACTTATTTGATAGTTTAAAAAGAAATATCTGAACAGCTGTTGCACATCCAGTACCCACAAGGTACAGAAATTATAGGAAGGGAGTTGACTATAAATGTTGCCTCTGTACCCACAATGGATACACACAGATATATGGTCTCCCCAGCCAGATTTCCCTTTCCCCACCAGCTACTCTGCAGACAGCTGAAGATTTTATTCTGTTTATGTTGTGTGCACTTCTGACTTCACAATCCCTTGCAACTCTCTTCAGTGAGACTTTACAACTCTTTTTTTTTTTTTTTTTTTTTTTTTTTTTTTCCCTCAGTCTTTGCTTGGGTTTTTTGATTGGGGGTTTTATTTTAATTTTTTTGGGTGTGTGTTGTTTTTGCTTCTCGGCTAGGTTTATCTATTGTTTACTTTACTTTTTTGGCTTCTAAGGCACTGTTGTTTTCTTCTCAGCTATTTTTAGAATGTCTGTTGTAGTCTGATTCAAAAGAAATAATCCATGTCTCTGTATTAGGAGCTTTCTCAACATCTTTTAATGACAGAATAGTGCATATCAACAATTTTTGAATGATCATGTGATCATCCCAGGAGATCTGGAATAGAACAAAATGTCTTAGTGAAATGAATTTTTTGGAATTTAATCACCAGCTGCATACTGTAGATCAGTGAGGGTGCATGTTCTTTTAAGCTACAAAAGTTAATTACACTAACAAGAGTGGCTCTGCTTCCCACTGCAGGAATCGGTTCAGCTGACAGTGGCTGTTTGGCCAGTTGTACTGCTGTTTTTACCAGAGGGAATGTTCATCAAAAGGCAAAGCATAGTTCAGGGACTCTGTACTAAACAACATAAATAAGAAACAGGAAATGAAATTACATGTTAAAAATTATAAGATCACAATCCAGGAACCAAAGACACAAAGCAATTAAAACAAAAAAAGAAAAAAGTGTGTGCCTGTGAACACATTGTCTAGAATTAGCCAGTTTTTTTAAGGGAACATGTTACACTTATTAAACAACTGCAGCCTTGCAGAGTGAAAAGAGAGAGAATAGTCCAGTTAGGAAACACAAGAACCTATTAACTATTTAAAGCTAAAACCACACAGTGGTTACTAGAAGGAGCAGGAAAAGCTTTATCCTGATGTGTGATGTATACAGTATGGTACGTATGGGCACAGTGACAAGAGGTATTTATTCCATTCAGGGTTGATGAGACAAGAAAACCTCCCCAGTTCACTTCAAATAAAGGGTAAAGTAAAACCTGTTGTTCCTCCTATCCATGTATGCTGATGCAAGTAGTAACAGTCTTCCTTGGGGCTGCAGTCAGGCACGAGATGCAGTCAAACTGGGAGCAGATGGAGCTTTTACACTAAACTCTGACATTCCCTCTGGCCACAGTGCTGTCCATGCAGTGGTCCATAACGAAGGTGATTTTGCCTGTTGCTTGCCCTGTTTACAGGCTGCTGAGGAAGTCTCTGCAAGAGGAGACCTTGTTCAGCGCCCGCCCTATTGCTGCTTTTCCTTCGGTGAGTGTGTGCACAGAGCCCCTCTGCTGTGGGGCTTCCCACAGGGACAGCAACAGCAGCTCCTCTTCCATAGTGCTGGAGCAGAAGAGGGATGGCAGATTTGTCCTGTCCTCTGTCGTGTTCTCCCAAAACACACATAATGGCTTCAGTCATTGGAACCTGTCTCTTGTGTCTCTGTAAACGTATTGAGATTTGGTCTGGGCTTTGAGAATGGCAGCTGTATTTATGAAGCAATTCTTACTGGATCACAACGTTCATGATATAATAGGACGCTACCCTGCCACAATTTGTTTCTAATCCCAACTGCACTAAGAATATATGGAAATAAGTACATGTGTAGCTACACATGAGCCAAAGACATGCTGATAGTGCTCCTGGGACTGGAAAGAGTCTTCCTCTGCCCATCCTGCTACTAATATTCCTTTCCTAAGCATCTGCTATGGACTGTTGTTGGGAAATGCTGAATGTGGTGGACCTTTGGTCTTGCTTGTGATCACAGTCCTTCTAAAGAAGTCATCTGTGTCCCTGTTACAGATTGATTTTTGTGGTCCTGGACAGCATCCCAATAGCAGAGTGAATGACAAGGCCTAAAAAGGACAGGTGGAATAGGAGGGGAATGGAGTTAGGAGCTGCAGGTGGAGGCTGAAGCACATTGGCAGAGCTGCTCTGAAGTAGGGCTGGATAGCACAGGGGTCCAGGTCAGAGCCTCAGCAGGGAAGCATGTGGGCATTTGCCCACTACCTTCAACACTGGCCAGTGCTGTCAACTACTGTGAAGCAAATTCTAAGAGAAAAGGAGCAAGACAAGAAGTTTCCTCAAGTCACTCTAAAAGAGCTTGATGAACAAAATGTGCACGAAATCTTACTATTTCTTCAGATAAATTCTTAGGTTTCAGAGTTTATATTTAAAGTCATGAGGTCACCAATTATAGGCAGTTCCAAGAACACATAACATATTTTCCAAACCGATTACCTTTTTTGGTATTGTCCTTCTAAATCCTTGACAACTAGAATAACAACAATGTCATTTGAACTGAGTGACAGCTGGACATAGGGAAGAAGGGAGGGTGCCTTGGAGTAGAGGACTCTTGGAAATGAGTGGAATATTTTACTGTCATTGGCATACAGCAGAGAGATGATGTACTTCTGTAAATGAAAAAATTTTAGAGACAGTCTTGAGCCTGTCTGCTTGTATGTACCACCTCCTGTAATGCAGGAAAAGGCTGTTTACAACAACATAAATTGGGTTCTTTAAGTGATGCAAATTGCTTTGAAACTGCTGAGTGTTGTTATGCCACACTGTGCAGAAGACCTTCACCAACCCTTCCTGACAGCTTATTGTTTTACATTTCAGCAAACATCTTGTCTTGGAATTACCTAGTGCCTTGTAAATACCGTAAATATACAGAGGGTCACATTTTGCTTTTGGATGACTGTCAGAATCATAATTTCATTAAGAAGAAGATAGCAAGTAGTGTGCTTTTGTACTTTTAGATGGGCACACATTCTCCTTTCTATAAATTCTAGGGAGCCAGGCAAGAAATTGCCAGCAATAAAGGTCAAGAACTGAAGCCTTACTGTTCATATATACATACTATAAATAATAATAGGTTTCTTCCATAAGTTCCTGTATTAATCATAATAACTTCTGTAAGTGCCTTGGTAGAATAAAAGATATTCCTCTTGGCACACTGACTACCCACATCTGAGTTCAGTGTGCTTAGGTAAACTTTCTTCTCTGTGCATTCCTGCATTCTGCAATTAACATAACTTTTAACTCTATCACTATGGCTGGATCCATATCAGCATGTTGAAATGTCCTGGAAGAGCTTCTAGTGCCCTCATCTGAGACAGTTTGCCCCACCCCTTCATCATCTTGCCCAGGCCTCCATCTGGACTGTGCCCGCTGGTGCTTCTTAGTGAAAGACACCTGTAGGAGGGGAATAGCTGGTGAACATGTAATAGGATGTCAGTGGATTAAATGAAATCCACTGGCAAAGGAATCTTTTTATCAACTTTGAGTTGCAGCTTTTTAATTCAACTTGATATCTGTGGAAGCATGGTGATTTCAATTTCAGTATGAAGTGCTATAAGAACCCAAATTAGTGTCTCAGCTGAAATGGATGGGATTTATACTCTCATTTAAAATTCCTTTTTATGTTTTTGTGTGCAAGAAATTGACACTACCACAAAGTTAATCTTTCTATTTTTATTTTTTTTTTTAAAGTGAACAGAGTTAAACTGAAGTCAGAGTGACCTCTCAATGTGGCTGAAGTCAGCCACATGGAGTCCATAGCATTTGCCTTGGGAACAATCCCACCAAAGAGGCATATTCAGAGACCAGGCACTGTGGTGAGAGTCACCCCATCCTGACCTGCAGGAGTAGAGGTGTCCTTTAGAGTGTGTCTCCTCATTGCTTGTAGAGAGTGCCCAGACAATGAACTAATTGTAGAACTTGAGGTAATCAACATTAAGTGGATAAATCTGACTTCCAAACTATAAAGCTGTAGGCTCACTGTTACCCATTCCTGTTTTCTGTTGTTGGTCAGTCATGTTGCAGAAGCTACCCTTAAATCTCAACATAACAATAGATTTTATAGGAAGGCCTGTATTACAGCCATAATTAGCTGTATCTTAGGGGAGAAATAGTAAACAAATCAATAATTAGTTAAGACAGTCTAAGGCGGTAGTTGCTAAAATCTGTCATTGTTGTGTGCAACATGATGAACATCTCCTGAGCATGACCAGGATGTGCTGTACCTAGCAAGGTGATGTAAATCTTGGGTGCTATGTGGAAATTCCTAGGGACAAAAGAATTTATCCAGTGTCTTCAGCATGCTCCTATGTATCGCATCAGGCTGTTTTGATGTGGTAACTTTCAAGCTGTGTTTAACCTCCTTGGTCTTCTATGATTTCAGAAACATGTAATTAGCATTCAGACAGACCAAAGCATTAATTTTTCATATCATTCAGATGTGTGTTAGTGGGATCTCACTTGTCATTATAATTCATGATTCAGAGTACCTGGTTAAAAAGGCTTCGTGTACTGACAGTGTTCAATATACTTGCATCTCTAGCTATGCTTAAGTACAAAGTTCAGTGATACAAGAATGGTGGTTATGTAGAAAGGAACTGATATGATCAAATGCAATAAAACAGGTTCAGTTTTGGAGACTGCCAGATTCCCAGTCAGTGCTGTGTCCACCAGCTGGAGAGAAACTTCTAGACAGAAATATGCACATAGGGTTGAATTTTTTGCTCAAATACATATACAAAGTTATGTACCCAGCACCAGAAGTCAGCCCCAGAATTTTTATGTGAATTATGCATTTTTCAGGGGAATTCCAGGAAGGATAATGTTGGTAGATGTAAGATAATGTGGACTATAAACTGAGAGATTTTTCTCTAAGGCTTCACTTGTACGGTATCACCTAGTAGGCAGAAGAGCATAGAATGATTAAAAAGCTGGGTTTTGCTAGATAACTGCAGAAGTATTCGTCCTACCATGCAGAGGAGATAAAGTAGAGAAACACCTTTTTCAGCTTAAAAAAGACCAGCCTAAGTAGAATCAGTTCAGTTATTTCAGCTCAGTATACAATAAAAAGTAGTTCCTATCTTAGAATTACAATTACATGGTAATGTGAATTGCAATTTCTCTCCTTATTAATGCAATATAACACACAAAATATGAAAACCAACAATGTTTCAGTGTTTGAGACTAGTTTATAGGAATTTGAAAAAACACTTAGTCACTATGGATCTTTAAGTGTTATCTGACTTGACTTCGTTATTATAATATAGTGGCTTGAACTGATAATTTATAAGATTGATCTTGTTATTTGAGAGCCTGCAATACTGGTATAGCATCTAGTACTATAATACACGAAGACTCTTTCACATTGGGAAATACTTCTCATAACTAAGTGACTTACTGGATCCCAAAATAAAGGGACACTTTGTGCTAATTACTGAGTATTTACATTAGCAATGCCAAACCCATGCACTGAAAAGTGAGTTCAGAGCCCAGAAAATTCACGAAACAAACTTCTAAGTCACGAAGAAAAAAGAAAACAACGTAGGATCTTTTTTGCTTTGCCTTTTTTGGAGTCTTAGGGTATAAGGCTCCTTGTGTTTTCAAACCTTTTGCCACACACATGTAGCCTAGAAACTTTCTTTTCAATTGCTGCTGGCTTTCTCACATAATTACACAACTGGGGCCTTAAGGAGGTACTACACAACTTGCAAGAAAATAACTAGATTTGGCACCATAGTCAAGGCAGACACATACATCATTAATCCAAGGTAGTCGAGAACTGGTTGTGTCAATAACATCTAGAGCCCAACTGTATTATTTTTAGTTGCCTTTTAAACATCACGGGCCAGAGCAGAAAGGGGGTGGGATAAGGAGACAAGACAGCTGCGAAATCAGCTTTCTAAGTGATAGCCTGCTGCCAAGCTGGGAGACAGCCCAGTCCACAGCATTAGCTAACTGGGCGTAGTCAGGGTCTGAGTACAGGCTGCAGGTTGCCAGGACAGGGCAGAGGGGGAGGCTGGAGAGAGCACAAATATGGACGTAAGAATGATGAAAAATAACCCATGAAGTACTTGGACAGGTACTTTGAATGTCAGTTTGGCCTAGAGATACAACAAGAATAGTTGTATGTGCCATCAGTCCACACACCCTTCCTTCTGATCACGCTTCTGATCAAATGGTGGCAATGTATTCTCATCCAGTTAAAGCAGTCTTACCTGACAGCCACCTCGGAATTTCATTTTTGTTCCTCAAACTTATGTCAAGGTTTGTGAGAGTGATAGTATAGATACAATAATTATTGATAAGTAATTGGAGTTTTTGAACACGTGGATTAATTTCTTCCCTCCAATTACTGTGTTTTCCTGTTTTACCTTCTAAGGTACTGGCTTTTTTCAGGGAAAAAAAATTCTTGTAGTACTGTGAGCCTGCCCGGAAGCAGGAATAGAAACCTATCAAAACATGACTGCAGATTCAAGGGCCAGGAGAGCAAAGTGACACCTGAACTACAAGGCACTTGAGAAAGACCTGGCAAATATCAAGTTTAATAATAAATGAATTTGAGGCTGAACACAGATATAAAAATTATAGGAAATTCTCTGTCTTTTCTTTCACATTCTTTCAGGAGAAAACAAACACTCCAAAAACCTAGGAGAAAATGCACATTTTCCAGCAGATTGTTGTACATAAACAGACATGTCATTAAAATTTCATATTGAGCAAGTGTTAGATATGGCACATATAAAGTCATCAAAGATAGCAGAAGTTTATCAGGAAATGTAACTATTAAAATTTCCATAGTTGTATAATTATCCGGTTATCTTTGCTAGTATTGGGTCATGGATAAACAATTAATATTGTCTGTAATTTTTTTTGTACTGTGTACACGTGCATAAATTTTTAATATCAGGAAAAAAAGCACCTTTAAGCATAAATTGTACAGTCAGTAAAGTGTAATTAGTAACCACTTTGCCACCACCAGCACATTTTGTCAAAAAGCAGCATGCTTTTGTTAAAGTATTTTATTAAACACTCCTATTGCTTTAGAGGTAAAAACTAAAAAAATCCCCAAATAAAAACAGTTGGCCTCTGTTCACAGTTCTTTTCCTGCTGACAATCAATGCTTTAGAAGTTTATCTCAACTGGATAGGTGTTAGGCTGATTTCATTTTTCTTTCCTATCCTTTGAATACATTTTGAGAAGTGTGCTGGTAGTGTGTTGCTGACTTGCTTGTCCTCAGGCCTGATATGCATAGCTTGGGAGCAAGTGGCCAGCCCTTTGCGAGCCTGACAGTGTGACCTTTGGAATCAGTGTCAAGACAGAGAACTACATATTCAATATGAGCTTTCAGTAGCACTTCTGCAGTTTGCCTAGAAGTTATTTTGGAAAATATTCCTTTCACTAAGTGAGTTCATCTCAGCTATGATGGATGGATGATGTACTTTGAAAGGATAAATAAGATATATTCAATCTACTTAATTTAAAAATTAAGGTTACACAAAGAAGTTTGTGCACATCCACAGCAGGATGTACAGAATGGGGACACTGATCAAATTAACTCACTCCAGAAAATGAAATTTTACAAACCGGAATTTTGAAAGCCTGCAAACATAAGAGTAGGGAAATAATTAAGTTATATTTAATAATGAAAATAATTTGAGGGCCTAATTAGAATAGAAAAATGTACTTTAATTGCATGCTATTGCATACTTGGGTTCCACTCAACTTACATACCACACAGGACTCTGGTAGGAAGTTTGACATTATGTGTTTTTGGCACATGCTGGGGGGAGTTGTCCATAAGCACTACGCATTTTTCAAGGGCAAAATTTTAAGTACATTGGCCTTTTCCAGAGAAGAATTAGTGACTTCTGGTCATTACAGTTTAGCAGCTTAAGTCAAGCACATAAGCTATCAAACATTTGCAGGGAATCCAGAAAATGCAGTTCTAGCATCAATATTAAATACATGTATTTTATGTCAAGGTACAATATTTTTAAGTCCAATATGTAAGATGCTCATAATGGCAAATTCAGTCTACATTTAAAAGAAAATTGTGTGTATAAGTGATGGAACAGCAGCAACAAAAATCAGTAAAGCCTAACCTTGCCATGCAAGTTTCTTTCAAGACAGGACCATAATGGGTAATAATTATTACATTTATTGTATGATAATGTCTGGGAATTTGTGTCATTTTTAAAAATCCTGGACAAATTGAGTTCTGTGACTTGTGAAGTGGAAGCTATGCACTGGAAATATGATGACTCGTATACTCTTAGATATTGTAATTTCTTTCTTGTTTTATAATAAATCTGTCATAACACCTGGAAAATTCCGTTATTGCAGAAATACTTTGATGTGTAACTGGTGACAGACTGAAACTTGTTCCTGCTGAATCAATAGTAAGATCAGGCTTCTGTTGTATGTTTTTTGCAATGGACTAGTTAAATCAAGGCCAAGCTAAACTCTCTCTGTTTCTGTGGCAGCTTTCCCTCAGTTAATGGAATTTGGAAAGGGGAATTCATCAGTTGGATGCACTGATGCTCTCCTGAGAGATATTTAAAGGTGTCTCTTCAATATGAGATAGCATGGTGTGAGTTTCCTGAAGTGTCTTTTACAGTACACTTTAATTATTGAATCTGTTACCTATTAAATATCCAGTGCAAGCAAACGGGAATGCTGCTTAGTCACAAAACATCTTAAAAAAGAGCCATGTCTGCTTGTTTCCCCTTTTGTGACTGGTTGCTAAAAAAATACCAATAGCACAACTTCTTCTTTCAAGTTGATTAGTTTATATACCAAGCCACTGAACTGTGTAAACTGAGTTAATAGTAATGTACAACAAGATAGTATGGACAGTAGCTTGACTTTGGTGTGGGTTTTTTCAGTTCAAGTGACACAGCATTGCTTTGCAGCCATATGGGCTACAGGTTTTTTCCAGAAACTCCTTGGTTAGGCAGTGTTTTGGAAAACAGTACTGCTTCTCATCTGGTGGAAGGAAAAAGGTTGCAACATTGAATGGCAGATAGCTCGTGACCTGTGATAAGAGTCAACACAAAGAAATAATGGTAGAAAACCTACTTCTGCCATTTTCAATCTTTACTGCTTAGTGAGCAGCAAGAAACTGGCTGGAAGTAGTACTTTATGGTCACAGAAGAGAGAAACGTTCTTAAAATGCTTTACTAGGAATTCTACAGTGATTGTGTCCTGTTGGACCCCTGCTCAGAGAAACGTTTGCCAGGTTGGCTGCACTTCAGAGCACAAACTGGCCTCAACTTCAGTCCAGTGACTCAGAAAAGAAATGTGTCCTTCATAAGTGCCCCAGATGTTATTTCAAATAAGGAGAAGCCTCCTCGCTGCTACTGATTTTATCTTGTACTTCTATCACTAATATTAAATGAAATACCATTGCTGCAGAGGTACAGCGCAGGGCGTGATGTAGAACTTAAATTACACATGGGTGTTTCTGGGTCACGCCCCAATCAGGCAGTAGTCAACTATGCTTGTGCATTTTTAAGTGAGGACATTTATTAGCGAGTTTTCCTCATTGCCTGCCCACCACAGATTTTGTTCAATCTACATTTCACAGTCCTTCAGAAAATCTCCCTGATGAAGGTGACGATGACCATTTTTAAACCTTGGCAGTGTTTCCTTTTACAACTGCAAATACTGGCAAGTGGCTTGACCCTTCAGTCTGGACCTGATGGCACTATGGAAGCTACAGACTTGGGCATGAAAAAGAACTTTCTTGCCTCAGAAAGGCATCAGTTAGGTTATTGAAGTCAGCAGCCATTAGAAAGAAATGAAATCAAGGACTGAAAGGGATCAGAAAGAAACTAAATCGAGGCTTATCCTCTAAAGATGTTTGATAATGAATCACATTTTCTTAGGTTTACAAAGGTTGTCAAGTAAATCCATAGCTATTCTTCGCAAAATGTGGTTCCTATAATGCAAGTGAAATACAATTTCCTGATAATGTATGAACTCTGCTTTCCTGCTCATTGGGTTTAATTCCATCCCCGCTTACAGTTCCTGAATTTTTACTTGTTTAAACATCTTCATTGCTTGCAAAATCTGCCTGTACCTCTGTCTCTGGGGGAGCAATCCAACACTTCAAAGCTATTTCTCTGTAGCCAGCGTTTCTTCTCATGGGTTCTTGTGGCAGTCCTTTCTGCTCTGTCAGTCTGAGCAAGTGTGGGGTAGGATTTTGTGCAGAGGAGGGTTAGTCTGGATTCTTGGAAGAAACTTAATTTCCTTAATCTGTAACTTTCAGAAGAGAAAGGGTGGATCCAATTTCCTGTGCAGTTCTGCAAACAGCCTGTCTTGTCCCTTGCATTGGGTTTAGCTTCAGGCCCTTTAATTGGAAGGGAACATAAAGTGCTCTCCTGTGAAGTGATGTAAAAGCTGCATATGCACAACAAAGGTAAAAGAAAGAAATAGTGGTTTGTATCTGATTTTGCTTAGAGATTGTTCATGGGGACAAGAAATGAAATCACAGCTGATGTGTCATTAATGGATTTTCTCCCAGGAGTTTTTCAATGACATTTCAATCTATGCAAACTTCCGGCATCTGTAGCATCCCATGGCAAGGAATTCAAGCTTATGATATGAAGTATAGCTTGAATCTGCTATCTGCTAGTTTTGCTAGATGCTCCCTCATTCCTGTCTTGGAAGATCCAGTGTGTAATCAATCATTCCTGCTTTGCTCCCTCCATGCCACTCATGGTGACCAGCTCTTTGTAACACATTTCTTGAGCTTTTCCAGGCTGAGGACTCCTCGTCTGTGTAAATGTTCCTTCTACAGAAGAAGATCAGTAACTTTCAGCAGCAGTTGTCTTGCCAAAGGGGCAAGAGTGAGATTGCTCAAGAACATTTAGTCCATAACAAAATCCCAGCCAAGGGATGGGTTTTGAGTCTCTACACAAAAATCTTTACACTTGATTCTTCAATGCATACGCTCACCAAACCTTCAGTTTTAAGTTGCCCCAGTTCAGGGCAATTGGTCTTATTTCCCTGGTTGAGAAATAACTGGCAAAGGTGACATAGTCTATGAGAAAGTGCAAGTCTGTTAAAATGCACAGGACTCAAAATGATAAAAAAAAAATTAATTTTGATGTAAAATTTGCAGGAAAAAGAATCAATCCAAATTCAATGACTTCATCATAAAGTTAAACACCCTGAGGATTTCATATGCTAGTGCCAACTGAATCTTAGCTACAGCTATGCACTGGTACTGCTAACAAAAATTATTGAGGAAAAAAGTATGCTGCAACTTATTAACATTTCCATAAAGCTACAGCTTAATTTAACAATATGTCCAAATTCACAACCTAATTTTGCAAAGTAAAGCTGTATTTTGTAAGGCTGGAATTTTTTTTTTTTTTTCATTAAAATTAGTGTCACTAGTCATCTCAGCTATTGAGGTGGCTTTGGAAATTTTAGATGTCTTTTTCTAATAAATTATTAATAAAGTTTAGCTGAAAAATGTTTACAGCCTTAAAATTGACTACACTAATACAAATGAACTATATTTAAAAAGACGCAAAAGATAAACTATAAAAATGAAATGACACCACTGCTAAACATTAAATATTTTTATTTCATGGTAAATGAATAGCCTTTTAATTCCCAGGTTTTTTTATGTTAATAAGTGTTTTTTCCACTCTGATTCCAGTGTACTGGTATTTAAATTTATAGTCTTAACAATGTATTTTTTAAATAGTTATCCCTTTGCTTTATTTTCACCCTGCCATGGCCCAATCCCAGCACATTGTCTAGTGCTAAAATACTGATGAGTGAGTTTTTGCTTTTAAAACAAGGTCATTTGCAATTAAATGCTAAGGTGAAAGAAGGTTAAATATTTCTGGATCATGTTTTTTTTTCACTGCTGTTTTCAGACAAATCTGTGCTGGAGTGGTAAAACCAGGAACTTGAGAGATCGCGTCCTGCAGAACAGCTGGGACCGTATGCTGCCCTCCGCCCTGGGTAAGCCTGTGCTGATACAGCAGCTCACTGACAACTTGTGAACATGTAGTACCAAACACCACTTTTTGCTTCTTAATTGGTTTCTTTCAACACCTCTTCAGTCAGTCTTGTATCTAGAGAACATAGACTGCCTGGCAAATCATATTGTTCAATGTTTTACCAACATGCTTCAAGCATCTATCAGTGATTTATGAAACAATCCTCTATTTAAAGTCAAGTGAGTGACCAAAATATAAAACAGGAAGCATCTCAGTGATGCAAGTAGTTGACATGGAAACTTGCTCAGGCCAACAATTATTATTTTCCAGCAAATCTTTCAAAAATCATAAATATTTAGTGTCGTGAACAGGAAATACTTGAGTGCTGCACTTGAGAAAGCATCTGGCATTTTTCATTCCTATGAAGATGTTTTTGAGTATTTGGAGCTTGGTCCTTTGCTGGTGACAGGGAAGGGATTTTCTGCCATTAAAATCAACTTGATCTTTATGAAGCCCTAACACTGCTTTGTTGAATGCATCTTCTGCTGTAGTCACAGAAATACATAAAATTTGCAAATTGCAGTCTACACTACGTTTTCTAAGGAAAATTGGAAGTACCAATTTTTGTGGCATTTATGGCAAGCTAAACAGTGTATATGTGGATTTCAAATTAAAAAGCCACAAGAGAAAACAAGTATTGTGAAGACTCTGTAATCCATGCATCAGTTTTTACTGTGAAGCTAAATGTTACAGAGAGTCAGTAATATGGTCCATAATCTGATAGGAACTGCTTGTGCTAAACATGCCTCTGTGTGCAGGTAAGGACCTTGTTATTTACTGGCTATTTACAAGGGTACTGATAAATGTAGTTTTTCCAGTTCTGTGCCCAAAGCACCCTGTGAACTTTCCCACATTATTTAAGTCGTGACCTCTAGCACATATTTTACCACATTTCTAAGCCGTTTTGGAGTGCCATTTCCTAATGTCAGCTGTAGCATAGGACCCATGACCTTAAATGGGGTGTGTGATGCACTGAGCTACACCTGTTCATTGGCAGTGTGAAGAAGGTGGATTCCTGCACCCTCTGTTTTTGAAGCTGTCTCCCTCCATCCTGCCTGCAGTCACAAACCTGCTTCTGTTAGGCCCCATGCAGACACTAGACAAGAGTAAGTTTGTCTTGTGGAATATCAACCTCACCTGAGCTCAGGTGTTTGATCTAATAGAAATATTCTGTATTTAAATATTGGATGCTGGCACTAACTAAATCCTAGTCTAATTCAACCCATTTTCACTTCTTTTATTTTCCAACTACCCACCCATATAAGACAATATTGGCCAAAACACCCTTTGAATACGCCGCTTTGCTCAGCGTGATTGCCAGTGTGCAGGGTCTGCACCGGCTTAGCTTCAGCGTTCCGCTGCGCACTAGATACAAACAAGTAATATTCCTATCAGGAGCACAGAACAAACAGAGAAATGATCTACAGAAGTAGATCAAAGGTAGAAGAATAAATCAACTTTTAGTGAAGACTTGTGCTTCCTGGCAAAGAAAGACTCTGACAATATATAGAATATATATGAGAATATTCCAGATTGCTGCCCTAAAACGATCAATGAGAGAGGAAGAACACACATTTTGAAAGCAAAAAAAATTGCTGTGTGAGCACAAACTGAATTACATGCATCCTATCAAATTAATCTGATTGTACCTTGAACTGTTTACAAAATCGCACGGGAAGAGACTCAAATATGACCACTTTTTATGAAAATTCCTATGTAAATTAAGTATTATGGAATACTCATTGTGGTTCTTATCAACTTTTAGAGATACTAAATGGTAACAGTAAGTGTCATGGAAACCTCTGTCACCTCATCATGGTCATTTCTAATAAATTTTTTTTCAAAGAGAAGCTCCACCTCTTCTAACTCCCCCACTTGCTCAGGACTGAGGAGCTCTTTTGGGTCACTATGCTGCATTGTTTTTGTTGAGTGTCACACAGAAAACATCCCAGGCACAGGTTAAGAGAAATGGGTATATCTCATTGCAGAAGTGTACAGATCCTAAGCACATTTCTGACATATCTTACATACATAGCTGCATATGTTACTCATTCAGAAGCTGTTTTCATGATAAATCTAAAAAACAGGTAACTGTTCTTAATTTAAACCGAAACTCAGTGAATCTTAATTAGGACAGCCTGTTGGGGGGTACTGCTATTTTTTACAAGCTAGTAAAACCAAAATAAGCTACTATCCAGTAAACAACTGTATTCTGTGAATTTCAGGATGTCTGATGATGTTTGTATCTTCATTACCCCTGAGATGGCATCACTCAATTAGATGTAAAGCAGAGCTCATAAAAGGGAACATCAAGAGTTTTCCATATAATCCGTTATTGTGTGCTCACATCTGGGTCAGCGCAGAATTAAAAACAAGATCATTATGTCATCGTTTTTGATAAAGGAGGCATATTGTGCACATATTGTTCTTGTTATCTAATGGAAAAGGTTTGGAGTTGATGGGTTATTTATTCCCCACAGCCCATACAGCTGTCTCAGAATTTTAGCACTATCAGATACAACATCCAAAGATTTGACTTAATAATGTATTTGATATGAATAATGATACCATCATACTAAAGCAAATTAATGAGAGTTTGACAAAGCAGTTAACCCTCAAGCTTCACAGTATAAATTACATCTTGGGAAGGAGAAAATTGTCCATTTTAAGATTTCTTGCACCTTTCTCTGTAGTAACATGAGAGTTTTATCAGCTCATGTATTATTAAAAAAATACTCTTAAAACTAAGCATTCTTCCTCATTTTTTTTTGATTGCTCTGTCAGATAGTAAGTATTATCTTGAAAGTAAAATCTAACTGAAGGCTTACAGTCTGTGATTCACTCTCTACAAAGAGTGACAGAAAGTTGAGATATAATTTTTTGCCAGTGATTCCAGAACGACTTGTTTAACCTTTAGCTCAAATAAAATGTTTTTTCCTCCCCAATTGTGTAATAAATGTTCAAGAAGTGAAGAAATGCAAATAATGTTATCAGTGAGAGTAGAGACCCTGAAACAGCTTCTGAGAGATCTAGTAGTTTCTTCATCTTAAAAGGCTAATAATTACAAATTGATATCTGTCTATAATCTTAAATTCAGCTCCATTCTGTTGAGCTCTGTTCAGCAATTACTGGATAAAATACAATGAACTTGACTGGGCTGGAGTGTGAGTGTATGATCTGAATAGTATTTCTTATTTTTAAGATTTCTGAGGCAATATGTACCCAAAGGAGGTTTACATATTAACAAAACTACCACTGGCGGTGTTTCACAACCACTGAGAGGTAACCCTCAGCAGGGGGAATAAATGGTAATTGGCGCTGGAAGGAGTCACCATAAATTGTGTTTCACTCTAAAGCAGAAAACATCTCACCCTCCTTCATCCTCCCACCATATGTGTCAAGGTTAACTATTTTCTGTTAACCTCTAAAGTCAAGCACAAAAATTAAATGTTGCAGCTTTATAATTTTTATCAGTTGCACATGAGCTTATTCTTTCTTTTATAGTAAATGTTAGGGCATAGGGTCACCAGAAAACTTGACTTTAAAAAAGTTCAGTCAACAGAAGAGATACACAAACATTGCCTTAGAGGAAAGCCCCCAAGAAAATAACTGGGACAGAAGCCAAAAATCTTTACATTCTTCCCAGCATATTTGTTCACAGTCTTAATTTAATTGAATCTAACGGGATTCATGAATGATCCCAGTGCATTCGTCTCTGCTATCTCAATCAGATAAGCCTCCACATACCTATAGTCCCATTTGAAAGTGATTTTTGTAATTAATTTTCTAAAATAAATGTACTTAATTTACACACCATTTAGTCCACTTCCCTATTGTCTAATGAAGTAAAAAATGTAATTTGAATTGAAATGATCTTCCCAGATATTGTAACTATTTCTTTACCTGCTCTTCTGATAAAAGTTTTTTATTTGGCTTGTCTTTATAAATCTTCCCATTTGCTCTTTGGATTAACCTTGCTGGTTTTCAGCACAGGGGGAGCAGAAAATAACAACTATTCTGTTGTACCTGGAACTGGAAGCACCTGTTGTTTTAGAGATACTGCAGAGAGCTCTCCCTTTGTTTAACATTGGCCTTCAAGGACTGAGTAGACTGTATAATATGAGATTATTTATATGCACAAGCCGATTAAGATTTATTTGGATTTTCTTCTGTTAAGCGGTTGGCTAATTTGCATATTAACATTACATTAATTAAAAGAAGGTTGCTGCCCACCAAACCCCTTGATAAATGCTAAGTCTGCTCATAGATAGATGTCTATTTTTCCCAGGTCTCCTAACGCAGATACATCTGGAACATGCAGCGCTCTTGGGAAAGGCAAAAGACTGAATAAAGCCAGAGACCTTCATTGCCAAGGTAAGCCACAGCTGGCAATTCAGCTTCCTACAGATGCCTGCCAAAATACCCCAGCACTTGAGCTTCTCCCTTGCATTTTCTCTTTTACTGAGATGTGTACATACATACAACTCCACATAATTGACATTTAACGTAGAACTGTTTGCCCAGAGAGGAAAGAGAATCTCCGCGGTGGGAAGGAGAATTCACACCTGAAACAGGCATGGCCCCAAGAAATGTGTTCTGACCTTGAAGCCAGATCTAACATTAAGGCTGGTCCTGCTTATAGTGGGGGAATTGGACCAGAGACATCCAGATCATCTTTCCAACCGAAGTTATGCAGTGATGCTCTAACAGTGGCACTTCTGTATTTGTTCTGGGCACAGGGATTCCACTTCTATCATATGAACCACTGTTGCTTTAAACAATGTATTTTCTTCTGGGTAGTCACATCTCTCTTTGAAATACGTTATCTGTGTTCTGGAAGAAAGGCCTTTTATAGGTTTTGAGGAGCCTGGATTTACTGCGAGCAATGTCATGTGTTACCTTTTAGAAAATATATCACTGGCACAAAATTCACAGTTGATTGTATTTGCCAAATATCAGATGAACTCTGTGTCTGAATACTGAAGAGGTTTTTTTCCACTCTTTGCAACTTGCAATTTCTGTGGTTTTAGTTATTAGTAGACATAGTTTATAGATGCTGTCTTCTAGGAAATGTTCAAGAGCAAGCACCCCCTGCTCTCCCCTGTCCTTGTCCTCAGATGCCTTAGTTCATAATAGAACTATTTCCTTTTCCCTGAAGCACATACATTTTTCATCCCCCATTACAGTCAGTGAAAGAATTTCCCCCTCCCACTCTGAGTGATTTTGAGTATTTACAAATGACAGTTATAAAATGTTTTGTATAAAAGCAAATTATGTCCTGCTATTCTTTAGATGCTTCAAATGTTTCTGCTGAAATTATGTATTAATGTGCATATAGAGAAAGGCTGAAAATAATTTTTGTGTTGGAATTAGTTGTGTGTGTGTGTGCATGTGCATTTAACATGAAATAATCTACTATGACAGAAGCACCTACTTTAAAGCTGAGGAAGGCAATCTGTGATAATTAAGGAAGCAATTTTTTTTTAATTGCCAAAACTATTTCCAGAACTACTTCTCAGAGATATTGCATTTTTCTTAATATGTGTTGTTAAAACTGGGATACTCTACAATAGTTTAGTTTCTTCTTTTAACATAATACTTAAACAACCAGAAGCATTATTAATGATGACTTTTAAATATAAACATAATTACGTTGTCAAAATAGGCAAACATATGTTTTCTAGTTATTTTCAGAGACATTTGCTGGTTAAGTAGTTAGAGATTGTTTTAAGAGACTAAGAAATAAAATAGTTCCTGAATATTATAGGGATCTAACTATTTTTCTGATATTACTGTCTCTGAGGCAACAGGAGTTGCTATGAAAAATGCTTTGGCCACAGTCCCGTCACAATGGGATGAATGTTATAAACATATACAATGTTTCAGAAAATGTCACTTTTTTTTTTCATTTTATTTTTGCTGCTGACTAATATTCTGAATTGAATTTTACATCTCAAAACTGTCCTATTCTGTAATGTCATGATGGACAGTGCTGCTCCGGACTTCATTAGGTAACAAATGTCACCACTCAAAGATTTGCTATCAGAAAACTTACTTTCATCTTCCAAGCAGTGAGATGAAATAAAACATAAATAGAGCATGTCCTTTCTTGTACAACAATGTGGAATATCCCATCTTCTTGGTTGTAGTGTTTAGCTCTACATTTGTACAGTCCTTTGGAGTACAACTTGCGCAGCCTCTGGAGGGAAAACCTACCCCTCCGCTCCTCGCAAATGTGCTACCTCTATTTTGTGGAGATCGTGGTCAGCATAGAGAAATTAAAGTTGCGGCTATTGGCTTCTCTTCTGTCATCTGCCACGAGTTCCTGGGTGGTCCAGCTCAATAAGTGCATCCAGCTGTAAAATAACCATTCTGGTAGAAAAAAATTGCAACACATGAGAAAAGTGTCCTTTTCTATATAGATTGTTTCAAAATCAACAGCTTCAGTATTTTCTACTGCCTTCCTATATATTTTTTTTTTTCTACCGGAGGAGTGTGTTGCAAAGATAAAGACTATAACAAAGGGCTTGTACCGTACTCATCCCTTGTACTTTACGTGAGGTTTATGAAGATCCCAAGTCTTCAGCTGTGCTCACAAAGCACTTCTTTATTTTATTTTATTAGCGCTTTCTAGAGCAGTATGAGCTCTCTCCTCACAGTGCGGGAAACTGGCCACATGATTGCAGGGATATTTTATATTCAGTTTAGAGCTGCTTATATCCCATATTTACGCCCAAGAAATGCACTGGCTGATGCCTGCTTTCTGAAACTATGTGAGGCAAAGTTGAGTCTGAGATTTGGGACCTCCCTTTTCTACAGCCTGATTTGTCTGTCACCCTTATTCTAAATTTAAGATATGAGTTTACAGAATGCAAAAGGAAGAATCAGGAATGCTGGCAGTTAAATTAAGCAGCGGAACATCTCATGTTTATTTTTAGTTTGAAAAAGTGGATTTTCTTTTCCATATGCTGAAGTTCTGCTGTCAGAGCCCGGCTGGTAATGTACATGTTTTTGAAAACTTTGTGAACGAGTAAATGTTAGCTGTGCTTGGATGGACCTCTGGCTTAGCTTCTCACCCTTTTGTGGTTATTTTTGGCAAGAAAGTTCCATAGAATAATAAGCAGCGGAACTGAAACTTAGAGAAGAGCCATGCTCTGTCTTGATGAAAGCTCTCTCTGAAGGCTTTTCCCAAAGGAAGCTTTTCTCTTCTTACGCTGCACTTCACTGCCTGTCACCTCCTGTAAGCTGAACCCAAGAGGCAGCTCTACTGCACCTGTGAAACTCTGCCTGTCAAAGCCAGCAGGCTCTCAGCATTTCTTTTAGTTTCCTTCATGAGTGACATCTGCCAGATTCAGAAGGCAATGATGTACTGCTCTTCAGCATCCCAGAACTCTGGTGCCTCTGAGCCAAAGCATATATTTGCTGAGAGTCACAGATGCCTCCTATCTTTATTGAACAGCTATTTCAGTCCAAAATGAAGACTGTAGTCCCAGAAGACCTCGAAAGAAGTTTTGTGAAATGTTAGATAGGAATAGCCCAGTACAGTGAAATGTGTAATGCACATAGCTGATCTTTGGTCTGGTTACTTTTCTCTCACTGGGAGAATAATATCTGTACAGAAACTGTTGACTCCTTGCCAACTGCAAATGTTCCCCTTAAGAATTAATCATGAGCCTCCTGTACTAAGGAGATGTTGGACATAGAGGTTTTTGGTGGAATTCATCTCCTCTAACTTGAGATATCTGTCACATACACATCAGCTCTGAGCTCTTTGTCCAGGTTGTTCTCACTGGCAAAGCAGCAAGTTTATGGGATGACTCCTGTTCTCCTAAAGGTGAAGTCTAAAATATTGAATTAATTGCCCTTTAGGAATGCCAGTTTCTCCCATCTCATACTGAAGGGAGTCTCTGTAACTAACTCAGATGTTGTCATTTGTTGTTAGCTTCCAAATATGGACCAGATGAATGGGCTTTCAATGTGGAGATATACCAGCTGTTACTGACAGAACTAAAGACACCCAAGAATTTAACCTTCCATTAAATTTAGAGGTCTGTTATAGCCCTGTAGGCTATATATTTAAAAAAAATAATCAGAAAAAGCATTATCACATGTGGACATGAAATGTTCATTACCTGAGTGTCTGAAAAAAAAAAAAAATCCAGTATATGTTTCTGTGATATCTTCCCAGCATGATCAAATGTGTGTAGTCTCTGCTACATCTCATTTTTAGAGGTTAAGTGATAAGCTAGACGTACCGTATTTTAATGAGAAATAGATGCCAGTCTAGTGATTAGTTATACTGTATTCTTCCTTTTACCTGAAAACCCCAGAAATATAGGATTTTTTTAAATTTTCAAAAAAGCAAATCTACTCCTCCTATTTAATACTGTATCTTCCAAATTTAGCTGCTGACCCACAATCCTGTAAATGTCTTTTGAAAGTTGCATTAGTGAAGGTACTTTTTAATACAATGACTGTATGTTGGTTCTCCTGTTTCCTTAATTGTAATTTTGATGTTAGCCTGGTAAAGCCTCTGACAATATAAAGCCTGATCTACAGCTTTTTCAGTTCTTTGCTATGTTATTAGTATGGAAAGCTGCCCATTTTCACTCTTTCAATACAGGAGACTTTTGTAGATTGGCTAACAAGGCCTCTAAAGTGTAGAGAAATAGCCATGAGGTTGCTGAGAATGTGATTAGAAGAAATTAATTCTGGATACAATGCAGGTTTAAGTTCTGAGACCTTAAGTCCTCCCCATCTTATCTGGTCCAGCACTATGCAAATATCACTCATTAATGACATAGCTTTGAATTTTTGCACTTTTTCCATTATTTCATATCTTGGGACTTAATCACATTTATATTGTAATTTTATTAGAAAAGACTGATGTCCAGGTCTGGTTAAAGAAATAGAGGTGATAAATATTCCTCCTTGTTTATTGTATCTGCTTCTGATGCGTTTATAGGAAAGGTGAAAGGAAAGTAGAATAAAGCCATCCAGATAAATTTTTAATACATAGTTTTATGATTCTGCAATAACAACTATATAACGAGGCTTGTGAAATAGTCTCTGTTACGTTCCCAGCCTGTAACTCCCCGATGATATAGGTTTGTGGCCAACAAGGACATTTTTGCTACTTTGAAAGTTATCTAATTTCAGGTGATGCTATTTATTAAGCAGTATGCAGTTCCACAAACAGTTTTGTGGATTTCAGTGAACTTCAGCAGAGTAACTTCTGTTGTGGGGGGTTATTGAAATTATTAAGGAGGGTTTCATACAGCCAACTACTTGCAGTAATTTAATTAGAAAAAAGAAAGGAAAAAAGCAGTGAAGTTTTCTGCATAATT
Source organism: Strix aluco (assembly GCF_031877795.1). NCBI lineage: Eukaryota > Metazoa > Chordata > Aves > Strigiformes > Strigidae > Strix > Strix aluco. Next base: position 12,907,359 of record NC_133943.1, on the reverse strand, counting down.
TCCACTTGTTGGCCATACAATAGTACAAACATTTCCATTAATAACAGTTTTACAGATTTTGAAATTAAAATGTTGAATCTGAACTTCAGCCGCTACTAAAAGGAAATCCCCAGCTCTACTACACATTTTTCTGCATATGCCTGTGAGAAGGACAGATATTTTGGGACTGATGCAATGGGGCAGCACAGACTCATGTGCTCTTCACTTTGACACGGAATAGGAGAGCTTTCCATGGAGAGCACTTGTTTTGCCCTTCACATCTCATACATCTTACACCCGTGATCACCAGCACCTAGCCCATAGCACACCACAGATGATACAGTGTTTTTCTCTTTCTGTCAGCCTCAATTTCAATACCTTATTTCCCATGGCATGCGCAAGCCTGGAGGGTCTCCCAGGATGCTCTCTGCAAACTGTATGCTAGTAATTACTGCCTTAAGTGATCTGAAGGCAATCCAACCTGCTGAGGAATGGGTTGCATGCAGTGGATCTCCAACCAGAAATGTTCATCTGTCTCAAGGGTAATGCTTGTATTAGGGGATGTGGTTTTATCATATGGCTTGCAGCTGTTGATTTATTGTGTCTAACTAGGGATTTAGAGTGAATAAACCTCTCTATTTGCCTAGTGCCAAATCATACTGGTGTGAGAGCTGGAGAAGGGAGCAAGAAAAATGCTGAACCCTTGTTTAATCGTATTCCTGTTCTTATCTGCTTTTCATCCATTGGTCTTCAAGCAGTTAATGAAATAAGCCAGTAATACTACCTCAACTTCCATGTGTTCCAGTGGCAAAACAGTGGTATGAGTAGATGCAAAACACAGAATCTCTGAGTCCCAGGCAACTACCCTATTTGTGACAGTATTTTGAGAAGGTCTTATTAGTCATCATTTTTTCTATTTTCTCAGTGTTTGGTAGTACATACAGATTCTTTTTTGGTGATTTGTTTTAAATACAGATGTCACTTTAAATTAGAGTAAGAGTAAATAAGAGCAAGGCAGTAGAATTCCCATATAAAAGAAAAAATAAACAAAAGAGCATTGTTTTATCTTTAAAACTCTCCTCCTTCCTCTCTCCTGAACTTAAAATATCCATCTATAATTAAATATCCTCCTTTTAAAGTAGAGAACTATATTCATAGGATTGGAGAGGCCATGAGGCAAAGCCAGGGTGGGAGAGCATAGCTTCCTCCAAGGCCTGTGGTGGGAACCACGATATTGCCTTTGCTCCAATCTCATCAGACCGTTTCCCAGCACGAATCTGAGCTATTTGTACGTGCCCTGATGCACAACTAGAGTTTATATGCTAAATTAATTTTAATGTATTCTACAAACTTCATCTAAAGGCACATATATGCAGCTGAAGAAGTCTTCACCATCTTGGACTTCTTTTATGACCCATATTCACTGTCTACCTCCTTCTTGGTTTTCCCTAAATCCCCTGCTATTTTCTCTTGCATCTATTTTATAAAGAGGAAGGGTTAAATGAGTATCTCCTGTGACTATTGTACATTGAGAATTCTGACAGGTCTGGTGCCTTTTTTCCCTGTGCAAGAAGGGAATGGTTTCTGCAGAGATCTCTGCTCCCTCATGCTATGCAGTGGGCACCCCAGAATTCCTCCTTTGGCCGCCATCCTGCTGGTGGTCTCTGCTGCTCTCTGACAGGGTAGCAGAGTGCAGCCCTCATGCAGCAAATCTTCACCATTTGATTTGTTGAAGGATGAAGGCTCTTGCAATGGGACCTTGAGCCAGGCTGATGCTTCAGGTCTGTTATGTGTATGTCAGTCTCTCAAAAACTTCACAAGCATCCTGGTGAGAAGCAGAAAACCTGTTAGAAATGTATAGTTTATATACCACTCTGTTTTCTCTCCTCGGACTCTACAGGTCTTACTCTTCTCATGACTTTAGATCCTATAGTTGCACTAAAATTAGGTGTGAGTCATAAGAGGTCTAACTACAACTCATAACCTCTTACCCCTCCTAGCTAGAGGTTGTCAGGTTCTGGAATAGAGCAGGAAAGGTCTGAGTAAATACATGATTGTAGCATCTAGGCAAAACCTCTTCCTGCTCAGCACCAGATACCCAAGCAGACCAAAGGCAGAGTGGGCACCTCTGTATGTTGCAGCCTGTTTGGGGCAGGAATACCGGTCTGCTACCCAGGGCAAGAATTCCCTCAGAGTGAGCAGTGGTGAGAGCAGGCAGGTCAACCTGCTGGGCTCATCCCGCCGGGTCCCAGCGTTACCTTCTGGCTTTCTCAACAACAGGGTGCTAAGCAGGACTAACAGCATATGATGGTAGGATTCAGAAATCTCTCTGATGTGTTGAAAGAAGCAGCAGCTGCTTTCAACTCTCCTTAATCCCCTCCCAGATACATATAAAGGAGGGTCTGCATAGTGGCACTGCAACAGTGGAACTTCTGGACTTCCAGGTCTGTACTTTGTAGCTGCCTCACAGCTTAATAACACTCAAGCTTCAGTGTCTTTTGGCTGTGGCTGTGTTTCTGTAAGACATGAAAAACCAGTCCATGAAAGATTTGCAAATGTGCAACTACAACTGTGTACACACATTCCTATGCATGTAACCAGCAAATAAACAAGATGGGTTAAAATAAACCTGATAAACTAGAACAGAAAATTTATTTTTACTGGCTTATAAACGAACCATGATACTGATGCTGCACAAGACAAGTGATAGATTTTTTTTTTTTTTTTTTCCTTTGGAGAGGTTTTTTATAGGAAGAGGTCGAGAAACATTTCTTTTTGGCAGGCTTTAAGGAATTCTAGCTCCAGGTTCTGAGGTAGACCCAGGAGTCCTCTTACTACTTGGTTGTACAGCCTTTGTTTGAGAAAGTATCCTAATTTCAGAGCACACAATGTAATCATTAATAAAATAAATAAGTGCATATATTCTTGGGGCACTCAGCTAGTATAGTATAGTTGTCCTAAAAGGATACAAACCCCAGTCTGAAAATTAAAACCTGCTGCTACTTTTTATTAATTCTGGATCTTCTATATTTTTCCTTTTTATTTGTATCTACAAAAAGCTGGTAATTTGAGGGCAGTAACATCAATTAACAGTTTAGCTGGAGTTGCAAAGGTTGTCTAGTTGGAAAGTCTATAGTCCAATGATATGCAAATTAATAAGTTCAATTTCAAATGAATTCCAACCACCAGGAAGTTGTGTGGAAGATTTATTTTTCAGCATGACAAAATCTCTAAATACAAAATGTATACATATGTGTCTGATGGAAAAGGAAAATTAAGAGCCAGATAGTTACGCTGGTGTAGAAATCAGAGTAATTGCAGTGAAATCAAAAGAGTTACTGTTCATTTACAAAGTGTGACTCAGAACAGAATTTTCCCTGAAGTGCTTTCCTCCTCGGCCATTTATCATCTCCTTTGAAGCCATTTGATGGAATTTGAAGTGGGCTGAAGTGGTAGTTCAAAAAACATATGGTATGGCAACAAGATAAAATTGAAGTAGCATGTTGTGGAGACCTGCATGAATCAGTCATGCTTGTAAGAACTATATATAGAGAGAAATCTCCATCCAAGGGGATTTCTGTGGGGACCATACAAGGTACTTAACAGACTGTCCAGAAATAAATCCTGACGCTATAACCTGCAGAGAGAAAGAGGCTTCGGTTCAGGTTCCTTGAGCCAAAACAATTCTGCAGATTTGAACAGAGAGTGAACTGAATGGTTTTCCTCTGGTCGACATACTTCATGTGTCCAGGTGCTTGTTGATATTCCAGATTTATATGTTTATTATTTAATTGTGATGGTGCTTATTTTCTAGGCATCCAGATTTTGTAATATAACATACTGTGGAATGCTGAAGAGAGAGCATCATTGTTATTATGTTTCAGTTTATAAGACACAGTACTGCCAAGCCACAAAGCCCAAACTGAAAACATAATTCACACAGCTGAAGGACATTGAATACAGCAGACTGATAGGAGAAACAAGATCTAAACGAGGCTCCCCCTCTGGAAAACAGTCCTCCGTCGATACTGGAAAAATGAACAGCAGTTGCAGAAGGAAGGTGGTCTCCTGCAGTGACTAGATCCTCAGCAGTTCTATATATAATAGAGATTTTGTTAACACCTTAAGCTCTATCTGGAAAAAGCTCTGAGTAAAAGTTCAGATTTGTGTTTGCCAGCTATGTTGTGATTGGGCTGGCCACACAAAAATGGATGGTGTTCTCCAGTCAACTGGGAAATTTTAGGAGATAACTGAATGAATACAAAAGCTTCTCAAACACCAGCAAATGTCATAATTACTTCACATGAAAATGCTTTTCAAGACATGATATTTTATCATGAAAGCATGCTAATTTGGTTACCGTTGGGCATGTGTATTGCATTTGTACATGAAATCATACACTAATAACAATAATACCTAAGTTGATCTCCAGGAAAGATATGTGATTTTAGAGCATTAACAAAGAGTCATCAAAACCCTCAATATGCCCCACTTAGAAATAAGAGAAACAGTAGAAAAAGTATCCATTGTGACCCTCTATGATGGAGCCAGGGACAGGTTGTCTCTTCCAGCTGTGTTTAAACCAGAAGATCTTTATCTGAACATTAGGGCTGGGAGGCAGCAGAGCACCCCCTGAGGCACAGACCTGGCAAAAGTGCCTGAAGTTGCCCTAAGTGTTGCTTTGTTCTGCATGGGTTGGAAGAATGAGCCACCAACCACCTGGGGAAAATCTGAACAGAAAGAGAGGGGGCGTTGCAACTCTACACTTTCCACTCTGTGGGGATTATTTTGGTCTCCTCAAGCTTCCATCAGTTGTCTGGTTTTGGGTGAACACTCATTCACCATTTTATTACTCTGTGAAATCAATGAATCTCAATATAAAACCTTATCAACTTTAAATGCTCCAAAATTAGTATCTGCGGCAGACAGAGGCTAATCAATCAATCAATCAACAAAAATTAATCTGTCTTGTACAGAGTGGCCTGCAGATCAATTTCTTATGTGAGCTGAGCCACGGTATTGACTGAGCTGTGGGAACAGCTGATGGACCTAAAAGTTCTGCAAATTAAGTGATTTAAATTAGTACTGCAAGTATTAAATCAATGCCAGGCAGAACAAGAGGTGATGTGTTCTACTGTTTATCCTAAAATTAAATCTGGACAGCTGTTGAACAGCGCTATTTTTCATAGATTTGTAGTTTTCTGGGCCTGCATTCTGTCCTGTTCCAGTTCTTGTATTGTTTTTTATTCACTAATGTGTAACTGAATTATAATCAGTGTGATTAGGGATAGATGGCTTCAAGGATTTTTCTGTAGGTGACAGAGAAAGAAGAGGTGATTTGAGTTGTGTGATACAGTCCATGAAAAGCAGCCAAAGTTAGTACCTCTTTTGGGAATATCAGCAGAGCAGCACTCGAGGATCTTGAAGTCTTCATTTGCATGAACTCATAGACCAGGGTGAAACATTTTATTCACTCAAGGTGCATATATGCCCTTGAGTGCTGTTGTTACATGTGTAGATTTTGGAGGATGCACATGGGTTTGGTTTCCACTGTCATCTAAATCCTTAAATCTATTCTAAAACTGAGGAAAAAAAAGTTAATATTGTACTAGAGAAGTCTTTCAGCTTTGGTTATTTTCCAGGTGCAAACCATCAGTTTTCAATATCTGGAATTGGACCAACAATTGAAAAAATGTTACGTTACATGACTCTTCTTTACAGCTGTAAGGCTGTCACCAAATACATCTCCTTCCCCACCTAATGTCATATTTGCATTCATGTTTCATATGAAATAATTCAGCTGATGAAAAATATTGTTTTCTGGGCTGAGAAACAGGGTCATGCTCCAACAGAGGTTTGACTGGGCCTTTTGATTGGTGATGCTGAATGTTCGGATTGCTCTTAACAGAATTACTGTTTCATAATAGTATTTGTGACTTTTCTACTCATTCCTTTTTCAACAGTAGCTGTTGCTCTTGTACCTGAAGTTGCACAGCAAAAAAGTGTCAGAACAGCTGGAAAACGACTGGAGAGTCGTGGTCAGGCAGTGAGCAGGGAAGCTGGTTCAGGGAGGCACCATGCAGGGGAGCCTGTTCAGACTGCCTCTGAGTCCATGGCGAGTGCCTGAGGTCCTTCAGTTCATGATGGGCACTATGATTTCTGTTACAGATAGTATTCATAGCCCTGAATAAAACAGGAAGCAGGAAAAACAACCTGGTTGAATACTAAAGTACTGCAAGGAATATTGGCCAGTGGAGATTCTCAGTCTCTTCTTTCATCTTTTTCTTTGGGACACTGCGTTCTGGGCTGGGTGGGCTCCTGATTTCACCCTGTGCCCTGACTCCTAATAGCACACTAGGATTCCATAAAAAGATATGGAAAGATGAGTGAAAAAGGTCCTGAGTAATACAGTAAACATCTTTTCACCCATTATTTTCTCTCCTAAATAAATGTTCCTTTTCTCCAGCAGCTGGAAGTTGACTGTCTTCTTGAAAGAGCCACACTTAGTTTAGCAGATAACACTGCATTTTTTCAGCTACAAAGATATTTTCTAAATGCATCCTGGAGATATGTTGCTGTTTCATCTCTCCTGTCTGTTTTCTTAAGAGGGTACAAAGTAGATAAGTTGAAGAGCCGCAATTTAAAAACACACATTTAAACATGTGTGTGCATTTATGTGTATTTTTATGTGCACTGCAGTTCACCTTGATCTAGGTAAACATATATAGTGTGGTCATTTTCTGGCACTAGCTGTAGATGCTGAAGTGATTTTGATTTGGGGTGAAATTTGTTGCTGAATCCTACTATTGCTATCATAACACTAACTTTAAACCACATGGAAGCTTTTAAGATCAATAAAAAATTCCGGACTCTCTTGTCAGGGCAACGTATCATGTTTACAGCTGCACCATTGCAGCCATTGCTGTAATTCAGGTACTACACCTTCAAGTGTTACTGAAAAACACATCTAATTTTATGACGTTTAATCTCAGAGTGTTAATGGAAAGGCTTGTATAATACAAATATATTTGCAAGCAAGAACAATTAGTCTAGCAGTAGCAGCTAGGTGAGGAAAGCTATGGACTGAGAGCAGAAAGAGCTGTTATGTTTATTACAATGCCCAATAAATCATTTACAGCAAGAACCAATTACCTGATTATTTCCAGTGTCTGCTCTTCAATTAACAGAGTGAATATACACCTTTAAATAAAAAAAGATGTAATTTGTCTTGATACTTTAGATTTTTGTTTCAGCCTAGAGATGAGATAATATGTACATATTTATTCTTAGTCATTAGACTGGAGTCCATTGCTGAGAGCCCAGCTAGCTCTGGTGTCTTTCACCCTGCTTAACTGGTGGGCTGGGATTACCTGTACTCTGCAACCAGTGACATTTTGTAACACATTAATATAGCATTAAAACTTTAAAGCTTTCAAGCATGAGATGGAAGGGACCATGGAGCAGACTGGGATAATACTCCCTCTGTGAAGCTCCACTGCAGGTGTAGCAAGAAAATTGCTGGTGATGTGGCAATAAACTGTGTCTTTGTAAAGGAAACTTGGTCACTCAATTCAATACACTGGGTCAATACAACAAAAATAGTACAATTCAGCTCTTTTTATTGGTTGTTCTGATCTTTTCATTGCCAGCAAGATTCTTATATGTATGGATGCTCACAAAAAGCAAACCTGACACTAACATTATTCGAGTTATGAATTATGAGAGAACAGACATACAGGTGAGCGCTTTTCATTTCATGTGCAGTATGTTTATGTATAAATTATGCATGGACAGTAAATTACACGTGGAAAGTAAAAAAGATTCATGTTCATAAAACTCAGGACAGCCAGTATTGGGGAGCTTAGCTGCCCAGTGTGAGGTCTTGTTTCAGAGCACTGAGGACCTGGCGAGGGGTGTGCTGGGAATGCTGATCTGGGGGGCTCACCTCCTGACACTGATGCAGAAACTGCTCAGCACTGGCTGGCATGCTCTAAGGGAAGCCTCTGAACCAGGTATCTTGGAGTGTGATCGCAGTGAGTGTTGAGGAGGCTTCTGCATGAAGCAAAGAGTCATAGGAGACTTGGACAGAAAAAATTGATACAGATCAGTTGTTAATCTCTATGGTGATCTGCAGATGGAAATTGCTGTGCAATTGCTAAGAATAGCTGTATGAACTCTAAAAGCTTCTTGCCTTGCAATCAAAGTGAGATTTCTTCTGGAGAATTTCAAGGTAACATATTTCTCATGCACTGAGTCCATTCATTTCCTAAAGTGGTGCAATGAAAAAGATAGATGAGCTATTGTGGAACCACCAAGTCAGGAGTTCTCATCCTGAGCTCCAAAGTCAAATGGAGAAACCCCATGGAGTGTATGTTTCTGACAGAAATTTGCAAAAAAAAAAAGTGAGAACTGGTTTGTATTTATTGGAACAAGTATATTACTTGGGTATCTTTTTTATGTTATTCCGTTTCTACATATTCCTATATGCTTCAACAGGTTCTATTTTCTATTAAACAAAGATAACATGCAACAACTTTTAACTAGTTTTAAACTATTTACTGTTCTTAATTTATCTTAATTTTTATTTGGTGTGATATTAATGATAAAAATATAAAAATTACAAAAAAGCAGGAGTGATATAAAAATTAAATATTTGGGTTTATAGATCTTTTTATGCCTGGAGCACTACAGAAATTAATATACAAAATACAAAATGTGAATTTTAAAAGGTGCTCTCTAATATCAGTACTGAATCCAGGATCTAATCAACTTGACTGTGGAACAGTTCATCAGACCCTTGGTGCTGATCAATGTTAGCTGTGCTTTAATAGTCAAGATTATAACTGATCAGATTTTAAATTTTTATTATTTTATTGACTAAAAGAAAAGGTATTATCTACTTTGAAATATCAGCAAATAAATGAGTTTTTACTAACTAGAGGGATGGTTTAATTTTCCTAGCTTTGAAATAATCCTGGGTTTATGTGAGCTAGTAATGACTTATCTCAGTTAGTACAAAAGAGGACAAGTGATTATTAGAATTTTGGCTTATTTTTGCTATTTTTACATGTGTAGATGTTCCTAGATTTAACACTTGGGAAGATCCTGTATATGAAACCTGAGTACAGACCATAAGTACAGTTAATTTCATGTTGAGGAAAACCTGCCAATATATTAATCCTCAGAAAAATAAGTTTAACAGAAGAATTTATGTTAACAAACTGCATTTCAGAGCATTGCCTGGAGCTATTAGAGCAAAACAACACTGTTATTCAATAGCACAGTGTGGGTGGAGAGCTACGAGCTGAAAGGGCATGTTGATTATTGATTATGCATTTCACTCAAACATAAAAATTTGCTTTCTTCCAGAGTGGTGTAATTACACATTATATGTTATGATGAGCCCTTTCCTTTAGACTTACATTTCCATGGGCCTCTATTCAGTGCTCTGGTGGTGTCACTGTGTTGCCAGGACAGCAGTGAGGAGATCTTTGTCTCAGAGGTTGTTTCCTGCTTCAGTGAGATGAAACCGAACTGCCCTGAAAGCTGTAAACAATATCCATCAGGAAGTCCCCTTTCAAGCCCCAGCTTTCCATCGGTCCCTGCCCTCTGTCTGATAGCTCTCTTGCTACTTCAATAGAAAGAGATAAAACTTGAGGTTTTAGCAGCTTAACAAAGAGTAAAGGTAGGCCAAATGTGTAAGTTTGGATGCATTTGTGACAGCGAGCCTTCTCCCTTCAGGGGTAACTGTGTAGTTCAGGTTGAATACAATCTTCTGAAGTTACTGTAGGTCTTCTGATAAAGAGTCAATCGCTTATTCCTCAGGCCACAAGTCTGCTGAGGATCTGACAGGAAAAGCTCAGAGCAGTAGCAATTTGGGCCACGCTGTGTTTTCAGTGTGAAGGAAAGCCCTGAAGGTCATTCATGTTTTGAAATGGCTGTAGTAAGAATTTAGCATTCATAGTAAGTGCAACTGTGATCATAGCACAGGGATGACAAGACAGTAAAAGGAATAATCTGTGTATCTTAGTACAGTTTAGATGGATAACAAAATAAAACAGCACACTTGAATTTTTCTGCAAAAGAAAATTTGGCTTTCTGTGGAATCATCTTCATTTACCTTTCTGCTAAAGGATTTACTCTTCCAGTTTTGTTTAGTAAAAAGCAAAGATTTTAAATGGAACAGTAAGAAATAAACTTTGTTGTAATTTTCACAAACCAGTCTTCTGCTTTTTTCTAACTTTCATTTTTCTGCTAAATATTTCTCCCTCAGTTTTTTTTCCTCTATTTTAGGTTGGATCAGTAAGGAGTTCTTGTACACTGCAGCTTTCAATAGAGTGTTCGAATGTTAGGATCATAACCAGAAATCAAGTGGTCTTTTAAAATCCCAGGCTTGTTTGTTTTCAGCATACAATAAAGAAATCTAATATATTTTCTGCTGATCTGGATAGGGAGAAGCTAGCAGCAAGTGGGAAGGCTGATTATCAGACTGAGAACTTATCAACAAGAAAAGACTAAATATGTGCAGTGAAAGCCAGGGGATCTGCAGAAATAGCTGCGCAGGCTAATATGAAACAACTAAGTGCAAGATTAACTAATAAGTGTCAAGGGCCATTCTCCTTTTGAAAGAGTTTCGATATGGGAATTTCTCACTCAAATAATTTGCTAGTATTCGCATCTGGATCTGCTTTTTCAGCTACTAAAGAAGGTTTTTTTGTTTCGCACTCCTGCTATGGTTACAGGGGTAGAGTGCATAAGAGGGGATAAACTAAATTTTTTGTATTTCTTGGGTTTCTCAAACACAATTGCTTATGAAACTCTGTCAAGCACACCCATGTGTGCACAACCCAAGTGAAGAATTGAATAAGAGAAATAACTAGAGGGAATGGGATAAATTAAAAGGTAAAGGGGGTGAAACAACAGCATATTCCAGTGGATTGAATTCAGAGAGTGAGAAGGCTGAAATCCTGGGCAGGTGATAATCCTGATCCCATGGAAGCTGGTAGCCAAAATCCCACTGATGCCTTTTGGTCTAAAATTTTCTCAGTATTCTCTTCCAAACTATGCTGTTACCTTGCTTTGCAACTGCAGGTAGCCCCCACTGAGGTAACTCAGAGGCCAAGTTACTGTGCACATGTGCAGATCTGTCTGGTTGCATGCTCTGAACATGACAGTCAGTTTTCTGACTGCCACTTCATATTTGGCATATGTCCCCCTCCAGGACCCTATAGCTGCCACCTGGTCCACTGAATCCTGCACCCTGGGCAGTGTGGTGGTGTAAGCACTGTGGCCCTCACCCATCTTCCGTACTGACAGGCTGAGGCATGCACACCATTCAGTCCCAAATGCTGGTGCCTGTCCATCACATCACCCTGCTCTGTGCTATACATCAGGATGCCAATGCTGTAAATGATCTGTAAGTGTATCCATAATATGAAGATGATAATGAACAAAGCATAAAAGGTGCTGGCAACCTGAAAAGCCAGCTGTCCTGGGACTCTGTAAGCCCTTTACTAAGAGAGACAGCACCTCTATATGTGTCACAGAGCTATTAAGTGGGAGCACTGTGAGCCATAACAACCCCCAAGTGATTGTGGAAGAATCAGTGTCTGTAAAATAGTTTGATCTCAATTCCTTGGCAGTATCAATAGAAATAGTAAAAGAAGGATAAAAGCTTGCCTGGTATTTTTCTATTTCTAGTATTTGCTATTCTGATTAACGATTAATAGCACAGACATTTCAGCAGAGTATCTGTGAAAAGCTTCCTGACAATAGGAGACTTCAGAAATTATCCACCAGACTAAGTGCTAGAACTTTGTAATTTATGATGTCTTTATCTCATTTTGGATAAAATGGTAGTAAATATAATGTAGAAAAAATCTTGCAAGGGCAAGAGTCTAGATTAACTGACGTAAAAGAGAGAAGCTCATTGGCTTGAAAATTCTTTCCAACTTCCAATTCTATGCACTGAGGAGAGTAACAGATAACACTTCATGAAAACTGCATTTTTATTGTCTTTGTTCAAAATTGTTCAAAGTAATCCTTATATTCAGTGAATACGCTTAGCTGTATAGTAGCAAAACACCTATAAGCAATAGAAAACGTATAACTACTCTGACTCCTGTGCTGAATGAAAAACAGAGGGTAAATTCTTTAAGTCATGGATGTTTTTCTTGTTAAACAAATCATAAGGATGAGCCAATATGTGTAATACGTTAATCATTCTGCCTTTGGCAGAACTCAGGGCATTTATGTGATATATTCTGTTCAATAGCTTTAATCAATCCCTTTCACTGTTGATCAGAAGAGGAATGCAATAATTTAGCAAACTGACTTTTTTTTTTTGACAAATGATTGTGGAATTCTCCTAATGTTTAGGATATGTCTACACTGATAGATGGGCAGCCATATATTGATAAGGCTGGATGTCTGAACTGTCATGTGCTTCACCTATCCAAATGGCTTTTGAGAGGTCCCAGACTCTAAGTACCTGCATCCACCTCGTTCCTCTTAAAAATTGTGTGGTGTTTATCTTTCAGAGCTTATGCCTTTGAAAACAGACTTTTATGAATTGCTTTCTGATGCATTTTGGGACAGCCTGCATGTCCTCATATAATTTTGTCAGCCCAAAATACTGACAGCTGTTATCAGCAGCATCATGAGAAAGTTGTGAGGTAGCCAAGAAGGGATGGAGACAGAAAGGTCTGCTAGAGGTAGTCAAGCTGAGGGTCAGCACTGATTCAGAGTTGGAGACATGCTTGACTCATGTGGAGTGGAAGAGATGTGTCACATTCTGCTGGCAACTCCAGGGTAAGAAAAATGGTCCGATGTGATCCAGTTGTAGCCTTTTGCAGCCACAGCATGAGCAATACTGGCTGCAGAGCGTATGCACAATTTAGCTGGCCTGCATGGACCTGTGCCAGAAGCTTGTTCCCACCTTTTGCTACCAGGGACTACAATTCTCATATAAAGTAGCTTGCTTTTTCATGACCGTGTCCCAGGTGTGGTAGAGATCAGGAAAGCTATTGATAAGTGATCACAATTTGAATAGAAATTATAAACTCAGCTCACCCAGACTGGTGCTGAACCTCTCTGAAGAGAAGAAATAAGAAAAATACTGGACTTTGCTAGAGAGAACTTTGCAGCTTTACTGCTTTTGAAACTGCAGTCTGCCACTGACAATTCTGCCAAAAGAGCCTCTTGTAACACAGGTCCTGTAGCAAAGATCAGCACAAGATTTTGGTGACCTTTCACTTCAGCAAATGTTGCTCAACCAGAAGGTCCAAGTAACTTATAACTAATTAATCATTGCATTCAGAAGTGCTTTAATCCATTAACACAATGTTTATGTGGAAAATAAAAGACTGTTAGGAAGCAAAGCATTTTAAATCTTAATCTCCTGGGAACTGTGTTACTGTATAACGTTCATAAGAATTGCTAAGGCAATAAGCAAACCAGATGCTTACTATTTGGCTAAGGCTCATTTTCCCCCTTCTTCCTGCCTTTCATTAACACATGAGTGAGCAGGTTCCTGAGGTTAGGGAGGTAGAAGTAAGGGACGACAACTGGATGTATGAGCCTCTGATACAGTGTCTGCCTATAAGCGAAGCTGCTCATTCTATTCTAGAAGGTCTCTGCTTTATCATTGAAACAGATCTGAAATAGGCTTTTAAATACGTACTTAGACATGCCAGTATAGATTTTTCAGCCTAACTTTCTAAAAGTTTTTAGGTTTTACTTACAAAATATATAGGTCAATATTTTCAATGCTAGAAGCCTACATATAAGTTATTAAAAAAAAAATCAGATTAATAATTTGGTCCAATAGATGGAGCCAAATATTTTGGCTTTTAGCCAGACCAGTGTTTTCAAAAGATTTTGCCAGATTCATCCAGATGGTTCTGGAATTACCCCTCCCACTACCAAAATCTAAGGCAAAACATCTGTCATTTGTGAAAAAAAATCAACAACACTAAGCCAAAGTTGGTTAGGAACCTGGAAAATTAGATTTGGATGTGCTAATTTGTTCAATTTTTGTGGTGATAAGTCACGAGGATTGGGTGGGACAGTAGGGGCATGAATGGTACTGTAATTTTGATAATACACTAGCATTAATATTACTTCCTCATTGCAAAAAGAAGGTTTCAGGTCTGTTTCCACTGTAGTTCACAACAAAAGTGATACTGAGGTTTGTCCTTTGGCTGGAACAGACGTTTTCGTTTTAATTCCAGATTATGAGTCATCAAGGATCTGCGTTGAATTAGACAAACTCAGATTGGAGCAGTTCTGCATAACTTCACACACTGTGTTGCATTCTTGGTAGTTTTTCTACCCTGTAATTACTGTGATCAGTGGCTTCGATTCCACGTTTGGTTATCTGCGTATCACAACTGAATACAAAAGTCACTTTGCGCAGTGGGGTGAAGAGAGGGAGGGAAGTGGAGTACTGTAGTCAGCTGTCCCCCTTCATGCTACTCTGCAGCGCTCAAGTTTTGCAAGGTTAAAGCCGTGGTTATATGCCAGCACCAGTTCCATGGCAATGCCATTGCTTGTTTTCTGTGTTGAAATGCAGTAAATAGTTTTGATAAGATACAGCACGACTGCAAAAGCTGTACACAATTTGACGATTGCACCTTGGCAGGTTGGTCATTTTGGGCAAGTGGTTTTGCAATTTCAGTGGTATCAGGTAGCCCAGACAAGTTATTTTTGCTGGGAAACATACTAATAACATTCTCTAGAAGGGCAGATGGAAAAGCCAAAAGAGTGATGAGGTTTTCAGTCAGTTTTGGTAGTTTATAAAGGAAGTAGGATCATGGAGTACAAAGCAGCATAACCAATTCACCTTAGGGAAATAGCCTTGAAGTTTTTACTTCAGTCATTAAGATTATTTTATTTGTATCTGTTAAAGGTAGCTTGAAAGAATGAAGTATGAGATAATATGCACACACCTGTCATTGACATGTGCCACAACCAGAACTAAGCATGGAAAATTTCTGCTGTTTCTTTTCTATTGTAACTGCCCTTACCCCATAGGCTGTACACAGAAGCAGGTGTATACAGAACCACATGCTGGAGCAGTTTCTGTTCACTACAGTTCTTGTGATGCTTTTGAAGCACACTAGTAATGACTGTAGAAATTAATTTGTAACATATTTCATACGGTAGAAGATTTCTCAAACAGGCTTTCCTAGTGCATTTGTAGTTTGTGTTTTGTTTTGGGATATTTTATTTTATTTTTCTGACTCTAGAAAAGAAGAAAAGAATATTGGGGAATCAGTACTGTTCAAATGTTGTCAAACCTCAAAATGTCAATGAAGATGATCAGAACTGCCAAATAAAAGTTATAAAAATATCGTTCTCCATCCCTAGACCTCATGAGGTCTTACCTAGGGACTAGGTTGTAGTGAGAAAGTGCTTTACAGGCATTTCATAAGTTTGTCCTCACAAGATCCTCTGAACAGACATCCTTACATCATCCATCTTTAGAAGAGATGATCACAGTGAGCTTATGCAATCTATATGGTTTATCTATAGCATACCATTACATACCTAGGATTAGAATTCAGGGATTTCTTGTTCCTAGTCCCAATTAGGACACATAAAGTGAAAAACAAATAGTTGCAAAATACTAACCAAGTTTTGATTGAACCTCAATAGTTTTTGTTCCTATGTTCCAACGCTTCATGCTTTGGATAATATTCAACAGCATTTTTTACTTCCTGAGAATGGAGTTCATCCATCATTCTTTATATCTGTTCCATGTTGCCTCCTTCTATCAGAACTCTTGAATATGTTTTAGTAATGCTGAGGAGGGATGACTACATATCAGAGTACGCTGCAGACTGCTTAGCCGTGTGGAGCTGGAGCTCAGTCTAGGTTTTTCTGAGTCAGTCATTGACTATGGTTTGTTTCTTTGACAGTTACAGCTGAGGGTAATCCTTGTGTGATATAAATGAACTCTTACCAGCTGACAGTAGGTTTTGCATTGAGCCCTGTGTTTCCAAATGTATGCGTTTCTGTTGGTTGTCATTATAGCATTCAGGTTCACTGAGAAGCCAGATGAGTAATTTGGCAGAACTGGCAGGAATTTATTCTTCTCTGTGATCTATCAACTCGATACAAGTTTGTGTTGGGTATCCCACCAAATCCAGTGGGCCTGCATTGAGAGATGTATGGAGTTTGAGTGTCATTGCTGATATTCATCCCTCATTTTACTGGTATAATGTTGACATTTTCCATTCCAATAAATAAAACTTGCACTGAGCCATCATTTATTGTACCTTGTAAAATTTCATCAGATAGTATGTTCTGGTCAAGGATCAAATCAGATCTTGAAAAAGCAGGATGTCAAGTATATCCTTTCCAACCACATGTTAAGGTCATAGGTTGTATTAGAAAACAAGGAAAATATGTTTTCCGTGAATAGCACAAAGGAACACGAGTTTTATTTTTTTTGGAAATTCCACAAACAATTACACACTAAGTACTGTACAAAACCATGATCGTTTTTTTGAACCCCAAAAGATGGAGGGGATGCCAGCTTACTGAAGAGAAATGACATCTGTATAGCACTGTCATAAAGCAACCACAGGTTGACACAGTGGTCCCCAGTGGCACAGACCTTAACCATGGCCTTTCTGTGTCCAAAGCTTTTCCTGAAAGAGGAGTTTCTCCTACATTAGCAACCCTCTTAATCCCCAAAGTGAGCAGAGAGCTGTTATGTGGCAAAAGTCCAGCATGTAATATGTAGCCCTTTCTAGAAGGGTCTTATCTTGTACAGAAAAATGCTTTGGAATTCTCCAGAATGATTAAATCAAAAACCTAACAAGCTATACAATAGAAATAGAGAGTTGTATGAAACACATTCTAAGGAACACTCTCAGAGCTCCACAGAACCGTATGAAAAAGGGGTAGTAAATCAGAGAAAACCACTTGGCGATGTCATCTGCTCCCCTAGAAGTTACTCTTCTCTCAACCCCAGTGTGCTGTAGTAACACAGGTTCTACAAAATCAGATTTAAAGCTATCTGGGTCAAAGTTGAACCAGGACCTAGAAGAATGACACATACCAAATACTGACTCTAATAAACTCTGTGGATCAAAATGAGTTACTTAGAAGAATATTGCTTCCTGTGTCTCTCTCTTGAAGACTTTGCAGGAGGGATGAACAGAAATGAGCACTTTTGTCACTCACTGTTAATGTCAAGAGCAAGACAGAGCATTATCTTTACCAGGACTATCCAGCAGCTAATGTAATTTTCTCTCTATCCTATATCTAGCTGGGTTTTGGGGTAAGTGCAACAATGACAGTGGGTGCAAAAGGCTTTGATCACAGGTTTTAGCACAGATAAGATATGACTGATACTTTTACATTGCAAATGCTATGAATGAGCAGTAGTAATAACATTAAATAGAGGATTTAGTAAGGAGGTTTTAAGGATGATGAGAGAACATAGCGATGTTGCAAATAATAGATAATCTGCTTTGAAGCCAGAGAAGATAACAGTGAAGAGCCAGCCCTGAATGCTGCATAGTAGAAAGGACACAATATTTGGGTGAAAGAGCTGATACCAAAGGGCTGTCAGAGGAACTCTACAGCTACAGTGGTACAAATCATAGAATCATAGAATGGTTTGAGTTGGAAGCGACCTTTACAGGTCATCTAGTCCAATCTCCCTGCAATGAGCAGGGAATTAGAAGCAGTTCTATCCAGATCTATTCCAGATCTAACTAGCACTGTAACCAAGATCAAGTCATGCTTAAAATTGATAGCAATGTCTACCAAGTATTGGATAAGAATGGAGTCAGGTTTCCCGGTGGTGTGAGCAATATAGGATCAGCTGAGATTAATGCCAGCTGAGAATCTCTCCAATGGGGTACAAGGCAGCTCCACTCAAAGTCAGTCTGTATTGCTAGCTGTGAAAGCTGCACTGGCCCAAAAGAGAGGATCCTGGATCTTAGATAATTCCACTGCAGTTGGTGATAAAACTGTGACTGACAGCAGATGTGGTCATACTCTTAATTTAATGGGCATGTGACAAGGAACTTATTCTTGCTGCGTTATTCTCAGCTCTCTCCTGTTTTACAAACTGTAATTTCTTTAAAACGCTCAGAAACAAAGAAGCTAGTTGTAGGAAGTTATTACAGATAAGACAACTGATGTTAAATTTAAAAGAACTGGCATTAAAGTTAAAGGTCTTTTGCCTTCAAACATCTTTTCCTAAACGTATAGTTCTTTGAGGACAGATGACCTCCCTCAGTAATCCCTGTACTAAGTCAAAAAATTCACAGTTCCTGACTGTGTTCATCTTGCACTGACATGAAAAGTGCAGACAGAGGGCATCTAAGCTCTTGCTAAGTCAAACAGTATTTTCATTTGTATAAATGTAAGCTGTATAAGCCCGTGGACAGTCCATGATGAATTCCAAAGCTCTTTAACATTTCTTCTTTCTGCCATGTGGTAGATCACCTTAAGGGCTACACGTTGGCAGAGACATTTGACTCAAGGTGTAATAAATTGTTTATGCAGCAGGCAAGTTCATAAACATATGTTCAAAGGTGAATTGCAAAACAGCCCTACCAGGAACCTCTACACGGGAACAGGAAAAATCAGCAAAGTCAGAAAGTTCAAAATGATCCACACAAAAAATGAAAAGGCCTAAAAAAAAATCCCTTATCATTCCTAAAAGAGTAAATAAAACCCCAGTCTTTAATAATGAGTGTGTCAAAGTGACTTGATTGTATGCTACAAACAGCAATTTCAAGAAAAAAATATCAACCACAGACAAAACCAACTTTGATATTTTCTTTCTGTAGGAAAACAGAGGTATTCCATGTTCTGTTACCTAGAAGATGAAGCTTGATAAATTCCAGCTGAAAGTTACAAACATACCTGTAAAGTGAGGAAAACATTTATTGATGGCTATAGCAGGTTTTATAGTCTTAGCAATTATCAAATATGCATTTATTTTTATAAAGAAACATTATATTCAGAGAAAGAAAAATTCACTCACATCTGTGATATGAATTTTTACTGAGGCTCTACAATGCTGTTTTTGGCTTTGTGATGTAGGAAGACATAAGTGAATTGTGATGGCAGACTTTTCGGGTCACTACATGAAGAACATAAATGCAAATTCTTGCTTCACATAGTTTCCTGTGCAAGGGCTAGGCTTAGCTTGGATCAAGATATGCAGGCATTAATACTATCTTTTAGTACTTTGAAGAGAAGAATCGCATACACCTTTTCTGAGTAGCTGCACTGCATGAGAAGCAAAACCAAGGAAAAATGTAGCATCTGGTTTATTGTGTTTATCCAGCCACTACTTGGTTATTGTTTCAGGGTAGTGAATTTCCTTCATATGCCGTTTTTCACAGGAAGCAGGAGAACATCATTTTCTCAGCTATGCAGCTAATCCACTTTGATTTTTTAGCCCACCTGTAACGCCCACTTTCCCACAAAGCTCCACAGGCTGCCGACTGCAATTTAATATGATCCAAGCACCAAAGGTACTTCACTTGATCAAAACTGACAAAAGTGATTATGCAAATAATACCTAGATACAGTTTACAGTGGTGAAGTCAGCAATTGGGATTTTCTAAGCATTAC
Organism: Strix aluco; assembly: GCF_031877795.1. Classification (NCBI taxonomy): domain Eukaryota; kingdom Metazoa; phylum Chordata; class Aves; order Strigiformes; family Strigidae; genus Strix; species Strix aluco. The sequence goes on along the minus strand of NC_133943.1, from coordinate 12,887,772 downwards.
CCTAAAAAACTGTGAAAAAAATTATATTGTAATATCTGACATTTCCCTTCTATCATGAAAAGACAGTTCTGGCAATGGTGTATTTATGCTATTTGTGAACCACACACTGTCCATGGTAAGTGACAAAGACATTAGCAATAAGCTATAAAGGTATTACAAAGGTGGAGCACCGAAGGCTCACAGAATTGAAAAAGCACTTCACTGTACAGCATTAGGTTTCAAAGGGAAAAAAAGAGCAGGCATTATTTCCAGAAATGTCTTTAAATGTGACTAATTAGTATCTTCAACTTAATTAAGCTGTTATGCATTATAACTTTTGATAAAATTGGTTTGATTTGTTCTGAGGACAGATGCTGCTGACAGACTAAGACACATAAGCCCTTTACTGTACAGCACACCTTCAGTGGTGTTGATATCTGTAGTCAGAAGCTGTGAATTTTCTCACCTTAGCAGGTATACTCTGCAAGGAAAGCTGTTGGACCAGCAAAGCAGATTTTCTCTTTTTTTTTGCTTTTTTTTAACATGAAGATAATTTGAAAAGATATTCCTTAAGCTTTTCTTGGTTCACAGTCTTCTAATAAATTAAATGCCTAGAGCAAATTTTATTTCTGCTGTTGATATAAGTTCTATTTGGCATTTAGAAGAGCAGTTGGGCAGCAGAACTGGCTTTCAACTGGTTTAACATCCCCTGCATCCCTAAGCCAGTAATCAGGTTTATTCTCCCAGGGTAGAAGAGAGCAGGCTCAGGTCTACTCTGCATACTGTTCTTTCCTGACAGTTCCTGAAGGACTTTCTAGCAACCAGAGTTGAATAAACTCATACTCAATACCATAACTGCTCCCTGGGTGGACTGTGCCTAGTAGACTCATGAAAAGTTTGTGTTAGCCAAAAATCATATCTTATGAGCAGTTCCCATGGAAACTGGATTATAGCATTTTAGCACTTGTGAGGCTGGTGCAGTCTCTCCATAAATCCGTGAACAGAGGATATTATCTTCTTCATTTCCCAACATCAAGTCCTTATAGTTGCTGCTATGGTAGAAGGAACTGTACCTTCTTTTCTTGCACAGAAAATGTTGAAAGATGCTAGAGGGAGAGAAGTTGCTGAGGACCTAAGGGAGCTTGGTCAATATCATACGCTGCTTTATCCTTTTGGTCCTCTCTATCTAAGCAAAGGACTGATAAAGTAACTATCTCTGATCACTAGCTGGGGAGCAACATGGCTTATACTCATGGCTGAGAGAACAATCTAGACCAATCTTCCTCTTTTTTTTTTTTTTCTTTTTTTTTTTTTTTTAAATTTTAGACCTTATTAAGGAGAGTCCAGAAGTAACATGCTGGTCCCTTGTCTGCTTGTCCTTGTAGCTAGTGCAGGCTGGAGGGACTGTTGGTAATGTGGTTGTTCTTTCAGTCATTTCTGTAAAAGCTTTTCTCATTGATTTCTCAGAGAAACAAACACATAAATGCAGGCCAGCTCGTTTTTTGTCATGCTTGGGGAACTTTGAAGTTGGTCTTGTCAGCACAGTTGCTGGTTGGTGACTGTTAACCTGGAGCCTCCCCCTCCATCCTCTCCTCCCAGCTCCATTGCAGGTTTTACATGTGCGACTTGTAATAGATTAGAGCTGTTGTTATGAAGTGCAGAAAGTTCTTAAAACAGATACATATTCTCTGAAACAATGCTGCATTTGGTTTGCTACATGTTTGGGGGTTCTGATTTTTAAAAGGAAAACTTTCGGAATTAATAATAGTATTCAAATAGAAAATGCTAACTCTGATTTAACTGTGATTGCAGTCTGACCTAGCCAGGCATATTCAACAACTGTAGCAACTGTAGCATCATGTTACTAAGCAACAACTTTCAAGATCAGTCTCAGGCTAAATAGAGTTTATTTCCATATAGCTCAGCTTACCCCTCCTTCTCCCCTTGCAAATGAAATTAAAATGAGTTATAAAGGTGGAGACACGGATGTGACTGCCTTTGGAAAACCAGTCAAATCATTCGTGCAAGCTGTAGGATTTTTTATGACTGGAGAAAATCCACAGCTCTCAGATCAACACTCATAATATGTGAGATTTCATTACTAGTATGGTCATGGCAGGAACTAAAGGTGAATTCATGACGACTTCTGTCTTCCAGCAGCTGTGGGATGAGAAATAAAATCTCAAGCAACTTCAGCAGTTAATAAATGCTACAAAGTTCAGGTTGGGAACCTAAATTCCTGTTCTGATTGCCTGGCATTAGCTTTCACTGCTGTGGAAAGGAATATAATAATGATCTTCTGTATCTGCTTTGCATTTATTGTATTAAGAAACTGGAATTGACGAAAGCTTCGTAACTCCCTTCAAAATCCAGTTACGATGGAATGACCTTCCAGGAATGTTACTTTGGAGAAAAACAGTCCAAGCTCTGACAAAGAGGAGCATAGTTGCTGCTCTGGGGCATATTACTGTTAAACTAGAAACATGAATGAAGAAAAGCAAAGATCTATTACTTTGGCATGTGGCAGGGTGATTGACAGTTTACTGACCAATAAAACCAAAGGGTTAGGTGAATATCCTCCTGAGTGATACTGTATTTCAATAGCACTTTCTGTTTAAGCTTTTGCAGCACTTTACAAACATTAATGAATTTATAGTCTCACCAGGCTCTACATTTTGCTTATATAACAAGGTATCATAAAGCAGGCATTCTGCACACACTCTTACTTAAAGCTTCCAGACCTACAATGAGCCTTTCCTGGAGGTAGCCCTTATAGTGCAACATCTCTGTCCTCCATATGACAAAGAGGGAAAATGTGGCATGAAAGGTCAAGTCCTAGTATTGTTTTAATCACTGATAGAGGTACCCTTTTCTTTTCAGAGAAACAAAGCCAATTAGATTGGAAATCTAACTCTCTAATAGTTAACACAGGGAAGATGGTTCCCACCCCTAGAAAATTACTTGCAATGGCTCTTGTTGATTTCACTCTACATTTTATAAAACAAAGGAAAAAGGTAGCTCAGCACAGCCATTTTTGACATTTTTTTCCTCATAAACTATCCCCAGAGAGTCCAGCTCTTCTGACAGAGCTCTGTTCCCTGGCATTTAATCACAGGCCATCCCCCTTCCCATCTTTCTCTGAGCTCCACAGCAGTTGGAAGGAGAGGACAGAACAAATTTCTTTAGGAGAAGGAATTAAAAATCATAGAAGTGTATATTTTTACAGAAACCATTAACATAAGAATGGCCAGACAGTCATAGGACAGTCAATGGAATTAAACATTAACTGAATTTAAAATGGAAGCATAAAAATAAATGCTTGTTGCGCAACATGTGATTAACTCTGGGAACTCACCGCCACAAATATTTATTGGAGCACACTGCAAAGTACAGTTCTATAAATAAAAAACCCATGCTGCATTAATAAGAGAAGTATGCTATATATAATAACATAAACTGTAGAATTCATGCCAGAAGAACATAAAATAATTAGAAGTAAGGAAATGTCTGCCCGTCCAAGCTGTTGTTGGTTTTAAAAGACAGAGGCATTTTTATGCCTCTTCAAGCTGCCCACTGGGACTTATCTAAGATCTTCTCCCATGAAGCAAGTTGTTGAAGGTTGGTGAGCTCATAGTTATCAGAGGAGCCAGTACAAAGATGGTCCTAGTCCACTTGCAGCCAGTCCACACATGCATGCAGATCTTGTGGGTTCCTTCTCACCAAGGCAGAAGTTCTCCCTGAGTCAGAGTGAGAGAGTGAAAATGATAACTTCAACATTTCCCAGGAGATACATAGCTTGGAGATTGTACTTCCAAAACATGACATACTCTGGTGACCTGAATAATATGACTAGCTAAAACATACTCCTTGTTCCTACAAATGGACATTTTCTGTGGTATTTTACAAGCAGTGATAGTTGTGTGTGGCCTTTCACAAAGGAGGATACAAAACCAGAGCCAGGTCACACATTAGCACTGCACTCAGACAGCTTATTCATCAAATATTTGGCTGGGCTGTAAAATCCTCTTCATTACATACATAGATTAATACTGGGAAGTGATGTGAAGACTGAGTTCAGGTCTCTCACTCTAGCCACTGCTTATCTGGCCATCTTTCAGCATGAAAAACTAACACAAACATGCTATTCTTTGCCAGAGGCCACAGAGTGTCACTTTTATTGAAAATATGAAATGGGCCCATATTGAATAAACATCTTGAAGAGGAGTTGAAGTGTTTCTTCCTAGGGGTTAGACACTGCTTATTCTACCCTGGCTGTTTAGAGAGTGCTTTGAGATCTCTAGGTGAAGATGATGTGGAAAGCACACTGCTGATTTTAAAATCAGTAGGTATCGTGGAAGTTGAAAGGTCTAAACCATGAGTGTATGGAGTCCAGTAATGTTTGATATCACAGGATTTCCCAGATGGGCAAAATATTCAGGAAATCATCTCAGAAAACTTCAGCATCTTCACAGCTGACCCTTTGCCTTAGTTTGGTTTCAATCTGCTGCTTTCCAGCTATTAAAGCTAAGGGGAATTCAAACCTCATCTACCCTGATCTTTTACTTACCCTGTGTTTTGTATCAGGTCCACTCTGAAGGACATGGAAAGGAGAGTGAATGTGTATTTTGAGAGTCTATAATTATAATGTAAATACTATTTAATATTCACAAGACTATGCATGGGAAAGGATATTTGCCCTTTAAATGGATGATGTGGAATTAATGGCATCAAGCTGTATGTGCTGGCTTAGCATGCCTGTACTCTTTCTGGATTTCATTGCTGCTTTCATACTGCAAGTATCACACACACACAAAGGCAGATGTCTGTGCCTTGCCCTGACTGTAGAGAGTATCAGTGTGAGAAAGATGCTGCCAAACTGTGTGATAAAACCACAGTATGCAATTTCTCACACATCAACACTATAGTTAATTACGCCAACTTGCAGATCTGCATGGGGACTGGGTTTTTTTTGGCTGTACTCTGCATAAAGGAAAAAAAAAAGTCATATGTGGAGTTCTCTTTTCCTGAAAGAACAGTTTGTCTGACTGCTGATATTCAACTTTCAATCTGAGAATAGTAGTGGTGGAACAGGAGAGTCAGGCAGTTTGAGTGGTCAACTACTGGGAGCTTTTTTCTCTTACTCTTTTTGAAGTAATAATATTTCTCATATTCTCCAATTCTGAAGCATGCTGCTGTTTTCTCAGACCCAGATTGATTGGTGTATGCTGTTAAATCTAAGTACATGCTGCTTGGTTAGTGTCCAAGTTCACTTCCAAGAGACTGACTTCAATCTTGATCAAATTATGACTCAGTGAACTTTTAAGCTGTAGCAAACCTGTTTCCTAGCTAAGGACAACAGAAGGACAGCTTGTGTTCAGCTGATCTTCTTATTTGCACCCCATGCAACACTAACAGCCTTCAGAGTGATATTTGCTCTGGATATAGACTGTGGAGTACAATAAAATGGTCTTTCTCATTCTGTTCTTTAGTGCCGAGAGAGCAGCAGCCTGGGGTGCTTGTGATCTGCTTGCTCCCCTTTGCTCACCAACTGATGAACATATGATTGCCCAGTTAGTACCACATGTAGGAAAGAGAAAAGGAACAAACAAGGCAGGTAATGTAATTTCTTTCATTCAGGAAGCAAAATAAAATGGAACTGCATCCACAGCACTGGTGTGAAGAAATACTGGAAAGAGTACTAGGAAGTGTTAGTTGAACAACCTTATACTTTGCAGAGAGCTTTATTAGATGCAGAAAAATTTAGACTTTTATATGCCTATTAGTGAAACCTTTCAAAGAAAGAATTTAAAATAGAATAAAGTAGGTTTGGAAAAGGAAAAATTTCAAAGGTTTGAAAACCAAACATCAATTTCTAAACCTAATTGAAGACCTAAAAGAACACACGTTGTTGAACACTATAGAATAAAATTGCACTGTATAATCAGAGAAGAAGAAAACCAGAAAGACTGTTTCTCTGGAACAACTGCAGAGGAAGCTAGCACTCCAGGTTAACCGGAGTAGTTCGGGGAAGATCAAAGCCTGCACTGAGAGAGAGGGAAGAAATTTGCACAAAAGGCTACTCTGAGATACTCTGTGTGCAGGGACGCTGATCAATACTCGCAACCCCCCTTACATTTTATATTGGTCAAATCGCTTCATATTTATGTTAATTGATTATTTCATTGCAGTTGTTTTCTTTGTCCTGCTTACCCCTCCTTCCTCTTTCATTCTGCTTTTTACTGTGAAAGCCTGATAGTTTATGAGGAAGAAGAAGCTATTTACTTATAGAAGATAATTGCTGCAAAAACGTCAATATTCTTTGCAGTTGAAGAATGTTTCAAATGCCAACTTGTGAGTTTGCAATCTTCTGAGGTGGTAGGACCCCTGGATAGATGAAAGGAAACAAGAAATTTAACTGACTCATGCAAAGACACCCTGCTTATTCCCTGAAATCCCCCAAGGATGTGTCTTAGAGTTGTAGGACAGTACTTGTGTGCAAAATCCCAAATGAATACAAAATAAGGCTTACAAATATCCTTTTGTTCCAAATTCTCTCCCATTTTTTTGTCTCTAGTATAAATGAAGGTGAAATAGTACTGTGTACAAGATACACAGTATAAGGTAGTAGTAAATGCTGGTTGTGAAACAATTGCTAAACACAAGTAATACCAATATCAACACTTTCACAAATGAAAGCCAAAAGAGTGAAGGGAAAGGTGATTTGAATGCAGGCAGCAGGATGAAAATTTCTAGTCCCCATATCCACAGTTAAAATTAGTATCATTACTGAATTTTCTCTGCTTTCTTTTTACTTTATGCAAATAAATGGTGACTTGTTCTTTATTTGGCACAGTAATGAACATAAAACCAGGAGAGACCAAAATTCAAGAAACATGGGAGTTTGCAAAAGATTTGAAATAGGAGAAAACAATGAAGAAATGTCAAAGGCAAAAGAGCAAGACAGCTTCCTCCAAGGAGCCAATGCCTGGTTCAAACCCTGCTAAAGTCTTAGAGTGTGAAAATACTCATGATTTATTTTTTTTATTTTTATTTTTAATTTGTTGCTCTTTGGTGGGCATCCACTGGGATAAGAAACAGAAACATAAAAATGATTCTGAGGGACACTGGAAGAAAATCTGGCTCAAGAAAATCCACTTTCAAAAAATGTTTATCTCAGGATTTTCAGTCATAGAAGTCTCATGGCAGTGTCTGACTTCTGTAAACTGAGACCTTGAGCACATGCCTTCTGAAGGCCATGTCCTCAAAGAGAAACTTTAGAAATTAAAATTTATTTAGCACTTCTTGACATTTTTTCTCAATAATACTACAAGGAACTATAAATTCCAAATTATGGAACAATTTAAATTATTTCTTTATTGTCTGCTGGGCTGTTTAGAAGAAATGCTTTCCCCTTAAAATTGTTTCTTATTTTCCCTCTTTCTATCCTTCCTGCAGTAGGTACTGCTGCAAAATCATCAATCTGAATAACTGGCTAACAATCTCATTCACTGACAAGTGAACTGATGGATATTTCAAGCTAATGTATCCTAATTTCAAACTAACATATGCTGTACTTTAATTGTGATCAGGGAAAAAAACCCAATCAATCAAACTAGAACAAGGACATTTCTTCTGGCTAGAATAAGTAAATATTTATGTCTATATTGTCTCTAGAATTCCTTGTCTCTGACTGGTTTCATTAACCTGTATTTAATTTTCATCTGTTGAGACATTTTTACTGAGTTAGAACTAAAGAAAATAAGTACATTTTAAGAACAGTTTGAAATTATTTTTAGTCTGTTTTCATAGTGGTCCAAAACAGCTATAAAAGTTTTATATGCTTTTTTATGTTTATATTGAACATTTCTTGTTCTTAGAATTAATGCATTCTGCAGCATTCTGCCTCACATAAGGCATTAAGGCTGCTGCTTTTCTACTGTCATGTTATACCTCAGCTAGGAGAGTTATAGCTCAGCGTTGCCTAGGACAGACCCTGAGGAGTTTATCAGATGCACAGATAGGCTAAGGAAGACTTAGGAAATGTGTTATTTCATGTCAGTACCTTCACATTCAGTTTCACCTGGTATCAGGCTGTGGTGAAATCAAGACCATACATACACAGATTCTTACAATATCAGGAGTGACTTTCTCCCACAAGGGTGCTCTGTTCCCAGGTGGGACAGAGCTGCAGGTGCACTGCAGCCTGTCCTCACCTGCCCTGTGGACACGAGCCTTCCTCTGTCACTCAAGCTGCAAACTTTATTGGTGCATTTTAACAGATAACTAGAAAATTCTAGTCCTTTATAATGAGCAAACCCTGGATCTAAATATTCCAATTCAGTTTGCAATCTTCCTTCAACCCACCTACGTTCACATCCAGATTTTGGGCACAAAACTCTATTTCTTCGATGAACAGATGCTGAACCACCCAGCTGAGTAAACCTACAATTTCCAGGACATTTGGTGGTTCCTATCGGGATTTCACAGCCCAGAGCCCTGTCTGGTTCCTGCACACCAAAGCACAGAGAGCAAAATTAGTGATGTTGACATTTAATTTGCTTTTTCTAAAATATTCCTTTCTGCTTAAAACTTTGGAAAAAAAAAATCTACTACAACATTTGCTTTGTTAAGCAAAATTGGGAAGTAAATATGATTTTTCAGTCTGTTTTCTTTCAGAAAGTATTCTCAACTGGAATGGAACAGCTTGTGCTAAAATACCCAATTATAGCAGAATCTCTCCATGACACCATTTGACATTGTTTCTTTCTCTCCTGCAAATGACATGATAGAAACCAAAAGCTTGACAAAATTTACATAAATGTATTTTATTCTTTTCTTGTACAGCAGGTAAATATGTGAGACACCATTGTCAAGAAGATTTATTACATCTATTCAAGTGTAGAGGTAGCATGGATTGTAGCACAAATTGTTTTAAAGACCAAGGAGGTTACTGATCTGTCATAACAAGTATGTGCATGCATTTACCCTACCAGGCTGCTCACTTAACAGTAATAAGTGCTGACTGGGGAAACTCTTCTTCTGATCCCAGTATACTCATTTTTGATTGTTAAATCTTCATGCATGACATCTCACTGATCCTGCACTTTTGTTCATGTTAGTAAAGAAACATCTTTACTAACTACGAGATATCTGAGCTATTAGTGAATGACAGGGTAGTGGCATTGTAATAGGGCTTTGTTTTGGGCTAACTGGTTTTGTCTCTGTTGACCTCACTGGCCTTGAGCTTAGGATTTATCTTCAGGGCAGACCCCTAGTTTTTAAGAGGCTTCATGTGAAGAGGCAACAAAGCATTAAAAAGTAAGGTAGAGATAGCAGTTACTGAGATATATATAGAAATGCTAAAAATCTGAGGATGCTCTTGGGTACCTCCAAAGTGGCCAGGGACAATCCCAGATTGAAGAGCACCTCAGGTGGTGCAGCACATTGTAGGCTGGAGTCCCCAGCTGGTAGGGGAAGCGGATAAGTGTGGGTATGGCATTAAAAAGCACGAGCAACGGGGAAGAAGGGAGAGGTGAAAAATGCGTTAGACGTCCTGTTTTCCATCCTGGCCAAAGTGGGCTTCAAAAAGTCATATTTTTACTTAATCAGTCTTTCCATATCCTCCATTAACTTGTTCAAAACCAGGTGACAATTATAAAAAAAGGCAGTGACATTAACAAGTGCTTGCTCTCTGATTCCTAGTCTGGCCACAGAGGGGACAGAGGGGACTCCTAAAATGAGATTTTGGGCAGGGCTGTGGCTTGAGGTAAGGATCTGCCTTTGGCTTCTGCTGAGCGTTACCGTCATCTTGGCAACTTGACTTCCACTTGAATGCAGAAAGCTATGACTTTCAGCCTACTTTTATAGGATGGAAAAATAGTTATTATGTCTGAGGTTTTGTTTTCTCTTATTATCCCTTACATTTTTAAAGCACTCTTTCTCAATTTATTTATAGGACAGATAATTTAATCTGAGAGTTGAGTAAATGTGCTGAAATACAGCCTACACTGCACTCATATGAAAACTTATATTGTTTTGTTTTCTTTTATTCTTTCCCTTGAAAGACAATAGTAATTTTCACTGAAAGTACATGAGGAGATTTTTATACAGAATGAGATAATATTTGATGTGTTCTTTTTTTAGAAAGTGAATATGAAAAATTCTTTTAACACTTTTAGGAAATTTCTCTATTTTCATCTGCCATGTGGTCTCAAACCATGGAAAGGTCTTACAGTCAAATATCTTTTTTGTTTTCAGTGTGGTCTGCTAGAAAAAAAGACATTAGAAGAGCAGAAAACAGTAAACTGAATCTACATAATTGACAGAAAATTGCCTAATTCTCTCTGGAGAGGGAATTTATAACTTTATCATTTATATCAGTTACCATATTTATAAGCGATGGGAATATAAAGTGGATGGTATTCACTTGGAATATACTTACAGTGTAGCTCAAATATTTAATGTTTGGATACTTATAGCACCCCTCTGAGGTAGGGAAGTGCTATTGTGTTCTACTTACAAATGGGAAAAAAGAAATTACAAGTTGCTTGCCGAAGGTTGGAGAAGGAGTCTTTTACAACAAGAAATTATGTCTCTAATTAGAGATTAAGGCTCACATTGTAACCACTAGCCTTCTCTTACTGGATTGTTTCAGCGTGGTAATAATTGTCTGTTTCAAAGGATCCACACCTGAGTAGAACTTATATTTGTTATTTAGTAATGAAAAACTATCCAGTCAGTTGGCCCCATCCCTAAGGGGCAGTGAGTAATCTTTGAAAGTTCTCCATGGTATTTTCAGACCCACGTGTATGAACTGAAAACAATCTCACCCCTTTTTCATTAGCAGGGCATGTAGTAGGGTAAGCAGAGTTAAGAGTGATTGTAAAGGTTTCATAATGTTACCTGATTTAATAATCTCCTGCAACTGAAAAAAAGGGAGAGAAGAAATGGAGGAAAAAAGTACATCTGACTCATTTCTTGGTCATTATTTAGCGACTTCTGAAATCAGGGTCGTATTTATCAAGTGCTGCTGGTGCTCCCTTTCCTCAGTGATCTTTTCTGTTGCTGGCTGCTACTGCATACAAAAACTATTTCATGGTTTTCCTCCTTTCTCTCACTCATATCCTGGCTTCTAGTACCACAAAACACTCCTGGATCTGATGCTCAGTTCTGCTTTACCTCCCAACATCTCAGACTCATGTTTCTTTCTTCTGTTTTTTTCTTTTTTCCTTTTCAATAATGTTTCCATGTGTCAGTAAAGTTCAGTGCAGCTAACAGAAGAAGCAGGCTCCTTCCTTTGGTCAAATGTATGTGGATATAAGCCCTCATGGCTGGGTTATCTCACCATTTAAAATAACAAGCCACCCCATTTGATGAAAAATCATAGAATCGTAGAATGGTTTGGGTTGGAAGGGACCTTAAAGATCACCTAGTCCCAACACCCCTGCCATGGGCAGGGACACCTTCCACTAGCCCAGGTTGCTCACAGCCCCGTCCAACCTGGCCTTGAACCCTTCCAGGGAGGGGGCAGCCACAACCTCTTTGGGCGACCTGTGCCAGTGTCTTACCACCCTCACAGGAAAGAATTTCTTGCTTATATCTAATCTAATCTGCCCTCCTTCAGTTTAAAACCTTTACTTCTTGTCCTATCCCTACACTCCCTGATCAAGAGTCCCTCCCCAGCTTTCCTATAGCCCCTTTAAGTACTGTCAGGCCACTATAAGGTCTCCCCGGAGCCTTCTCTTCTCCACGCTGAACAACCCCAACTCTCTCAGCCTGTCCTCAAAGGGAAGGTGCTCCAGCCCCTGATCATCCTTGTGGCCTCCTCTGTATCCACTCGAGCAGGTCCATGTCTTTCATGTGTTGGGGGCCCCAGAGCTGGACACAGCACTGCAAGGGGGGTCTTACAAGAGTGGAATAGAGGGGGAGAGTCCCCTCCCTTGACCTGCTGGCCACTCTTCTCTTGATGCAGCCTAGGACACAGTTGGCTTTCTGGGCTGTGAGCGCCATTGCTGACTCATAGTCAGTTTTCCATCCACTAATACCCCCAAGTCCTTCTCCGCAGGGCTGCTCTCAATCCACTCACCGCCCAGCCTGGATTTGTGCTTGGGATTGCCCCGACCCATGTGCAGGACCTTGCACTTGGCTTTGTTGAACTTCATGAGGTTCACATGGTCCCACCTCTCCAGCCTGTCCAGGTCCCTCTGGATGGCACAACTCTTCCCTCCAGCACGTCAACCGCACCACACAGCTTGGTGTCATCGGTGAACTTGCTGAGGGTGCACTCAATCCCACTGTCCGTGTCGCCAACAAAGATGTTAAACAGCGCCAGTCCCGACACTGACCCCTGAGGATGCCACTCGTCACCCCCTCCACTTGGACATTGAGCTGTTGACCGCAACTCTTTGAGTGTGACCATCCAGCCAGTTTCTTATCCAGTGAGTGGTCCATCCATCAAACACATGTCTCTTCAATTTAGAGACAAGGATGTCAAGTGGGAAGAAGTGATATCTGTATTCTGTCTGGAACTTGTATAATTGCAGCAACTGGCTTTGGTTGGTTGGTGCCATAGGTGGACAGAAGTAAACATCTTCCAGCAATATGGAGGCAGATACTTGCTTTTCTGAGGAGAGCAGCATTGGAAAATGGCTTCTGTTGAGTAAATATTTAAAATGTAAATGAATTAGCAATTTCTCTGTAAGCTTAGTTCCTTCTCAAACTCTGTCACAAGTTCTTGTCTTTTAATTGCTTTTTGCATGTCCAGCCTGATGTCCCACATGCTTTAGCTGGAAACCTAGCAGAGTTATATCCATGGCCAATGGACTAAGCAGAGACTGGCCACTTTGGTTTAGCTGCTCTGTGGACAGCTCGTGTCAAACATGGGATGTGATGTCACCACCCTGTGGTCATAAGAACCAGCTGCCACAGACTTTGAGCCAAAAAAAAGATGAGAGAGTGGCAGAAGCAGATAAAAAAAGTTGAAATTAAAGTAAGATGAAGATAATTGACTGCATTAATGCAGATCTGCTGTCCTAGCTTATAGACAGCTTCACTATCATGCCTGAAACTGTCACTAATCCTGGAAGAATCCTAAACGTTTAGAGCTAAGTGGTTGGTATTTATTAGGCTTTAAAGATCTGTTGTAATTGTCATCCAGCAAGAGCTTTTTGGAAGCGTGGGGCTGTGTTGCTATGTCTGTGGTTTGTGAGTATAATTCTCCTGCAGATGGTTTCATTCATACAAATAGCTTAAAATGAATTAAAATTATTTAATAACTTCCTAACTGATCTATGCAATTTTTCTATTCTTGTGCTTTGACCTGAGGCATCCCAGCCCTGCAGTGATGCTAACTTTGAGCAGCTCACCCGGGGCACAAAACTTAGCCCCTTCTGAACAAAATATGTCTCATGTAGCTACCTTATGATAGCCATGAAGGGGGCATGGAGGAATACATGCTATTTATAAGCATATGGCCACACATAGATTTCTAAAATTGATGTTACTTGTGATAAACATAGTATAAACGCGAATAAAATAAAAGCTGACTATTTGTGAGAATTAGCAACACAGTATCAGTAGAGAAAGCAGGTAAATGGAAGAATAGGGATGAAGACAGAGCCAAGGGCACTACTCAGTTCCCCACACTGCCTTAGCACGACTGCACTTTAATTCTGCTTTGCAGTGACCTCTAGGGACAAAAGACCAGATCAGTCTCTGATGAGAGCATTAACAGGGAGAGTGATAGCACGTTTTGAATGGAAACTGTTCACTGAGCTGAGGTTGCCATTTCTCACCGTGCTCCACTAGCCTCCCTGGTGGAAAAGGCAGGGTTTTGTGAAAGTGGATCAAGATTTATAGTCTGGGTGGACACTTTAGACAAATGTTTCTTCTTCTATTAGTAGCTGTTGTGAACTGATATAGCATGAAAGAAGGCAGTAACTGATGAGTCTCAGGACAGAGATTGTTCATCTGACTGAGCACAAACTTGATAATTTTTCTAAAAAAGTTATTTCTTGGTCTGAAACTGCTCAGAGCTCCAAGTGGATTGGATTCCCAAAGGTCATGGGGCTGTTTTCCTCCTAGGACTTCTGGATAGAGTTAGGAGCAAGACAGAATAGCCAGGTTATAAATACACTCTTTGGCCCAGTTTGTGACAGCTGCCATGGCATTTCTCATCCAAGCAGGAGGAACCAAAGCCTGTGCTCACTCTGGAGAATCATGAAAGACCCATGGCATCTTTCAAGATCTGCATAGCTGGTATTGTGGTCATGCTGAGTGATTCACACTTAGTTTGTGATCAAACGCTCTAGCATGTTCTCAGTGAGAGGTTGCATATGGAGAGGCAAATCACAGCTACAATATTTCATCTGGCTTTTTTTATAAGTTACAATGTGTAAAATTCCTGATATCGATATATCTTGTAGCAAGGATCATAAGAAATCAGAGAACTTGATAGTTATAAGATAGTTCACCAAATTTATTCAGCAACATTCACTGTGTAAAAAGTTTCATCACATTCATAGCTGAGCTGTTCTCAGGATACTTCCATATATGACAGGTTGTGTTTATCTGAATAAATTGCTTTGAGAAAAAAAGCCCCAACCCAATAAAATAAGTCAGCCATATAGAAAAAAAAATGTCCTTTATAAAATCAGTTCCATATCTTTTGGGCTAGATGCCTATTACAGACATACATAGACAGATCCCAGGAAGAAATTATAGGTAGCAATTGCAGAACCTCATAAATAAAGGCTGGTTGAGTAGTTCTATTTTTGGGGGGAAGTTTTGGAGAAAGGAGCCTGCTCACAGGGAAGATTCAGTTTTCCACCAGTACCATTGTACTAAAGAAGCATGAATGAAGCCCAGGGATGTAGCGGACAGAAAGCCATGCAAAAAAGGACCAGAAATATGCAAGTGACTAGAGACAGGAGGATATGCTGGGATAAGTTTGAAAGGAGCAGTTTCTCAAGGCCAAATAGCTTCAGTCTGTGCTTTTGTTGTTATCCTGAGCAATTAGAGAGCCAGTCAGAGAGGGACCTGGGGGTGTTGATTGACAGCCGGCTGAACATGAGCCAGCAGTGTGCCCAGGTGGCCAAGAAGGCCAATGGTATCCTGGCTTGTATCAGAAATAGCGTGGCCAGCAGGGACAGGGAAGGGATCTTACCCCTGTACTTGGCACTGGTGAGGTCACACCTCGATTACTGGGTTCAGTTTTGGGCCCCTCACTACAGAAAGGCCATTGAATTACTCAAGCGTGTCCAGAGAAGGGCAACGAAGCTGGTGAAGGGTCTGGAGCACAGGTCTGATGGGGAGCGGCTGAGGGAACTGGGGTTGTTTAGTCTGGAGAAGAGGAGGCTGAGGGGAGACCTCATCGCCCTCTACAGCTACCTGAAAGGAGGTTGCAGAGAGCTGGGGATGAGCCTCTTTAACCAAGTAACAAGCGATAGGACAAGAGGTAATGACCACAAGTTGCGCCAGGGAAGGTTTAGACTGGATATTAGGAAGCATTTTTTTACAGAACGGGTCATTAGGCGTTGGAATGGGCTGCCCAGGGAGGTGGTGGAGTCCCCATCCCTGGAGGTGTTTAAGAGTTGGGTTGACACAGCGCTGAGGGATATGGTGGAGTTGGGAACTGTCAATGTTAGGCTAATGGTTGGACTAGATGATCTTCAAGGTCTTTTCCAACCTAGATGATTCTGTGGTTCTGTGATTCTGTAATTCCAGTCTTTTTCATTTACTAAATATCACTGTCTTCTTCAAAAACCCATTTTGACATCAGGAGTGGGGAAATTCAGTATTTCCTGTTGCAGCAGCATTTAAAAATTCAAGCATGTGAATAACTCCAAAGCAAATAATCACTGAGGTCTCTTATTCTGAGCTACTTGTGCAACTTTTAAGATAACTGTTTACTTTGACAGCCAAACTAGAGGGTTATGGACACAACTCACTATCAGTATTGTTTTTTCCCCAGTAGTGGGATCAGAGGATAAATCAACTGATGGCCTGATATCCTTCTCTCTCACTTCTAGCTATCTGGAGGAGGTCACAGGGCCAGCCTTAATCCACTGCCAGTAAAGCCATTAATCTCTTTGAGGCTCGCCCTCCTTTGTGGTTTCTGATACAGCCTGAGTTTTGGTAAAAATATAATGAAAGCAACATTTTTTTAATAGGACTCTGGTTAAGTTCTTCTTCCAGAACCAAGAAATTTCAGTTTTGCTTTGAGAAAAGTACAGTAAAACTAAGCCTCAGTAGATCTGAGGTTTAGGCAAAAAGGTTTTTATCTCTTCTCGCGTTATGCAAACCAGCTTGGCCTAACGCATGTGCATGGGGATGTTTCATGGAGGATATCCACGGTGCTTTCTGGAAAAACAGTGATATCCACTGGAGTAGGGGCCCTTAAACTAAAAGATCTTGCCTCTCAAGGATTAAGGAAAACATCTGCTGCAGTTGTTAGTGCCTACCACAGATCCTGGCATTTTTCCTCTAAATCAGGAATTTGCCATCATTGAAACGTTTTGCTACCACCGGAGGCTGAGTTTCCCAAATTCCCAAATCTCCACTTCACTTCAGGCAGTCAAGTGTCTGTGCTTCTGTTGCTCTGTAGTCTCATCAGTTGAAGGTTTGCAGTAGTGCAGCTGGGAGGCTGCATACTAGTGACTTGTTCTCCCGCCACTGCACTGCACAATGCTCTTTGATTAAATTCAGATGCAAAAATTTGTTCTCCTTTATTTTCCTTAAGAGTATCCCAGAGATTCCTCTGTGACAGTGGACCTCTGGAGTCAATATTTTTAAAAAGTTGCTTTCTTTGGTTAATACTAACTTTCTGAGAGATAGAAACCAGAATGTGATTATCCACACAGAGTTTTCAAATCTATCTCTGAGCCAGGCAAGATGGGAACAGGACATGGAAAGGTGCTTCCTTCCACTGCCAGGGCTCAGTGCTTGCTGGAGGAAGAGGCCATTCAGCAGAAGAGGATCAGAGATAGAAAGTGATTTTTCCATTATGGGTTTTCCTTGTGGAAGCTAGTGCTCTGTCTTACATTTTTGTTCCCTGCTTTCCCCTCAAGGCTACAGGCCTGGAGTAATGTGCAGACACTTACTTACTAAGAAAAGAAAGGGTAATGATGTAGCTATGCTGGCACGGGAAACTCCTCCCCTTATGTTTCCTGAAGGCCAGGTACTTGGGATCCAAATTTCTCTGCAATCTCTGAGCAGTCAGGTGGGCTTTCTGCTTCGTGTGGCAGCAAACACCTTCCCAGACCAAGAGAACTACTGCTTGCAAATGCCTGGGCTCTGATATTTTGCACAGAAGTAGATGAGCAAAGTCATATATATCTTTTCCTTCCCTCTGCATGTCTGATATGTAGGTTTACCCTACCAAAATACTGATACTAAAGATAAAGTTCAAAAATATAAAAGTATCACTGCCATTTAGATAAACACTCTGAGTTTGCTGATCCCTCACTAGGACAGTACCGTCGTATTTCATTAAATCTTTGCATATCAGCCACAAACCCACACAAGAAACTCGTCATTATTTGGAAGAAATATTTCTGCAGTATATTTGATGCATCCTACCTAATTTTTATTACATGTCTTCTTTACTGGTATGTAGGATGACTGCAATTTACTATAGGTGATGGTAATAATGAAATATTCATTGCCATTCCAATATTCCCTGATTTGCGTGGCTGCACCAACACACGAGTATTTTGGAGCAGTTTGAGCTGATGGTAATGATGAATCAATGTGTAGACCTACCTCTAAGTAAAATCTGAGAATCTGCACATAGGAAACCCAATTAAATTAAATCAACTCCCTGCCAGAGCATTGTGGCATCACTTTAACCTGCCCTGTGCCGGGGCTGTCGTTCTCTTGTGCCAGCTGTGCCTGTTTACACTCATGCACACTGAGGCACAGGCCGGTGTCATGCAGCACCGCCCGGACCAATGGCCACTGCAGTGTGTTTCTTCTGTGCATTGCACACAACCACTGAACCCTAAACCGGCACAGCTCCTGACAGTCCTCTCTGTACAACTCTGGGTACGCAGCTTTGAAAAAAGGAACTGGGTCTCTCTTTCTTTTTCTCATCAGAGTGAAACAATTTGGTACAAAAACATTCCAAAAGGAAGTATTTTGTTTTTTCTCTGAGGTTTGGGTTATTCCTCTATCACAAATGGTAGGAAGCATCACTGGGATGCTTGATGCTTTCTTGGTGCAAAGACTGTGCAAGAACCTTCAGTGAGGTTGTTCAAACTAAAACTACTCTTATACTTGAAGTGTTTAAGCCAGAAATGTTTTTCAGTTGCAGTGGTTTTGCCATTTTAGGTTTATAGTTCAACAATAACTTTTGTCCAGCTCTTCTGGTGCAAGGGTAAAGGATTGTGTCTGCAGATCTGTTAAAAAAATGTCATTTCTATAATCCAAATAATTTCTAGTTATCTGCTAACCTATAACAATTTTCTTGTCTGGCTGCCAGATTAGATTTGCATTTTTGAACTTTACTTGGAATCGGTTACATTTCTTGCTTTATTTTCTGTCCCAAAATTTCAGAATGTCTTAATTTTCTTCTTCTCTGGTCCTGTGAAGATTTGTGATTTAACTACGAAGCTGGACACAGTCCAGAGATTTGTAACTGGTTTAAATATCCTTGAAGTTTGGATGTGATCGGACAATTTTGCTCCATATCTCAAGTTCCCTGTTATTTGTATTTAATTGTTTTTTCCCTATTTTAGATGTATTGGGATAAAACTTTTCTGAGTCATACAGGCTGCTGTCTCCATCTGAATTATCACTGTTTAAGGATAATATATTGCTGTCATCCACATGGTGATGTGTTTTTCCATATTTCTGTAAGTTGTTTTTCATGCATGGCATTTTCTTTTTGCTGTAGTCATGGAGGGGAGAGTGGTGCTGGTGTCTGTTTTAATTTTGCTTTTTTCCAAGGCAAGTTTTTGTCTGAATCTTACATGTTCTTTCAACTCACAGAATTCTTTGCTTTAAGACAACTATTCATATGTTAAAATCACAGCCTTCAGAGCTGTCTGACACTGGAGGTAGAATGAAAGCAGGGGACTATAAAATGTCACTGAACTGTTGATTGTTATTTGGTTCATATAAAGGAAAAGAAAAACAAACATTGTGAAACATGGTGAAAACAAACATAGGAAATGAAATTTTGGCTTTCCACACTGAACAATCAGGTCAGCCATTATTCCACACTATCAATGCCAATTAATTCAGTAGTCATTGTTTCCACGGTGGTAACAGAAAAACTATTCAGGACAAGGGATGTTTCTTTGCAAATACAGGGGATATTGTTGGAGATGACTGTTGCAAAGAGTGTCAGGGGCCTATATTGAGCAGTTCTCTGAGTCTGGAGGTGACTTGGTGATTTAAATGTCCTCGCTTTCTCCCACATCCTCTCATTCTCTGCATGTGTTCTTTTATTGCTTTTGGAAATATAGTAGTTGTTTTCTTCTAGTTGTACTTATGTCAAAGATTTAACAGGGTTGTCTAGCCCTCAGCAGAGTGCTATAAAGAGGAAAAGAAAAAGCAGACCGAGGACATTTAGTAGGTTTCCTGGGGAGCGGGTGAGAAAAGACGGGCTGTGTGCAGTGGCAGAGATCCAGCAGCAGCATAAGGTATTCAGCCCTCCCTAACTAACTACAGCTGGAGGTCACTAATAGTTCTGACACATACAATGTGTGGCAAGTGATGTGAAACTTTTCCTTTTGGAAGCATCTGAGAGGAATAAATCTCCATTCAGCATTCATTTGTCTCTATTAGGTCCATGCAGACTTCCTACCCTGTCAAGCTACCAGTCTACCAACACAGATACCGGCTGTACCTTGTTACTGAAAACAGCCTTTCTTTTATCTGGGCTCAGTTCAGCTCCTCCTCCTCGTGTTCAAATGATTTTGATTTGAAAGCAGCTTTCTTGACAATAATAACTATAAATGCAACCATTATCAGTTCTAGGCAAAAAGTCCTTGAGAATTTGATATAAACCTTCTTTCTGAAAGCTTTTTCTACACAAATACATGGGCTTTTGCCAAAATATCTCTTGGCTTTGCATTTGCAAACTCAGGGTTACATGAGATGTGAAACTGTATTTCCTCATGTTCCCTGTACATAACTACTTCATTTCATCAGCTATATAAATGCTTGCCACTACAAAAAATGGCTCTATGGATCCTTCCAGAAATGTACATTTTTATTCAACACTAAATTTATTACTTGTTCATTGCCATTACTGTGAAGTATTTACAATTAATATTATTCACAGCCTTTTTGAAACTCTACAGAGTTTTACTGAAAATACTTGAAACCTCATTTACTGATCATATCTGTTCAAACAGGATCTGCATAGCTTGGAAATAGTTAATGAATATTGAAGTTGATACAACTTTACAAGTGATCTGGGCTTTTGAAATCATGTCTTTTTACTTTCCAAAAACTAAGCCACACTCCAAAGAGTGAAATTAATCTGTTTCAAATAAAGTCTTATAT
This sequence comes from Strix aluco, assembly GCF_031877795.1. NCBI lineage: Eukaryota > Metazoa > Chordata > Aves > Strigiformes > Strigidae > Strix > Strix aluco. The sequence goes on along the minus strand of NC_133943.1, from coordinate 12,867,282 downwards.
TTCTGTACTAGGCCAATGTCAATTTTCATCTCAACCATCAATATAGCAGGGAAACTTGGAAATTTGGTAGGAATACTGTCAGCTCATAAACTGCAGAGAAGATGACCCAATGGTAGGGATGTTCACTTGGAATAGGGTATTGTAGAGTATGGTGGAAAATATGTAAAAGTCGTGGGGTATTACAGTTACACTAGCTGACACCACCTTGACCTCCGTCTTTACCACACAGGTCACATCTGGGCTGTGTGGGAAATAAGTTGAGAGAAGGAGCTTTGAAGAAGCTCAACTCCACCATGACCAGACCTTCACTGGCAAAGGAGACTTCCCTTCTCTGGTAGCACTAGAGTAGCATCCCTCCTGATGTCCCTTGAGTTTATCTCAGATCTCTTTGACCAAGCAGAGATTCTACCACTACTAACAATAGCAAGGACATATCTAATAACTTCCCAAATTACAAAAGAGAATCCTATTGCCTTTGAGCTTTTAAAGTAATTTTTTCCATGCATTGTTTTTCTTCTAAAAGAGCTGCTCTCAAAGCCTTCACTTAATGCTTATGCCAAATTGCAAGTGTAGGGTATACTTGAAGACAGGAAACAATGATCATGGTGTTTTTGATAGGTTGATAGAGAAGAAAATTATGGAGTAGTACACAGAAATAGTTATGGAGTTGAAAAATAAACAGCTCTTTTCTCATCATCAGTGAAGCCACCTTCATCTTGAAAACTTTTTGAACTAAGTGACAAAACACATTGATAGTGCCACAGCACTGCACATGCTAAGTCTACTTCTAAAAAGGAAGTTATGTTTAAGGCTATATCTTTAAAATATGAAAGGTCAGTGTACTATTCAAGGATTGCAATTACTACGAATGTCTTTGTAAGGTTCATGTTCAGATTATAAAAGATCAAAGTCTCATCTGAGCAAGAGAAGGAATTACTTTCCAGTAAGTCAGCCTTCCCTTTTGAAGATACACTCCATGTTAATGGGCCCAGTGAATGTCTTTTCACAGACTGATTTCTGCAACTTCAAAAGTCTTATTACCAGCCCAAAGGACCTTTCACATACTGGATTTACTAACTGCAAGTTTTGAATTCTTTTCAGTGATGTAGAGGAAATATTTAAAATTAGAACAGCAGGGGAATCATTAACTCAATTTCAAACATTTCTGGTTAAAGAAAAAGAGGTTAATAACATTCCGCTGAATCTAATCTCCTCTCGTTCTTCTTTAACTGAGCCACAGATTTCCCTCCCTTGGTGGCAAAGCTGTGAACTCAGCTTGGTTTTAACTCCAAGGAATTTCATATAAAGGCAGTGGCTGATTTTGGGAGTACATCAGAATAGCTTTATGTTGTCCTTGCACCTATAGACCAGGCTCATCTCAGAGCGGAGAGTTTGCTGACTCAGCCTGGGGAAGTAAGGGATGTGGCTCATGGTTGCTCACAATCACCACCAAGAGAGGGACTTTCTCAACTCTGCCACAGCCAAGCAATGCACGACTTCTGGGAAGGGAAAGATTGCTCTTTGGAGCAGTAACTCAGAGCAACAATGAGTGAGTCTCCTTCCTGTGTCAGAGGGGGTGATAAAGGAATAAAAACAGAAGGAAGATCGTCCTCCATCTACAGTCTGTGGGCCACCAACCATCTGAAAGACAGCACAAGGTGGTGATTCTAGCCCATGCTGGTCCCCAGGGACAGGTGGGACCTGGCTTGTATTATCAGTATCTTCAGTGAAAATGTTGGAAGTAACAAACTAAAACTGTCATTATTGATGTACCGAAGCACATAATTATCATCTCGTTTCCCATTTGCCAACTCATAGTGAGATACATGGTGGCCTTCTGTTGTTTTTTACTTTTTCAGAAAAGATGGGTGGTTTTTTAAATAAAAAGTCCATGAGTGTTGTTTTGGCACATGCTAAGGAAATAATGTTCTTTGGTTACTGAACTTGCACATGGGTATTCGCCTGGAAAGAATCACTTTATAATTAATTATAATTAATCCCAAGGGTCTTTTCCAACCCGAGTGATTCTATGATTCTATGAATTGGCTACTAGTTGTTGCAACTGAAATGGATTTTCCTAGACTTTGAAAACTTTCAATTGTCTACAAAATTTGCCCTAGCTGAAACTGGAATGAAGTGTGGAAAAAAAAATGCAATACCCAAATAAAAATAAAAGTATTATTTTCTTTTGGAATGTTAGAATGCTTTTATCTTCCAATGCCTGTCTTCTTAATTTTTAATATTTTTACTATTACTGCTAGACTAGGTATAGGAGTTTTTGCAAGTAAAATCTTTGCAGGTAAAAATTTTTCACTTTTAACATTTTAAAGTGTTTTTTCTTTCTAAGTCAAAATATTAGTCTCAATTTACTCTTTTTTTGTGTAGTGTTTTGGTTTTGAAAAATTTGTCTTTCCTGATGAAACAATTTCCACTGAGAAATTCCCAGGTTTAGCTGGAGCTGGTTAGTGGATAGTGAGTGTTCATCAGAGACGCCTCAGCTTTCCTGTGCTTTCTCTTGAAGAATTTATTTTATCTTATTAGTGTATAAACATTTATCTTTCATATCTTGATGGATAATATCATATCATCAGATTCTTTACCATGATTATGAATTGTTTTCTATATCATAGCTATGTCATAGAACACCCTGAGAGTTTCTCTTGTGTTTCAAACATGGTTTGTTCTACAGAGGAATAAATGGAAGCATGGAAGGATCAGGGCTAGCGAGACTTTTTGACTACTGAGAGCTAAGCTATGAGAAAAGGAAAGCGGACTCCCTTTTCAGAGAGGAAGGAAAACATAATAGCAAGAGGAAATGTCAAATATGCTAAAGGAAATATAGAGTTCTTTCTCTGCACCCCCAAAATATGTGTGGGCTGGGGAGAAAACACTTCTAGCAGCATGCATGGGAAAGGCCCTGGTCTGTGTGAATGGTAGCGATTGTCTTTTAAAATATGTGTGCAATAATCACAGATGTTTTTTTCTCTCAGGAGACAATAAAAGAGATTTAGAGTTTTGTTTAAAAATGTAAACACTGAGGTCAGTGCTTCTGGGAAAGTAACTCAGTCTGTAAAAGGCATATTTGGGCTCTCTGTCTGGATTAGAAATACAAGTGAAGATGCCCAGCCCATTTCTGAGACTCTGCGTGGTGTGCTCAGTGCAGCCGGACTCACAGTCTGGCCATCCCCAGCTGGGAGCCAACACAAACATAGAGGCTCTGGTACCAGCAGCGCCAGTACTCAGCACCCACTGTGGGCTCAGCTTCACTCATCACAGTCCATCCCAGCCGGTCCAAATGAGGGTCCACAAGCTCTACAGAACAGCAGCAGTGGCAACTGCAGTTGTGAGCCTTACAGGCAGGCGTCAGAGGTGAAAGCTGGGACCTAAAATTCCTTTTGGGAATTTCAATGTAAGGCAAAACAAGGCCTTAGACAATACTGGTTTGAAGGTATGTAGCTAGCTCTACATGATGAGAAATAAGGAACTTTAAAAGAAGAAAACTCACTAAACCTAGTATTTGTGTATATGGTTGCTTTATATTCTCCCTTCCTGAATTACTCCTTTAATATCTGGCCACACACTGGTAAGGGCTTCAGGGAAAGATTAGAGAGCATAATTACTCTCATTTCTCCAAAGTCCACACAGCACATTCCCAGGATTGATTACTCTCTTCATCCTTCAAGTTTTTGTCCCTGCCATCTTTGAAGCAAAGAAAGACAGCTTTTTAATTTCCAGTCTCAAACCCGTCTCCTGATAACTGATCACGGTTGCACCTACCTGACATTCATGATGCACACTAGATAACTCCCTGATGAGAAAAACACCACTGTGTTTAATTTCACATATGAGAAACTTCATTCAGTCTCTCCAGACACTATCATTTGGGAAACCCTGACAGTGGCTTCTGCCTGGTAGTTGAGGAAAGAAAAACAGCACTGTGATGGCTCTAGAGCATCTGTGCACACACAGAATGAGTCATCCCAAAACAACTGTTTAAACTGATTGTGTACCAAATTGATTAGAAATCATGGCATTCATCTGGCTAGGGCTAGAAGAAAATGTCATTCTTTTCAATGAGGAAGAAAATTCCAAGTGTGACTGCTTTTCATGAATTTTCAGTCCAAACAGCATCTCTTTTGTATACCAACAGATTTATTGCGTTTAGGATCAACAACCCGGATTTTAAAATGCCTTGTAGGTACTTAATTGTCAGACACCAGAGGAGGCATCCTGGCCCCACTGGAGCCAATGGGAAATCAAAGCATAGATGTTGGTAGGGCCTTTAACAGTCCTCCTATCTCTGAGTTTCCAAAGAATCCTCAGTTAGCCATTAAAATACAGATTACAAAAGCTGGTGTTAAATGATTAGTGATAGAAATGGTATTAAAAGAAAGGGCACATTTGGGACAGTGATCTGAAAGAGGTGTCTGGTTACAACACCAGCGTGGCTGGATGAGGCAGCTGAAAATGGAAGAAGAGGATGGTGGCAATTTAATGTACCTGTGAGGTGGGTGTCAGTTGGTTTTGCAGTCATTTTATGGGACAACTCCTTGTGGTCATAAAACAAAGCAGGGAAATTTGGTATCATTTTGTGGGTAGTGCCTCTGTGGTCAGATGTGGTTTTGTTCCTGTAAACATGCTCACAATATCTCTCAGGGAACAGAAATTGTGTCCTCAGGCCTGGGGTGGCTGGTCCTGAGCCATTGGCCCTGGACTCCTCAGAAACTCTCTGCCAGACCTACTGAGGTCTGAAATGTTTAATTGCATAGAAAAAACCAGCTGTCCTGTCAGGAACCTGGAGATGTTAAATAATCACTCACTGAAACCCAGGAAACTTTGCTCAAGAGACTTCTGAGTATTCTTCTCCTGAGTTGCTTGTGGAGAGGACTTGGGCTGCCTCCTGAGTGAAGGCAAAGCCTCCAAAGCTCCAGAGACCATCTGATTCTTCTGCACTACCCTGCTGTCTTTCTATACCACACTGAAAATGTAGTCCCATCCTCTGCCTGAACCAGAGAAGATGAGAAAATGCAACTGTTCTGGTACAATGGGTATTAACTTCACTTTGTTTCAAGGCCCATTTTCAGAACTGGGAATCCAGGAAACATTCCTGGAATTTTCTGTGTACAGTATTTGAAAGAAACATGTAAATTTGTTGAAGCTGCCTCCACCACTTTAAATCTTTCTGGCTCATTTCAAAAAGAGTCAGCAGATGCAGCCCATCAACAGGAGCCATGGGCTGGGGCAGCTCTGCAAGGCACGTAGCAGAAGATGGGGAGGGGGTGGATGGGGCAGTGGCCTCTTGCCCCTGTGTACAATCAATGGCTGTGTTGTATGTCACAAGGCAGGAGAGGGGGGATTTTATGCAGCTTTGCTGTCACTCATCCTCATCAGAGTAACCAAGATGGTCCTGAAATGCTCAGAAGATGGATGAGATACAAATGCTAACCAGACTGTATTCCTTTTCTTACCCAGCTAACTTCTGACTGGAGAGTGACAATTCTTGTGTATTTCTGAGTGTGTCTGAAATTTGAAATCTGCTTTCAGAACAAAAAGTTAATCTAGGGCTGATTTATAGTCCTGAATGTCCTCAGACCCCTCATTATCTAAAAGGCAAATCTCTGAAGTGATTGACTGCACGCTGCTTCAGGTTTTCTTACTACTGCATGGCAGCCTCAGTACTGCTGCTTTTGCAACCATTTTAGCCTGATTACACAAACAGTTTTGTGGGAACATCCAGTGATCTCAGACTTTGTTTATGAAGAACTCCTCAAGACTGGGAAGACTTAAACCCTTAACTGGAGCCAAAAGAACAGATGTTCCTTTTCCTTCCACAAGGCAAGAGCCTATGGGAAAACCAAAACCCAAAAACTTAAATGAGTTCATGATAGGATATCCTCACTGTGTTTCCTTTCATCTAGGTAAAATGTTGAAACCGTTGAATACAAATTTTAAGAACTATATTAAGATACTCTAAATTCTCAGTGGAGGAGTTACCCTTTTTCTCTGGCTCTATTTTTAAACACAAAGATAAACAGCAAAGATTGTTCATGCCAGATAGCATTAGAGAATCACTGTGGTAGGAAGGGAGCACACAACATCTCAGGTCCAGCCTCCTGCTCACAGTGGGGTCAACATTGACCTCAATTCAGGTTGCTCAGGATTTTGTTCAGACAAGACAAAGCAGCCTTCAAGGACAGAGACTCTACACCCTCTCTGGGCAATATGATCCAGTGCTTAATTTTTCTAATCATTTCCCCCCCCCCCCCTTACGTTCAAAGTACCCTGTGTTTCAATTTATGACCATATCCAAAGGACAAATTGCTTTTCTGATGATTTGTGTCATATCTTGAGTGCCAGGCAGGACTTTCAGCTCCACAGAGCTCATTCACAAGTAGCTTTTCTGGTGAATGTAAGAAAATGGCTGCTGCCTCTATTATGTGTTTCAGCTGCATTTTTATCTAAGCTAGTCCACCTTTTAATGTGAATAAACAAGCACAGTGGGAATGAAAGGTTAAAAAATGCAACCACGAATCACATTTTGCCATGGCATCGTCAGCATAGTTCCATCAATGTCAAGATGTGGCCCTGTATTTTTGTTTCCTTAAGATTAAAATGATCAGAATTATGTGGTTCATCATATGCTCTCCTTTTCTAGACAGTAATTTTTAAGAAAAGTTCAAGCCACTGGTCTTTATAATTTTTCACTGAGTGATAGCATAAGGGTATTTCTACTGGATGAATTGTTATGAAAACGTATTTTGTCACCTTACTTAAAAAGATATTTTGAGATTATAAAGCTGCTTGCATCTAAGAATAGGAAAGCATTTCAAGCAGTCAGTCTGCTTAGTGACTATGTCAATAAGTAACTTATATCTAATTTTATTGGCAGGGAGCACTGAGAAAGATTAATGCTTTTATACTTCAGAGAGATGTTCCTGCACTGGTCCTTGTGTAGAATTTACCTGTAAACAAGGGTGCTCTGATGTGCAGTCCAGCCTCCTCCCTTGCACAAAGTTTTTCTGTTTGGACAAGCTCTAGACAGGTTTGGAAAAACAAAACCTGCATGAATGTTCCTCTGAAGTGATAGTTCTGAAACACATGTCCAGATGGCTCAGTCATACAGTGGGTTTTCACAGCTACTGCATGAAACACCAAACAGTTATGGGGAAAAAAAGCACTAGTATCCTGCTTATTTTGTCCAACTTAGCAAACACTCTGCTTGGAAGGAACTAAGTTCATTTGGAGCCAGTTACCTTAGCTCTGAATGCCAACAGGAGTAAAATTTCCTTATTAATATACAGAGATTATTAGTTGTGACCAGTGCTCTCTTTTTGATCTGCAAATTGGCATGTTTTATTCCTTAAGGAATGATTCATGGTGCTTTTTGGGCTGGTGCTATTTAGGTGACTAGTTTCTTGAGCAGCCCATCTTACAGGAGAACAGAATTACTTCATGAGAGGTGAAGTATGTATGTAGTTGGTACAGTACAACTAAAATGAAAAGAGATTATTTTAATGCAGAGATAATTTTGCAACTCTGCACAAAGGATTTTGTGTGATGGATAACTCAGGATGTGCCTGCTCAAATAATTTGGCCCATAACTCTAAAATTCAGCTCAGTAACCTCCTAGTAATTGCTACTTATATCAAACCTAACAGTAAACAAATATCTTTTCCCTTGGAGTATCAAGGGGCCAGAATCTTAGCTGGTGTAAATTTGTGTTTACAGTAGCCAAGGATGTGGCCTGTATTATTGGCTTTTCTTCTTTCCATCTTGCTTGCTAATGAGCAAATTAAAGTGCCATAAATTAGCATATGCATTAACCAGGGCTTTCTCTCACAGCCTTCCTGAGTGCTTCCTTGCTCCTGCTGGGGTTGGACTGACTCCTCATTCCAGTCACAGGTATTTTCATGAGAACAGACTGTTTTTGTCATAGACCACAGCTGTGCCTCTGAGAAGATGAGATTAAACACTTACTTACTCACAACACAGCAGCAGCAGAGGAAACAAAGAAACCATACTATTAAAAACTTTTTTTTTTTAAGTCTATGATAAATTGAAAACCCTTTCAAGCACTTGTTGACTCAGTCTTTAGTTCCTGTCTCTTTTAAGCCCTACCTGCTCAAATCTTCTCCAAAACATTTTGGAGATCAGTATGTTTCTCTCTATCCAAGCAGACAAAACACTTCTGATACTTTGGCTGCTTCTTCCTGTCTCTCTTTTCTGATAGTTACATTGCTTGCTTCCATCCCATCCATACAAAATTCCACTGATCTGATTGGTTTTCTTCCAAAGTTTTTCTTTATATACCTTCCCAGCTTCCTAACACTGTGTTTAAATGTGTAGCTTTAAAAAACGCATGAGCATCAAGGTGTTTAAGTGAACTCAGTGCACAAACTGGACTCAAGTCTCCTCAGCAACACAGTGTTTTGTTCCTATAGCTGCCCTGAATCCTGGATTTTAGAAAAGTTTTGCGTTTAATTATCAGGAAATTGAAGCTGCTGCATAATGTTTTATTTATGCTGAACAGAAGGTTCTCTGGGAAATACATGATGCCATTTTTGCAAGTCTCAGAGAACGACTTCAAGCACCACAGGAAATTAAATACAGGCGTAAACATTCATAAATAGCATTAAGTAACCACCAAGGCTGGGAAATTCACAGTGTAGATTAGCGTGGTGTTTTGAAGCCTTGAGCTTTAGTGCTGCAGCACTGTACTAGGAGGGTCAACACTATTATTCCCAGAGCATACATAGAGGAACTGTGGGTATGGACATGCACGATTTCTTGTGCATAAACAAAGGTATCCCCACAGAGCAGCTGTAAATAAATTGCCCAAATTCAGGATCATGTCCTATACTATCCCACAATAAGCATAAGATAGCTAAACCCTTTTCCATTTACCATGACTAAGAGTCTACAATTGGCAACTGTACGTTCATATCCTAGCCTACTTCATTCATAGTAAATTGTTTTGTCTGTGGTGTGGTGGGCAGGGAGGTGAATTATTGGACTTTTGGGAGAAGTAAAAATTCTCTGAGTGGACCTGTAAGGGATTGTAGGAAGCCTCAGAAAAGGGAAAAAAAGTGCAATCCTAAATAATGGGGAAGGTAGTTTAAAGGTAGAGATGATCTTAAAAAGAAAACTGGATTAAGGTTTCAAGAAGGACAGTGATGAGACAGGAGATTACTGGGGATTCCCTAAATGAGGCTTATACAGCTGATTACATTTTATAAAAGCAGTGTAAAGTCCTGGGGGCTTCTCTTCCAAATTCCTCACCAAGATTTCACAGCAATCAAAGACTGTCCACAGCAAAACCAGGGTGTACTAGCAAAGTGTTATTAGAGATGAGGCAGTGATGAGTGTATACCCATGGTGCGGTGATACGGCATGGTATGACATACTCACACATTTTCCAGGACACGTGTCTGGGGTTTTTTTCTTGATATAGACTCCTCTCCATCAGTGCATGAGCTCTTTTAACACTGGGGTTGATGTGCTAGGCTCATCTTGCAAAATGGGCTTTCCATTTCCCTGATTATTTCACAGCCTCATTGCCTTCAGGAAAACCACAGAATGGATGTCTGGTTGGGCTCTATAAGAGCTGCTGCAATAGCCTTTGCTATTTGATAAACTTTCCCAGTTTCATGGCTCAGAAAAAAAAAAAAAAAGAAATGTTTCTCTTTTGACTTAATGTAGAGGCATTTGAGGATAATGAGGAGCCTGAATTTCCAGCATTCATCCTCTAATAGTGATAGATTTTAAGGTAATATATGATGGTAGCAATCATTTGACTAGAGCAGTAAGAGAAGGCTTAGTAACTGCAATAATGACTCAGGCTGCATTAGGAAAAATGTTAGGTTGATCAACTCATTTTCCTTTTGAATTTTTTACTTGCTATATTGCTTCTTGAGATGCCAGGCCATGCAGCAAACTGTTAGCCAAGCAGGTAGTTGAACTAAGACTGACAGCTAGGACTTGTCCTGTGCCCTTACAACAGCTGCTGGCCGTGCCAAGGGAAGCGCGCTCTGCCGCAGCGCTCTCTGCCGCACTGCAGAATGGGCCATTGTGCTGAGGTCAGCTGTTTTGCTAAACAGATATTGTTGTTGAAAATCCATGACTTTTTAAGGCCTTTTTTTGCAGCCTTTGCTAAGGCCAAGAACTACGTCAAGGCCAATCCAGGAGTAGATCCTGATGGGAGTAAGCAACTATTCTTCATGAATAACAATAGTACAATCAGGGTCTAAATGAGATATTTATTCAACCTTCCTGTTTTGTCTTCTATAAATCACCTTCTCTGTGTTGGCATCTCTTCTCCCTAGAGAAAAGGTCTGACTAACAGCATTTTTATTACAGTGAGCAGAAGACAACAGTGGGAGTGAAGAGTCAGGATGCCTTAATATCATATTTCAGACATATTATTGAGAATGGTTGTTAATAGCCCTGTTTTGTATATCACAGCAGGGAGTCAGGAAGTGACCTTCAGACAGGGCTAATGGTCAATGCATTGCAAATACAGACAGTTCCCAAGGTAAAGAGAAGTGATTAAGCATCTCGAAACTCCAAATGAAGTTCCCTACTTTCAAAGAGTGATCTGCAACATCTAAGCAGATGGCAAGGTGCAAAGATGACCTTGCACACTGCTTGTGTTTTCTTCTCTAGTTATTTGGTATTGTCCATTGCTGAGGCAAGAAATTGAGCTGGTGGACTATACAGCTGTTCTTTTGCTCCTGTAAGGTTATCATGATGATGCTGCATTGTAGTGTGCCTTCCTCTGCTGGATGTGTGTCAGTGACACCAGCTGAGGTCAAGTAGCTGGGAGCCTATGTGATAGATTTGGGAGGACACCACAGGAGGACTGAATAAGATCACAATACTTTTCTTATAGCTAATGATGCTTTTTCTCTTTAATGATTTTTTTATTTTCTCTTTGAGATGCCTCTGGTTCAGTTTCTTGGAGTGCCATTGTAGGTAAGTGCTTCAGCAACCTCTAAATTCAGATGTTCCGATTTTTCAGTACCTCATCCATTGTCCTGTATTAGTGAAGAATTAAGAAGTTTGGTATTAATGCTATCTCCTGGTGACTTCTCCAAAGCTGACAAAGATACCCTTGCACTTCCTATAGCTTTCCATTAGACACAAGCTCTTATCCAATGTTCTCTCCCTATGAAGCACATTTTTTCTGTGCTAAAACAATGTGACTGAAGTATTCTCTGGAGAACCCTTCGACAAAATTGCTGCCAGCAAACAGGTAAAGCTAATGGAAGGGGCAATGCCACCAAATAGATCTTTGACTTACAGCAGGAAGAGAAGGCAGAGTAGAATTCCTCTGGCATTTTCTCAAGTCCCACTCTTTCTAATGATCCAGTGTTCCCTACTTTATATTACAAACACTTCAGAGCTATTTCTAATTTCCAGTCTAGTGCATAAGCCATTTCAAGGATCTTCATATGTAATCTTATTTGTAGCCAGGCCTCTGTGAAATTACCATCTATTTTAAAATGAGAAACAATAAGTGTTTTCTTTGCAGAAATTATGAATGCTGTCAATCAATTCAAAAAAAGAGGTGAAGCAGAGATTAATTTGATTTTTGTATATGTGAAAATATGTTTCACCTGTAATCAGAAGGTTCCATTGTGGTTTTACATATTGTCATTTTTTATTTGGGAGTTTCTTTAATAAGTGAGTTGATTTGGCATGACAAAACTTCACTTGCTGTTTACTGACATTTGTTCAATAGCAGCACTAATTAAGTCCAGAACTGGAAGTGTCAGATCAGCTCTCCAGATAGGGCATTTGACTGTGCTCTCAGGTTATTATCCCAGCTATAACATCATGTAGCAACACTGGTTTTGGGACCCAAGCTGGTATCTGTACATGTATGGTGTGCTGTGCAGACATCAAAGGTGTCTCTGAGTTGGTGTTGCACTGTGTGGGAGGGTAAGTCCTGCCATAAGTTAACCAAAATGCCTAGTGGATGGACCCACATCTTCTAAGTCTCAGTGTCTTGGTATTTACTCAAGACAAATCTGTGAAGATAAATCTGGTGCTTGCTCATTATTTTTGTAATTAATTTTTTGTTATCAAGTATGCTGAGAACAGACTCCTGGGGAAAGCACAGGTTGTGTTTTTCAGAAACACTGTTGAAATGATAAGTCCATCACAGAAGTATTCTCCATCACAACAGTCAGGCACATGGCTCAAGGCAGCTTGCAGGCAAATCATCACTGCACACTCCACTGTCTAATGAAGTCCTTGAGAACACAAAGTTTTGTGTTGCAACTGAAGTCCCAACTCTTGGGCTGTTTGAGAGGATGGATTCCAGAATCCAAAATGCCTCTAATGAGCATGATTTCATCTCAGTCTTCAGCTGTTTGTAATTCTAGCAACTATTTAGTCAACTGTCCCCACACCCCTGCTGACCTAGGGGAGGGTGTTAGAGAAGACAGAGCAAGACTCTCCTTAAAGGTGCACAGTGAAAGAATAAGAGCCAACAGACACAAATTGCAGCAAGGTGTAGTCCAGATAGATATGACAACATTCTTTACAGGATGGTTAAACACTGGAACAGGTTCCCTGGAGAGACTGTGTAATTTCTGTCCTTGACGATATTCAAAACTCAGCTGAACAAATCCATAATCATCCTGATCTAGCTGGAAGTTGGCCTGCTCTCAGCACAGATTGGACCATATGACCTCCATGAAAGTTCCTTCAACCTAAGTTGTTTCATGATTTTATGATTCTAAATGAACTACGTGCATTGAAGCAGACAACCACATTTACCAGGTGAATGGGAATGGACACTGAAGGAGAGCCTCTGCCTACATGCTCCAAGTGCTCCAAGTGAGCATGGCAAGATCTGCAAGCTTGTCATGTCCATTTTGTAGTTATGCTGATGGTACTGAAATCCCCAGGTCTGTCAGCCATCAACACTCTCTTTTCATACATTCACTCTCCAAAAATTGTACTTTTTTGTGAAAAGTAAGCTGTAGATGATTGGATGAATGCCCCAACATAGGCAAAGCAATACAGCTTTTCCTCCTAAGTTAGCATTTTGCACTTCTCATTTTAGCAGAAAAAAGTTACAACACTTCTAGCTGCAATGTAGTTCTTATCTGTATTTAAGGGCTATACATCATTGCCACAGAAGCCATGTGCATTTACTTATTGATTTTTCTTTCTTTTTTTGACTGTTATTTTTAGCTGTAGTGAACTATTGCCAAACTGTGAGAACAGGAATGTGTCATAGCAGCCAAGTGGCTTCTTGATTTTGTAAAAGAAAATGTTTTGCTTTTGAACCTTCTCTGATAGTGACATTTTACAGTGAGCCTCAGGCACCAGCTAACCAATTGTAAGACTAGAGAGTAGTTGGCCTCACTTATCTTGGTTACTCTGGATTATGAAGGCATGACTTAGAGCATGTACAGGACTAAAAAAGTGGTTTTCCAAGTTGACAATGAGAAAGGATGGAGGGAAAACAGGCTTTCCCACCAGCAGGCATTAATTTGATTTCTTAGGGCTACATGCACTGTGTGAACTGCTGTGTCCTGTGCAGACTTCAAGCGCTCTTCATCTCTAAGTCCCACTAGCAATTAGTAAACAGCTCTTAGGGACAATCCAGTGGGTAGAGATGAGGGAATACCATCCTGATGTAATCACATTCTGAGTCACATATTCTTTGAAAGTTTGTTTGTCAGACTCTCTGATTTTGATATTTTGTTTTTCCATACAAAGTAATGTCCTGAAATTAGAAATTACTCAGTTATACTTAAAGGCTAATTCACAAAATTGAAGTATTTGTAAAATGAGAAGGAACAGCAGCTGAACACTAAAGTTTCACTGGATAGTGTGAGCTTTTGGATAGATTTTGAATATGAGTTCCAGTGAGTGCAACTGAGTCACATAGTTTAACCACAGGGCGAAATAGTCTCCTGAGATACACCTTGATCTCACAAAGCATTTAATCACAGTCTTAAATCAAACATTGTTGAGTTTGATATATGAACACACAGAATTTTGGTAGTATTGCATGTTAAGCATGATTAAAATTGGTCAAAATGGGAAATTTCCATTCCACTGGTGATTATAGGTTTTCAACTTTTTTTTTTTTTCTTTCGGAATTGATCGACAGCCTAGAAGAAACAAATGGAAGATAAATGGGCTTAATTTTCAGAGTATCTTCATTTTCTATTAATTCAATTGGGAATATGAGACCTCAGCATTCAGCAGACTTAAAGAAAAGGTTTAAAATGCTTAGCATCTCTCAGTTTTCAAAGCATTTTTCATCTTCTCCACAGTTTGTGAATAAGTGAATATTTCATGAGACATGGGAAAACAGAGCAAGAAAATTTAAAGAAAGGGGGAAGTGCCACTTTCACTCTAGGAAGTTCCATCCCATAAAAATAACATTGGATTTGACAAGATACTTCACAGTGGAAAAAATGCAGATACTTTCCTTACTTTTTCCTTTGAAACTCAGATCCTGTAGTGGAACACTTGCATGAATTCTGGTCAGAGTGGAAATTTAGTATCCACAGTTAGGCAGATAGAAGGAGTACAGCATCCACTGGAAAGAATTTGTTGGTGAATTTGTAGCAGAAAAGTTCAATTTGTTTTTTCTTACCTTGCTAACTGTCATTGAGAAAGGCATACTACATTATTTGGAGCTACAGAAACACATACATTAGCAGTGCATTCTGTTCTAAAGTATGTGGCTTGCATCTAAGAGTGCAAAGAAAACACATTGTTTTTAAAATCCTTTTCTTTCTTTCTTTCAATACTTGTAGCTCCATTAATCAGAACAGTAAAAGGCAGTCTTGCAAGATCCCAGTGAAGATGCTAGTTTAGTTAGCTGCTGAACGAGGAATACAGGACTTGCCAGACTGCACCAGATTGCTCAGCCAGCGCTTTTAATCATGTCCTTCAGCCTGTGCCAATACTGCACCCATGTAGGACGGAGTAACGAAGTGTGAGATTATTCCCCACACAATGTAATGCCAGCTGACAGCGGCAGGATGTTATTCACTGCCTTGAACCTTCAGATCAGCAGAGGGCAGTGACTGCAGAGCTCCAACTTGCGCTTCAACGTGGACAACTTTTTCACATGAATAAAACAACATATAACATTGACACTGGCTTCTGACCTCAGTGTGTTTTACCAGATCTGAGCAGTGCTTTCATGGTGGTCACAGTAATAGCATTCAGGCAGCATGAGCAGAATTTTAATTCCTGCTGGTTTAAGTGCATATACATTTATTTAAATGCCTATTTGTTTGATTGTTGCTTTTAATTCTGGTTGGAAGAAAACAAAAGCAGTTTTCAGGGGTGAAGGATGACATTGCCTGTGTTGAAGGGAAGAGAAGTTACTTCTGGTATGGAAAGTTAGGCTAGAGCATGATCAGGCACTCTGAGATGTGGCTGTCCTCCTCTTCCTGAGGGTGGTTGTGCTGAGCCAAGGTGGGTGATCACTTCTCTGCAAGCTGATTTCTGTAGCTGTGTAGGAGTGTGCTACATTGAGGAGGTACCCAGCAACATTTCTGGTACCAAGAACAAACACTGTGGGTTTTATCAAAATATTCCAGTATATTTTAGTTCCTGTAGAGAGAGAAATCAGTCTTTTTGGTGAGAAAAATGTGAGGCAAAATCTTTTTCTTTCTTTACTGTTTTGTAAAAAAATTGAGTGTGGTGATTACCCCTCATTTTCTGAGTGGCTCTAAATATGACTCATAGCCCACAGGAACCATTCAATAAAGAGGAACTGCTAAGCATGCTTAATCACGACCCTCTGATGTACATAGATGGCCTGTATTTATACTGAACCATGGTCTCTGTCCCAGTTGGTGCAGTCCCAGCCATTCCAGACTGATGGCAAGAGGAACTGTAATAACACTAGCAGAGCTATGTCACTTGGGCCAGAGCCCTGGGTACAGTTCTTTTAATTTATAGCACATTATGATGAACATAAACTAATCTAACATCATTTGTACACAGGGTTTTTTTTAGTAGAAAAAAAAATGTTTTAGTTCTGAGTAAACCTGAAAAAACTGCAGTTCTGTCTCATTTCTTGACAGAAAATCACTTCTTAGGTTTTGACAAACTGTGGTCCTTTGTGTGTGGAGGTGACGACACAAAAAAACTATGTGGAACTGGGATTCCACCGAGCAGAAAGTTCCCTGATTATGAAGTATTTAGTAACCTGTGGTTGATTAGTGAGAGAGTCAACAGATACCTTGAAAAAGCATCTCTTGTAGAGAGGCAAGCACTGCGTGTGTTTTCTGCGAATGAATGGAGCAAATAAAACATATTGTCAGAACAAAGTGTCATTTGCTTCATAAAACTTCGCAGCAAAATCTTAGCTAACAGCAGGAGAGGAGAGGTTCTGGAAAACAGGAAGAGTTATATAATGGACTTAAGCAATGTGACTGCAAAATCTTGTTGAAGCTATGAAGAATGGCTGCACCTAGCTATATAAGTCTGTTCAGAAGATATCTATCCATGTATGCAGTACCCCTGCTGCAAAGGATTGCAACTGGTATGTGAATGCTTCCAGTAACAGTTGTTGCTGGCAAATATGCTCAATGGACACTATCTCCTATCATATCACCCTTGCATACCCTCCCCATCAGTTCACACTGGCGTAGCCAACCACTGCCAGTTCCTCTGCCACATTCAGGCATTGATCAGAGTTTCAATTTCCATCTCTACCTTCCCTTGGTGCTTCTGTCCAGCTGTGCCAAGCACTGCCCTGGATCCCAGGAATCTGCATTTTTTAAAACTTCATATCTGTTGCTTTGACAAAACTTGTTTCCCTTGCACAGTGATATTTCTGGACATTTGTAGTTAGTAAGGAGTTTATGTTGACGAGATGAAAGAGAGGCAATGAGGCTGCATAGAAAGACATAACAATTTGCACATGTGGACAAGATCTCTGCTAAACTGTTTCACTGGGATCTAGTATGGAAATAGTCTTTCTAGGTTAAAGTCACAAAGATATATAAAATCCCACTTATCACCCCAAGCCTTTATCTGGGCTATTTGTTGGCCATGACAAGACACATGCTCTTATCTTGTATGATACGCAGAATACCAATAAGTTTCAGTTTCATGATCCTCCTCATGCAAACGTGTAAAATTTCTGAGGATAGAGCCTGCACTTACTAAAACATGACTGTACAAAGGCTTTAAGGGGGCAGATCTGCGCACGTATCACTGGGGCTGTGGCAGACCAGCTCAAGATCTGCTACTAGGGAAGCATCACATGTTAATTATGCTTTCCAAGTGGTGTCACCAACCTTCACTGAAATAGCAATTTCAGACTACCCCATAAACAGCAGAGGAAGAAAGGACAGAGCCAGCAATCTCTGTATGACCCTAAGATGAGGGTATGGGTTAATGAAAAGATAGAAAATGTAGATTACTTTTTACTCCAATGCCCAAAATACAGAGTCAACTATTTTCTCAAGTGACTAGGAATAGTATAAAGATTTCCAATAAAACAGGATGAGGAAAAATAGTCTGCAGGAGCTGCTGAAGAATAAGGGAACTATTAAGGAGAATGTTACAGCATGTAATAACTGCTCCTAATCAGAAATAGGTCACTGCAGAGATGGTACAAAAGCAGAACCCCACAATGTGTTAGGGCTTTGCCAAGCCACCCTAACTGTATCCAAGCAGAAAGTCAGTTTCTGCCATTTGAAGTTAATTGCAATTTCTGGCACTAAAATACAAGCTGCTTTTTGTTGTTTTTGAAGAGGAGTGTGAGTCTGTATGCCTGTGTATACATGTGAGGAAATTAAAAAATGATAATACATTTGCTCCTTTTGAGGCTGACACAAGCTAAGGTAGATAAAAATAAGCAAACGAAATGAGCCCAAGGAGAAGGAGTGCAGAGCAATTGCTTATCACCCCCTCCAATTCCTGCAATTTTGCCTTAAAATAAAATGCAGCTTTTGAGGAAAAAAGATGAAGAACAGAACCAAATGAACTGGAATAAGCAGAAACAGCTTTTCACTGTTTCCTCAGGGGGGATTCAAGAGCTCCAAGTGGGTTTTAGATCTTGTGACATTATCATTCATCTCTGGCCTTCCCTCATTCCACACTGTCGGTTTTGTTGAACTGCACTGCCTGGAAAGTATTTTTCTTCTTTGGCATGGTACCAGCAGGCAAGAGACATTTCAGCAGTTCTGTCCTGTGGGGATAGCAACTGCTGGATTTTACTAATCCATCTGAGATTATTGCTCTAGCTCAGATAATGAAAACTACTTCTTTCCTACTATAGGTCCCTCCCCTTCTTACAGAACTAGCTACCAATTCTGGTAGTTGTCTCTTTATTTTCAGGGAAAGAGAAGAGAGTACTCAACTCAGGGCGAGTTATTTAACCAGATAAGGACTCTGGGGCTTATAATGCTTCCTAGGGAAACCATTGTTTCTTTCTGACAGAGGAATTAATCACTGAGCATTATTAGCAAGTGAGAAAACACACACACTTTCAGTTGTCGTCTTCATAGCTTTGTGCATTTATCAAAAGTCTAATGAGGAACATTATAGAACTTTGATTCCCTTATACCACTTAATTTGCATTAAAAAAAATCTAACCTGGTGGAAATTACGCCCAGGGAATGCCCAGCGCAAGATAACTTTCTGCTCATCACAGTAATGCCAGAAAATCTTCCCCATGGCATTTTTTGCTACTCCAGGGTGTTTCAGTGCAGAGACTGAGGCCGTGTTTTGCATGTTCTTGGCCAGCTTTGTGCTAACTAGAACAGATTTAAGGCTGCTCTGTCTTACACAGGGAGCCACATCTTTGCACCTATCTTTTTCTTGGGTGAAGCAGAGGGACAAGGACACAGAGAAACACAGTCATGCTTTTATTTCCACGTTTCTGGAGAAGAATGGAAAGGAAAATGAGAACAGCTACCTCTGAAAAACTTTGCGGGGCAATGCAAACACATAAACTGTCATAAATGAGAGAACCAGTTCTGCATTATTGAAGCCTGAGGTTTTAATTGTGTCCAAGGGAATTTTATATTTATCCCCTCTGAAATTCAGACAGGTGGAGCACCATAGGATTCCCTGACATTCCAAGTGGCAGCCCTGAAGATAACTCAAATTGTAACACTCCACCCCACTCCTGGAACTTCAAAAATTACAGCAATAGATGTACAGACAAAACAGATGGCTATGAAATTTTGGCAGAAACTGATTTGAACACAGCATCTCTGGGGAGCATGAGAAACCAAGACATTCATTCCACTCTGCTAAGTCATGGATTACTCACAATCTGACCAAAGAGAGGTTTCTTTCAGAGGGGAAACTGTCATGGAGCAAGTAGCAGTATTTTGGATACTCTTTTGTCTTCCTCTACTGGCTAGTCCTTCTGGTCCCTCTGCTCTTGGACATCACTTCTCTTTTAGAAAGTGTACTTCTGGCAGCAGCTCCCATCACACCCCAAGAGCCCCTTCTAACACGGGCTCTGCAGAGCACAAAGGAAAACAGTGTAGGGGGGGAGGCATGGTGTGGTTCTGTTGAAGTTGTAGCTCTTTTGCATATTGAGAAACAAGGCCGGGTTTCACTCCAGAACATATTTAGCCAAACATTTCCACCCTATGGAGCTACAGCCCTGTGATATAAAGTGCTGAGGATGAGCTTGAAGGATCTTGAGCTTGGTGCAGAGACTTTTCCTTTCTTCTGACCTCAGTTGGGGAAATATGCTCAGGATTTATACCCTACTCCCTTTTAAACTATGGAGACAAAATCTTCCAGAGGTTCACATGTTATTCTGGCCTTCTAAGAAGAAGCAGGTGCAAAGGCTTTAAAAACCTCTTCAGCCAAAAAGAGGTTTTGACTATCAGCTAAAGATGCCATACCCATAGTAAAAATGGTACATAGCTGTCTTAGTCATAGTCAAAAGGAAGGACCTGTCTCTTCAGAGGGAGAATAGGTCCACAAGAATGTGTTCTTCAGCTTAAGCAATCAGCAGTCCAGGCAAAGTCCAGTGAAAACACAGTAGCAAGGTACCTCCTATGGAGAGGGGATGAAGGTACAAACTTCAGTGTGGAAGCGTACCCAGGTCTTCCATAATGTGACAGCCTTTGCTGCTTGGTGACGTGGCCCAAGACATATGAGCAGAGTATTGTGATTTCTCCCTTTCTGCACCTAACATGCCTGCATTCACCAACAAGCTTATCTTTCCTCTCGTGAGAATTATTTAACATTCTAACCCAACTCCTGGCCTTCCAACAGATCATTTTGAAGATTTGGGGAAGAAAATGGCTAGTGAGATCATGTTTTCAAAACAAATGATTCAAATGTCTCCACAGCTGACTGGTTCCCTTCTAGTTGTTATTATGTTTTAGAAATTTATTGTATAAAGTGCTAATTGTTAACAGTTTGGCTCATGAACCTGTGGGATTGGGGAACAGTCAGTGGAGTTTGAGGGGCTTGTTTGTACTTTGCCAGTTGCAGCCATCTGAGCTGTAACAGTCTTTGCTGTTAGTCAGAAAGTTAATTGCTGGGACATGAAACTGAGGTAGCATGTCTTATTACAGCTCTCCTCTGAGATTACTGAGAAACAACTGAGCGGAAGAGAGTCTTAATAGCAATCCAGTATGGACCATTTCCCCAGACCTTCAATTTCTTGCTGAAGATTTATATTTTTCATTCTTTTAATGAGGGTTGTCCCAGAGGTCAAGAAATTCCTAATTGACACTGGCAAGCAGGATTATACATTAAACAGTGCTTGCAGCTATGTGCTGGCAGAGAGGTTTTTGGGACAGAAGTTCTGGGGGATCTCACTCACTGCAAACCCCCTGCAGCACTTTGAGGCCTGGTGTTGTAGAGAGAGGCAACAAGCTCAAAACTGCCCTTTTAAAGTAAACAAAGTCATCAGTTACTGTACCTAATTTCATCTTCCAATTGAACTTGTTTGAGGAAAGAAATAATATTTTTAGGCTTACTATGTTGAATTTTCTGCCAGCAGCATTATATGACTGGATTGCACACGTACGGAAATCAGTTCTCATCTGTCCCAACACGCTCCTGCTGGAGTTAGCTCCGAAGGACCTAATGGAGGCAGTGCTGGTGCCTGGACAATCTTCTTCATAGCTGCTTCAAGTTCTGTTTGCTAAATGTGTGTGGCATGTCTAAAGAAGATGCATGCAATACTGGTCCCAACAAACACATATTAGCCCTAGCCCAAGTCCACAGAAGGATAATTCCTTTGATGTATCAGTGTATGAAGTCCCACCTGCCTTCATTGCCACCTCACTGTTATTCCAAGGGGGAAGGAGGCTCTGGCAGGGAAAGGCTGTATTTTATAAAAATTAGAGGCATCCTTTTTCCACATAGGTCCTGAAGCCTCTTCTCCCAACTGTAAGCATGTGGTAGTAGTAAAAGACTCTTAGAAAATCTCCAGCACACTCCTATTCCTGCTCCAACAGCCACTGCTGTCTGAGGTGCTTCTCCCAGCCCAGGACTGCATACCTCGGGAGGGAATGAAGCATTTTGTGTTAAAGCTCAGGCTCTGATTTAAGTGGCTAGAGCCAATGAAGGAGGTCCTGCTTCCCAGACATGCATGGGCCACTTTTATCTATGCACCAGCCCCCTTTGCATGGCTTTAGCCTCTGGCCCTGGTGGATACGACCATCTGGGGCTGCTGAAGCAAGCTGCAGCAAGGCCGTGGGGGTAGCAGTGGCTATGCCTGCCCTGTGCTAGCAGAGAAGCCATTTCTGTGGGATGAAATTTCATGACCCATTCACAGCTTTAGTACCATCAGCATTTCTCTTGTTTTTCTTCTAAAATGATTAAGTGACCCTAGAAATAGATTACTGTTTGAAGCCATTTCTGAGCATTTAATTTGTCCAGACTTCTATGCCGCAGGCTATTTTTTTTTTTAATAAAGAGAGTCTGTCTGCCAGGAAACCTAACTAGTGAGGATTTTTTAAGAGCAGGAATACAGCACAGAGCATCTGCAGGCAGTGGGATAAATTTTATTAAGTGTGAGTATGTGCAAGGAACTCACAACTTGCTTAGTTATAGCTGCTGAGGACTAAACTACACAGAACGTGACATGGGATGAAACTACGTTAGTGCGAACACTGAAACTTATTGACTGGAAAGCAGTCTTTTGGGGAAATATTTACCTTAAGCAGCTGTCTACAGGGATGTTCGGAGCTTAAAGAAATCACTTCCTTACTACCTTAGTAACAGTGTATGTTCCTATCCAGAGAGATGAATGCGGTCCAGAGAGAAGCACTCTCCAAAATATCATGCTATCCATTCACTACCTAACTTCTGTAAAAGGGCAGTGTGTGAGCATTTGCTGGCACATGTTCAATCCTTGATCTTTTGAACGTCTTTAAAACTTTCCAGTTATTCTGAGCAAGTGGCAATTGCTTGTGTCAGTTTAAAAATCTAAAAATACCAGCTTCCTTCCTCTTCTGATTGTATTAGTGACGGTGTGAGCTGCAGCAGCTGGCTTTGGGACAGGCTGCGATCAGGTCTGACAGGGTCTGCAGTTCTGGTATGGCTCAGTATGGTACTAAGCATCATTCGCGGCACCAAGATCAGAGTTTCCATCAGGACTTTCATCCTCACTGAGACTAGGGGAGAGCTGAAACTGTGGGTTTCCCATTCTGGAATACTTACATAGCAAGGTTGAGGGCTGAGCCAGCTCAGCAAGAGTGTGCCTATCTAGGGTTTTAATTAATACAGTATTAAAGATGAGCTTTCATTGTGTTTTGGTTGCACACACTAATTAGGTAAATAGAAATTCTGTAATTTGCTGTAGGGATTTTTCTTGTGCTTGTTTTAGAGATGGTACGTTCAGAGCAATCTTACTGAGGAGATCCTGTGAGCCCACATACTGTCATCTAGGAAATCCTGGCATCGCACTTTCTTCAGCAGTCATTGCAAACATTCTCTGGGGTAGGGCTTGCCCCCAGATTTTCTTTTGCAACTGTCCAGGAGAGAAGTTAAATTTGATCAACAGTACAATGCAATTCTCAGGAGAAATGTTATCCTAATAAGAACAGATGGAAACTTTATGCCATTCGGTAGGGACTTTGCTATATGGGTTTAATGTGGAAGGTACTTTGCGGAGTTAAATGCTTTAAATGACTGACTGATGGTGACTAGCTTCCATGTTTCCCTCCACAGGATGTGCTAGAAGAAAGGTCCTTGGAAAGACAATTTGGAGAGCCTGAGCTGGTCTCTTGATCTCTGTTTCTTACACCCACCATTTCTGTTGGCTCATCCATTGTGGAGGGAGAGCAGCCCTGTGGGTGCCATGGGTGAAAAAGCTACCTCAGAGCTCCCACTGACCCCAAAGTGCTCCTCAGCCCCCACAACTGCTGCAGTCACTGGGGACACCAGAAAAGTCCCTACTCCCTTGCTGAGTGCAGAACCGCTCACAGTTTCAGGGATCATTTTTCTAACGAGCTTGGAAACAGAGCAATGTAGGAAGCAAGCACTTCAGAGTGAACAGTATTACTGGTAGTTACAATAAGCTACAAACCTCAAATTTTTACAACTCATGAACAAAATAGTGGGAACTGCATCTCAAAAAGTCTTAATCATGCAGAAATGGTACACAGATTGGCATCATGAAAAAATGAGAATTGAGAAAGCTGCATATTTTCAAATAGTGAAAAATGACACATATCTAATTCAGCACAGTTGAACGATCACTGGTTTACAGTCTTCCAGAGCAAAATAACTGTCAAAGCAAAAGCAAGCTGATGTGCTGCAAGAAAGAACACCTCCCAGTCAAAACATCAGTTGTATGATATTACTGTTAACTTAGCAGTATATTGCTTTTTCTAAATGATATAAAGTGTAAATGAAAGTTGTAGACCAAAGGAAGCGTGTGTTGACTGGATGGACACGCTGTGTTTCAATTACATCTTTGTTAATCATAATTAGAGATGTTACCTAAATAAGGTGGCATTATCTCCTCCTTAACTGAATGACTGGGAAATGCATTTATCAGCAGGAAATTGAAGGAAAACAAGTGCAAGATGCCTGAATAATTCCCACTAAAGTTTCTGGGGGAACTAGCCCCACTGCTCAGAATAGGCATCTCTCTCCTCTTTTCTATTAAAATTAATTGAACAGAGGTACAAGAGGGAAATAATTCCAGGAGCTGAAAATGCCTCTGGAATGAGTTAAGCAATTTCTGCTTGATCTAATTTATTACACATCCAAATATTCAAAGAGACCACCACAAAGTAAAACCATGGAGATACTGTGTTGGTTGATGTCAGGCCAGATCCACCACAAGTAACAGCTGTGAGGACTCAGACAGAGCACTGAAACAGCAATGTTTCAGGTTGCTATTTGATGGCAAGATTATTATTGCTTGTGAATGCCTAAAAGAATAATTCTTGATGCATACTTATCCAGGCTGTGCAGACCTGAGGAACACTGCCAGGCCATTTTCTGAGGTGCAGTAAGGGAACTAATATGCTGGAAAGGCTGAAGGGTAGTATGGATCAGGCAGAAATCTAGGCTGAATGTAGTCACTGCTTATAACTAAATCAGTCAGACTGGCAACATGGGCACCTGGCAGGAGAATATACCCAATTCTGCAAATAGATACATGGTACCATTTAATGAGCATATCTGCTTCCTTTCTTAGTCTGTAGGTAGTGATACCACTTTTCTAATTGCTACTAAAAAACTAAGAAGATAGGAACTAAGGGAAATGAGACTAATGATCCATCTGCTAGGCAGAGGCCTTTCAGAGCAGCTGTTCCAGGTACAATGAGAGGACATTGCAGACTCATAAGGGAATTTCTTCCCTTGCTCTAAGCTGTTATGTCTTGTCCAGTCAAGAATGAGGAGCTGGAGTTGCTCCTGTCCCAGGAAGATGATGAACATAGTTAAGTGGCAGAAGTGGGAGAGGGAAGTGGGGGAAAAATGAGAGCATGGGAGAAGAGACATGGTTTGGGGAAAACGTGACTTTATGGGCAATATTAGGCAGTAAAACTTCACTTATCATAATTGGATGAGACAACCTGTAAACTGCATTTGCTTACAAACATTCACTGCCCAAACCAGCTTGCTATGGTAAGAGACTGAATCACTGCTGTTGCTGACACAGGAAGGAGAAGCTCCTCATATGCTCACTTTATATTATTATCTCCAGCATATGCATATGACAGGTCTAGGAGGAAATAGAGAAAACACAAAGGTCCTGGCATGATAGCATTTAGGGACTATAATAGCCAGCAAAAAAATTATGTTCCTCTGTGGCTGATACATATTGGAATCCAAATCAGACCCAAACCAATTCTCCACTAAGGGGAGCTGGAAGAATAGCCTCCCCTGGGCAGCTGTAATAAGCATATAAAGGAGACATCATCCTGAATAAATGTAAAAATAACATTTTTGTGGCTTTTAAAACACATCTTTTGCCATATCCTAATACAGGATTGGTGAATCATCATGTCATGCTGTCATTTGTGGAAGTGCAACAGATGGAGGAGCAGTCATCAGTGATCCATCAGAATCCATCTCAGGGCTGAAACTGGTATCGTGGGGCTCCCTCAGAGAGAGCACTGTGGTGGAAGACAGCTTCTGGAGATGGTCTGCAGGAATCCTGGATCACAATATTTGTGATGGGTGCATATATTTTATGTGAAACTACTGGAAGCAATGTTACGAGATCATTCATAAAGGTCTCAAAAACAAGGCAATACTACAGCTACTCTTGTCTGATGAACATTAAATCAGCCATCTTATGTTTATGCATTACAGTACAATCCTTAATTACTTGATTGCATACTATGTTGATGGAGGACCTGTCTCAACCACTGCCCAGAGTTAATTTTGTGGGGTAAATCAGCTGCATTATAAAGTACTGTTGTGCGCAAGACTGCCTTCTTGTTGGAGGAATGGAAAGGCTGCTTGAGGGGACAGAAAGTCACCAGAAATCAAACTCCCCAGAGGTGGTGGCTAATTGTGTCACTGGTTTTGTGGTAGCTGTGATATTCTAATGTATGGCACCAGGACATGTTTTGTTCCAGTACTGGCAAAGTACAACTGCAGTGAATGCTGATTAGTGTTATGACGTGAACAAATGATACAGCAGCGAGTATAGGAGAAAATTGTGCTGAAGGCATCCCAAAAATGTGCATCCTGATCAACCCTCACTTTTCCTCTTTTTTGTCTGAGCAATACGAATTGTGCCAAATTCAGCTGGAAGGCTGTTATGTGAATAAACATCAGTGATGTCCCAGATTAGTGTCATCAGTGAAGTTAAAAAAAAAAGTTGTTAAAAGCTACATATTATATTTATCGAATCTTACCACAGAGAGGAAAAGAGTCCCTTAGAGTTTGATTTAATGTTGTCCCTCCTGTGTGAACAGCTGGGAAAAGTCCATCCTATTTGTTATTTTTATTATACAGCCATACAGAACAGGTGTTATGTTTCATTGCCATCTTCAGGGACCTGAACCAGTAGGGTAATTTGGGCCTAAACTTGTCCAGTAGCTTCCTCTGCCCCACAAAGATGGGAAGACTGAGGCAGTCAAGTGAAGTGGCCAGCTAGAAGGCTGAACAGTAGAAGTGTTTTGGTATGTCAGCTCTCCTATGACTAAAGATCCTGGTCCTTCTTTTTAATTTTTAAGCATTCACACAGGTCTGCAGATCTGGCTCTCAAGAGCACATTGTGTGTTTGATTTCATTTTTGTCATGGTTTCCCCTAAGAAAACAGTACAGTTATAACGGGACTACACTAAATTTGTGACAGGGATGGAAAGCCCATCCCTTTGATTTGCAGATATTAGCAAAATCAAGACAAGGCAGACTTGGAAAACCAGTTCAAAACTGGAAATAGGGAAGAACAGAGAAGCTAGAGGGAGAGAGGTAGTATAGTCAGAGCAATTTATCTTTATATTTTGCTTTTTTTAGTGGAGAAAGGACTTGTATTATGTTAATCTTGCCAAATCCTGATAAGACTTAAAATAGTTGCAGAGATGCTTATACTGATAAAAGCAAAACCCTTTGGAGGATCTAATAAGTTAATTTTCTTGTCAGAATTAGGAAATAATCAGCTCAGCAGTATCAGTGGAGACAGACAATCACAGTAGAGAAGAGGGAAAAATCTGTTCAGTGACAAGTCTGGCTCACAATTTAGGAATTAATCAAAAGGGACAAGTAGTGTTGTTGCCTAGGTCTGTTTAACAAGGTACTTTAGTATATGCTTAAATTTAGGTGTGTAAACTGACTCAACAATTTAGTAGATGACTTCAGCAGAGCCTTTCTAAGTTATTCTATGATTAATCTCAGCAATATTAACTTGTTGATGTTTTGAGGACACATTATGCCCACTATGTAACTACATTTGGATTCTAGGGTCCACAGCAGCAGACGATAATTTACTTTCAGTGTTTATGAAAGAGAAATAGCTAGGCGCTGAAGAGTTAATACATATATCTTGCTTCTTGCTTGCACTGAAAAGGAGATCAGCAGTATGTTTATCACATTCCCTAAATCATCCCAGACAGACAGCAACAACCTTTTGCAGGAAGTTTTCTAGCTGGCTGCTTGAGGACAAGTTAACTCCTACTTCAACTCCATTACCTTTGAGGATGTTTTCCCCACAATAACTTTGATGTCTACTGGACAAAGCAGAGTGGAATCAGGAGAAAAATATTAAAAAGTATCCATTTGACTTACACTACTTGATGCTGCTGTGATAACATGTAGCTTATTTTTAACAGATATTTTGGGTAGATCCATCCAACCTAACTTAAGTCTAAAGTACAAAGTTACCCCAGCTTCTCTGTAGCAAGTAGCAAGAGGCAGGATATTCCGCCTATCCCAAAATAGACCCATCATGTAAAATAAATTTCTCTTCCCCTCTACTGACCCAATGACTGTCTACTTTATCGCTGAGTAACATCATAGGATATGGAGTTGACTTTCTGACAAGGAAGGGCCGTTTTGTTTTGCTCAGTTGTTGTCGTCATTTTCTGGTTAAAAAAGAATAATATTCCAAAGCTTTAAGATTTCTTCCTTTTATTAATGTTTAGCTGACAGGTTGCAATTTTCTTTGATATTGGTCCAGGTCATTGTTTCTGAGGAGTAATGGTTTGAGAGCAGAGTATCTTTGAGATATTCTACAGAAACCCATTTTCTGTAGCAACATAATTTTCAGCAGTATATAGCCATGAAGGAGACATGCTGGTTCTCCTCATGAAGCAAAGCTGTCACTGGTTTCTATACTTCTGCTAAGAAATCATGGCAGGGGGTTGCTCCAGTGCTGCCCAGTTAATAGACACGATATCTAAGACAGACTTTAATAGGAGTTAGATAAGACATTGAAAGATTTACTTCTTTGCCTGTCTCTGGGTTTGATGGCTCTCTGGAACAGAAAACACCAGTTTCATAATTCACACCCCTCTTAAGCACAAGAATTTTTTTCCTTAATCTTAGAAAACTGGGAGGAGGGAGGATTTTTTTGCCTGGTTTTCAGTTTTGAGGGTTTTGATTTAAATATGTCTTGCCTTATTTTGAAGAGTTTGTGGATGAGGAGATTGAAATGAGTTAAAACAAAAATTTACAAGAGCTTGGTACAGTAGCTGGCTTGTTGCTTCTTGACCCCCTCTGTCCTTCACAAAGACCACAGGCCTTGTGGATCTACAGTGTTTTCAGATCTTTACAGCCCTCACCATGTCTCTGATAGTTTATCAAGATTTTAAGATTTTGCATTCTCAAAGGCAGGGTGCAAAGTTCTGTGTCCATCTAATACTAAAAGAGTTCACAATTCTCACAAGAGGATGTAACAAACATGTTCTGCTGTTATTTGTGAAGAAAAACTGTTTGAATAGTCAGGACATGCCTGCTTCCTTTGTGAACACATTCACAGATCCTAAAGGCTATTAAAATACAAGCATAAATATAAAAATACCTGCACCAGGCCGTCCTTATTGATGGCATGCCACTTGTCATTCCTGACTCTGAAAAGTTTTTTCAAAGCAATTCAGTGAGCAGCATTTATCCTGTGTGACCCTGTATTAATGAACAGCCAATACTGAAAAACCCAACAGAAATTTTTCCTCCAAAACAGCTCAATTAAAACCAAAAACATTCTCCTTTTACTTGAAACATTCCAAAATGGGATGAAATAAAATGATAAACTGAAAAATGTAATTATTAATATAAACCATAGACTATACTGTAGTAAAATACTTACAAATAATACTTGATCAAAAGATTAAAAAGGCTTTACCCTGCTGCTTGTGCTGACCATATTTTTCTTAGCTTGAATAATAAAAAAAAGTTTTCTTTTCCAGTTATAAAGAGATTTTCCGTAGTAATTAGTGTGGTATAGAGACAGATAATGTGGACAGGGGGAGTTTTACAATTAAGTACCTTTGAAAATCCCAGTAGATATTGATCTTCTGGTGTATTTCAAATTCTAATTTATTTTTTAATGAGTTTTATTGAAGTGTTTGTATGTGGTGTAACAATGCTGAAGTGTGTGAGCTGTGACTACAGCAGGAGAATGCATACTTGTTTAACTTGCAAGCTCTGAGCACACTTCTAGGCATATTTTAATATGATGAAGGCATCTCTTGGTCTTACATGCTAAAGTCCACATCTGGGAGTCATTTGACTTGACCAGACTATTTTAAACAAGTGTAGCAGATCAGAATCTACATGCTTGGAGCATGCATTTCTTGCCAAAGTGTGTTTTCACACTTTTTCAGCCTCTCTTTCATGTGGTCTATCAGCCCATAATTCTCCCAAAAGAGGAACACCTTATTATTAATTTGTGTCTATTTCCTCACAGGAAATCTTTTAGGATTTTACTGCAGAAGGAGACATATGATCAATGGAGTGAAGTGTCAGGAGCTGTTAGACAAAATAAAGCTGGCTGTATATAGCAGCTTTACTACAAAATCTTGGATATCTTTCACATACCAGACTCCAGAGGCCTAAACTGTAGAATTTTCCTCGGATCTCAGGGGATGACAAGATAAGGCAGCATGTGTGCAGCTCCAGGTGTGGAGGCCGTTAGTGGGATGTGGTGGGTGCCTTCCAGTCTGGAATAAAAAACGTGTGCCGAATTTCAAAGTACAAATGGAGACAAAATAAAAGGGACAGTTCAAAGCAAGCATCAGATTTGGCTGCACCTAGAGCAGACTCCTTTTCCCACTCTCACTACACTGCCCGTGTACACCTCAAACAGAGATTAAGCTGTTAGGGTCCTAGAGACAGGCAATATCAAATGTCTTCTTCCCATCCTCACCACAAAGCCATCACCTGGTAAGCAACAGACCTTTCTTGGGCATGAGAAGTAGTTCATGGACTCCCAGGGACAAAAAGCAAATCTATTGATGACAAGCTTAGATTTGTTAATAGGGCTACAGTTCTGCTTACTCCAGACCCGAGCCTACATGCAACAAAGTTCACTGTATATGCTATCTCAATTACCTTCTTTCTGAAAAAAAGTAAAAGTAACTTATCTGTAATTATGATCACAGCATTTATTTTCATAATGTCTCAAAGTATTGCTACAATACATTGATTTCTTTTCTTGCCAGTGTCTTTGATCTGAATCCAGTACAGGTCAGTCAGGTGTGGTATTCAAAGATATTTTTGATCAGCTCACAGTTTTCAGTACTGACTCTATTGACATAAGCCATGTCTGTAGATTCATTTGCACTGAATAAATGAAAAGAAGGAAAAGTTGGGGAAATGAAATCCCAGCAAAATCAAACAGCTTGCATAGTATAGTGCCTAGAACATTTTGTATTGGCCTTGTGCATAAAGATTTGAGAATGTAACAGCTATTGCATGTCATGCAGCAATTTCCTGTATGAGTCAGTGCAGAGGTATTTATCCCCAAGGAACTTGCAGAAACCTTCGTTCTTAAGTCACTTGAAAGTAGAGAGGACGATGCACTTCAGATTATAAACTCTCTAAGTAAGCTCTGTAGTGTGGTCTGTAACCCTGACCTAGTCTTTGGTGTCTGGGAAGCATTCAGTGGCCCTTCAATCCAGCCTGTAAAGGTCACTGAAAAGTTCCCAGGGCTTTTGGTTGCATTTGTTTAGGCCCAAATAGGATGGTCTTTTCTAACTTGACTTTCTGTTATTCCATTAGAAAATCTTATTTCTCATTCATAAGGACAAATTTCCATTAGGCCAGATGTCACTTTCACTCTGTAAAAACACCAGCTTCGGGGGTATTTGGGCTCATCTGCCTGAGATCAACATTGAAATTAACTTTCAGCAGTTGTCTTCAAGGCTTCCACATTCATTAGACTTGACAAAGCATTTCCTTTGTCAATGGAGCTTTTTAAATAGAGAAACTGCCAGTTCATACTCCTTCTCCCAAGCGCACCTCCCTTTCTACAAGTGTGTCTTTGTCCTTAGCTGTGGCTCCTCCATGTCACCTTGGTGTAGGCAGCAACAGCTCTTCACTGTGACCAAGCTTAGAAAATAACTGAATAAACTTTGTCACTAAAATCTGAACTTCTAAATTGTGGAAACAAGCTATAGCTCAAGTTGAGCATTAAGTTCCCTTTTCCTTATGTTATATTACCCTCTAGTGGCTGAGTCCTTGAGCATCAGCA